>NW_022589736.1:19460664-20108405 GCF_004348235.1 Phoca vitulina
CCTGCTTGTGTTCCCTCTCTCGCTGTGTCTCTCACTGTCAAATAAATAAAATCTTTAAAAAAAAAAAAAAAAAAAAAGGAAATAAGTCATGATAACAGACAGGAGAATGGTCAGCTGATACCTCTTCTGTGTCACTACAACATGTTGAGTAACAAGTTATGCTTGTTATGTGGATTCTATTGTATAGGAAACATGTTTATGATCTAACAGTACAAAACTGATGCTTGAACACTCCAGGAATGTACGTATATGTGGATATGCTATACCTTAAGATTCTTCTATATTTAGTTGAGGTTAAATTTGAGAAGATCTACCTCAAATCTAATAGAGGAGATCAATTTCAGCATTTATCTCTTTTACAAAAGGATGAAAGATCCAGTAGAGTGAAGATATAATTTGATAGGTAAAAATTTGCTTTAGACAACTTCTGTTACATAAACAAAAGCATAGTATGTTGCCTTTGGAGTTTATTATGCTGATGGACCTCTGTATGATAGGAAGGAAAAGAAAACCCTGAAAAATCTGAAGACTTAAGTACATCTTCTTTGCTGTTTTGGGGTGGTACAGGACTTCTCTGCACGGACACATGGCTTTATTTATACTCATAAGACTCATACAAGTTCTAACCTTTTGTCCCCGTTGCATCACAATTTATCTACATTAGCTATTCAAATGTAGGGAATGCAAACAAAGAACATTACACTCTTAGAAATAAAAATATTATTTGAATGTAAATAGTTATGGGTGTGGGTACCCAGTTATTTGCCAATTCCAAGTCCAAACTTTTATTTTTTTTTTAAAGATTTTTATTTATTATTGAGAGAGAGAGAGAATGATAGCATGATTAGGGAAGAGGGTCAGAGGGAGAAGCAGACTCCCCGATGAGCAGGGAGCCCGACGTGGGACTCGATCCCAGGACTCCAGGATCATGCGAAGGCAGTAGCTTAACCAGCTGAGCCACCCAGGCGCCCAAGTCCAAACTTTTAAAAGTAATATATTTAGATAATGATATTATTGCTTTCTAAGAGGAGTCACCTTGGTGTTTCTTCAAACTGCCCAACTTCTTCAAAAGTATGGTTTGGTTTTACCCCAAGCACTTTCCCAGAGACAAATCAATTTAGGGAAAGATGGGTACATCTTTGCACACGTTTGTACACAGAGATGTGAATATAGTGCCTGTGTGTACCACATAAGAGCAAAAACTGTGTGCTAAAGGTGAGAAAATATTGAGCAAATACCCAAGAGTTAAGGAAGCAAAGGCGGATTTAGCTGCGCACATGGATTTAGTTGCAGCTGATGGCATGCAAGGGGTAAGGAAAGGCATTTACTTTGTGTATTAGCAACACAGGTGGATAGATAACAATGTTTCCAACCTGGTAAATATTTTAACCCAATTGAAGAGCTCGCTTAGACCATTTATTTTGCCACTTATTCTTGTGATGGAAAAGTTCCCCTTAACTGTAGTGCTGACACATGAACCAACACATAGGATAAAATTCTATACAGCTAAATAGACATACGTACAGGGAGTACAGGAAAACTGGAGAAGTCTGAGTAGGATTGGTGGATCACGGTAACATTTTGGTTGTGATACTGCACAATAGTTTTGCAAGAGGTTTCCATTGGGGAAGACTGGGTAAAGGGTACAAGGGAGCTCTGTGTTTTTCTTACAACTGCGTGTGAATTTATAATTATCTCAATAAAAGTTTCAACTAAGCAAAGCTCATCACTTACGTTATAGCACCACAGACTTTAGAACTGGGGTGACAAACCTGAGAGCATTCAGTTCAGTGGTTCTTGAAGTGTGTTCTCCAGATCAACAGCGTCAACATCATGGGACATTAGTTAGGAATGACAGTTCTCAGACCCAAACCTGACCTACTGAATCAGAAACTCTAGAGGTGGGGCCCTATAGTCTGTTTGAACAAGCCCGCCAGGTGATTCTACTGTATATGCCAAAATGGGAGGACTACCAACTTCCTTCAAGCCTGTCACTGTACAGTAAAGAATCTGAGAACCAGGGGCGCCTGCGTAGCTCAGTTGGTTAAGCGTCTGCCTTCGGCTCAGGTCATGATCCCGGGGTCCTGGGATCGAGCCCCGCGTCGGGCTCCCTGTTCAGCAGGTAGTCTACTTCTCCCTCTTCCCCTCCCCCTACTCATGTGTGCATTCTCTCTCTCTCTTAAAAAAAATCTTTTTTAAAAAAATCTGAGAACCACAGGAAATGAATAGCTCTGTGTAGTTTTATACTAAGGTATAAAACCAAGACTGGACCCTTGGGGATCTTGACTAGCAGTCCAGATTTTTTTTCCATTGAGCAGTGCCATGTGGCAGTGACGCTTGATTGCATTTACTTGACCATCTGCCCCCTCTTAGGAAGAATGGAGAGTGAAGGGCTGATGACAGAAGGCTATAAAATTAGCCTTGCAGATGAACATGGAATTTATGTGACTAGTTGATCTTTTGAATCTAATTTCTTTCCTCCTTTTGATCTCTTACCATTATAGCTGTCTCGAGAAATTAGTACACTCTTTGTTCCACAACACGGCATTGATGGCCCAGCTCTAGCAATCTCTCTACCCAAGGGGAGTAGTTCACTTTGTCTACATATATTTTGGTAGTCAAATTCGTTATTTAATTGACTCATTCTTTCAACAGAATTTGAGTGCCAACTTTGTACCAGGCACTGTATTGTAAGGGAAGGAATAGAACTAATAATGTATTGTTCTCTCGGTTCACTGCCTGTTGGGAACATTTTCAATCCTGTCATTGAAATTCAGCGGGATAATTGTTAATAGAGGTAGGTACAAAGCACTACAGTTGACCCCTGAATGATGGGGGTTAGAGGCACCAACCCCCACATGGAAAATCCAGGTATAACTTTTGACTCCCCAAAAACTGAACTACGAATAGCCTACTGCTGACCCTAAGCCTTACTGATAACATGAACAGTTGATTAGCACATATTTTGTATGTTAGATGTACTATATACTGTACTCTTAGAATAAAGTAAGCTAGAGAAAAAACTGTTACGGAAATCCTAAGAGAAACATTGATGGTGCTGTATTGTACTTATTGAAAAGATCTGCATATAAGGGACCCGCACAGTTCAAACCCATGTTGCTCAAGGGTCAGCGGTACTTGACATCTATTACTTACTATGGGCCAAACACTGTAATAGATGGTTTGCATGTTGGTTCATTTAATTCTCATTTCCATTTTCCAGAAAAGAATACTGAGGCTCCAAGAAGTTAAGTATGTTTCCCAAGGATCACATAGCTCTATGAAGTAATGAAGACTATTTCTGCCCCAAGCCACTTTGGTGCCAGGGAGTTAGGAGCACAGGGGCAGAACTTACTGGGCTTGGGGAAAGGAAAAGGTGCTTAGAGAAGGCTTTAGAGATTTCCTTTTTTTGGGACAAAGAAGGCACTTGTCAGAATTAGAGTTTTGTGCTTAGTGATTATGCAAATGGCATTGCAGTTATCATTCAATAACTGATACTAGAATGATATCATAGTTTTATTATTAACTGACCACTTAGATTTCCTATAACACAATGAAAGTAACAATCTCCTCACTCTGTTTTTACAAGTATTGTTCAATTACAGAAACTTCTACAGAAGTTAACTTTCTCTTTCTTGTCTTGGAGAAAACATTATGATTGTTCCTGAGTATTGCTTTTCAATGTCAGATATAAAGCACTGACAAAAATGTTATTCATTTTACCAGTGCCAGTTTTAACTCCGTGGGTATGAGGGACTGTAGGATGTGGACAGATGAGTAAGGCCTGCCCATCTTCAAGATGCGGAGTGTGCATCCTTTCACTGGGTAGGACGATATTGATGGAATAAATTGACTTTAAGACTGCTTTTCACTTTCAGGAAAGAATGCTAAGGAAGTCTTTGGCCATTTGTTTTTTGAAATAAATTCTGAGCATGATGGACTCTAAGGAAAATCTCTAGTACAGATACATTTCTCACCTCTCTCCCTTTTTTATTGAAGTGTAATTAACATACAGTGTTATACTGGTTTCAGGTGTATAGTATAATGATTCAGCAGTTCTATACATTTCTCAGTGCTCATCAAGATATGTGTACTCTTAATCCCCTTTATCTTTTTCACCCCCTCCTCCGCCCCTCTCCCCTCTGGCAACCACCAGTTCTGTGTATTTATAAGTCTTTTATTGGGGGGTGGGGGGCTCTTCTTTGCTCCTTTCTTTTCCACATAAATGAAATCATAAGCTATTTGTCTTTCTCTGACTTAATCCGCTTAGTGTTATATCCTCTAGGTCCATCCATTTTGTTGCAAATGGCAAGATCTCATTTTTTATGGCTGAGTAATAGTCCATTACTTATAGATGTACCACATCTTTGTTATCCATTCATCTATCATTGGACATTTGGGTTGCTTCCATATTTTGGCTATTGTAAATAATGCCGCAATAAACACAGAGATGCATGTATCTTTTCAAGTTAGTGTTTTTGTTTTCTTTGGGTAAATACCCAGTAGTGAAATTACTGGATCACGGGGGTAATTTTATTTTTAATTTTTTGAGGAAAAACTCATACTGTTCTCTACAAAGGTGGTACCAATATGTGTTCCCACCAATAGCACACAATGATTCCTTTTTCTCCATGTCCTCACCAATACTTGTTATTTCTTGTCTTTTTGATACTAGTTTTTCTAATAAGTATGAAGTAATATGTCATTGGTGGCTTTGATTTGCATTTCCCTGATGATTACTGATGTTGAATATCTCTTCATGTGTCTGTTAGCTACGTGTATGTTTTCTTTGGAAAAAATGTCTATTCAGACCTTCTTGCCCATTTTTTAAATCCGATGGCTTTCTTGCTATTCAGTTTTATGAGTTCTATATTTTGAATATCAAACATGTGATTTGCAAATATTTTCTCCTATTTGGTAGGCTGCGTTTTCATTTTGTTGATAGTTTCTTTTGCTGTGCAGAAGCTTTTTAGTTTAAGGTAGTCTCATTTGTTGATTTTGGCTTTAGTTGTGTTTCCTTTTGGTGTCAAATCCAAAAAATCATCAACAAAACTGATGTTAAGGAGCTTACTATCTATGTTTTCTTCTAGGAGTTTTATGGTTTCAGGTCTTACATTTAAGTCTTTAATCCATTTGAGCTGATTTTGTATATGGTGTAAGACAGTGGTCCCATTTCATTCTTTTGCATGTGGCTGTCCAGTCCCAAGAGACTATACTTTCCCCACTGTATGTTCTTGGCTCCTTGGTCATAAATTGACCATCTATGTGTGGGTTTATTTCTGGGCTCTCTATTCTGTTCCATTGATTTATGTGTCTGTTTTTATGCCAATACTGCAGTTTTACTATAGTATCATAATATAGTTTGAAATCAGGAAGCATGATGCTTTGTTGTTCTCACTCAAGATTAAGTTGGTCTTGACAAAATGGGAGAAGACATTTTCAAATGACATATCAGATAAAGGGCTAGTATCCAAAAATCTATAAAGAATTTATCAAACTCAACACCCAAAGAATAATCCAATCAAGAAATGGGCAGAAGACATGAACAGATATTTCTCCAAAGAAGACGTCCAAATGGCCAACAGACACATGAAAAGTTGATCAACATCGCTCAGCATCAGGGAAATACAAATCAAAACCTCAATGAGTTACCACCTCACAGCAGTCAGAATGGCTAAAATTAACAAATCAGGAAATGACAGATGTTGGCAAGGATGCAGAGAAAGGGGAACCCTCCTACACTGTTGGTGGGAATGCAAGCTGATGCAGCCACTCTGGAAAACAGTATGGAGGTTCCTCAAAGAGTTGAAAATAGAGCTACCCTATGACCCAGCAATTGCACTGCTGGGTATTTACCCCAAAGATACAAATGTAGTGATCTGAAGGGGCACCTGCACCCCAATGTTTATAGCAGCAATGTCCACAATAGCCAAACTATGGAAAGAGCCAAGATGTCCATCAACAGATGAATGGTTAAAGCAGATGTGGTATATATATACACAATGGAGTATTATGCAGCCATCAAAACAATGAAATCTTGCCATTTGCAACGATGTGGATGGAACTAGAGGGTATTATGCTAAGCGAAATAAGTCAATCAGAAAGACAATTATCATATGATCTCACTGATATGAGGAATTTGAGACACAAGACAGAGGATCATAGGGGAAGGGAGGGAAAAATGAAACAAGACGAAACCAGAGAGGGAGACAAACCATGAGACTCTTAATCTCAGGAAACAAACTGAGCATTGCTGGAGTGGAGGGGGGTGGGAGCGATGGGGTGGCTGGGTGATGGACATTGGGGAGGGTATGTGCTATGGTGAGCAATGTGATGAATCACAGACCTGTACCCCTGAGATAAGTAATATATAATCTAAAAAAAAAAAAAAAAGAAAAAGATTAAGTTGGCTTGTCAGGGTCTTTTGTGGTTCCACACAAATTTTAGGATTGTTCTATTTCCATGAAAAAGTCATTTGAATTTTGATAGGGATTGCACTGAATCTGTAGATTGCTTTGGGTAGTAGGGAAATTTTAACAATATTCTTCAAGTCCATAAGCACAGAATCTCCATTTATTTGTATTTTCTTGAGTTTTTTCATCACTGTCCTGTAGTTCTCAGTGTGCAGGTCTTTTCCCCTCTTGGTTACATTTAATCTTAGGCATGTTCTTCTTTTTGATGCAATTGTAAATGGGATTGTTTTCTTACTCATTTTGATAGTTTATTTTTAGTATGTAGAAACACAATGTAGGTTTATATACTGATTTTGTGTCTTGCAACTTTACTGGATTTATTTATTCTAACAGGTTTTGGTGGAGTCTTCAGGGTTTATAATAATGTTATCTGCAAATAGTGACAGATTTACCTCTTCCTTTCCAATTTGGAGGTCCTTTGTTTTTTGCCTAATTGCTCTGGCTACGACTTCCAATACTATGTTGAATAAAAGTGGCAAGAGTGGGTATCCTTGTCTTGTTTCTGATCTCCAAGAGAAAGCTTTCAGCCTCACCACTGAGTAGGATGTTAGCTGTGGGCTGATCAAATTTCATTATGCTTACAATAATATTTAGATTGGAACTTGATTGTTGGGGGTCAGTGCCCATGAAGACAATGGTTGGGGACAAAGCCACACAAGGTGATAAATGAAATAAAAATTTAAAGGTCAACAGAGAATATCTGAATATTAGTAATATTTTAGAACACTATTATGAAAAAAATCAGAATATACCATTTTTATTTTTAGAAGTGTTTTTAAAGGAAATTCAAATATATAAGGAAGTAAAAATATAACCTCAGGTATTTGTCACCCACTTTCAACATTCATGGCCAGTCTTGTTTCATTTCCAGCAACCCCCCCATTCTCCCCCCAGCTGTCTCTGGATTATTTTGAAGCAAATCCTAGACCATATGATTTTATCTGTAAATATTTCAGTATGTGTTTTTAAAGATTAGGGACTCTATTTAAACTACAATGCCATTATCATATATTAACAATACATCCCTAGTATCATTAAATATCTATTTAGCCATGTATCATTTCCCAATTGTAAAATGTAATTATATATATATATATATCATTTTATTCATTTATATATTATAAATATATTTTTGAATTAGGATGCAAAATCCATAGTGATTGGTTCATAGGTTCGTAAGTTTCTTAATCTGTAATTTTCCATATGTCTTTTTTTTTTTCCCTCTTATAATTTCTTGCTTGAAGAGACTGGGTCACTTATCCATAGGGTTTCCAGAGTCCGAAATTTTCTAACTGCATTATACTCGTGTAGTTTATGTAATTGTCTATTCTTTGTGTTTCTTGTCAACTGGTAGATCCAGAAACTTAATCAGCTTGTTTTTGGTCTTTCTTTCAGCAAGACTGTCATAAGCAGCATGTAACCAAATATTATCTTAAAGCTAGTACTGTAAATGGTTTAAGCCCAGATTTTAAAGACATCCAGGTAAATAAAAGGACTCTAGTCATAACATACTGTGAGGCAGAGGATTAGTGACTTGTCTTTTCTGCAACAATATACTAGGTGAAATTATCTCCAGCAATCTTCTGCATGGGTCTAAATGCGTAAGAGGAATTAAAAGATATTCTGTAGGTCTAGGAGCCTCCTAGAATCTGCCCTTCATGATTGTAGAGGACACTACAAGCTACACGTTAGGCCTTTATAGATCTGTGCTGCCAGGACAGTTGCTTCTGGCTACTTCACTTTTATTTAAGTTTAAAATTCGAGCTTCTCACTCACGCTAACTACGGTTCAAGTGCTCAGCAGCCACCTGTGCCTAGCAGCTATCATACTGGATGGCACTGATACAGACTATTTCCATCATCACAGAACATTCTATTGGACAGTCCTATTTTAGAATATAGAGGGATCACGGAGTGGATAGACTGAAATTTTCTTGGTGTTCAAGCATATTTTTAGTTAAGTTTTCTATGAATCTTATAGTGTGGATTTCTATAGTGCTGCCTCTAATGGATAACTACCCTTTTAAAATATGAATACTGCAGGACCATTCGTCTGTTGGCAGAAACTATGAGAAGTGTGTTTTTGGACAAGTTTGTTACAGATACTATTAACGTCCCTCCTATTTTATGTTGGATTTCACCTTGCTAATAAACATATCTAGGTTATCATATCCAGAAAGCATACCAATAGGTGACAGTATAAACACAGATTAAGCTGATGCAGTGAAAAGAAACATGGTGATAGTTGCTATGGTAACATGGTCAGAAACAGACACGTTAAAGATATCCTTAAGTTTCTATTTTACAGTGTCTTTATGAAATGATTTTACAGAGTGAAGTTTTATAGCACGAAGAGTGTTATACTGGAAGCAAATTTTAGAGCTGGTTGAGAGACAAATTCCCTCAATTCTAAAGGTTCTGTGGAGAGCCAGCTCTTTCCAAAGGATACCTTTTATCACCTCGATTGCCTGTAAACATGAACCTATTGGCTGCCCTACTTCCCTTCTTGTTGAAGAAACAGTGTACCATTTTTATTTCAATTTGGTTTAAAAATACTTTAATTGAACTCTGCTTAACCTTTTACAGCGGAAGTTCAGAGTGAAATCGAAAGGATTTTTGAACTTGCAAGAACATTGCAACTGGTAGTCCTTGATGCGGATACTATTAATCATCCAGCTCAACTCAGTAAAACTTCTTTGGCCCCTATTATAGTATATGTAAAGATTTCTTCTCCTAAGGTAAGTAGGGTTGTTATTTGCTCTCTAATCAAACCTAACTACAATTGTATATGTTTTGCTTTACAGTTATAACAAGCTATATCTCCATCCATCATAAAGAGTTTGATGAGACAGGGTAGTCAAGTCTTTAAGATTCAAGTAAGCAAGCATGATTATTAGTTTCATGGCTTAGAACAGCAATTCCCAAAGTGTGGTCCGTGGTTTCCTGGGGGAAGGTTCTGAGAAACTTCTAGAGAGTCCATGAAGTCAAAATTATTTCCATAATAATACTAAGACATCATTCTCCTTTTTCACTGTTTTGACATTTGCACTGAGGGTGCAAAAGCAGTGGTGGGTAAAACTGCTAGTGTCCATGAATGGAGACAGTGCTCCCAGTTAAAAACACCACCACCATCCAGTTTCACTGACACATGTCCTGAAAAAGTAGTAACGTTTATTAATGTTACTAAATTTTGACTCTTAAATACAAGGCTTTTCAATATTCTGTGTAATGAAACTTGAATAGCTGAAGCACTTACTTTTACCAGTTAGCTTGAGGACATTCAGTGACTATTCAAGTTATAAACTCAAGGAGCCTCTTTTTTTTACCATTTTTATTTGAAAGAACTGACATGCTGTGTTTATTAAGACTTAGTTATTTGGCAGATATTCTCCCATTTGTCACCAGTGATAAAACTCAAGCATTCAAACGAAAATTAAAATTTCAGAAAATTTGTATCCACCTTAAGAGCGTTGCTTTAATAAGAAGTGTGTCAACATTTGGAAGATCTGAAGAATTCAATGAACCATTATTTCTCAAATGATCAATGAATGATGTTACAAATCACGCACGGTAAAATTTCAAATTTCAAGATAAACCGATGCAATGAAATTTAACAGTAAGAAAAGTTCATTGATAGGGTTTAAGCTTTCACATGGCAACTAGTCTTTAAGAAACTACCACTTGTTGAGTTTAGTGTAATATCAAAGAACAATGTATCCACAGTTCCTGAAAAGGCTACTACAGTACTCCTCCTTTTCTGAATTACCCATCTGTGGAAGGGTGGATTTCTTCACATTATTTCAACCAAAACAAGACACTGTAGCAGGTTAAATGTAAATGTAGCTAGGAGACTTTGGTTTTTTTATGAAGCCAAGCATATTAGAGAAATTTGCAAAAAAAATGTAGATATTTTTTACAAAAATAAGTAATTTGTTAAAATTTAACAGGTTTATCATTCATTTTTAAATGAATATTTAAAAATGTTTTCAATTGTAGTTTCTACTGTGGTAAACATTATACTTCACATAAACAAAAGCTCTTGGGGTTTTCAATTTTTTTAAACATAAAGGAGTCATGAGACAAGTTTGGTAACTGCTAGCTTTGAAAAAAGGTAAGAGTCAGAATAAGCTCCATGCTAGTTATCTTCTTTAAAGTCTTTTTAAAGCTTGCAACTGAGATTTATACATTTTATAGCTCAATCTATTGTAAACCACTTGGGCTATATGTAAAAAGGCCGTAGAGTGAATAACAAACTTTGTTCTTTACCCAAGTGCAGATATTCTTCTTGTTAAATCTTATCTTTCACAGGTTTTACAAAGGTTAATAAAATCTCGAGGGAAATCTCAAGCTAAACACCTCAATGTCCAGATGGTAGCAGCTGATAAACTGGCTCAGTGTCCTCCGGTAAGTCATCTCTGTATCCAGTATACTCCACCCTGGCATTATATTTAGAAAGCAAGCGGGCAGTAACCAGACAGGTAAACAGATGTCGGGGGAGAGAATTCTCCCCACTTAGCCATGGTCTTCATTCCCAAAAGTGAACTGCCCTACCTCCTCCCATGAGCATTTGTCTAGATCATGGCTTACAAAAAGCTCCAGTGCATTCGGTGGTGACCTCGCTTTAATATCTAATACGTATCCTAAATGAAACAAGATTATGTTTTCAAAATTTGGTTTATAAAATGGATCTGTTTGGGATTTATTATTTGCTTCTAATAGTTCCAGTTCTTAATAACTGAGAAATTGATTTGAGACCATGTGAAAAAAAAATTTTTTTTTCTAAACAATCAAGTTACCTAGCTTCTGATACCTGAACACATTCCTCCTCCTGATCCCTGCTTTACATATCATGCTTTGGGAGTATAGAACACCTCTAAGTTTTTGTTTTGATATGCAGATGTATCAGAAGCTATAAGAATTATGATTTATTTTGAAGTTTGGACCCTGTCAAATTATCAGTGGTTTCAGCTTTCTTCTGCCAAATTTCATGTCCTAATCTTGCCTCAGTAATTTCCAAGATTAAGTTTTTCATTCATAGTCTCTATGTCAAACCCAGGCCTCTTACTGTCCAGATTATGTATTTTTCTACCTCTCTTTTTGATCCTGTCCTAAACAACTATCATTATACCCTTCACTTTTTGGTCATTGCTATTGGTTAAGCATCTAGGGTTGTGAGCAATGATCTGAAGTAGACAGATGCAATCTGACTCAACAGGACATTCAGCCAGTCTGAAAAGGAGAAAGCAGAAGCACATGAGCCCCTTCCTTTTGTGAGTGTGGGTGAAACTCACTCAGTGCTGGGCTGGTGTAAGTGTGTCATCGGAAATGTTTGCTGCTGCAGGAACTGTTTGACGTGATCCTGGACGAGAACCAGCTCGAGGATGCTTGTGAGCACCTTGCCGACTATCTGGAGGCGTACTGGAAGGCCACCCACCCTCCCAGCAGCCATCTCCCCAACCCTCTCCTTAGTCGTACGTTAGCCACTTCAACTCTGCCCAGTAGCCCTACTCAAGCCTCTAATTCACAGGTAAGAGGGGCTCTTTCTTAAGCCTTAACTTGGCTGCCTTAGGTCACCTGGCTGGGATCCAAGCCCAGTTACCCAGCACAGTGCCTGTTACATTGAGTCATTTACTGTCTTCAGTGTGAGTTGTGTACCCATAAGAAAAACTGTATAAATAATACACTACAAACATATATAAACTCCCTAATTACATGTCCTGTAAGACAAGGGTAGTACTTTTCTACACTGTCAGTAGGACAACCATGGGATCAGACTGCCTGGGTTCAAATCCCAGCCCCACCTCTTATTGGGTGTATAAGGCTGGAGAAGTTGCTTACCTGCCCTTTGCCTCAGGAAGACAACCTGTCTCCCAGGGCTGCTGCATTACTGAGTTAGTTAATACAGAAGACTAAGTGCTATATGTAAGCATCTGATATTTTATTTCTTCCCCCTTAATCCAAAGCCACCATCTTTAATCTTCCCACAAGTATTCACGTAGAAGTAGTGAAATGTACACTTGTGTGTAGAGAAACCTTAGGTACGTGTATCTGATTTGAAACCCCAGGAGAACATATAAAAGGATGCCCTCCCCCCCTTCATTTATTCATAAGGAAAAAAAAAAGTCTGGTATAAAAATGCCACCGGATGTTATCAAAAGAATTAAGTAACTGAGTTAGGTTAGATTTCATTTTCGAAACTCACAAGGGAATAACCCTGAAAGGGCAGCCTTGCTCTCATGACATGTTAGTTCTTTACACACTGACCTTGGTTGATGCCTGTGTTTGCTCCCTTCCCCGCCAGGCTTGTCACGGCGATCAGAGGACTGAGCGCTCCGCTCCTGCCCGGGCTGCCTCCCACGCTGAAGATGAACCCTGCCCGGAACCCGTCAAGAAGCCCCAGCACCGGTCCTCCTCCGCCCAGCACCACAGCCATCGCAGTGGGACGAGTCGAGGCCTCTCCAGGCAGGAGACATTTGACTCAGAAACCCAGGAGAGTCGAGACTCTGCCTATGCGGAGCCGAAGGAAGATTATTCCCACGAACACGTGGACCACTATGCCCCCCACCGAGACCATAACCACCGAGATGAGCCCCACGGGAGCAGTGAGCACAGACACAGGGAGTCTCGGCACCGTTCCAGGGACCTGGATCGAGAGCAGGACCACAATGAGTGCAACAAGCAACGGAGCCGGCATAAATCCAAGGATCACTATTGTGACAAGGACGGAGAAGGCATCTCCAAAAAACGGAACGAGGCTGGGGAGTGGAACAGGGATGTTTACATCCGCCAGTGACTTTTGCCCGTTTGTGTTTCTTTTTTTTTAAGTCTTGTATACCACCACCCTCAGACTCAATCTTTGGGGTCTACATTGCAGTCGTATGTGATCTGTCCTATATACTTTATCATGCTGTTGCTCTTCAAGCAACAGCAATACAGAGAGTATTAATATACTTTTTTTTCTTTTGTAAGTGCTACATAAATTTGCCTGGTATGGCTGCAGACCTCCGGTTGTATACTGGACTTTTCAAAAACTGTTTGGGATCGCTGCCACTTGAACAAAATCTGTTGCCATCCAGGTGGCATTAGTATTTTAAGAAACATAGTTGATGTTTTCAAAAATGTAGTTAATGTATCCAGCAAGCCAGAATTGGCCCAGGTAAAAAGTGGAATTTCTTGATGCTCCAGATTTTTAATATGTAGGCACCTGATTTGCATATTCATTTAACCATGGACCACTGTCTCTTGCTTGTACCTCTGGCTGACTAAATTTGGGGACAGATTCAGTCTTGCCTTACACAAAGGGGATCATAAAGTTAGAATCTATTTTCTATGTACTAGTACTGTGTACTGTATAGTTTGTAAATGTTATTTCTGCAAACACCTTCTTATAATTATATATATAATATATATATACATATATATATATATCAGTTTGATCACACTATTTTAGAGTCTTAATGCCAAGTCAGCAGATTTGCTTTATGAATTACAGGGACTAGAAATGCCCACCTTCAGGAAATTTGTAATATCGTCTAGACACCTATCCCCATTCTAGTAGAAAGTCTGTACATACTGTAAATATGTGTGATTGCCTGACTTGAAAAGGTTTGATTTCTGAATGTTTTACCATCCTTGTAAGTTTATAATTTTGACCATAAATTATGGTATAAATATAACCAAACTCCAAAGGTTGTTCTAATCCATGCAGTTCACACTGATTGTGACACACACATTCTTAGTAGCTAGTGTCTTATGTCACTGCACTGGAGTTTACGAGCCGGACCTCCGTATGCAAGTGTGTCTGTGTGTACGAGTGTGTAAGAGTGACTGAGATGGAGCTGAGTGCTCAAGACTCGAGACCGATATACTTAGAATTCTACCCACCTGGCTTTGTATTTAATTGTGCTACGTGTTGCTTTGAGAATCCATTGAGCAGTCAGGGAATGTGAGGAAGCTTGCTGCCAAAGGTGACTAGGAAGGCATTCATCCGCTGGCTCCTTGTTTTTGCTCCTAGAGAGGAGAAATACAGGCAACTTTTAACTGTGAGTGTTTCACTGGAAATGTACAATCTTTGTGTGTTTGAGTATTTGTTTTAGTAAGAAATGTTTACACAGCTTGTAGAATTATTTCGTGGGAAAATAAATTTTTCTAACTTCTCCCACCTCCTCCTTTTCTAACCTTGCCTATGGTTCCTGCTGTTTATCTCCCTTCAGTTTCCCCCTTCATTCCATTCCCTGCCGCCAACTCCCAACAGTTTCGCTGTCCATCAAAACCTAGAAGTGCTTCTTATAACCAAAGTTTCTGCTCTTCAGAAGTAATCAGGGCAAAATGAGGTGACTTGAAGTGAACAAAATGTTAAGAATATCTTCCTCCATTAGACATCTACTCTGAAGGGGAACCCAGAAGATAACTATTCTCCATGCCTCAATGAAAGCGCCGTAAGCAGCTCACAGTGTGGTTGTCACGCTAAAGGCTAAAACCACCTTCTCCTTGTCACTATGTGTACATTTTGTCCAGTCATGACTGGACAGGTAAGACAGTATTAGGTGTGCAAGTACCCAGCACCTGAAGTTTGTCCCTGGAAAATGCCGAGCTATAATTGCCTAACTTCGGATCTGTACATTATGAAATTATTTTGTTAAATAAGTTCATCTATTTTTGTTTTGCTTCTTTGATTATTCCAGGTTCTTGCCAAAAATTCTGGGACCTTTCTAAGTAAAACTGTTTCACATTTAACTCCTTATTTCCCTTCCCCTGCAAGAAAACTCAGTTTTAAAAACGAGTTACATTTGAAGGGTTTTATCAGCTAATAGAAGGAACATTTTCCTCAGAATTAATCTTTTTGTTAATTAGCTCTGTACTGTTGACAAATTTATTTATTGAATATAAAAACAGTAGTCATAATATATACATTTTTGATGTAAAATATTCGTATCATTGGGAAACCATATTCCAGTTAAAGTTAACTTGTATAAAATATTTCTGAAAACTTGCATCCCAATTAATGACTTTGGGATATTTAAAACTCTTGAAGTATAACTGGTATTTATCTTACTTGCTGCTACCACTAATCCCTTTCAAAGAGTCATGCTAACAGATTCCAGTTTTAAAACTTTTTACCTGGAGTCTTAATTTTTCACTTTACTGTGAAACATACTAGTCCAAATCAGAGTATTCTTCGAAAAACTACTGCAGGATTTGACTCTGAGCATCTGTACGTGAAAACTGTATAGCAGGCATATGTGTGAACAGTGTGTACTCAATTTGTAAATGAAGAAATAACCCCAAGGGCAATGGGAGATTTTACTGACTTGTGGAATGTAAAATTAGTCTTTTCACTCAGCAAAGGCTTAACCTTAACCTACTCAGTTGTAGAATCATGATCTTTGTAGTCAACCTAGAAAATGCTGGAAATGGAACTGTTCTTAATAGTTCTGTGTTTTATTGTCAAACCCACTTCAGTTTTTCCTATGCTCTTTCTCTACTGCTCATTTAAGTTACTGTTACAAAAAGGTGCTGCTAAATATAGGATGTCTTAGTCATATTGTACTTTGGGACAATGCCACATTTTTAACATGGTCTGCTATGCATTCCTGTTAAACATTCACTGTCAGCTACACTGAACTGTTCAACAAATCTGGTTTAAAGTCATTCATATAAAACAAATAAAGAGCTGGCTTTCTGCACTGTTTATTAGTAGTAGTATTAATTGCCATTTTAGGAATGATTCTTATAGTTGAGAATATGTCAAATTTTCAACAACACTTCTCACGGTGGAGCATCTTTCTTAAGGGCAATGCTAATCCCTAAGGTTACTTTAGTGATTTCCCATTATGTCTGATAAAATGCTAGTTTACAGAAGGTAAAGATCTTTTAAAATAGGAGCCGAGTAAGCTTTCTCCCACCTTAATTCACTATGTGTGGCAATTCTTGATTCAGATTTTTTTTTATTCTTCCTTCATAAAATGAAGATCCATCTTGATGACAAATTTAAATCCTCACCCTTATCCCCCGCTTTGCTCAATGATACAATGCTGCTAGTCTTGGATACTCTCATCTTATTAGTAATATATCAAGTCACATAGAGAAAATAGGTAACTAGATGATTCTAGGCCAGTTATTTAATTCTGGCTATATTATATTTGTACGTCACCTTACTATTTAAAGTAAAATGTGGCACAGGGTTTTGAAGTAAAATGTACTCACTGTTAAGTTGAAATTTTTTTTTGTTTGTTTCACAGAAATATCTATGTTAACCCTGAAATATGTTAAGAGAGAATATATTCTTTTCCTCCACATTTCCCAGATTTTTTTCCCTTTTTATTCTACTTTTTCTTAACTTTGTGTCCCTTAAGATTGTGTCTTATTTTCCAATTTGCCCCATTTTTGGAAGGAATGAAACCCACTGAAAAGGTCTTTGTCAAAGCCAACATTTTTGAAATTATTCTTTGTCCTCCTGTTCTTAATATGCAAATATTTTTCTTTTGTTTTGCCTGCATCGCTTGTATTTTGCTATTTGTCAGTATCAATCAACAGTTTACATGTCTACTGCTTGTCTCCCTGTCTACGATTTTCAACTGAGCACGTAAGGCTTGGCAGAGAGCATGAGAAGACGTGCATTTTTTAAAACAAAGTTTGGAGAAATGTGCAGAGCCCTAGAAACGGAATTACATAGGTCAACAGTGCTTCTCTTTAGTCCAAGAACATCTACTGGATAAAAAGGCAGAATGAGGGACATAAAGAAGTCAGTCACATAGTTGAATCTTTTGGAGCGTGAAATATCTTGTCCCTCTTTCAATAAGCATGTATTGATGATCTGCTCTAAAGCAGTGAGAGAAAAGACA
This sequence comes from Phoca vitulina, assembly GCF_004348235.1. NCBI lineage: Eukaryota > Metazoa > Chordata > Mammalia > Carnivora > Phocidae > Phoca > Phoca vitulina. The sequence goes on from NW_022589736.1 coordinate 19,477,981, forward strand.
GGGTTCCTGCCTCCAACACTTTCTGGGGCCTGGGGGGAGGGAGGGGTAAGGAGCATGCCTATTAAACTAAGAGTGAGTGTGTTCAGTGCCATGAGGGCAGCAGAAGTGGTTCCTAGGGGGTGTATGGAAAGACAAATGCCTAAGCCAACCTCTGCGAAGGATGTTCAAGAAAGCCTTCTTCAAAGAAGAGGCCTGCTAAATATCTTACCTGATCCAAGAGACCTTGCCATCTTGATGGACAACAGTCAGGAGAAATTCCTAATAGAAACCTTGGAGAAAAAAAAAAAAAAACTATTAGGCAATTGTTCCCAACTGTCTACCTTATTTATATACCCGAGGCTGAGAAACTCGGGGGTGATCCAAATGAAAGTTAAAACATTTAAATGTATTTAACACTATATGAGACAGCCTTTAAACTGGGCTGGGTATTGAGTATTTTAACATGTCTTACCTAAAAAGCGGTAGGATGAAGCAAGCCTAAGGTTATAATTTTTAATAAAAGCAGTCACATGTTGGCCGCTAACAGTGGGATGTTTAGTCACTTTTGCAGTTAACGGGATGTTTGTGTTTTTTGTTGGATTCTAGATTTTGATTATGAAGTGGTCTTTTCTTGTTGTGATCTACTATATTCACAGTTGCTTTGTCTGATGTTGGTGTTCAGTGAATTTGTTTATGTTCAAGAGAACACCAAGGTGTAAGTGCCAAGCCAGTTCCCAGCTACCAGAAGCTGGTTTTTTCCATCTCCCCAGTCATATCACATTAACTTGTATAATAGGTGTTCCGATGGATGATGAAAGGTACCCAAATTGTGGAATATTCTCATAATTTTAATGTACAGAGTGAAGAAAATATTTGTTTTGGGTTTTTAAAAGCATGAAAAAAAGTAAACTTGGTAAAGGCACACTACCATTTAGGAGAGATCTAGACTTCATTTGAAAGAGTTGATTTAAGGGGCACCTGGATGGCTCAGTTGGTTAAGCATCTAACTCCTGGTTTCAAGCTCAGGGTCGTGAGATCGAGCCCAGTGTCGTGCTCTGGACTCAGCACGAAGTCTGCTTGAGATTCTCTCTCCCTCTCCCTTAGCCCCTCTCACTCACGCTCTCTCGCTCTCTCAAATAAATCAATAAATCTTAAAAAAAAAAAAAAAAGTTGATTTATCAAATAGTAAACGGAAAAACTCTGATAAAATGCTCAACTCAGTTATGGGTACATGGAAAACAGAGTTCCCATACCCTGAATTCTTAGGGAACTACTTTAGGAACTCAAGAACATTTTTTACCAAATTAAATATTGCTCATTTTATTCCTTTGTTACAATCACACATTTTAACATTAAAAATGACTTACATTATTTACACATTAAAACACAAAACCCCAAATGAAAATATGCTCCAGATATCCGCAGGCACCTCCTTTTCCTTTTACTGTGCTAAATCCTTAAGAAAAAAATTATTTAAAAAACACAATATAATCTCATACCACCCCCAACTACTTCCTCCATGAAGTAGAGTCTCTTGGTCAAATCTCTTGGTCCCTGGTCCAACTGCTGACAGTCTTTTCTGCTTCCTTAGCAACTATGCCATCCATCACCAGACCCGACAACAGCTGGGTAAAAAAAAAAAAAAAACAAAAAAAAACCATACAGCAAACGTTTGGAATTTTCATTTCTAAGGATCCTTCTATGTGCTTTTGCATTTTATGAATTTTGCAATAAAAAACCCTATACAATCCTTATTTGCCAGCCAAATCATGTCTTCTATTCTGGCATCTCTGAGAGAATCAATGTCAGTGTTCCGTAATGGCACGACAGATGGATCAAATCGCTGCAGCTGTTTCAATTGTTCCAGTGAGAGGCCAGCTCCCATCATTCCTTCTCCTCCAATCTGTGGTTCCTGTTCGGAGAAAATGAGAAGATGTGAACATCCTATCATTGGTAAGTGTGCCTGCATACAATTTAAGTTAAAAGACAAAACTGAGGTATAAGTACCACCAATTCCAAAAATAGACAAATGGTATCTCTGTGGAATGACATACAGTTTTTCTGGGTAGTAATATATGGTCATCTGATGACTGAGTATCTATTATGACCCATATGCTCATCAAAAACTGCAGCTTTACATTTTTGCTGTGTGATCTTAAGTAACTTTACCTAACTCTGTTTCCTCATCTATAAAACAGATAAAATACTTAGTTCTAAGACTTTATTTCGTAAGGTGGTAGTCTGCCTGGCATATAGTGGTCACTCGGTTAAGTGGATCATTTTTATCAATAACAGCAATAAAAGAAAATTCAGCTTTATTATCACACTCCCCAAAGCTGACGGCAGTTCCTCAGGCACCTAAAGGTGACTTTCTCTGACCCGTATCAACTGGATGATAAAAAATTCCTATTGTTGTTTTTGAATGTACTAGAACAAATATTAGAGATAAACTAAGGCTGCGTCAATTAGTTTAGAATACAGAATCATAAGGAATTGAGTGATATGTGTGAACCACGACTGCACAAGATCCATAATCCTAAATCAAGTCAACACTGCATAATTGTTATGTTTAATACTTATGTATTATTAACCTACTGTTTATTAATCCATGGGGGGGATTTCTATCTCTTTCAGCTATAATTGAATGTATATGCATATATTGAGTGTATATGCATATGTACACACACACACACATAAAATTCAAGTGAATTCTGAAGTCTTCCTTTCCTCTACAATGCAATTACCTTCCTTTCTGAGTCTAGAAACCATCTCTGGATTGCTTTTTATTCATATATTCCAATTAACTAGAATTCTGTACAGGAGGGTACTGAAGTTAGATGTTCAATGTATCTAACTGAATGTGAGCATTATTACAGATTTACACTTCATCCCAAACATCATGGGTTAAAAATATAGTCATACTTTTGACAAAAACCGAGACAGGTGAAATAAAGTATAAGAAAGCTTTTTAAATGTTAGATATTTTATGTCAGAAGCCATAAAGAAGCAATATTACTGAACCATTTGTCCCCCCCTTGGCTAGCCCTGATGTGACTTGCGAAAAAATGGTGAACATACTCCATACCAGCACAATCTAGGAGTAGGAGGGGAAAAGAACCAACAACTTTTTAGAAAAAAAAGTTCTGAGTAACATAAACAAGAGCCACAAGTGAAAGAAGTATGTAACACAGGGACACCTGGGCTCTGTGGCATTTTAACACAACGGCAAGGAACGAAAACAGAGAAAAACTTCGTTAGGATGTGGAAATTCTCTCCGGACAGTCTAAAATGGATATCATTAGAGAAGCATTCTTGTTTACTGCAGTATTTGTTTCCGAAGTTTTGCTTGACATAGTTCTTCCTATAACAACCTTGTGTTTATCCCCACACTCATGTTTCTGTAATTTGTCAGATTACACAGAGAAAACTGAAATTATTCTTACCTGGGGCTGAAGCTGAAGGTAAGGAAATGTTCTGAGGGCCCAGGCAACCTGTTCTTCGTTTTCTGCCAGTGTGATGGTGCATGTGCTATAAACCAGCACGCCCCCCGGCTTCAGCAGCTCAACTGCCTAAAGAAACATGATCAGACTCTGTGTATCACAAGGCAAAAGCAACATTTTATGGGATTTTAGATTGAGAGGATACCACCTTTCAAGTGTTTGGGATAAATGTTCCATATGACCAAGATTTGTTCTCTAATTAGAGTATTCCAGACTAGGTACATTTCACTATCTTGGAGCTGTTATAATCCATTTAAACCAAGACTTTCCTGAAAATATTCATTCAGTTTCACTGCTTTAGATACCACTTTTTGTGTCCAAAACTCACACATGCACACTTTTTAAGCCATACTCCTTTCTGAACTCTCTACTCATGTATGCACTTGCCTTCTCCATATGTCTGCTATCAAATTCGACAGGTCCCAAAGTGAACACCTATCTTCCCTCTGAGACCTATTAGAGATGTGCTATTTTCAGGCCCCAAACCTGATACTATCTTTTATGCCTCCCTTTCTCTCACACTCCCCATCCATTAGCAAATTCCACTGGCTCTTCCTTTAAAATCTATCCAGAATTTGGCTCCTTCCACTGCTATCATCCTGGTCCAAGCTCCACTGTCTTTGGCCTGGATTACTGCAGCCTGCCTCTTAGTCCACCTGCTTCCTTGTCTGCCCTCCTATAACCTCTTCTCCATACAGTTGCCCGAGCGGTGTTTTTAAAAACTTGTCACTTCTCCACGCAAAACCCTTCAAATGCCCTGACTTATGACTCGGAGCCGAAGCCCAAGTCCTTACAGGGGTTTTCCAGGCCCTACCCAGAGCAGGCCTCTGGCTGCGCTTCTGACCTCACCTCACACATCTCGCTTACTCTGCTTTAGCAACACCGGCCTCTGCTGTCCTGGAGTACACACGGCACACTCCCCCCTCAGAAGTGGCGCACAAGCTTGGAAACTCTAATTCTCTGCACTGCTTCTTCACAATCTTCTTATCTTTGGGTCTCTGCCGCCTTTCCAGCACCTGATGGTCCCACGTAACACTACAACCATTCAAAGCCAGCACTCCTATCCTCCCTTCTTTAGTTTGCTCCACAGGGTTACTGCTCTGTTACTATACTTAATAACTTAATTCATCTTATTTTCCTCCCCAATTAGAATAGACACTCCATGAATAAGGCAGGTATTGTTATTTTTTTCACTACTATATTGATAAACACCCAGAATAGCATATATTACATTATGGTTAGGTGTTCAACGAAAATCTGGTCCAGTAAGTAAGTGAATCAGGAAACCAATATTATAAGAAAATGAGTTTTTCCCAAATAACTAAGAGTTTATCTTTTTTTAAGATTTATTTTTTATTTATTTATTTATTTGTCAGAGACAGAGCATGCACAAGCAGGGGGAGTGGGAGGCAGAGAGAGAAGCAGGCTCCCCGCTGAGCAGGGAACCCAACGTGGGACTCAATCCCAGGACCCTGGAATCATGACCCGAGCCAAACGCAGACGCTCAACTGACTGAGCCACCCAGGCGCCCCTAAGAGTTTATCTTTTCAAACTCCCAGATATTTAAAAACATTTTAAAGAAAATCTTTAAAATATATACTATACATAGTATACTATTATACACACACACACACACACGTTTTATATAGTATATAGAAGTATGTAAAACTATATAATATATAGCATACCATATATACTACATATAGTATATTTTTATTATATATAGTATATATTTGTGCTTTAACTAGAGTAGGCTGGTCAAAATTTAAACTGTTACTGTGTGCCAGTTATTGTTGTAAGCATTTTACATGGATTTTCTCAATTTACTTATAACCATGAGGTATGGTTACTACTGCCAATGAGGTGAACCTATTAGGTAGACTTATAATCCCCATTTCTCATATATGGAAACCAATGTACCTAAAGTCAATTATGTGGAAGAAGCACAGCTCCAAACAAGATGTGTGTGATTATAAAGTCTACAGTCTCAGCTAATACCTCAGTGCTAAATGGCAAACCTGCTATATTCTCTTTTGTACACAGTCAGCTGTTCCTCTTCATTGCGATCACTGCAACTACTCCTAAGTAGCCTTTTAAAATTTTCTTTCTGCTAGGACCTAAAAAGAACAAAAAGCCCAGTCTTTTAAATTTTTTTTTTAAAAGATTTTACTCATTTGTGAGAGAGAGCGAGAGAGAGCACGCGTGCACACATGCGCAAGCAGGGGAAACAGCAGAGGAAGAGGGAGAAGCAGGCTCTCTGCTGAGCAGGGAGCCCAATGTGGTGCTCGATCCCAGGACCCCAGGACCTGAGCTGAAGGCAGACGCTTAACCGACTGAGCCACCCAGGCATCCCAAAAAGCCCAGTCTTTTAAAACAGTGTCCTGGGGCGCCTGGCTGGTGCAGTTGGTTAAGCATCTGATTCTTGGTTTCAGCTCAGGTTGTGATCTCAAATGTTGGACTCCGTGCTCAGCGTGGAGTCTGCTTGAGTTTCTTTCTCCTTCTGTCTCTACCTCTCCCCCCTGCTCCCCAATCTCTCTCTCTCTCTCTAAAATAATAAATAAATGTTTAATGAAACAGTGTCCTAATTTTACTCTCAAGTCAAAGTGGGTTTCAGCTAGAGGTAAAGCTTCCTTTTTTTTTTTGCTGTTCGCTTCTAGGTTGTGTTCTTTGAAGACAGTACAGAAGAAGAAATAGTTAAATAATCTACTACCAGCGCATCCTTTGTGTATAACAGAAGATACCAGACAGATAAGCAGAAATGTACTCAAAGACAACTTTAGAGACTGAATAATTACAGTGCATCCATTATTGCTGAAGCTTATGTACTTAGAATTACAGGGCTGAGGGGAAATGATGAAGTCATCTTTGGTCAAATGCTGTCTACGTTCTGTGCAATCCACGTAATCATTTGTGCAAGCCTGAAAGAATTCCTCAAATGTTCTATTTGGGCTTCTCCTGAAACACGCTAGACACCAGTTAAATTGGCAAAGTTTTTATGGTTCTTCTATATCCTATACTGAATAGTCCCTTCTCCTTTTTATCAGTGTGCTTCCCTCCCCTGGACTTCCTGCTTCTCATATGCTAAGATGATCCATAAACCCTATATAAAAAAAAAAGAATAATTTATTTTATATCCCATTCCTTACACATCAGTTCTTAACTATGATGTTAACAGCTCGGGGACTTCTTTGAGACATATCAGAATACTGGGAAGTCACTGAATGTCTCAGTGAGGAAATCCTGCTACTGCTTTTAAATGAAAGAGTGATCAACATAAATGAAAACTTCTTGTATTTAAAACTAGGTTTTCTCTGTCCTTTTTTGTATGATAAAATAAAATTTGCCATCGTTACCACCTGTAAGCGTACAATTCGGTGGCATTAAGTACATTCACGCCGGCATGCAGCCATCACTACCACTCATCTCTAGAACTCTTCATCTTCCCAAACTCAAACTCTGTACCCAGGAAACACTAAATCCCCATTCTCCCGCCCCTCCAGCCTCTGGTGACCTCTATTCTACTTTCTGTCTCTACCAATGCTCCTATTCTAGTTACCTTATATAAATGCAAACAGACAATATATGTCTTTCTGTGTCTGGCTTCTATCAGTTGGCAGAATGTTCCCAAAGTTCATTCACGTTGTAGCAGAATTTGCTTATCCATTCACCTGTTGATGGACCTCTTGATGGACTGTTTCCACATTTTGGTTATTGTGAAAAATGCTGCTTTGAACACTGCCCTCGGTCTCTGAAACATCGAACTATGAAGGTCAACTTTCTTTCACATCAAAGTATCATCACATACCACAGTGAAGAGTTTTCTCTGTAACGGCTGATACGATGTCACTTCTTTCAAAGTCCAAGAACAAACCATGTTTGGTCTCTGTCCCATTCCACTGCATGGTGCATCAAGAAGAATTCGGTCAAAAGATTCTGGTAAGAATGGAGGTTTTCCTATGAAGAGAATTATAAACATAGTTTGGTATCTGCCTACTGGTCTAGAATAGAAAACTCCTGAGATAGAAACAATTATCAGGAATTTAAAATCATAATCTAGACTACAAAGAAAAACAATTTCTCCTTTCAAGTAGCTGATAAAACTAATTCCGACATAGGCAAAATGGTTAAAAATGTGATTATTATAATTGAGGGTTATTCTGTTGACACTGTACAAATCAAGTCCTAATCAAATGAAACTCTGAATCCCCAGTGTCAGAAGCCATACTTTATCAGAGCTAGGACCTGGAATTAATTCTAGTCATCCTGAGAGCTGACACTTCTCTTGGCAATCCCTACTGCAGACAGCCCCAGAAAGGAAGAGTACCTGTTAGGTTCTGATCAAATCTACTGGTTCTGAGGTTCCTCACTCTCCTTGCTTCTGGGCCATCAGCAAGGCTACGCTCTAGAGTAAGTCAGTATCTCCCTGCATCCAATCTTCCACAGGTTTCCCTTTGCATTCACTTGAATAACTTTCCACTAACTTTTGAGCTATTTAAGTGTTACTGGACAAAGTCATGAAACCAAACAGTCTGCTTACATATTTATGCTATCTAACTGCAAGCAAGACATTGCTGCTGACTGCTTCCATAGGAAGCCAGTTGATTGTCTACAGTAACCACAGCAATGTTCTGACTATCACACCAAGATAACCTGCTTTTCTCTGACTGCAAAACTGTCAGACAGGAGCTCTTGCCAATTTAACTTATCTCCGTCTAAAACCATCCTTGCTTTCTTACCTACGGTCTCAGAATATCTTCTCCAAGTAAACAGTTATTTTTAAGGTTTTTGATACATACTGAAAAAATGCTCTAGAAAGACTATACCAATTTCCATTTCCATTGTGATTATACTTATTCTACCCAAATCTTCAAAGGATTATTATTTTTATTATTATTATTATTGTTTTATCGGCCATTTATATTTTTTCTTTATATAGTCACATTCTTTGTTTTGTCCTTTTCCTACTAAGACTCGTCTTTCTCTTTTTTTTAAGATTTTATTTATTATTTATTTGAGAGAGAGCATGCACAAGCAGGGGGAGGGGCAAAAGGAGAAGCAGACTCCCCGATGAGTAGGGAGCCCCCCATGCGGGGCTCGATCCAGGACCAGGAGATCATGACTGGGCCGAAAGCAGATGTTTAACTGACTAAGCCACCCAGGCGCCCCCGTTATCTCTTATTGATTAGAAGAGCTACAGGGGTAGTAGCTGCTTTCTGCAGTGATTAGCTCTAGGATGCCTCGGTGATCTTTGCTTTTCCAGCTCTTCAACATCTATTTCACAGATTCCTTACACTACTTATTTATACTAAATTGTCTCTCTTTAGTATAAATTTATAATGAATTCTTTCTGTTGAAATACCTTGTATACTTTTTTTAATCCTGTGGCCAAATTCTCCCAAAAACACAGCTCTCAGCCAGTTATTCATTTCCCTTTAACAAAGTAAAACAAAACCAAAAACTATTCCCACAGCTACCTAAATCTCTGGAATCAACTCCTGAGACTAATACAGACCATTAACAATGAATAATCTGGCCTCATCCAGATTGTTCTCCAGCCCCATTTCTCAGTACTCCCCCATATTCACCAATATTAAAAACAAACCAACCCACATCACCACTTTGTTACCCAAAAATGTCATGAACTTTCCTATTTCCGTGCTTCTACTAATTCTATTCACCTGAGAAGCCCCCTGCATTCATTTCCATTTGTCAAAATGCTGTCTACCCTTTCAAGGCCTAACAAATGCCACCTCCTCACCTAAAAGCTTTTTCCATCATCCCTCTAAGAAGTAATCCTTCCCTCTGAGTTCCCACAGCATTTGGTGTCTTTTGGATGTATGGTAGTTTTTTTTTTTTTTTAAATTTATTTATTTGAGAGAGAGAGAGCATTAGCACATGGCAGGGAGGGGTAGAGGGAGAGGGAGAGAGAATCTGGAGCAGACTTCATGCTGAGCACGGAACCCAATGTGGGGCTCCATCTCCCAACCCTGAGATTATGAGCTGAGCGGAAACTGAGTCGGACGCTTAAATGACTGCACCACTCAGGCACCCCTGGCTGTATAGTCTTATAGTCCTTAGTGTTCATGTCTTACTTCCCCCCAGGCACTGACAATTCCTTAAAAATATCTGCAAGCCCACAAGATACCTTTGTGTGAACTAGGATTAAGCTATCTGCACCTCAGGATTCACATAGTCCTGCCCCATGATAAACACAGCACAGGTTGGAATTCAGCCCCTCAACATATCCCTCAGCCAGGTGCCCTTGGACAGAGCATAATCATATGCCATGGCCCTGACAGGGGGAGGGACAATAATGCCTCACCACTGAACTGTTCTTAAGAAGTACCATTTTCATAAAAGGTAGTGGATAATTATACAGAAATTGAGAAATTCATAAAAATGTTCTAAACGTATCTAAAATCAGACCAAGATCACCAAATGGCCCCCAAATGTACCTGGTCCAAGAGAAATTTCTCTTGTTCAAAACTAGAAAGCCACGGAATGAACATCTAAGGCTTATACATTGTATAAGAGTACCCAACTTTTCACTTATGCAAACGTTTTTCTCTTAATATATAATCTCACAACTACCTTTAGTGATTTCTAAAACTGCATTAGTTTGGAGCGTTGTTTAATTAAGGAGCAATTTTATGATACAAATAACGAGACTGAGACAACTTTTGGAATGAGGGTATGCAGACCTTCTCTCCAGTGAAACAACTGGTAAAAATTACAACAAAAACAAAAACCACCATTTAAAGTCTCTAGAAAATGTCCAGGATATATATCAAATGAAGAAACTTATTAAAGAACATCTAAGAAATGTGAGTATCTGTGGTATCTGAGCCACAATCTGTTCCTTCCTTTGCCCCAACAGCCTCTTCCCTTAAGCTCAGAGTAAAAAGTGATCCACTTCATGTGGGTGCAGCTAAGAACACATAGCTGCCTCTCTCCCTATACTCCCAGGCAAGAAATATGGTAATTCACTGGAAGTGACAGGCCTGCAAGCATTTCTCATCCCCTCAAGTCCCAAGTTGCTCAATTCCAGGTGAAGACCAGCTGAAAACTCTGGGGCTCCCTTCCTCCATCCAGCCCCCACTCATACATGGGCAGCTCTAGCCCAGGCAATACCAAAGCCCCAACTCTTCTTACCCCAACCTAACAAAAGAACCTCCAAATATAAAAAGCAAAAACTGGGAGAACTAAAGGGAGAAATATACCATTCAACAATAGTTGGAGACTTCCATACCTAACTTTCAATAATAAAAACAATAACCAGGCACAGGATCAAAAAAGAAATAGAACATTTCAACACAAAGGAGACCTAACAGATTATCTACAGCACATTCCACTCAACAATGGTAGAATACACATTCTTTTCCAGGGCACATGGATCATTCTCTAAGAGAGAACATAAGTTGAGGCCATAAAACGCCGATCAGTAAATTTTAAAAGGTTCAACTCATACATTTGTTATCCACCAAAATGGAATGAAAATATGTTAGTGATACAAGGAAATTTGGGAAATTCACAAATATGTGGAAGTTAAAAAACATGCTCCAAAATAACCATGGGTCAAAGAAATCACAGGTAAATCATAAAATGATTTGACATGAATAAAAACAAAAATACAACACACCCAAACTTATGGGAAACAGTGAGACACTGCTTAGAGGGAAAATTACAGCTGTAAACACCTACATTTCTAAAAAAGATCTCAAATCGGGCGCCTGGGTGGCTCAGTTGGTTAGGCGACTGCCTTCGGCTCAGGTCATGATCCTGGAGTCCCGGGATTGAGTCCCACATCGGGCTCCCTGCTCGGCGGGGAGTCTGCTTCTCCCTCTGACCCTCCCCCCTCTCATGCTCTCTCTCTCTATCTCATTCTCTCTCTCAAATAAATAAATAAAAAAAAAAAAAAAAAAAAAGATCTCAAATCAACAACCTAGCCTTCCATCTTAAGACAATGGAAAAAGAAAAGCAAACTAAAAAATGAGGAAAATAATAAAGGTTAGAGCAGAAATTAATGAAATAGAGAATTAAAAAAAAAAAAACAAAAAAAAAACGAGAGAAAGTATCAACAAAACCAAACGTTAATTCTTTAAAAGGAGCAACAAAATGGACAAAACTTTAGCTAGACTGACAAAGAAAAAAAGAGAAAAGACTCAAAATACTAGTATCAGGAATTACAAAGGGGACTACTGACCTGATGGAAAGAAAAATAATTAAAAAGGAATACTACGAACAACTGTACAGATAATTTAGATGACATGGATAAATTACTAGCAAAACACAAACTACTGAAAATGGTTTAAGAAGAAAATCTGAATAAATCTATAGTAAGTAAAGAGACTGAATTAATAATTCTTAAAATTTCCACAAAGAGGGACACCTGGGTGGCTCAGTCAGTTAAGCTCAGGTCATGATGCCAGAGTCCTGGGGTCGAGTCCAGCATCTGGCTCCTTGCTCAGTGGTGAACCTGCCTCTCCCTTTGCCTACTTTGCCTGCTCTCCCTGGCTGTGTATGCGCTCTCTCTCTTTCTCTGTCACAAATAAAAAATCTTTAAAAAAAAAATTTTTTTTTCCACAAAGAAAAGCCCTAGCCAGATGTTTTCACTGGTGAATCTACCTAACATTTAAAAAAGAATTAATAATAATTCTTGATAAAATCTTTCAAAAACAGAAGGAGAAAGAATACTTCCCAACTCATTCTATGAAGCCCGAATAACCATATAACCAAAACCCGACAAACACAGCACAGGAAAGAAAACTACAGACCAGTATCTCTTATGAATATGGACACAAATACAAACAAAACCAATCTAGCAACATGTGAAAAAGATTATACACTATGACCAAGTAGGATTTATTCCAGGAATCCAAGGTTGGTTTAGCATCTGAAACTCAATCAAATAAAGGTCAAACACCACAAGATCATCTCAAGGGACACAGAAGAAGCATTTGACAAAATCCAACACTATTTTATGATTAAAAACACCCAGCAAACCAGGAATAACAGGGAAATTCCTCAGGCTAATAAAGGTTATCTATGAGAAACCTATAGCTAGTTTTAAGTCACTCAAAAGACTGATCAGCAGTGAGATATGGATGTCATCTTTTACCACTTCTGCTTAAACATTGTACTAGAGGTTCTAGCAAGGACAATTAGGCAAGAAAATGAAACAAAAGGCATCCAAATTAGAAAAAAAAAAGTAGACTTACCTTTATTTGTAGATGAACAAAGCTGGAAGACACCCCCCTTTCTGATTTCAAAATTCACTAAAAAGCTACAGTAATCAAGACAATCCTTACTAACTTATAGATAAAAACATCAATCAATGGAAGAGACCTGAGAGTCCAGAAATAAACCCTATGTTTATGGTCAACAAGGGTACCAAGACAATTCAACAAAGCAAAACAGTTTTTCAACAAAAGGTGCTAGGGCAACTGAGTATCTGTGGGAAGAATCAAAATCAAGTTGGATTCTTTCATCACACCATAAACAAAAATTATTTCACAATGGATTCTAGATCTAGATGTAAGAACTAAAATTATAAAATTCTTACAGATACCTAAAACACAAATAACAAAAGAAAAGATAGGTAAAGTGGACAAAAAATTAAAAACTTCTGAGCTTCAGAGAACATCAAGAAAGTGAATGGACAACTCACAGAATGGGAGAAAATATTTATAAATCCTATGTCTAATAAAAGACTTGTATCTGGAATATATAAAGAATTCTCAAAACTCAAAACATAAAAAGACAACCCATTTTAAAAATGGGCAAAGGATCCGACTAGACAAAGAGATATAACATGTCCAACGAGCACATGAAAACATGCTCAACATGTTAACCATCAGGGAAACCTGCAACAGAGAAACACATATCAAAACCAGGAGAGAGTATTCCACATCTACCAAGAGGCTATAATCAAAGGGACAGATGCTGGTGAGGATGTGAAGAAATTGAAACCTTCATATACTGCGGCTGAAAATGCAAAATGATCCAGCTGCTTTGTAAAACAGACTGGCAGTTCTGCAGAAAGTTAAATGTCAACTTCCCATATGATCCAGAAATGCCACTTGCAGGTATATGCTCAAGAGAAATGAAACCTATGTCCACACAAATGTGTACACAAATGTTCACAGCAACATTATTCATAACAGCCAAAAAAGGGTAAACAACCCAAATGTCTACCAAATGATGACCGGATAATTATCTGTGCAGTGGAATATTATTCATCCATGAAAAGGAATGAAGTACAGAGACATACCACAACATGGATAAACCATAAAAACAATACAGTAAATGAAACCAGTCACAAAAGCCCACATACTGTATGATTTCATTTATATGAAATATCCAGAACAGGCCAACCTACAGAGACAGAATGTAGATTAAGAGTTGACTAAGCCTGGGGGGTGGAAGTGTAAAGGAAAAGGGAGTTGAACATTAATGAGTATGAGGTTTCTTTTCAGGGTAATGAAATTGTTCAAAAATTAGATTGTGATGATGGCTGCGGAACTCTGAATAAAAAAACTTAGTGAACCGTAAACTTTAAATGTGTGAATTGTATGGTCCATGAAGTATATACTGATACACAACAAAGCTGTTAAAAAAAAGTGAGGTCAGATTATTAAAGATTACAAATTTTCATTCTAAAGCAATCTTTACTATTCATCCTATATGAAGAAAAACCATTATTTTTTCCCCCATTTAACAAATAACACAGGTGGATTAATTTAAAATTAGGTAAGAAAAAAGAGTAATCTTTCAAAAAATCTCTAATATGACATAAATGTTTCCTTTGGCATCAAGAAGAAAAACTGCTTTCCGGAATGATTTTTAGTACTTACCTTATATATTAAAAAACAACTGGTTTCTTTTTATAAATTGTATTTATGAGGGAAAAGATAAGATTCAGGCCAGTCCTTACAAGTAACTATAACATTAAAGGTGTGGATAATCTTTATTCCTAATAAATGAAAGCCAAACTGAATATACTTAAAGAGTTCAAACTGAGTATTTTCTCTTTTTAGTTTTTTTTTTGGTATTAAAATCACCTTGCTATGTTATGTAAAACTTTTAATCATATTAATTCAATTTACAGAACAGGTGAAAATCACCCTGAAGTAAATTGACAGAATTACTGTTTTTATGCTCTTTCATTTTCCAAGCCAGTATTTATTCTGTGTCCAGCTAACAATCTATTGTGCATATAAATTAAAAATTTATAGCTAAGCATACGAATAATTTAAAACAAAAAAAAATTATATTTTCCAAAGATGGCTATGACAATACCTCCCATCCCACATGCCCTTCAATTTGACATTGACTCTTCTCCCACAGGAGATGGGGTCTAATGTTCCTTCTCCTTTATTCTGGACAACAGCAGACTTGATGCTACATGACTTTTGGACGAGGTCATAAAAGGTGATACAGCTTCTGCCTGGGACTCTTGGGACACTTGCTTTCAGAACCCAAATAACATGGTCTGAGAAAGTCCAGTGCACGGAGAGGCCATGTGTAGGTGCCACTTGAGAGCCACCATTAACCTTCAAATAGGTATGTGGTAGACAAAGCTTCTGAGGTGACCCTTCCCTCAAGTACCACATGACTGCTGTTGCATTAAAACACTGAAAGTGAGAACCACTTGGGTTCCCAGTTGATCCCTAAAATTGTGAGAAATAATAATAAAGTTATTGTTGTTTTAAGCCACTGAGTGATGGGATGATTTGTTACAACAGCAGTCTGTACCCCGAACAAACTGTTTAAAAATCAAAACTACCTAGGAACTTGGCCTTAGTGCACGGTGACTGAGTCACTGAATCAACTCTTTGCCACTTTATGCTACACACCTCACTTATCCACTCGGAGGATTTCAAACTCTTTCAACTTAAAAAGAAAAGAATTTTATTAACGAAAAGGAATAAATTTAGAAAATTTGGGGGTAAATGGCAGAGTAGGAGGATCTTGAGCTCACCTCATCCCACAGACACACTAAACCAACAACCACATCTACTACAACTAATTCTGAAAGTCTGAAGACTGTCAGAACAGATCTTCCACAGCTAGTCATAAAGAGAAGGCCACATCAAAAAAGGTAAGGGGGTGGAGACAAGGTCAATAACCAAACCCCCAATGTGACTAACCACAAAAGGAAGGGACATCACAAACATGAAGGAGGGGATCAGACCCCAAAACTGGCAACCTCAGCCCTGGAGATTTACACTGGAAAGATGAGTCCTCATGATACCTGGCTTTGAAAATCAGCAGAGCCTAACACTGGGAGCTCTGACAATTAGGCTATCAGTTGATTTTTCTTTTTAAAGATTTTTATTTATTTATTTGACACAGAGAGAGAGAGAGAGTGAGAGAGAGAGATCACAAGCAGGGGGAGCGGCAGGCAGAGGGAGAGGGAGAAGCAGGCTCCCCGCAGAGCAAGGAGCCCGATGCGGGGCTCGATCCCAGGACTCTGGAATCATGACCTGAGCTGAAGGCAGTGGCTTAACCAACTGAGCCACCCAGACACAACAAAAAATCTGTTGATTTTTCAACAGAAACTCTGTAGGCCAGAAGAAAGTGGCATGAAACATTCAAAGTGCTGAAAGGTAACACCTACAACCAAGAATACTCTACCCAGCAAGGCTATCTTGAAGGAGAAATAGAGTTAAAAGTTAAAGGAGTTTATCCCCACTAAACCAGCCTTATGAGAACTGTTAAAGGGAATTCTTTAAGAGGAAAGAAAAGACTGTAACTAGAAGAAAATTATGAAAGAAAAAAACTTCACTGGTAAAAGCAAACACACAGTGAACACAGATTAATCTCTCAAAAACCAGTATGGAGGTTAAAACACTAAGGTTGTGAAATCAAGTATATCTACAAAAATTAAGGAATACACAAAATAAAAAGATGTAAACTATGACCTCATATACATAAAATGAAAGGGGAATAAAATTTAGTGCTCCCAGAATGTGTTTGAACTTAAGTGACCACCAACTTAACATAGACTGCTAATACACAACAAGATGTTATAAATGAACACCATGATAACCACAAATAAAAGACCTGTAACAGATACACAAAAAATAAAGAGAAAAGAATCCAAGCATAACACTAAAAAAACCCCACTAAACCACAAGGGAAGAGAGCAAGGAAAGAAGGAACAGAGATGAAATACAAAAATAACCAGAAAGCAATTAACAAAATGGCAATAAGTACATATCTATCAATAATTACTTCAAGTTTTTTTAAAGATCTTATTTATTTATTTATTTGAAAAAGAGAGAGAGCATGACCAGGGGGAGCAGGAGAGGGAGAAGGAGACTTCCCACTGAGTAGGGAGCCCCTCAGAGGGCTCGACCCCAGGACCCTGGGATCATGACCTGAGCTGAAAGCAGACACTTAACCAACTGAGCACACAGGTGTCCCAATAATTACTTTAAGTTTAAATAAATGCTCCAATTAAAAGACATAGGTGACTGAGTGAATAAAAAACCAAGACCCATCTATATGCTGTCTATAGGAGACTCACTTCAGACCTAAAGACACACACAGACTGAAAATGAAGGGATGGAAAAAGATATTCCATGCAAATAGAAGGAAAAAAAAAGCCAGGTAGAAACACTTATATTAAACAAAACAGACTTTAAAACAAAGCTCTAATAAGAGACAAATACAGGCATTACATAAAAATAAAGGGATCAATCCAATGAGAGGATATAACAATTGCAAATATCCATCCACCCAAAACAGGAGCAGCTAAATACATAAAGCAATTAACAGACATAAAAGGACAATATGACAATAATGTAATAATACACAATAGTAGTGGACTTTAATAACCCAATTACATCAACTGATAGATCATCCAGACAGAACAACAACAAGGAAACAGTGGCTCTGAATGACACATAGACCAAATAGACCTAAAAGATACAGAACATTCCATCCAAAATGAGCAAAACACACATTCTTTTTCCAGTGCACATGGCACATGCTCCAAGACAGATCACACGTAAGGCCACAAAATAAGTCTCAATAAATTTAAGAACACCAAAATCATATCAAGCATCCTTCCCAACTATCACAAGGTGAAACTAGAAATACATTAAAAGAAAAAAAAAAACTGGAAAAAACACAAACACATGGTGGCTATACAACATGCTACTAAACAACAATGGGTCAATGATGAAATCATAGAGGAAATCAAATAATACTTGAAGACAAATGAAAATGGAAACACAGCAGTCCAAAATTTTGAGAAAACAGCAAAAAGTTCTAAGACAGAAGTTTACAGTGATACAGACCTATCTCAAGAAATAAGAAAAATGTCAATCTGACCTTACACCTAAAGGAACAAGAAAAAAGAACAAAGCCCAAAGTTAGTAGAAGGAAGTAAATAAAAAGATTAGAGCATAAATAAATTGAGACTAAAAAAAAAACAAAAACAGAAAAGATCAATGAAACCAAGAGCTAGTTCTTTGAAAGGATGAACAGAATTGATAAACCTGTAGCCAGACTCATCAAAAGAGAACTCAAATAAGAGAACTCAAATAATAAAATCAGAAATGAAAGAGTGGAAATAACCA
The DNA here is from genome assembly GCF_004348235.1 of Phoca vitulina. Classification (NCBI taxonomy): domain Eukaryota; kingdom Metazoa; phylum Chordata; class Mammalia; order Carnivora; family Phocidae; genus Phoca; species Phoca vitulina. Next base: position 19,496,048 of record NW_022589736.1, read on the forward strand.
ACACCACAAAATATAAGGGATTATAAAAAATTATATGCAAACAAATTAGACAACCTAAAAGAAACAAATTCCTAGAAACATACAATCTTCCAAAACTGAATCCGAAGAAACAGAAAATGTGAACAGACTTATTACTAGTAATGAAATTAAATCAGTAATCAAAAAACTCCCAAAAAACAAAAGTCCAGGGCCAGATGGCTTCAAAGGTGAATTCTACCAAATACTGAAAGAAGAGTTAATACCTATTCTTCTCAAACTATTTCCAAAAATAAAGGAGGAAGTAAAACTTCCAAATTCATTTTAAGAGGCCAGCATTAGCCTGCTACCAAAACCAGACAAAGAAACTACAGAAAAAGAAAACTGCAGGCCAATATCCCTGATAGAGAGATGCAAAAATCCCCAACAAAACATTAACAAACCAAATTCAGTAATACGTGAAAAGGATCATTCACCATGATCAAGAGGAATTTATTCCAGGGATGCAAGGATGTGTGATACATCACATTAACAAGAAGGATGAAAACCATATTATCATCTCAATAGATACAGAAAAACCATGTGACAAACTGCAATATCCATTCATGATAAAAACTCTCAACAAAGTGGGCTGAGGGGAAACATACCTCAACATAATAAAGGCCATATATGAAACAATGCACAACCAAATATCATACTCAATAGTGAAAAACTGAAAGCTCTTCCTCTAAGATCAGGAATAAGATAAGGATGTCCACTCTCATCACTTTTATTCGACACAGTACTGGAAGTCCTAGCCACAGTAATCAGACAAGAAATAAAAGGCATCCAAATTGGTAAGGAGGAAATAAAACTGTTACTCTTTAGAGATGACATGATACTATATATAGAAAACCCTAAAGACCATAAAAAAAAAAAAAAACTATTAAATGAATTCAGTAAAGTTACAAAATGTAAAATTAATGTACAGAAATCTGTTGTGTTTCTGTACACTAATAATGAAGTAGAAGAGAAATTAAGAAAATACCATTTACCAATGTACCAAAAAGAAAAAATACCTAGGAATAAATTTAACCAAGGGGCGGAAGAACTACACTGAAAATTTTAAGAAATTAAGAAAGAAACTGAAGACAATACAAACATATGGAAAAATACACCATGCTTATGGACAGGAAGAATATTGTTAAAATGCCCATACTACCCAAAGCAATTTAAAGATTTAATGCAATCACTACCAAACAACAACAGTGCTTTTCACAGAATTAGAATAGTACTAAAATTTGTACGAAACTACAAAAGACCCCAAATAGTCAAAGCAATCTTGAAAAAGAAGAACAAAGCTGAACAATCCCAGATTCAAGATATACTATAAAGCTATTGTAACTTAAAGAATATGGTACTGGTGAAAAAACAGATCAATGGAATAGGATAGACTGCTTGGAAATAAAGCCATGCTTTTACATTCAATTAATCTATGAAAAAGGAGGCAAGTATATACAATGGGGAAAAGATAGTCTCTTCAATAAACGGTGCTGGGAAAACTGGGTAGTTACACGCCAAAGAATAAAACTGGACCACTTTCTCACACCATACATAAAAATAAACCCCAAATGGATCAAAGTCCTAAATATGAGACCTGAAACCATAAAATTCCTAAAAGAAAACACAGGCAGTAATCTCTTTGACATCAGCCTTAGCAACATATTTATGGATACGTCTCTTCAGTAAAGGGAAACAGAAGCAAAAATAAACTCCTGGAACTAAATCAAAATAAAAAGCTTATGCACAGTGAAGGAAACCATCAACAAAATGAAAATGCAACCCTACTGAATGAAAGAAGATTTCTGCAAATGATGTATCTGTAAGGGGTTAATATTCAAAATACATACAGAACTTATACAACTCAGCACCAAAAAAACCCCAAATAATCTGATTAAAAATGGGTGGAGGACCTGAGAAGACATTCTTCCAAAGAAGACATACAGATAGCCAAGAGACACACAAAAAGATGCTCAACATCACTAATCATCAGGGAAATGCAAATCAAAACCACAATAAGATGTCACCTCACACCAGTGAGAATGCTAGTATCAAGAAGACTAAGAAATAACAAATGTTGCAAGGATGTGGAGAAAAGAGAAATCTTGGGCACTCTTGGTGGGAATGTAAATTGGTGCAACCCCTATGGAAAACAGTACAGAGATTCCTCAAAAAATTAAATAGAAACACCATATGATCCGGTAATTCTACTACTAATTACCCAAAGAAAATAAAAACATCAATTCAAAAAGATATATGCACCCCTACGTTTATTGCAGCATTATTTACAGTAGGCAATATTTTTTTTAAGTAATCTCCATCCCCAATGTGAAGGTCAAACTTAGAACCCCGAGATCAAGAGTTGCACGCTCTACTGCCTGAACCAGCCAGGCACCCCTTTACTGTAGCCAATATACTGAAGCATTCTCAAGTGTCTACTGATAGATGGGATAAAGATGTGGTGTGTATACACACACACACACACACACACATCAGTCAGCCATAAAAATGAATGGCATCTTGCCATCCATGACAACATGGATGGACCTAGAGGGTTTGATGGCTAAGTAAAATAAGTCAGAGAGAGAAAGACAAATACCATAGAATTTCACTTATATGTGGACTCCAAATGTCAAAACAAATGAACAAACAAACAGAAACAGACTCATAAATACAGACAAAAAACTGGTGGTTGCCAGAGGGGAGGTGGGTGAGGGGATGGGCAAAATAAGTGAAGGAAATTAGGAGGTACAAACTTCTAGCTATAAAATAAATAAGTCACAGAGATTAAAAAAAAAAAAGACAAAACACAGCGTAGGGCATATAGTCAATAATATAGTAACATTTTATGGTGAGAGAAGGTGACTTAATTGTGGTGAGCACCAAGTAATTTATAGAACTGTAGAATTGTTACGTTGTACACTTGAAACTAGTAACACTACATCAACTACTCTAAAATAAAAATTTTAAATATAAATAAATTTTAACGATCATCATCACTTTCAGTGATACAAAGCCTTTGTCAGACTGCTAGTTGTTCTTCAATACCCATTAACCTCTTTTTCTAAAGTTATGTTTTGAACTGGGCACATGACTACACAGCTAATGACTACATTTTCCAGTCCCCTTGCAGCTAAATTGATCAAATGACTAACCTGGTCAGTGGCATGTGCATTCCCAAGGATTCTGATGCCCTTCCCCCTCCCCTTGAAAGAACTGGAACATCTGTCTTAGACCCAGATATTAAACTACCAGCATCAGACACCCATTTCCGTTAGGTGAGACCAAAATAAAACACAAAAAACAAAGAAACAAAAAATGCTTCTATCTTTTCTAAGCCACTGTATTTTGGGTCTCTCGGATATAGCCTACTAGCCAATGCGCTATTATAAATCTCCTGCCAACTCCTGGCTAACTCTTCTGGGTTAACAATCAACTGACCATGAAGTGCTGTTCTCATGTAATCAGACAATTACATCTAACCTATTCCCACATTTGTAAGAAGATAAATAATAGCCCAGACCTTGCTCTTCAGAATAATCCGTTTTTCTAGGAAGCTTTACACGTGTTTCATTTGTTTGTTTATTCCAATGAGGTTTATTACACATTAGGCAGGTGTCACAAAATAACTTCTCACTTTCCAGGAGTCCCAAAGATATGGTGATGTTCACATTACTACTGATACATTTTCCATCAAACAGATTGGGTCTATTGCCAGACATTCTAGGTTTATCACCCCAAATCAAACTATCATAGAGTATCTGTGATGAAACAGGTCTTGATAAAAAAAAAAAAAGAGCTAAAGATGACAACCTATGACCATCAGCTAATAAAGTGATGTGGATGAGTGAAAAATCAGTGGACTATCCCAAGTCAATTAATGAATGTCTCTCTATAGCACTGAAGACCAAGCTCTAAGATGGCTACCCTACATCTTGATTGTTCTTACCCCAATCTCAGTCTATTATGCTTTTGAGGATGATCACTTTATTCAGTGATATGTAAACATGGTGAACTACCAACAATTTCAGTAAAGTGACAGTAATGAATTATATTGACCCATCCACTGTCTAGTAGTGATAGTAGTCAGTACATAAGTCAAGAGCTTATATATGGGAAAACTAGATGGTCTGTAAGGTGTGGGGGAGTCAAAACCATGTCCTCAGCTTTAATAAAGTAGCATCTTTAATCAATAAACATTTTGGGGAAACTACCACCAATTGGTTCATTACAATATTCAAATTTCTTGAGTATTTCATGAAATCAAGTCTAAACAAAGAAAGAGAGCAATAAAGGGACTTAATAAATGCAACATTTTATTCCAAAACAAGATATGTGGCAGTTTTTCCTCCCTTTCCAGCTCCATAGCCCCATTCTCCCAAGAAAACATGAAGACAACAAAATAGCTCAAGAATCACAAACTTGAAGGGCTAATAAGCTTTTTGAGATTTAATATGAAATTAAGACAAATACAGTAAGACCAAAGAGTTTGACCAAGTCTTGGGGTTTGATTTTATATTATTAAAATCTGACATAGATGGAGCCCTGCATCAGGCTCCTTGCTTGGTGGGAAGCCTGCTTCTCCCTCTCCCACTCCCCCTGCTTGTGTTCCCTCTCTCACTGTGTCTCTCTCTATCAAATAAATAAATAAAATCTTAAAAAAAAAATAAAATCTGACATACATTATATATAGGCACTGTATATATGTTCTGGGATAAGATGAAAAGCAAAATGGTATCTATTATGGCAAAATAGATCCATGCCAGTTTCAAGGTTTTATGGATATTTTAGGGCTAGAACAATGACAGCAAAATCCAAAGCCAATTATAGAAGCCTGTAAAGATAAAATTTAACTTACCTTCAGCATCCTTAACTGTATTGAGTTTAAGAGCCTTTGTTCCATCAAAGCAAAATGCCTTGATGGAATTCAGTCCTAACAATAAAGCGTTCTGTTTAATTTTTTCTACTTTGTTGGATATTTTATCCAGTGCTATTACTTCTCCCTAAAGAACAAACAAAACACATAAAAATAAAGTGTAAAACCAAGGCAGTCATAAAAACTATTAATAACGAGGAAAAGTGATGAAAAATTATGGTCTTCCCTACTATCCTCCCACCCCTAGTTTTAAAGCTGAATTCTTTAAACAAATGTGTATCAAATTTACATTAAAATACTTAAGTCTTATCCTTTTAAAAAAAACCCATTCTTAGAGACAAACCAAGAAACACTCTTAACTACAGAGAACAAACTGCTGGTTACCAGAGGGCAGGTGGGTGGTGGGGGGGTGTGGGTGAAATAGGTGATGGGGATTAAGGAGGGCACTTGTGATGGGCACCCGGTGATGTATGGAAGTGCTGAATCACTAAACTGTAGTGATATTACACTGGATGTTAACTGGAATTTAAATAAAAACTTAAAAATAAATACAAAATAGGAAAACACATTCTTGCCAGGTTAATTTTCTTATAGTGCACAGCTATTTTTAATTAACAAAACTCAAAACCTATATAAATAGTGTTTGCCATCTAAGAACTTAACTTGAAAATATCTATTGGAGGTAAATATTAAAAAAAAATCACCAATGTGACGCGCTTTGTTCACATCTGGAAGAATATGAACTAATGTTCTGAGATATCTGTTTTTCTAGTGCTTTGGAATACAGATGAATGTTACTTGTAAAATCAATCCTCATCTCAATATTTTCTGAGTTGTACATGTAAACAAAATTCAATTCTAACAATTATAACATAAAAATACTGACCTGTATATCACAGCAAAATGCTCTGGACGGTATAAAAAGTAGTTCAAAAATAATTTCTATGGCAACTCTTTGGTTAAGTTAAAGTCAACGAAGATGAGGCCACTCTTTTACAAATGTGTTGTGACATTCATATAATTTTTTAAATATACTATGAAATGATATTGCAGAGATGGCGAGATTAACTCTTCAGTGTCTTTTCTTGCTTTTGTTTCTTTTATATACACCATCCTTGTATGACAAATGCATCAATTACAATGCTGCTACACTTTCTGTGGTCATTTCACACAGCACTATGAAACCAAACACAACATGGACACATCTAAAATATCCAGACTCTTTTTGGAAAGACTTTTTACTAGAGAGAATAAAATATCCGTGGATAAATACTTCTAAGCAAACACAATAAATATCATATACCATAAATTAAGGGCAGATTGTTATCACTTCTTCAAAGCATATCATCATCTTTACAATTAAGGATTTCAGGTAAACTGAAAACTGATTCAGGTAAACTGAAAACCACAACTCCATAAAGTGAATCCTTCTATTTCATGTTCTGTGTTTTATGCACTGGTGGTATTTAATGCATTTTTCCTTAAGGTTTTTACTGTTACCACCTTCAATTCCTTTGGGACAAAGAAGAGTATAAACAGGAAAGTACATCTCCTCTAATGAACCAAGAGTATTAATACCCCAAAACTTTAAACAACAAATATCTTTTCCTTCCTTCATTACTTCCTTCATTACTTTAAGGCCACTCACTGAGGTTATACGTGTGTGTGTGTGTGTGTGTGTGTGTGTAGGGCACATATATATAGAGTGCATATATACACACGCAGAACATATATACAGTGCCTATATATAGTGTATGTAGATTTACATACAGTGCAGAGATAGGTTTTAACCCTTCCATATATTTATTGAAAATATAAATTTATTTATTTATTTACATATATATGTATGTGTGCATTATCTCCCTGCTTGTGACATAGTGAATGTTTCAGAAATTGTAATAGTATCAAATACTAATATGCAAGTAATGTGAATTTTTAAATTTTTTTTTTCTATTTATTTTTGAGGGAGAGAGAATGACAGAGAGAATGAGAGGGGTGAGAGTCAGAGGGAGAAGCAGACTCCCTGCTGAGCAGGGGGCCCGATGTGGAACTCGATCCCGGGACTCCAGGATCATGACCCGAGATGAAGGCAGTCGCTTAACCAACTGAGTCACTCAGGTGCCCCAGTAATGTGAATTTTTATCAGAAGTCTTTGGATAAAATGATTTGCACTAATGAAAGGAAAAAGTTACAATTTCATCTTGACACAGTAAATGTTCCTATTATTTTCTGTGCAAGATTGCTTGTAAATCACTTGACTTAATCACTTAGATATAGATCAAAAATGATCATCTGGTAAAGTCCAACATCTGGCACTTTGGGGAGTGGGCACACAGATACTACATCTTCTATCAAGTGAATCAGAGCAGAAGGGCTCTGCTAAGCCTCGCAGAAGTATATTTCTATACCAGAAAGTCTTACACTTCAGGTAGGCAATTTTTCCTTATTTATAAATGAGTACCATGAAAAAAAACTGCCAAAGAGTTTCCTAGGTGCCTAAGAATTCCTACCACTGTATAAATCTGAGCTAACTTAGAAAAATATGAATGGATCTACTGCCCTCAGTCTTTTACTGTCCTTGCTATGCTCTTTACCCAGTTTAGATTCCATGTTATATCACATTACTCTCTTATACACATGCTTCTGTGTCTTAGATATAAGCATGACAAAAATGCTGCTGTGGTTAAATCCAATTCTTCACCAACTTCACATCTACATCCAGGCAGCTAAAAAAAGCCCATCACTATCCCAACAAATCTTACATTCATGACCATTGTATTCACGGAGCCCATAGTGCAAATTGGAATTGCTAGGATGTGTCCATAGCCCATTCTCACTTCCATTTTCCTAGATTAACATTTCATACCTCCTAGCTCTTACCACCTCCTTCCCCATCCCCATTCTCATCTGGTGACCTTGCTTCATATTTCACTGAGAAAACTCAAACAACCAAAAGAGACCTTCCTGTCTCTTACGACATTGACCGGCCCACCAATATCTGCACCCGTGTACTCCGCCTCCCCTCCGATTTCCATGGATAAACTGTTGCATGCTACCATCTAAAGCCACTTGTGCATCAAAATGTATCCCATCTCACCTCCTCAAAGATACTGCTAGCAATTTCCCCTTTTAATGGATCTCTCATTAGCATACAACCATGATCATTTCTCTCATCGTAAAATAAAGTACTCCCTGAGTTCACCTCCAACTACTGCCCCATTTCACTGTATTCCTGTACAAATAACTCCCCACCACCACCACCAAAGGAGTGCTCTTGATTCACTTTCTTGGATTCCCCTCATTCTCAATCCAAGCAAGCATTTCCACTCACCAAAACTGCTCATGATAAGGCTGCCCATCACTGACCTGGTGCTAGGTCCACTGGAAGTTCTCAGTCCTCATTTTATGTGGCCCAGCAGCAACATCTGACACAGCTATCTCTCCACTGTCTTTCAATCCCTTTCTTCACATTGTTTCCAGGGTGTCCTACTACTCCTCTGGTTTTCCTCTGACATCATTGGCCATTCCTTCTCCTTTCCCCAACCTCTGAATGTTGGCACACAGTACCCGTGCGGCTCAGTCTTCCGGCCTCTTCTACTCTCTATTGCCACCCACATCAGTTTTATGGCTTTATGTATTATCTATATGCTGATGACTTGCAAATTTCTATTTTATACGTATTTACATTTCCAATCTATATTTTTATTTCCAGTCTATACCTCTGTCCTGAACTCCAGGCTCAAACATCTAATTGCCTGCTCAACATCATCCCTTGCAAGTCTAATAGACACTTCAGTTTAAAATCTCCAAAACTAACTTTCTGACTTTTCCCTGCAGAACTTGCTCCTCCCATAGTCACCCTCACCCAAAATCTGTAGGAGTCATCCTTAATTACCCTCACATTTCCATAACCCACATCCAGTGCATCAGCAACTCCTTACAACTCCACCTTAAACACATCTCCAGAACTTCTTGCCACCTCCACGATGCTTCCCTGAATAACTGTCTCCAAACCAGTCACCCTTGCCCTCTTCCAGCCTGTTTTCAAGGCAACAGCCAAAAGGATACTTGAAATAGTAAAGAGGCTTATGTCACTCTTCTGTGACTTCCCATCACTCGAGCATTAACTAATGTCCTGTCAGACCCTGCCAACAGCTCGACCCAAACATCCACCCCTGGGACCTCCCTCTCTCTGGTCTCTTTTCCTCCTCACTTTGTTTCTCTCAGCAAACTGCAGAGATTCCTCAAACAGATCAGATGCCCTCCAGCCTCAGACCACCCACACTTGCTTTTTCTCTAGCTAAAATATGCATTCCACGACCTCCATATTGCTCATCACCTCCAAGTCTTTCCTCAAAAACCACCTTCACAGGGTGCATTTCTCACTACCCTCCTAAAAACTGCATACTCACTCCCCTCAATACTCCCGATGCCCCTCCCCTTCCTCTCTTGCTCACCACCGCCCTTACCACAATCCTACATGCCATAACTTGTATTCATTTAATTTATTATCTGTCTCCTCTTAACTAGAAGGGAAGCTACACAATAAAGACAATTTTGGTCCCAGTGGTTTGTTGCTACCTCCCCAGTACTTGGCATATGTAAGTACTAACTGTCTGTTTAATCAACCAACCAATCAATTAAAATCTGCCTCCAGATCAAAGTAGGTGAAGATACTAGTGTGTCTAAGCATTTCAGGAACCATGTAATTTTATGGAATTTGAAACAAGAAAGCATCAACTGGCCCTATCCTTCTTGAGCTGAAGAATCTTAGGTCCAGCACAGAACGGTTACAAGGTCACACTGAGTTTTGAACACAGACTAACCCATAATGAAAGAAAACATATTGTCAAATACATATATGTGGGGAAAAAGCAGTAAAATCTGAAATAAAGTTATTTAAGACTTACTATATTTTATGACAATGCAACAGGCTCTATAATTAAGCCAGATCATAAGGTTTTTATGGATCTCAAGAAAATGTATTTGATGTGTACATATCATAATGTACATATATATATATATATCAGTGTATATATTGATACTTCAGTAATGTGCTGTCAAATCAAGTTTTAGCGGCAGAATTTAGTAGTTTAGAAAGTGTCAAGTCTTATAATTAAGAACATAAAAAAATCTCTTAAATGTTGCAGTTAAATGTAATTTTATGAAGACTTCTACTCTACAAATGTATTAGTAAATCTGGGATTCAAGAAGATCTTCAGATAGTCTTCACAAATGATAACCTGAACTCAACACGTGATGAATGCCATCACTGAACAGTCTTTACTTTGGCTGAATCTGAAATCATTCAGATTATGAATGTCTACATAATGTTTCATAGGTTATGTGTAGTTCCACCTTCAACATGTTGTGAGCAGTTTTTGCTGTGAAGACAGTCTCACCTGATCGTGCATTAATGCTGCAATGTGTGTTGTTTTGCCTCCAGGTGCTGCACACAGATCTAGAATCTTCTCTCCGGGTTGAGGATCCAGAACATGAGTTACTACAGCAGATGGCAAATTCTATAAAGGAAAAAAAATCAATTATCAGTGATTCTAAATCCTTTTAAAGTTCAGAATCAGAGAACATAAAGAAATCTTTGGAGGTAATCCAGTATAGCATTCTCTGCCAAGAATAGGTTTTCTGTAAACATAGTGTCATGAAATTCACAGTTTCCTAGAGTATCCTATGATCTCATTGGACATTCACACATGAGACACACACATGCACATGCATGATGCATTTCCCCTATCAATTTAACTAAAAAAGCACATTTTTTCCCTCAATTCAGTGGCTCTCAATATTTTGAAGGCCAAAGCCCTTTCAGAAATATAACAAAGCTCTGGATCTTTTTCTAAGAAAATGTACAAAATTTTGGAATTTTGGGTGCTTCACCATCTAACGCCCACTTAAGAATTCTAGTTTTATGCTGCTAATGCCACTCAAAGACGTCTGGGTTCCTATCTCCCCGCCACTACCACATTTCTGTAGGAGAAAAGTAAAATGTAAACCAATCTATTTCTGATTGGCACCCAGAAGTATGAGATTGGACAACTCATGTATCTACAGCAATAAGCTATATGGCAACAAGTTATATTATACCGTTAATTCATTATTAGTTTTGATCATACAAGGACTGCTACTCTAGGATAAGTTTGCCTTAAATAAAATAGAATAATATCCCAAAGTAATGCATTTTTTTAAAAGACTGTATTTATTTGAGAGAGAGAGAGCGTACACAAGGAGTGGGGAGAGGGAGAGGTAGAAGCAGATTCCCCACTGAGCAGGGCGCCTAATGCAGAACCCTGGGATCGTGACCTGAGCCATAGGCAGATGCTTAACTGACTGAGCTGCCCAGGTGCCTCAGTAATGCATTTTTTTTAAAGTAATGTATTTTCTAAATTACTTTCCAAGAAAAAAACAGTAGAGGCTAATAAGCAATTAACACACTTTTGGGCAACACAGGGTTTTTTAAAAAGTTTAAAATCAGTTGAGAGGGGCACCTGGGTGGCTCAGCCATTAAGCGTCTGCCTTCGGCTCAGGTCATGATCCCAGGGTCCTGGGATCGAGCCCCACATCGGGCTCCCTGCTCAGCGGGAAACCTGCCTCTCTCCCACTCCCCCTGCTTGTGTTCCCTCTCTCACTGTCTCTCTCTGTCAAATAAATAAAATCTTTAAAAAATAAAAAAATAAATTAAAAAAAAAAATAAAATCAGTTGAGAAAAAGAAGAGAGTATGTACAAAGTTTTTTTGTTTTTGGGGGTCTGTTTTTTGTTTTGTTTTGTTTTTACTGCTTAACCAAAGGTAGATCAGAAAAAATAAACCACAAAAAATATGGTAATAGAAAAAAACCTTAGATTTGAAATAACTTACCAAAGTTATGTTTCAATGTCTTTAAATATTTTACTCTGACAAATACTTGCCTGTAAAAATAAGTAGCTGGGCAGTACATTGTCAAATGAGGGGCTGAGATATATCGGTTCTGTCATTCTTATGCCTATACCTCTGAAAAGCAGAAAAATCTAATATTAGTCTGTATAAATTCCACAGTCCATACAAACTCAATTTCCAGGGACATACCCACATAGCACAACAAATATAAGATGTTCTGCCTTTTTAAAACCTTTTTTACTCAATACCACAATACTTAGGATATTCCTGTGAATTGTCTATGACTTAGTCCTTGCAGTAGAAGGCCATCAGGAAAACTAAAAAGGATAGTTAAATTTTTCATTTAGGCACAAAGGAGTTTCTTCAGAGATTTGAACAAACTAAAAAGGCAAAGAACATGAGTCTTTTTTTTTTTAACATAGCTACTTAATTAAAAATGCTATTTATGTTAACATAATGCGTTTGTTCTTATTTTTAATGCCAGTTCTTATTTATTTTTAATGCCAGTATATTAGTTTCAAGTGTACAATATCCTGATTCAACATTTCTATATGTTACTCAGTGCTCATCAAGTAAGTGTACTCTTTTTTTTTTTTATTTAAAGATTTATTTTAGAGAGCGAGCGAGCATGCACGAGAGAGGGTGGGGCTGAGGGAAAGGGAGAGAGTTGCAGACTCTGCACTGAGTGTGGAGCCTGACGTGGGGCTCGATCTCATGACCCTGAGATCACAACTGAGCTGAAACCAAGAGTCAGATACTTAACTGACCGTACCACACAGGTACCCCAGGGTAAGTGTACTCTTAATCCCCTTCACCGATTTCACCCATCCCCTACCCACCTCCCTCTGGGAACCATCTGTGTGCTCTCTATAGTTAAGAGTCTGTTTTTTGGTTTGTCTTTTTTTCCTTTGTCCATTTGTTTTGTTTCTTAAATTCCACATATGAGATCATATGGTATTTGTCTTTCTCTAACAACTGCATCTTTATTTGTTGATTCATTCTAATCCTTCTGGTGGGATTTTCTGAATGCTTCAGTTTGCAAGGCACTATGCTAGGTACTTGTATGAAAAATAAAAATATACTTAAGAATCATGCTGATGCTAAGCAACCACAAATATGCCACACAACTCTCTCATCTCTTTAGAGAATAACTGCCCACTACTGACATAATCCTCAACATGAGCTTTTCTACCTTTATCCCATGTTATAAGCGGCAGTGGAACTGATCAGAGCAGGAATGTCCAGGACCCAGGAGAACGTGGTGGACGATATTTCATTAGAACAAACATCGCCATCTGAGAGAGGCTGTCAGTGACCATCAGAGGCAAGAGAAAGCATACAAATACTGTTGGAGAAAGCCAAACATGGCCTGGTGTATCAGACCACACCAGAGAGAGCAAGAAAAAAAGGGAAATCAACACCATGTTCGAGGGATTAGAGGGGCACAGAAAAAGTGCACTCTAATAATAAAGGCAAGATTAAGAATCTGGATTTAAAAAAAAAAAAAAAGAATCTGGATTTAAACCAGGTACAGGAGTACAAGCAAGGAATACAGTCTAAGCAAGGAGAACAAGAACACACCCCTCAGGTCCAGTACACTAGACAAGTTCAGAGCTTCTGAACCAATGTTGGCAGGGAAGCACCTATGTGGATGATGTGCACTGAGCTTGAGGTAGGTAGGTGGGCTCACTTTACTCACAACACTCCTGACACCAAATGTGTGGTGTTTTTTCTCGCACCAGTCCTGGCACGACCTGCCAGGGGTTATTGTGAGGCGCCACGGGCTCAACGGTTGGATCCAACAAGACTGGTGTCGCTCCTGGGGCGCCTGGGTGGCTCAGTTGTTAAGCATCTGCCTTCAGCTCGGGTCATGATCCCAGGGTCCTGGGATCGAGCCCCGCATCGGGCTCCCTGCTCCACAGGAGGCCTGCTTCTTCCTCTCCCACTCCCCCTGCTTGTGTTCCCTCTCCCGCTGTGTCTCTCTCTGTCAAATAAATAAATAAAATCTTTAAAAAAAAAAAAAGACCGGTGTCGCTCCAGACACCAGCTGCACATCCGGGTTGCCATCTGTACTTCTCACCAACGGGCTGTGAATTTGGGGGTTTCCACACTGCCCTCCGCAGGTTTGAAAATTCCCTAGAACAACTCACACAACTCAGAACAACATTTACTAGCACCGGTTTACTATGGAGGATACAACTTAGAAATGGCTGAAGGAGAGAGATACACAGGAGAAGGTAAGGGAGAGGTGTATGGTTCACCACCTTCCCCACACCTAGATGTGTTCACCAGCCTGAACCCCATCATTTAGGAGTCTTTATGACTGATTGATTAAATCACTGACCACTGGATGTGAACTGAATTTCCAGGCCCTCTCCCCTCCCTGGAGGTCCGGGGGTAGAGCCACAAGTTCCAACCTTCTAACTACAAGGTTGGTTCCTCCGTCAAGTGCCTTCCAGAAGCTATCTAGGGACCCCCACCTACCAGTCATCTCATTAGCATACAAAAGACACTCATCTCTGCAGAGATTCCAAGGATTTGGGGAGCTGTGTGCCAAGAACCCAAAGACCAAATCATTATTATGCCACAAAAGGGTAAGTTTACGCTGCTTTTTAGAGTGAAATAATTTCTGTAGATATTCATGGACTACAACTACAGTGGTAATGACTGTGATGTCCAGTCGGTTCTAACAGCCTTTGTCATACAATAAACGTTAACTCCTTTCTCCCTCTTCCCATCCCTTTTATCCTCACTTGCTTCTTTACCACCTGACATGTCTGAATCTGTACTTTTAATCAGAGTTAAATCAGAGTTAGTTAATCAGTTGGTCTTTGGTCCTTGCTCCAGCCAGAATCAAATCTAACCATTTCCTACATAGTACCTGCCCCTGACCAGAAAAAATACAAAGGAACCTTCTGAAAAGTCAAAGCCTCACATTCAAAAGTCAGTCATTTGTTGAGACAACTGGCGCACTGACCTTGATCAACACCTCAGCCCCTGCCCAGTCTGGACCCATTACTGGACACCTTGAATTCCATGACCTGCTCACTCTTTCATAATTTAAATGACTTTCTGACTTGCACGACACTAGTCCTCTGAAAAATACTCAAACGTTAACATTTATATGCCTGCCTCTAATCCAGTTCCTACCTAGTGCTTCAAGTTCTGCTATTTCTTTGTCTCCTTCTGACCACCAGCACAAGTTGTCCATCTTTGCAGTATTTAACTTAAAACGACTCGACAAAGAATAATTTAAACCAATTATTGTTCCAGTATGGGATTACGTTTCTTTTTTTTCCCTTGACTGCCTTTTTTTTTTTTTTTGGAAATTGGGCAAATTTTTTATTTTTATTTTTTAAAAAGATTATATTTTTATTTATTTGAGAGTATAAGCAGGGGGAGAGGTAGAGGGAGAGGGAGAAGCAGACTCCCCACTGAGCAAGGAGCCCACTGCAGGGCTCGATCCCAGGACGAGCTTCCCAGGATGCCCCTACATGTTTCTTTTAAAGTTGTTTTTGTGGAGTGCCTGGGTGGCTTATGCCTTTGGCTCAAGTCATGATACCAGGGTCCTGGGATAGAGCCCCACGTCAGGCTCCCTTCTCAGCGGGGAGTCTGCTTCTCCCTCTCCCTCTGCCTTCTGTTCCCCAAGCTCTCTCTCTCTCTCTGTCAAATAAATAAATAAAATCTTTTAAAAAGTAAAAAATAAAACTGTTTTTTTAATATGTATTTCCATATAGTAACACAAAGAACCAGATCTCATATGATAAACAGGTTGTTAGTAAATTAATCTACCTCTATGAAGTCTATGACTGAGGTCCACTGTAATTCAAGAAAGCAAAGGGTGCAAATTTACTAGTTGAATAACAAAGTACCACTGGTAGACACAGTTCTAAAATTTTATAATAAGAAACATGATATATGTGTAGCATTTCTTTGTTATGGAAGCATGCTTTTCCTCACATAGGCAGAGAAAGAAATTCTAACAGCATAACTGAATGCTGAGTTTAAAAGTTGAGTTTTAAAAAAAACAACAGTTTTTTGAAAGATGGCTGCCTGCTACTCCTACCAACAAACATTACTCAGAAAAGTCTGTCAGCAAAGTTACTGGAACTACGACATTGAATAATATAACAGAATGAGGAGTGGAAGAGGGTTCAAGATGGCAGAATAGTAAGATCCTGAGCTCACCTCTTCCCACAAACACAACAAACTGAACGGACCTAGAAACTGGATGAACAGAGCCCCCACAACAAGGGACAGCATCAAGATGAGTGGAAGAGGCAAGGATACAGTCTTGCTAAGGAAAAAAACCAAACCCCTGGAGCAACGTTCCATGGTCAGAAGAGACCTCAAAGGAATGTTATCTCCCTGAGGAGAGTTTCAAACTCCACATCCAACAACCCAACCCTTAGATAATTCATGAAGAGATGAGCTTCCAAAACATCTGACCTTAAAAACCAATAGGGAGTATGTCCAGGAAAACTACAAAACTGTAAGGAAAGGAAACCCCATTCATAAAGGGCTTGCACACAAACTCAACCCAGAAACCAGTACAAATGGTTCCAAATCAGATCAAAAACCGTATCAAAAAGATCAAAAGCCAAATAAAAAAGCACAAAGACCATAGGTAAAGTAGGCGTACTTACTAATCTTGGAGCACCTGCTTAAGAGGATTGGGTGGGGGGGCGTGCCTCGAATCTCCCTGAGAAGTAAGACACTGGTGACAGCCATTTTTGCTATCTTGTTCTGCCCTGCTGATGCTGGAGCTGACAGACACTGTTTTGAAATCTCTCTAGAATGTAAATGCCAGGGTGCACATGCCACTGAGAGCCCCATACAGCCCTGCCCCTCAGCAGAGCCTTGCAGTCTATAGGACTCCACCTACAGCACACCTGTAGCTATCAGGAATAGGCTGCCAGCTAACCAGGCAGGGGAGGGAAGCCAGCCTCACCCAAGAGGGCACCTGCAGCTGTCCAAGGGGCTGCCACAAGAGGAGGACGCACAAAGCCCACTCAGGGAACACTCTTGAAGCACCTGTGTCTGGGTACCAGGTAAGAGAATTGTACTACTGCGCCCTTTAGGACATCTCTTATATAAGGCCACTCCTTCAACACCAGATGTAGATGAACTACCTAATACACAGAAACAAACACAGTTAGGCATAATGAGGAGACAGAAGAGTATGTTCCAAACAAAATAACACAAAACATCAGAAAAAGAACTAAACAAAATGGAAATAAACAATTTATCCAATAAAAAGTCCAAAGTAATTGCCATAAAACTGCTCATCAAACTCGAGACAAAAATGGATAAACACAGTGAGAACTTCAACAAAAAGAAAATATAAAAAAGTTCCAATCAGAGCTGAAGAATAACAGAAATAAAAATACACTATAGGGAATAAACAGCAGATTAGTAACACAGAAGAAAAGAGCAGTGATCTGGAAAACAAGGAAGTAAAAATCACCCAAACTGAACAACAAAAAGAAAAAGGAATTTTAAAAATGAGGATAGTTTAAGGGACCTGTGAGCTAACAGGTGCACTAACGTTCCCTTTATAGGAGTCCCCAAAGGAGGAGAGAGAGAGAGAAAGTGGCAGAAAATTTATTTGAGAAATAATAGATGAAAACTTCCCTCATTTGGCAAAGGAAGCAGACATCCAGATCTAGGAAAAAGAGAATCCCCAAAACAATGAACCCAAAGGGATCCACACCAAGATACATCATAACTAAAATGTCAAAAATTAAAAAACAAAGACAGACTCTTAAAAGCAGCAGAAAAAAAATTAGTTACATATAAGGGAATCCCCATAAGGCTATCAGCTGATTTCTCAGCATAAAGTTTGCAGGCCAGAAGAGAATGAGTGACACAATACATTCAGACTGCTTACAATCAAGATTAATCAGCAAGGTTATCATTCACAATTGAAGGGGAAGATAAAGAGCTTCCCAGAGAAGCAAAAGTTAAAGGAGTTCATCACCCCTGAACTAGTTTTATAGTATTAAACAGACTTCCATTTAATAAGAAGTAAAATATATGAGAGAAAAAAATCTCACTAGTAAAGGCAAATATATAGTAAAGGTAGTGGATCAACCCCTTACAAAGCTAGTCTGAAGGTTAAAAGATAAAAGTAGTAAAATCAACTATATCTATAATAATTAGCTAAGGAATACATAAAATAAAAAGATGTAAAATATGATGGCATAAACATAAAATGCTGCAGGGAAGAGAGAAATGTTTTGGAATGTTTGGAATTTAAGCAACCACCAACTTGAAATAGACTGTTATATACATAGGTTATTAGAGACAAATCTCACGGTTACCACAAACCAAAAACCTGTAATAGATACACAAAAAGTAAAGAGGAAGTAATCCAAGCCTAACACTGAAATAATCAAATCCCAAGAGAAGAACAAAGAATTACAAAAACAATCAGAAAACAACAAAACGGCAATAAGTACACATGTATCAATAATTACTTTAAATGAAAGTGGACTAAACAATCCAAGCAAAACACATAGCATGAATGAATGGATAAAAAACAAGACCCATCTATAAGCTGACTACAAGAGATTCACTTCAGACCCAAAGACAAATACAGACTGAAAGTACAGGGCTATAAAAAAATATTCCATGCAAATGAAAACAAAAAGAAAGCAGGGGTACCAATACATGTAGGACACAAAACAGACTTTAAAACAAAGGCTGTAATAAGAGGCAAAGAAGGATATTAAATAATCATAAAGAGAATCATTATAATAGTAACAATAGCAGGAGACTTTAAAACCATATTTACATCAGTAGATAGATCATCCAGACAGAAAATAATGTAATAAGAGCAAACACCACATCAAACCACATGGACTTGATACATACAGAATATTCCATACCCAAACAGCAGACTACACATTCTTCTCAAATGTACCTTTAACATTTTCCTGGATAGATCATGTTAGGCCACAAAAGAAATCTCAATAAATTTAACAAGACTGAAATCATATCAAGCTTTTCTTCCTATCACAACAGTATGAAACTAGAAATCAATTATAAGTAGAAATCCATCACAGGAAGAAAACTGTCCACTTATGATAAATGAATGAAGAAAATGCAGTGTACACACACACACACACACACAGAGAGAGAGAGAGAGAGAGAGAGAGAGAGAGAGAGAGAGAGAGGAATATTACTCAGTCATAAAAAAGAATGAAATGCCATTCATGACAACATAGATGGCCCCAGAGGGTATTATGCTAAGTGAAATAAGTCAGACAGATAAAGACAAATACGGTATGATTTAACTTGTATGTGGAATCTAAAAAACAAATGAACAAACAAAACAAAACAGAAACAGAAACATAGAGATTTGATGGGTGCCATAGAGAAGGGGATAAGGGTAATGAATAAAGTGAGAAAGATTAACTTTCCAGTTATAAATGAGTTATGGGGATTAAGTTATGGGGATTAAATAAATTATAAACAGATGAAATAAATTATCAATAAAACATGGAATGTAAGGTACAACACGAGGAATATAGTTAATAATATTGTAACAACTTTGTATAACCACAGATGGTAATGCCTTATTGTGGTGACCATTTTCTAATGCATATGAATATTGAATCACTGTGTTGTACACCTGAAATACAATATTATGTATCAATTATAATTAAGTAAAAAAAAAATTAAGCCAGTCACAAAAAAAAAGAGAGGATGAAGAGTATACCACTAAAAATAGAACCAAAGGAGGAAGTCAAAATGTTTATTTCCTATTACAGACCCAAAGATAAACACATATATATATATATGCTTTATCTTTATATTCATAAAGTCTTCTAAGGAGAATAAAATCTTTGCTCTTGGCCATTTGGAAAGTACTGCTATCTAGAGTTAGTTAATCCAATAATCTGTTTCTTCAGAAGAATTAACTTCAACTATAAACCCAGACTGTTGCAACATGAAAACTGTTCCAGGAATCAGGGATGTAGTCCAGTTCTGCACGGATAAATTCAGTTTTCGGCATGTCTACATCAGCTGTCAACTGTGGAGTAATGGAGCTGTCCACAGAACTCCTTAAATAGCTGAAAATATGAAGCAAAATGATTCTGGACTGCCCACAGATTTAATTTATTTAGAGTCAGTAGCAACCCAAGATGATTAAAAACTTTAATTTGGTTTGAGTAAATCCAAATGTTCTTTTTTTTTTTTTTTAAAGATTTGAGAGCACTTGCAAGCGTGAACCAGGGAAGGGGCAGAGAAAGAGGATCTCAAGCAGACTCCACACTGAGTATGGAGCCTGACATGGGGACCGATCCCATGACCCTGAGATCATGACCTGAGCTGAAATCAAGAGTCGGACGCTCAACAGGCTGAGCTACCCAGGCACCCCAGATCCAAGTATTAATTCTTGACCACAAGTAGCCATGTGATTGCTGGCTTTCTGGTAAAAAAAATGTCTTAATAAAAACTTTTCTTTTTAATTTATATTAAAATCATAATCTTTTTGTTTCACAAAAACCAGACTGTTTAAACAGTTCTAGATAAGTCACATAATTCATCCTTTATCAAGATGCAAATCCCCAAAAGGTGCAAAAATTTTCAAATCACTAAATAAAATTCAAAAGGAAAACTGAAACTAACAATTACAGCATGACTGCTTGCTTATGTAGGTGAGCCCTATAATCTAAGCATTTACTCTTCTACCCAAAAGCAATTTTTCAAAAAAGCATGGAAATATGCATTGAACAATTATTTTCCAAATTTATACCCCCCAAAAATATTTTTATAATGCAACTAGATATATTTTTTACATTGTTTTTATTTTTCTTGAACCACCAAAAAGAATGCATATTTCCTCCAAACACTTGATGACATACTTCAGTTCAGGTAGCCCACTGAAGATTTCTTTGCGGCTTAGTTCAGAAATTCCATTTCCAAGAAATACTTTTGTTCCATCAAATTCTTTGGCTCCTTTCTTACATTTGCCTTTTATATCAGAGTATACAGAAATAACATCTCCAGCTTTCATAACTAGAAAGAAGAAAATCAGATTATACTTATTAGACTATATTTTGGTATAAGAATAGTGAAAATTCTTTAAGCTAGACTAGGGACATCTAAGGGCATCAATTGTGGGCATGAAGAGGTCTAAACTGGCTCATTATCTCAAAATAACCCCTTATAGAAAATATGACTTTTTACTTTTAAATGTTCCATCACAATATATCTAACTGAAGACTTTTTTTCTAGGAGAACAAAAAAATACAAATCTTCAAAACATCCTATCTAAAAAAAAAAAAATCCTATCTAAACTGGAACTCTTTAGCTAAGCAGAAAATGAAGGGTATCTCCTATTTATTTTTTCCAAACTTAACATTCCCTAAACAACTTCATATAAATTTTGGTATCTTTGGCTCAATCCTCAAAGTTCTAAGTTTCCCTTAAAAAGATTCATCAAAAATGTACACTAAAATCCCTCAAAGAAATGTTTCTAAATCGCCTAACCCTATTGTTATTTCTTTGCAGGTTTCCTATTACAGCAATTAAGACAGAGATTTTAGTAAGTACATTCATTCATATGTGTGCATGTGTGTATATACATGAACATGTGTATACATACGTACATGTACCTATGTATATATATGTATATATACACAGTGTATGGAGTTGATTCTTACAGCTAATTAAGTCTAGAGGTTTTTGTAGCCATTTCATTAAATTATTTTCAGTAACCAATCCCAGGGACTTTAATAATGGGAAACTCTATTCCACTTTCATGTTCTTAGACCTAGCCTGTCATAAATTTGTCTAGCCCATTAACTTGGTAACAGTAGTGAGCAGTCTATCAACTAGAGCTAGAAGGACTGTTCAAATCGCATAGATCAGAGGTCAAAGAACTTTTCCTATAAAGGGCATGTGAACTCCTTAGGCTTTATGAGCCACATAAGGTCTGTTGGCATATTCTTCTTTGTATTTTTTTTAAACAAGCTTTTAAAAATGGAAAAACCATTTTCAGCTGTGAGCCACACAAAAACAGACATAGGCCAGATTTGGCCAGCGGGCAGTTTAGCACACCCGAATGCACGTCAAATTATTTCACAGATAACATAACTAAAGCCCACAGACTGAATAACTTCCCAATAGAGCAAAACACATGTGTCTTGATTTCAAGCCCAATAAATTAAGACTGAACCACAGTGACTAACTTATTAAGCATATGTCATCAACTGAGTGAGTAAATTAAGAATACTGGCTTTTATTTCAAATATTAAGATCCCAAGTTCAGAAGGTTACCCTCACAAATGACAACAGAAGTCTGAGGGCAATGGAGTTAAGAATACAAAATAAAATTTCACTGACATCTTACACTCTATTAATCAGTAATGATCCTCTAAACATCATCTCACACTCTTTTATGGAAAGAAAAAAAACTGGCAAAGAAACCACATATGGATGCCCAATTTGTGAGACCATATCAGATAAATCTCTTTCTGGCTATCCCAAATGTAAAACTTGAAAGATATCTGATAAAAGTAAATTTGAAATACATCTGAATGATAGTTAAATACATTTTCCACTTGATAATGTATACAGATTTTAAAGAATCTTTTCTTGTACAGAGAGGCTGAAACATTATACTTACATTTTGAAGCTGACACAATTCCTGGAACATAGACATGGGCTCCTCTTAACACCGCATTGCCACATTGTGCTCCAACAACTGCTTCACAATGTTGTTTTTTTATATTCTTCCTAGGGATGTAAGATGAGCAATTTTAACAGAGTAATACACCTCCAACCCCTACCAAACTTTTTAATGTTTCAATCTAAACCCTAAATAACCTCTTTTCTCCTGACTGTCCCAAGATAATGCCAACGAATGAATAAATAAGAAAAAGCAAGCAGAAAAAAAGAAGGATAAATATAGAGGAAGTAGTTTAGAGAGGGAGATGGGGCACACTTGAGAAAAAAAAAAATAGAAAGAGGTCTATCTAGTAGAAGGCAATAAAGTAGCACCAAAAACTGCTTAATCATTTAAAGAGCACTGCTGTTTCCATAATAGCATTAGAAGGAAGAAAAATAAAGTCCTTACCTTCAAAGACTAAAACAGACAATATATAAGGAATTCAAAAGCATCTCTAAAATGGTATATTGCTGTGTGGTCAATTATTCATATTTTTTTTTTTAATTATTTTTTTATTATTATGTTCAATTAGCCAGCATATAGTACACCATTAGTTTTTGATGTAGTGTTCAATGATTCATTACTTGCGTATAACACCCAGTGCTCATCACCACATGTGCCCTCCTTAATACCCATCACCCGGTTACCCAATGCCTGCCCCCCCTACTCCCTTCTATAACCCTCAGTTTGGTTCCTGGAGAGTCCGGAGTCTCTCAACTATTCATATTTTAACCAGACGAAGATGTCTTTTACTCTTCCTTTACTGTCCAACTTTTTTGAGTGTTTTCCAATTTCTCACCTTCCATTCATTCCTTAGACCACTAACAACTGAGTATCACTTCTAATACACAGAAAGACTTTTTCAAAAGTCAGGGGGTGCCTATGTGATCAGCCCTAAATAAAGACCTTAAGCACTGAGTCCCTCATGCATGTTTGTGGTTGGCAACATCTCACATGTGTTGTCACAACTCCTTGCTGCGGGAACGGAGCGTGTCATATCTTCCTTCCGTGATCTCCAGATAGTCCTATCTCACTGAGCTTCTCAGTTTTGTACCACTTGTTTGTCTCTCACGTTCTCACTGCTCATTCCCTATCTACTTCTTAAAGAGGTCCATTCCCCCATGTTCCAAAACATGCTGCATCTCTTCTCACCTTGCATTCTACTCTTGGTGACCTCAGGCTTTCAGTAATCACTTAGAAAACGATCTGTATATTCTCATGTTCGACCACTTGGGTAGCATGAATCTGAATTCCAAACCTTTATGAGGTATGGAACCACAGTTCCACATTCACAGATTTGTTTTCTTCAATCAAGACTCTAAGACAAGACAGATCCAAGGGTGCCTGGGTGGCTCAGTCGGTTAAGCGGCTGCCTTCAGCTCGGGTCATGATCTCGGGGATCGAGCCCCACATCAGGCTCCCTGCTCAGCAGGGAATCTGCTTCTTCCTCCCCCTCTGCCCCACCCCCAACTTGTACATTCTCTAATAAATAAAATAGATAATAAATAATAAAATTTGAAAAAAGATAAGAGAACTCCAACTCCTTAATTATTGTCTTGCACTGACTGCTGGATATTTCTCACCTCCTAGTGTTCATACCCTGTTATTTCCTACATTAAAAGGAAAGCCCCTAGGGGGTGCCTGGATGGCTCAGTCGTTAAGCGTCTGCCTTAGGCTCAGGTCATGATCCCAGGGTCCTGGGATTGAGCCCCGCATCAGGCTCCCTGCTCAGCGGGAAGACTGCTTCTCCCTCTCCCACTCCCCCTCCTTGTGTTCCCTCTCTTGCTGTCTCTCTGTCAAAAAATAAATAAAATCTTAAAAAATAAATAAATAAAAGGAAAACCCCTAAATTTAGAACACCGACCACCTCCTCTCCCACATCTCCCAATCCCCAAATATTAGCTCTGTTTTCAGTTACTCTTCATTCTAACCCCTAAATATCTCACTTATATTCTCAATCACTCAGTTGTGCATTTTATGGCCTTATTTTTTATTTAGTATTCCTAGGTGTCTGTAGCAGAAACATTTTCAGGTTATCTAGATTACCACATTGTTGGAAATAAAACACTCTGAAATGATTTCCTAATTTGTTTCCAGTCTTAGAATTTATCTTCTTTTAAAATTTTTTTCAAACTTTTTGGACTGTAACCCACAGAAATGCACTTAATATCACAACTCAGGACACATGTGTGTATGTATGTATGTATACACACATGCATTTATACACACTTATATTTACATCAAATGTTTCATGAAACACCTTCAGTATGTGCAGTGCAATATGATACATTACGAAATACCCATTTCTTTTTTAAAAAATGCTAAAAAAAGACATTAAATTGATTTTACAACCTACTAATGGATCATGATCTCCATGCAGTTGGAAAAATAGCTTTATGCTACTACCAGTATTCTTTGGCTCCTATTCTTTGGTTCTAAGCAAAAAACTAAACATTCCTTACTTAAAAAAAAAAAAAAAAATCTTTTACACTTCACAGCTTGCCCCTCCCAACTTCAATTGCATGTTTCACCACCCTCTCTGAAAAAGCAACTAAGTAGCCAAACCTGATCACTTTGTCATGAGCCACCTTACATTTTCATGCCTCCATACTTTTGCTTTCTCTCCACCTCACATACCCTTGACCATCTTACCCCATCAGCCTAATGCCTCATCACCTTCAAGGCTCAACTGAAATATTATCTACTTGAAGAAAATCTTTACCAACTTCCTTTCACTCAGTCCTTTCTATTCTGTGCTCTCATGGTACTTCATTAATACCTTCATTGTAGCACTTTTAACAGTCTGACTCATATGAAGGTTTCCCGTTTTTAAATAAATCAACTGCATTTCATTCATCTTTGTAACACCCTTGGGTCTTACACATAGCACCAATTAAAAAATGTCTTGGGAAATGGAACCTTGTAGTTTTAATCAGAATGTTTTTATGGGAATAACCATTTCATGGAGAGGACAGAAAGACTATGGAAAAAAAGAGTTAACATAAGAGTCGTGAATTACTATCCTTTCCTTGGACAGCATGGTTACAAGGTTGGTTCTTGGCTGCCATCTGGGAACTTAGATTTCAGAAGGATACCTGCTATTAACTAAATCATCTGTACAAATAGTATGGTTTATGGCCAACAATGACTTTCCTTCTGAGAGGCCAGAATGTGGGCATGTGCCAGGCAGGGAATGCCTACATGACCGTCCCAAATAAAAATCCTGGACACTGAGTCGCTAATGAATTTCCCTGGTTGGCAACATCTTACATGTTGTCAAACCTGTTCCTGAGGGAATTAAGTGTTTCCTATGTGACTGCATTGGAAGAGAATTCTGTAAGCTTTCAACTGGTTTTCCCTGTACTTTTTCCCATGTGCCCCCTCCCTTTGCTGATTCTGCTTCAGATCACTTCACTGGAACGAGTCGTAGTCACAAGTACTACTATATGCTGAATCCTATGAGTCATCCTAGAGTCATCAAGCCAGGGAGTGGTCTTGGGGATCCCTCAACACTAGGACTAATTGTATAAAAACATAAGATGCCATATATGCAAGTATCAAGGTGTAATTCAGCTTTGCTGAAGGGGAGAGTTTGAGGCAGCAAAGATAAAAGGAAATGTAAGAGTTGATGCAGAGCCATAAAACATGCTAAAAGCTTAATTTTTTATTATAATATTTACAAATAAAGAAGTGAACCAACAACATTAAAGAAAGGATTTTCTGATAGTACAGTAATACAGATAGGAGGGAAATAGTATGAAGGTACTCAGATTAAGAAAAAACTAGTAAAATAGGGGGGCGCCTGGGTGGCTCAGTCGTTAAGCGTCTGCCTTCGGCTCAGGTCATGATCCCAGGGTCCTGGGATCGAGCCCCGCATCGGGCTCCCTGCTCCGCGGGAGGCCTGCTTCTCCCTCTCCCATTCCCCCTGCTTGTGTTCCCTCTCTCGCTGTGTCTCTCTCTGTCAAATAAATAAATAAAATCTTTAAAAAAAAAAAAAAAAAAAAGAAAAAACTAGTAAAATAGCTTTAAAAATGAGGTGTCTATCAATTACAAAGAGTGGAATTATGAGAATGTCCCACTAAAATATATATAAAAATATGAATTTATTCATTTGGAGGTGGTTTTTTTTTAGGATTTTATTTATTTGAAACAGAGAGCGTGAGAGAGAGAGAGAGAGAGCACACAGGGCAGAGGAAGAGGGAGAAGCAGACTCCCCGATGAGGAAGAAGCCCAATGCGGGGTTCAATCCCAGGACCCCAGGATCATGACCCGAGCTGAAGGCACACGCTTAACTGACTGAGCCACCCAGGCGCCCCTCCATTTGGCATTTAACTGCACATATTAGCAACTCCACACCAAATAGGACATAATGATTATAATTTTAAGATGTTGTATATTATTGCATGCCAACCAATATCTCTTTTTCAGCAGGATTGTCATCTGTACTTAATCATCCATTTTTGTGCAATTACTTGAATATTCTATTGCATATACCATATTATTTCATATACACAAACAGCAATCGAAATATTAAAGTGCTGGTACTAGCAAGACAACTATGAAAGACTGAAATCAAGCAGGCTGAGAGACGCGAATCCAGCCTCATTTGGATCTCAAGAGAATTATGCTACTAGGTTATTCATTGTGAAGGAAAAGAAGAAAATTTTCTGACCTGTTAAAAATACTTTGTTGAAATTTTTGTTAAAAAGGGAGGTGCACTAACAAAAAAATGTAGACATTCTTAAAAATTATGAATTGAATGTTGACTTAAAAAATTCTACTAACATAAAATCAGTCTTCAGAAAATGCTGTTTGGGTAGAATGTTAAAAAAACACTCATCAAAAGAAGCCTGGCATTCAATTTTCTCCTAAGTTTTTTAATTAAGTTGACACTGATACTATCAAATTCAACACTACAACCTTATGTTCCATCTCATTATATTACCAATGATAAAACTTTAAAAAACATTAAATATATATTTAATCAGTATATTACGTATCATATTTAAATAAACTGGGGGAACCTGAATTTATGATGAGAAATTACTTTTAAAATTGTTCATTATCTACAAATACAGTTTAACCTATATTTTGATATTTTAAATAATTATGTGATATTGAGTTTCCAGTAAAAGATCAGTAAAAGACTAAGAGTGTATTTCTTTTTCTGAAGTCTGTAGAAATGAAGAAAGAAACAACGATCTGAGAAGGACATGCCATTTATAATAAAGCTAAGAAACGGCTATATTCCCACTGAGGAGGAATAACTGTCTGACACACAGAAATGTGGATCAAACCTAGTTCCTCAACAGGGTATGAAAGTCTCTAAAAAGGAAAAGCTCCTGGAGGCCTAATCAAATATTTATTACTTAGAACCCGGACTGGGGGCTCAGGTTGAGAAACGAGAATCTGAGGTGTTGTTAGAGTCCCATTCACAGCAGATAAAGCTGAAAGAGGAACAGGGTTGTCAGCTGTGGCAAAGCAGGCATCTGCACTTTCCCTGACAAATCTGGATCAACTGCCTAGAAGTAGCTAAGGGAAGGGAAGTAGCAACCAAGTTTGGTGCTCCTCAACAGAGTTAACTAAGCAGAAATAATTAAAGCCCCATGCAAAAAAAACCTGTGAGCTGGAACCCTTCACAAAGAGCCTTAGTCTTTATCAGCTCTGCTCACCAGGGCTAGAAATGTGCCACTAGGGAAAACCTGGTGAAAGCATTTTTAAAAAACACATCTGTTTAGGTGTCTAGGGACACACTTTACCCCATTCTATATCATTTTTGAGCAAACTGCCAACTAGAAGAAGCCATGTGAATGCAACTGTTTCCACTCAGTGAGTTAAAGAAGCAGAAAGGATTCATTCAACATGGGACCCATACATAGGTAGTAGCAAAAAAAAAAAAAAAAAAAAAAAAAACCCAAAAAAAAAAATTTCAAATACGTCTTTATATTTTCCAAAAGGAAAAGGAAAAACTCAAAAACGGGATAGAAGAAAAACTAGATAAGAAACAGGAAGTAGTGAACTGGGAAATAAACGATAAGAGAGCCTCCAAAATAAGAGAGAACACAACAGGCTTGAGACCGCTATTTTTAAAAAGGCCTGCTTGCAAGGTCAACCCTTGGCTGGCATCTGGAAACGTGACTGGGAAACAGTTCCTAGCAGTGACTGAAAAACTTCCATAATGATAAGAGTAGATTATTGTTCCTAAATGTTTGTACAAGCAATGTGCTTTGTTCTGAACACCTGTTTTCCTTTTGGGAGCCTGAAATTTTGGTACATGCCAGCCAGAGGGTGCCAACATGACCAGTGCCCAATAAAAAACTTGGCCCCTGAGTCTCGAATGAGCTTCCCTCCTAGACAACTGTTTTACTCTCATCACAATTCGTTGCTAGAGGAATTAAGCATATCCTAGGAACCCTGTGGGGGAGAGGTCTCTTGGAAGCTTGTGCCTGGCTTCCTCCAGACTTTGCCCCATGTACCCTTCCCTTTGCAGATTTTGTTTTTGTGTCCTTTCCTATAATAAATCTTCACCATGAGCACAACTACATAATGAGTCCTGTGAGTCCTTCTAATCAATCACCAACACAAGGGGCTACATGCACTGGAAATCCAACCTACAGCCCTAGTGGTTATTTTCTTAAGATTTTATTTATTCATTTGAGAGACAGAGACAGAGAGACAGAGACAGAGAGAGCACATGAGCGCAGGAGCAGGGGGAGGGGCAAAGGGAGAAGGAGAAGCAGACTGCCCGCTAAGCAAGGAGTCCGACAGGGGGTTCCGGGGGCATGATCCCAGACCCGAGCTGGAGGCAGAGACACTTAACCTACTGAGTCACCCAGGCGCCCCCTAGTGTTCTTATAGAGAATACAGAAAAATAGTCACAGAACTACTGGCAGACTTGTAACTAAAAAGTTACACTGTTTCATTAAAAAGTAAGAGAATGGTAATAATCAAGCTATATCCTAGCCCAGTTTCTAAAGTTAAATGATGGAGAATTTGTAGATCTCCAAGCGAAAACTAAGATGCTGTTGGCGGGGGCCTCTGATTTTTTCTTCACAGCAACACCTGATGCCGTAACATTGTGAAAGCAATGTCTACAAAGTGCTAAGGGAAATAACATGGAACCTGAAAGTACTATAATCAGCCAATCTATTGTTTAAATATAAAGGCAACAGGCAATTCTCCAGCAAGAAAGCAAATACTTTGGAGATGAGAATACTTACTTTGGAACGGGAAACAGGTGCTACAGACCTGATAAATTACTATACTCACCAACCAAGACAGTAATCAAGACAAAGAATTCAGGAATGAACTATTGGGACTGAAAGTAAGCACAGCATCCATTTGAATTGTGTTTCTAGAATAACAATGTTATAAGCCTGTGCAATGCTTAAAGAACTAACACAGTAAATAAAAATTGGCTGGTGGAGGTTTTAGGGGATAAAATTTAAGTGTAAGAACTTCCTCATTTTTCATAGTGGAAAGTCATAAAAATAATAATAGTGATAATGAGTTTTAAAAACAAAAAAGAATTGACTTGCTCCTTTTAGAAGTGAAAGGTAGGTAGGTGAATCTATAATCCTAGATGATTTTTGAATACTTTCCTCTCATAGCCCATCATTTGTGTTTTATAGTTCACTAACATTCTAATGAGTGTCTAAATCACTACAAAGAATAGAACGAAAGGGTACTAAATTCAGAAAATAAAGTTAAATCATCTAAATACTTTAAAAGGGCTAGCATGGCCAGTATTAGCAAGAATGAAAGATTGAGAATTTCTCATATATTGCTAGAAACATTAACTGGTAAAACTTTTTAGAAGGCAGTATGTCTCAAACTAAAATATGCACAGACCAGTGAACCAGTGATTCCATGCTGTACCAACTTATCCTGTAGACATGCTTATGCAAGTTCACAAAGAAACATCCTTAGAATATTCACTGTTGGTAATAATGAAAAACAGGAAAAAATTAAATGTCCATCAATAGAGGGATGAAAAAATGTTGAAAAAGTATGCATATATTAAAAAGAATGAAATAAGGGTGCCTGGGTGGCTCAGTCATTAAGCGTTTGCCTTCAGCTCAGATCATGATCCCAGGATCCTCGGATCGAGCCCCACATCGGGCTCCCTGTTCCACGGGAAGCCTGCTTCTCCCTCTCCCACTCCCCCTGCTTGTGTTCCCTCTCTCGCTGTGTCTCTGTCAAATAAAATCTTAAAAAAAATAATAATAAAATAAAAATAAAGATAATGAAACAGGGGCACCTGGGTGGCTCAGTCGGTTAAGCATCTGCCTTCGGCTCAGGTCATGATCCCAGGGTCCTGGGATTGAGCCCAGAGTCCAACTCCCGGCTCAGGGGGAAGCCTGCTTCTGCCTCTCCCTTTGCCCCTCTGCCCCATGCCCCACTCCTGTGCTCTCAAAATCTTTTAAAAAAATAAATAAAATAAAAAGAATGAAATACATTATATAGAATCAGGGAGAATTATGGACACCTCTCTACCTTGACTGAGGTGGGTCTTGGCTACACAGCTGTACAAATTTGGGGAAACTCAGCAAATGGTACACTTAAATGAGATCTCTCCATTTCACGGTCTACAAATTTCATCTCGGGGTGCCTGGGTCGCTCAGTCATTAAGCGTCTGCCTTCAGCTCAGGTTATGATCCCAGGATCCTGGGATCGAGCCCCGCAATGGGCTTCCTACTCAGCAGGAAGTCCACTTCTCCCTCTCCCACTCCCCCTGCTTGTGTTCCCTCTCTCTCCGTCTCTGACAAATAAATAAAATCTTTAAAAAAATAAAATTTCATCTTAAGAAACAGAATAAGGAACTCACAGAATCCTTTTTTTTTTAATTGCAAAAGGAATACATGCTTATAGTAAAAATAACACAAATGTTACAAGTGAAAATCTCTTACCCCTTTTCTCCCAATCCAACCTCTTCAGAGTTAACCACTCAAAATTAACCTCTATTAATAGTTAGGTATGTTAAAGCCTTGGGACTTTTTTCTATATATAATATACATAAATGTGTAGTTGTTTTTTGTAACTGCAACAAAAAGTGTAATTATCCTATACATGGCAACCTCCTTTTGATACTTAATTGTGACTATCTTCTCTTATTGGTACATATAATTCTCTCCCATTAAAGCCCATATAATATTCCACTGCACAATAAACCATAATTTACTGAACCACTGCTTTACTACTGACCACTAAATTATTTTCAAGCTTTAACAAAATGAGCGTTTTTCTATTTATTATAATTCTTAGGGGCATAAAAAAATTAAACCATAATTAGGGATTTAAAAACATTCCTTGGGAATTGAACTCCCATGAAAATATGAAAGCTTTCCCCACCTCCAATTTTCAAACATATGCCTTACAAATATATAAATGAGAACAATGCCTGTTCTACTCATAGAATATACATATTAATTTAACCTAACTGTGAATTAATAAAATTTTACAAACACATCAGCTATGAAAGTGGGAAATATGTTACTTTGTATTTTTTGTGGCAGCTCAAAAACAGATTTAAATTAGCAGTGGAATCTCTTAATACATATAAGTAAACAAATGAAGTTTCTTACTAAGTAGGAGGAAAAACCACCCATCACCACACCAAATGGACCTAAAATGCATTACTTTCAAGGAACCTGGGTCCATTCCTAGTCTTTTGTAATATCTTCCATGATAGAATATGAAGTTGCATTTATGAATTTGTGAACTGTCTATATGAAGTTGCTAATAATAGAGAAACTTAGGATTATCACCAAACAGTAAGAAAAAAACCTGTGACAAATTTTTAGAAGAATTTAATTTGAAAATGAAATAGTTACAAACCTAGGTCCAATAACAGGAATAAGTAAGACATCCTGAAGGTCTGGATGTTGAAGAATAGGAACACTTAATCCATTAAACTGCTGTTAGAAATAAACAGAATTATGAAGCCATCAATATAATTGATAAATTTCAATTTACAGGTCTTTTCATTGTTATTACCTAGCAGAGCATGAAGCTTGGTTTAGGATATTCTCACTTTATTCCACATAATACTATAAAAAACAAAGATTTCAAAACAACTATGTTTTCCTCTGTATTTTCTGAAGTATCTCGATTTCTTTATAAGGTTCAATTTTGTTTACAGTTTGGCTTTATAAAAGACAACCCATGTTTACCTTAGGTAACTTATTTTGATAATACATATCCAATACAGAATTGCATACAGTACTCTTTTTTTTTTAAGATTTTATTTATTTATTTGACAGAGAGAGAGAGACAGCTACAGAGGGAACACAAGCAGGGGGAGTGAGAGGAGAAGCAGGCTCCCTGCTGAGCAGGGAGTCCTACGCGGGGCTCGATCCCAGAACCCCGGGATCACACCCTGAGCCGAAGGTAGCAGCTTAACGACTGAGCCACCCAGGCGCCCCTATAGTATACTTTTTTTTTTAAAGATTTTATTTATTTGACAGAGAGAGACACAGCGAGAGAGGGAACACAAGCAGGGGGAGTGGGAGAGGGAGAAGCAGGCTTCCCGCCGAGCAGGGAGCCTGACGTGGGGCTCGATCCCAGGACCCTGGGATCATGACCTGAGCCAAAGGCAGATACCCAAGGACTGAGCCACCCAGGCGCCCCCTTATAGTACACTTCTAAGGAAAAGTTCTGAATAGGACATTAAGGAATGAGATTATTAAAAACTATTATATACCACTAATACTGAATGCCATGTCAGTTTTGCTGAGGGAAATAAATGCTTTTTGGCAAAAGTTCAGGATTTTCAGTATCCTCTATCATACTTGGTCTTCAGACTAGAAATGGGTGCATGACCAGGAGTATAGGTGCCAAGGCCAGCTCACACAGTCTCAGGAGAACCAATTATGTGCACCTCTGGCAAATTTCAAGGTCACACTGGCAGCTTGATTTGACCACAGTGGGAGTATTTACACCACTGAAATCAGCAAATGCTACAGAGGGTTGTTTTTCCCAGAAAGTGGATTTTTCGATATGTACCAGCACACCACTGTTGCTGGCAGAAAATAACTGGGCACTGCACTTATCAGAATAAAAAGCAGAATAGTGGAATGGATAGCAAGGACACTATAGTCTAAGGGCGAGCAACATGCAAATATTTCGGAACAAGTCTCTGCCATGTAGGCTAGGGATTTTAAATCATGAATTTTCACATACTACATGAAAGAATAGTAACAATAATAGATATTTCCATTGCCCTGTGGTATCCATATACTACCTAGAAAAGCTCTTAAAATCAATTTATTTCCAAGTTGGTAAGAGAAAAAATTTGTATTTTAGCAATCTATATATCTACCAAGTCAACAGCTCTGACTTTTGCTTCTTCCAGGCAAAGGAGATTTCAGACCAACCTTACCTAACAGATGGCTACTAAGAAATCTGAAATGTAAGGGTGCCTGAGTGGCTCAGTCAGTTAAGCGTCTGCCTTTGGCTCAGGTCATGGGGATCGAGCCCTGCATCAGGCTCCCTGCTCTGCCTATTGAGGGCTTACGACCCAACCTTCTCTGTCTACTCTTAACCTTTGAGGGACTCAAAGTCCACCCAGAGTGATTCTGTATGCCTTATCCTAGATACTTGGTCTGTAAGATCATATAGGCCCATCGGACTGGAATACAATATCTAGGTTCTAGGAATAATTTGTTAGAAAACAAAATAATCTGGATCTGCATGAGTTATGGACACTTGTGATGGGCCTCAGAACACTTTCCTTTCTACTAGTTGAAACATATGCATAACCACATAAAAGTAATAATTTTAGTTGCCTAGAGGAACTGCTTATATTTTATGCCCTATGACATTACTCTCAATAAAATTATCACTATCAATAATTCAAAATCAGATTAGTTTTCTTCTAAGTCTTATTATTATACTAAGTTTGGGTCTCACATACTCACATAGCTGATCGTTCTTATAACATGATCATCTACTCACAACTTAAAATTTATAAAACTGTTCTTAAAGATAGTATGACAAACATTCTAAATGTAATGAGATTACAGGCACCTGGGTGGCTCAGTTGGTTAAGCATCCAACTCTTGATTTTGGCTCAGGTCATGATCTCAGGGTCATAAGATCAAGCCCTGCCTCAGGCTCCACACTAAGTATGGAGCCTGCTTATCCCTCTCCCTCTGCTCCTCCCCACCAACCCCCTCAACTCATACATGCGTGCTCTCTCTCTCTCTCCCTCAAATAAATAAAATTCTTAAAACAAAAATATAAATAAAAATAAATGTAATGAGATTAAAGAATAATAAATAAAACTAAACCAGTGATAATTCTCTGAAGACTTCTTAATATTATATCTAGAGTAATAACACAGCCTGTAATATACAAATACAAGCCCTTTAATCATGCTTGCCTCTTGCTTTTAATTTAGATACTAATTAGGTAACTTATTACAAAATCAGGCTTTCAAGGTTAGAATGTTTTCTATGTATTTTCATATGTATTCTATGTATTTTCATATGTATTTTAATGATGAAGTACTGAGGCCCAGAAGGGCTGAGTGACCTATTCAGTCACTATAATAAATTCAGAATCAGGAGTGCTAGGTTCAAGTTCTTACCATTACCTCTAACATTACCACTTGGACAACTTAACATTCGAGATCTTCGATTTCCTTATTTGTAAAATTGGAATAGTATTTTAAATTCACTGGATTTTGGTGGGGAGCAACATGACACAGAAACGCAATTATGGACATAAATAATAGCAAATTTGCACATACCTTCTGAAGTTCATCAAACAACAGATCTTTCACATGTTGCACTGAGGCTAGATGTGTATTTACTCTGACAGTTGTGAATGATGGAGGATGTGACAAGTGATTTAACAGAGTTTCAAATTTCCTTTCTGCTTCTTGTTTCCCAAAAGCAGATACAACCTGAAAACAGAAAAACAAGTTAATGTTTCTTTTTTTTATTTTAAAGATTTTTTATTTATTTGACAGAGAGAGACACAGCGAGAGAGGGAACACAAGCAGGGGGAGTGGGAGAGGGAGAAGCAGGCTTCCCGCTGAGCAGGGAGCCCGATGCGGGGCTGGATCCCAGGACCCTGGGACCATGACCCGAGCCGAAGGCAGACACTTAACAACTAAGTCACCCAGGCGCCCAAGTTAATGTTTCAATGTCATTATAAAAATTAACAATATTAAGCAGATTATGCAACACATGTGTTCTAATTAAACATCTTTCAGCAACTGTTCAGTTCCACTTCATTTTGCTGTATTGTTTACGTGTTAATAACACTAACAGAATGTAATACTTCACAGGGTTTTGGAGTTTAATTGTGGTAATAAACACCTAACAAAATGCCCAACATAAAGGGCTTGGAAAAACACTGCCTCAACTTCAAAGCATTATTAACATTTTGAACATATTAATGTCTGCTATGCTTATTCATATAAATTCATGATTTTATTCTATTTATATCAAATATTATATCATGTTGTACAGCTATTTACTTGCTAGCCTCATACCTAAAACAAATTCATTAGCAGCCTTTTAAAACACCAATATTTGAATAAGTAACATTGATACTGTCATCCAAAGGTCATCCACATCAGCTTTTTAATATGGTATTTTTAAGTGTAACAAATATCATCCAAAAAGACAGGTAGCAAAGATAACCTGTCAGAAGTGGAAATTTAAAGACTCAAAAAACCAAGTCCCCCTGTGATTAACTGAAGCTTTAGGAGACACGTATTTTCCCACTTTTGTCATCTTTGACCGTACCCTGCCTCACAGCATCTTCATAAACCACCTGCCAGCCTACTAATCCACCAGCCTCAAAGTATTAGTACTTTCTCAAGTTTAGTTTGTTTTTATTAAAACTGAATATACCTTTACCTCCAATACTTTTACAAAGGAATGGCTTTTTTGTAAAATCATTTACAATTAGTGGGTTTGAGGCAGAGATGGTGTCAAAGACAGACATTTGGATCTTCTTCTATAATACAATATTTACCATTTTAAAAATTGAGAAAAATTGCTGAATGCCTCTCTTTCTCTTAATATGCTCCTTATATTTTTAGTTCTTTGAAATCCAGAGAAGATATTTTCTCTTTCCATACTCTATAATCCCTTAATGTAATCTTTGGAAATAAAATGTAGGAATCAAATCTAAACAGTCATAGCTTCAGTAATAGCTTCATACACAAACAACATTTAAGTCTTAAGACTTTACTTTGAATAAGAAAAGCAAAGATTTAGAAAATACAAAGTTGCCTAGAGGCAGGATAGTAAAATGTAAAGAGCAGGAGCTTGGCAATCAAAGACAACATTCACTGAGGACTTCTGTGCTAGACACTGCTAACAGCACGTGGAATGAATATTTGTTGAGGACTACCGTGCCAGAACAATACCAACTGCATTCACTTATGGTTAATATTTTAAAATAACCTTGTAAGGTAAATACTTTTAACATCCTCAGTTTCCACATTAAAGGAAATTAAGGTTAAATGGTATGAAATAATTTACTCAAAGCATAGGGACACAAATCAAAGACCTGGGATTCCAAATCTGTATTTTTTCATTATACCTGAGCTCTTCAGCGTCAGATTTCAGTCCTATTACTTGATAGCGGTGTCAATTTGGGTCAGCTACAGGACTCTTTGGACCCTCAGCTCTCTCACCTATTAAAATGGAGAAGAAATCTCTACCAAAAACAAGAAAGAGAGAGAGATCGCTAATATTTTTTTTTAAACTTTTTTTTTTTAAAGATTTTATTTATTCATTTGAGACACAGAGATACAGAGAGAGAGAGAGCATGAGCAGGGAGAGAGGCAGAGGGAGAAGCAGGCTCCCCACCGAGCCAGGAGCCCGACATGGGGCTCGATCCCAGGACCCCAGGATCATGACCCGAGCCAAAGGCAGACGCTCAACCATCTGAGCCACCCAGGTGCCCCCCGAGAGATTGCTAATATTAAGATGTAAAGGTCTGCAAATCACCTAGCACAACTAGCGGCATTTAAGAGGCATTAACACATTATAGTATCCCTTTCACCTGAGTGCCACAGCAAGCGCTTTAAGAACACGGGTGTATCTTCTCCACTGGACTTAATTTCTCGAGAACAGGAATCTTTTTCCCTCATTCTTGTAACCCCTTCAGTGCCATGCCTACTGCCACACACATAACCGCTCTTTTCCCTTCCCTTCTTTCACATTCGTTAAGTGTTGAAACGTAGACCTCATTCACCTCTTATCTCGCAAACATTAAATACCCGCGGGAAGATACGGGCAGTTTTCACAGTCGGAAAAAAGAGTGGTAAACAATGGTGTAAAGATTAGGTCTCGCTTTAGGTTTTTTTTTTTTTTCCCTATTTCTCCAGCGTGTGTAAACATCTGAAAATTTGCAAATATCATCTAACAGGTTTATTTTACCTACCTCCTTATTCATAAAACCCTCTTTAAGATACTTTTCAACCTCAAGTCTCAAAGATATTTTAGGGAAAATGGACATTTTCCCTATTGTTTTGTTCTCCTCCAAAAAAAATGCTGGAAAACGGTGATTTTTTTTCTCTTTCCGAATTAACAGTGAGCAGCGTCTTAGCAATGAATAGCCACCCACACGCGCCGGGACCACCAGAGGGCCAGGAAAATCGCGCCGCTCTTTCCAAGTTATATTTGCGATTGCGGAGGTACATCCACGCTTTCCTCAGCGTAGCCAGTTTAGAGCGGCTTCCTCACCTCCACCACACCCGTCCTTGGTCCTTCTTTAAAGACGCTCACGGAAATCACTGTGAAGCCATGTCCCTCATGTTGCAGAGAATACACAGAAAAAAAAAAAACTGAAAAGCTAATCCGTTGTGAACTGGTTTGGAAAATAGACCGGCCTCTATTCACTCACATTCACCCTTCAGACCTCTTTTCAAAACCGCGCCCCCAATTTCTCTGCAGAAAGCCGCTTCCGGCTTGCGTCACTTCCGGCGACGCGTCCCACCCTCCCTGGTTCCTCAAGCCGCAACCGCAAACGGTCGTACGTGAGGTCACCGGAGTTTCCGAGCTCCGCTGGCGGCACCTCCAGGTGCGGTTGGTTTTCTGGGCGTCCGAGGAGGGAGGGGCGGCCGCCTGGGGGAGCCTCCTGATCCAGCGCCTGGGGTGGGTGCCAGGGGAAATGAGGAAATGGCGTGGGTGAAATCGAAGGCTTTGCTGGCCTGAGTACGTTGAGAGGTCCAGTTAGGACCTGCTAGTTCACCTCCGACGAAAGGAGGAAGCCAGAGTTTATTTGAACCTATAAAACACCCTTTGATTTCAGAAACTACTTTATCTCTCGGAGGCATACTAAGCCGACTTCAGCCGTGAATGAACGCCATTATTCAAATTTTTGAAAGCTGGGTTGATACCCATGAATGATCAGTTAAAACTTAAAAACCCGCATATGGTATTTACAGTTAGTTGAATGAGGCTAGCGGTTACCTGTATCACAGCTGAGTTATTAAGGCTCCGAGACCCTTGGCATAATTGAAGGAAAAGATTCAAAAGGAGAAGGTGCCTAATGAAAGACATTTTATGATTGAATAGGAAACTAAAAATAATTGTCTCCTTGCCTTAGATTTTTGTTTGTTTTTGCAGCTCACCGTGGCCATTTACATATAACTGCAGGAAAACGTTTTTAAAGTCTTTAAGTCGCACACAGAGATGTTTAAAAAATGTAATAATTACTTAATATGATACGCCAACCAGGTTCTGTATAAAATATTTTAACTTACAGCCACACAACAACCCTGTAATGTGGTGATACCCTTTTATGAAAGAGTAAAACAAGGCTCCCAGAGCTGAAATAACTCTGTGGCCTCACACTTGGTTAGAAAGTTAGAATAAAGACCACAGCCACCTGCCTTTTAAATACCAACTCTTTTCACCATGGCATACATACTTCTTCAGTAGGTTGATGGGATGCTTTCATGTCTAAATCATCTAAAAGCGATTAGGAAAATGTCAAGTGGCATCTATCTGGGTAGCTTAGTCCATTAAGACTGTTGGTTTCTGCTCAGGTTTCCGCTCAGATCCTCATCTCACATTGCAGATTTTGAGCCCTGCATTGGGCTCTGCCCTCAGCCCAGAACTGGCCTAAGACTCCCTTTCCCTCTCCCCCTGCTCCTCCCCACTGTGCACGCGCCCCCGCGCTCTCTCTCTCCCGCTCTAAAATAAGTAAATAAATCTTGAAAAAAATAAAAGTGATTAGGAAAATGGCTAGATCAGGCATTTCCAAAGGAATTTTTGCAGCCTCAACATTGTGACCATGGCACCAATAAAGGCTGGACTCTATCTTCAGGAAATAAGGGAGAAGAAGGAACAAGTTGGAGAAGAAGGAACAAGTTGGACTAGATTGTAAATTCCATGAGGGTAGACTTCATCTCATCACTGCATACCCGTTGCCTTAACAAGTAATAGGCACTTAAACGTTAAATGACTGGATGAATAGATGGATGGGCATCTATGTGAACTAGAGAAAGAAAATGCTGATAAAGCATGTATTTGCTGGAAATTAGTTCACTAGTTAAGCACATGTGAAGAGTGCTGAGCACAGACTATTCTTGTCTTGACACTATTGTAGTGACAGTTATGTTGATGAAGATGCCTCTTGGTGTTCCAGGTTTGGGTCCAAGAAAAGCATATTACAAATCTGAAGTTGCCATAGTGCATATTGTCTAAGCAAAGGAAGACTCCTATAGGAATACACCCACATAAGGGGTCATTTAGGTTGTATTTTCTCAGTGGGGTGATATGGCCCCCAATGTGGGGGAGCAAAAAAATCTTAGTTATAATCTTAAATCTCAGTTTGTGGTGCTCCAAAGCTTAACTTTATCAAAAAACAAACATATTCCAAAATATTTACTTTCATGAAGACGGTATGAGGGGATTAGGAAAAAAGTCTAGGAAAGCTGGAAATCTATCGATCTCAGCTCATCTGGAGACTAAAGTCAAAGTGGACATAATCTTAAATGTGTAAGAGAGTTGTTTTTAAAGAGTAAATTTCATTCCTAGTTGGCAGAACATGCTGTCCCTGGACTTTTGGTTCAAGCCGTGCATGCAATTTATCTTAGCTAACAGAGTAATAAATTGAATTCAATTCCTGCTGTAGCCAATCCTTCTTATTATCTGAAGTTAGTTTATAATTAGTTCCTTCTAAGGAATACAGTTTGAATTTCCTAGTTGTTCAATGTTTCATTTTTTCCTTGAAATTTTTATTTTTTTGTTTTGCTCTGAATACAACACTTTTATCTTTTTCTTAAAATTTGTTGGAGAGAGGGGCGCCTGGGTGGCTCAGTCGTTGGGCGTCTGCCTTCGGCTCAGGTCATGATCCCAGGGTCCTGGGATCGAGCCCCGCATCGAGCCCCGCATCGGGCTCCCTGCTCGGCGGGAAGCCTGCTTCTCCCTCTCCCACTCCCCCTGCTTGTGTTCCCTCTCTCGCTGTGTCTCTGTCAAATAAATAAATAAAATCTTAAAAAAAAAAAAATGTGTTGAGAGAAAGATTACCAGCATTCCATTTTAATTAAAGGAAGTTATTTCCAATTAACACTTCAGAAAATAAGTTATAATCCTAACAATAGTATTATATTCCTTGTTTATGACTTTTTTCTTATTTCATGAATTCAAAATATATTTATATACAAATAGTAACATTTCATAGAACAGTTACCTTCTTTGGATCAAAAGCTACACTGAAATTAGTTTTAAAAAATTTAAAGGGATGTTTTCAGAAAAAATGAATAAAGGTGTTATGTTTTAAGTGCTATATTTAAAAAGTACATGACTCAAAATTCTCTAGTTTGATTAAATTCTTGACAAGCGTTCCTACTATAATTTATATAATACAAATGTACAACATGAACTAATCTTTTCTAAAAGATAATTATGGCATATTAGCATGATTTGTTTAGATAATTCACAACTATATTTTGTTAATCAATTGTAGATTTTTTTAGTTGTGACTAAGTTTTCTTTCCTTCCAGTTAGTAAAAATTTCAAATTCCAAAGTCTGCAAATAACACTTTCTAATGTGAAAAGATATTTTTAAAATATTACAGCAGTCCTGTTGTCAGGTAAATTTTAGAAAAGATGACAAAAATTAGAACAGTTCTTCAACATAAAGTTTCAGACATTTTGGGTCACCTGGCCAGCTCAGTTGGCAGAGCATGCAACTGTTGATCTTGCGGTTGTGAGTTAGAGCCCCACGTTGGGTGTAGGGATTACTTTAAAAAAAAAAAAAAAGTTTCATGGGGCGCCTGGGTTCGGCTCGGGTCATGATCCCAAGGTCCTGGGATCAAGCCCCCCATTGGGCTCCCTGCTTGGCGGGAAGCCTGCTTCTCCCTCTCCCACTCCCCTCTCTCGCTATGTGTTCCCTCTCTCGGTATGTCTCTCTCTGTCAAATAAATAAATAAAATCTTTAAAAAAAAGTTTCAGACATTTTGAAAGAGTAGAATCAGTAGAAATATCAACAGTCCTGCTCAAATATATTCATTCCACATAATTAAAAGTGAAAAAATACTTGAAATGTACTTTCTAAAGTATCATTACACCATCATAAAACTATTTAAGAAATACATAATTTTTTGGCTTCAAAGCTCTGCAAAAAAACTGCTTTATTTCAGAAACTGTTTATTGGAAATCTGAAAGCCAGAAAAAAGAATGTGGTTTATATATATGTCTGACAATTGAAGAAGCTAAGTAACAGAATCTAAAGTTTTTTTTAATTCATAATGAAACTAGGACTAGAAATGACCCTTCAAGCCTGTTTTCACAAACACAAAATCATCTATATTTGAGCCAATTCATGCTCCTGAAAGGTAAACTAATTTACATAGGCTCAGTACATACCTTTTCTTCTATGTGGGAGGTTATAACTTGTCTTAAATATCAAAGTTGGAGCACATTATCCCATATATGTCCTAAAGGGTCTTTGAATCATAACACTGGGAGTCATACACTTCATCTCTTTGTACAGTAACGAAATAGTTTGGCATGTTAAAAGGCCACTCTGCCTGGGTTAAAATCTACCACCTGACCAAAGTACATAGCTTTTCAATTAAGTTCTCTCCATAACTGGGAATTAGGCTTCATCCCATGCTGTGAAGCTTTTAAAAGAAAAAAATGGAGAAGAAAGCCGAATTGTGTAATAGCATTGTACCATGACAGATGGTAGCTACACCTGTGGTGAGCATGCCATAAGATAGAGATGTTGACTTACTATGAGTGAGTACACCTGAAACCAATGTAACATTGTGTCAACTATCCTCAAAAAATTAAAAATTAAAAAATTAGAAAGTGGAATGGAAACACTTAGGTAAATTGAAATCACTTCCAGCCACAGCCAGTTCTTCCAGGTATTAAGTTCACAACAGTTCCTTCTAAGGAATATTACATACTTTTTAAATTCCCTAATTCGACCTTTTTCCTTGAAATTTCAGTTTCTTTGCTCTAGGTACAGCACGCTTTTCCCTCTATTTTGTTGAACTGGAGAGATTACTGGGATTCCATTTCAGTTAAAGGAAGTTATTTGATTTCGTGTATTTGGGCTCCATGAAAATTCCGAATGCGTGGCAAAACTGGGGGGCTTTAAGTTAATCACATAACTGAACTCTGTGGCTACCGGCATTCCCTGGATCGTGCCCCGATCAATTCTATTTCGAATCACAGCAGAACCCCAAGCCTGCCAGCCTGCACAGGGGTGACAGTTGTGAGAGAAACACCCTTTACTTCTGTGCAGTAACAGGGCAGCAAACGGGCGCTACTCGGTAGGAGGAACTGCGGTTGTCCCTACTTCAGAGGACGAGGCGCACCTGCTCAACAACAGAAACTTAAGTACCGGAACCTGGCAAACGCTTGCAAACAGTGACCAGTACAAGCGCTCACGGAGAGAAACTCCCCGACTCCCACGCAGCCAAAACCTCCCACTCAGCGGAGCAGTTTGGAGCCCGCCCACCGGAAGTGAAGCCGGGGGAACCGCCACGTCGAAAGCGTGTGTAAACGTAAGCGTGATGACGTCAGGCCTGTCCTTCCGGCGATGGGTGGTCGGGAATCGCGAGGGGAGGCGGGGCGAAGGCGGGGCTTGGGGTTGGTGGAAGCTCTGGTGGGTAGGTGGGTTCAGACCGAGGGGACTACGGGTCGGCGTTGGGCTCAGTGGGCTCGAAACAAAGGACTGTCCGGTAGGGACTCGGCGCGGTGCCTCCTGACCGGTAGCTGAGCGGCCGATTGAGGCTTCTCGGCCAGCCAGTGCCCTCGCCGCGCGGTCTCAGAAGGC
The DNA here is from genome assembly GCF_004348235.1 of Phoca vitulina. Lineage (NCBI taxonomy): Eukaryota > Metazoa > Chordata > Mammalia > Carnivora > Phocidae > Phoca > Phoca vitulina. Next base: position 19,539,777 of record NW_022589736.1, read on the forward strand.
TTCTCCTCGGTTCCCTACAGCCAGCGCCGTGGTGGGGGGCCCGGCACAGCGGCACCTGCTGCTGAGGGACCCCGCGGCCCGCCCAGGTGCTCATGATGGGGCTGATCTTCGCTAAACTGTGGAGCCTCTTCTGTAACCAAGGTGAGAAGGATGGAGCTGCGCAACGGCTCAACTCCAAGGAGGAGGGTCCGGCCGTTTTAGGGGACAGCCGGAGGCAGGGCTGTCGGTGGACACAAATGTTCTGAGACGCAGAGAAGTAATTTTCTCGAGGGGGCGGGTAGAAACTCGGTATTTTAGGCTGGGAGAAGGTGCAGGAGAGACTGGATGTGTGGGAGAAATGAGGAGTGGAAAGAGGCATTTGGGAGCCTAGAGTCCAAACTAAGAATTTTTGGATTTTAGCGAAGCAAAGCGGAAAGCACCTAGTGATACCTGGAGGCATTTTGAGGGTCTTTTCTATCTCTAATTATGCATCCTGTGGCTTGCCCCAAGATAAGTGTCCACCCAGAAACCTATCAGCTTTTTTTTTTTTTTTAATTATTATTACTAGTGCTGCTTTTTTGCCTGCACTGGTCTTGAAGCCAGTGCGGCTTCACGTTCTCTCTGATTTCGCCTGCTCCCTCAGACTCGGGAATGAGTTGTCCTGTGAGATGCACGGGTTTCCGGAAATCTGCATCCTAAACCCTTTATTCCTTTCTTAGGTATTAAGAGAACTAAATGCTTTTGGTTCTGAATAGGAGATTGCGTGTCCGTAATTAGTCTAGAACAGGTTATGAGACATTTAGAAGTTGGAAGTCCAAAGGGCCAAGAAGTTGTAAAACCTGTTCTGAGTCAGAGAATGAGATGTAATGTCTTCTGAAGAGAGAAAATACACGACAAAAAAGGGCCTGGCAGTAGATAAAGTTTTAGGCATTCTTTGAACCGAATGCTTTCTTAGTAATTGGATCTACTTTTTAAATTCAGTTCCGTTTTCCATTTAATACCCGACATAATATAAACCAATGTTTTATAATGATACTAGTTGTTACTGCCAATGTGGTATTTTTTTTTCCCTGGATTTGAGAAGTCGTGAAGAAAATGAAATGGTTTTAGTTCATTTGTTCCGTAGATAAGAACACTAAAATAGTCTTTTCCAAAGTTATAAATATGGATATATGTATACACATTTACAAATGTGTATATATGCAATTATATGTATATATGCAGTTACCACAGATATCACACTTCAGGTGATTTCAGAGTGGTCAGAGTTTAACTTCCTAAGGATAGCTATACATTTAGTACAGGTTTTTTCAGCAGTTTATATTTTCTAGTCCTCATTACATGAATTCACTACTATATGTGAAGCAGTATTTTAACACATGTTAAAAAGTATAAAGATCAACACAATTATCATCTGCTTATCTTTTCCAATAGTTTAAGAAACAAAACATTACCAAAGTCTTTGTTTCTCCTTGTGTTACCCATCCAATTCCTCTTTCTCTCGTTTTATTACTGTTGTTTTATTATTATCTTCTTATTGAGCCTTCCTTAATTGCCTTAAGCAGACTAGAAGGGAACAGAGGATGGAGGAGATGAAGAAAAACATTCATGGGCTGCTTAAAGTCCCATAATTGTTCAGGCCTCTTAAATCCCCATTACTATTTATAATTTTTCTTTTAACTTTCCTGTTGAAAATTTAGAGCCGTGGTTAGCCACTCATTTTACCGTCATTCATTCATGCAGCTAACATTTAATCAAAGGCCATCACCAGTCTTCAGTTAGGCATAGGAGATACAAAGATGAAAAACAAACAGAAAAGATAACATAGTTACTCACAGAGTACTCAAAGATCAAATCAGTGTGGTCAATTTTTTAACAGATGCGTATAAAAGTGTGGTGATCATCACCAAGAAGCAAGTGATTAACTTTTCTCACGTGGTTCCTGGAAGACTTTACTGAAAAAGGTGTACTTTACTGTAAGTGGGAATTTACTGGGCATGCTAAGCAGACTGAGTAGAAGGGGCATATTATTCTAGGCTGAAGGACTAATAATATGCAAATGGGAGAGGAATCAAATACTTGGGTACATTGAAGGAAGCTGAAAATAGTTTAGTTTGGCTGTATCTTAGTTGGCCTGTGGGGGAGTTAGAGTTGAGGTTGGAGAGGTAGCCCCTGGAACCGGATCACAGAGGGCCTTGTGTGTCAGCCGACTAAGACATTAAACTGTACAGAGCCGTTGAAGAGATTGCTCATTGTATGTTTGTGTTTTTTTTTAAGATTTTATTTATTTGACAGAGAGAGACACAGCGAGAGAGGGAACACAAGCAGGGGGAGTGGGAGAGGGAGAAGCAGGCTTCCCGCGGAGCAGGGAGCCCGATGCGGGGCTCAATCCCAGAACCCTGGGATCATGACCTGAGCCGAAGGCAGACGCTTAACGACCGAGTCACCCAGGCGCCCCTCATTGTATGTTGTTTGTAAGCTGGGGAATAATGTCATCAGACTGATACTTTAGTCCTGTGTTTTTACTTTCCATATCAACAAAATTAACTGACAATCTCAGCATTTTCCATTTTCACCACTATACTGCAACTAATCCAGAGATACTCAAATCACTCAATCTTGGTTTCATATTAGAATAATAAGCCCATGGCCCTATCTCAGACCAATTAGATCAGAATGGGGCAGGGTGGCCTGGGCATCACTGCCTAGAGGATTCAGATTTGCAGCTAGAGGTGAGAACTCCGTATCTGACTTTAAATACTCCTTTCCCTTATCTGTTTTTCAGTATTTGCCTCCCATCTTTTTTTCCTGTAGCATTTTACAGCACAGAGCATCTTCTCATAAATTTGATACCTTTCTGGGAATAAGTATGCTAAAACGTGGTTGTCAAAATAAAACTATGACAAAGTACACAGTCTCAGCAATTTTGTATTGCTTAATTATAAGCTAGAAGACATTACTTGGATGCAGTTATCAGTGAGGGAAATAATTTCAAATCTGATTATCTTTACAAAGTTATGAATATATCTGTTCCAGTACCTACGTCCATATTTTTTAATAGTATGCATATGTAGAAATTTTAAACACTATCATTTGTCTTTTTTTGAGATATAATTGATGTAGAACTATTAGTTTCAGGTGTACTAATCATTTGTCTTATGGTAGAAGAGAAATTAGTACTTTCTCCCTTATCATCCCAATATAGCGTTTTGGTTTACACACACTGTGTCTTCATTATTGTGACTATAAAATTTAGTTACTCCTGAGCCAGAGTGTGCTAGAACTATGTTCCCCTTTTTCCTACAACTTTTTCCCCCTAGAGTAAAGAATTACAATATCTCTTTGCCTTAGTTTTCTTTGTATGTTTGACTAAGTCATTTCATTCTATCCCAAAACTCTCTACAAAGTTTCCCCACATCACACTTAATCAGATGATTTATCCCTCCTCCCGACTCCCTCAGTATTCCCTTCTGCTCCAAACTGAGCTTGCTTCCCTCTGCCTGCTCCACAGCTGTGCCGGACTTGTCTTTGCAGTCATTCCAGGAATTTCCTTTGCTTTTCTGTTTTATTAGAACTTAGGTCTTTCTTGCTTTACTCTTTTTTTTTTTTTTTGAAGCACATCGTACAGAAATTCCCTGCAAAGGTGTCCAAAGCAGTAATTTTTTTTTTCTTTTTTGCAATTCCAAATGCCTGAAAATGTATTGGTCTCTCTTCACTTTTGATTTATAATTGGGCTGAATATAAAATAATGAGTTGGAATACATTTCTCTCAGCAGGCATTTGAAGATACTGTCATGGTCCTCTAGCTCCCAGTGTTGTTAAAAAGACCAGTATTTCATTCTTATTCTGAGTGTTTCTCTTTCTAGTAGATTTTAGGATTTTCCATTTATCCCTGGTATTTTTAAATTTGCAAGGCGTGTGCCTTGTAATGTGTCTTTTTTGGTTCATTATGCTAGGCCCTCTGGACCTTTTCAACATAAAGTTGGATGTTTTTCGGTTCTAAGAATTTTTTTAATTAAATTTCTCTTAGGATGTTTTCCTCTACTTTTCTGGAAATCTTATTGGTTGTATTGTGCTACTTGATTATCTAGTATTCTTTTCCATTTTACTGTCTTTTTTCCCTCAGTTCTACTTTCTGGGGTATTTCTTTTGTCTTTTAATCTTCCTATTGAATATTTTGATTCCGCTATCATATTTATGCCAGTTTGTTTATTCATTTGCATCATGACAAGTTGTAATATGTGAATACTCAAGACTTTTTGTAGACATATTTTCATTTCTCTTAGATGAGTATCTAGAAGTGCAATTTTTAGGTCATAGACTGGATATATGATTAGTAAGAAACTATTAGATTGTTTTTCAAAGTTTTATACCATTCTTATACTCTCACCAGCGGTGTTTGAGACATCTACTTTTTTTTTTTTTAAGATTTATATTTTTTACCTTTTACCTTACAGAGAGCCCGGGCACACACATGCAAATTGGTGGGGGTTGGGGGAGGGTGGACAGAGGGAGAGAAGCAGACTCCCCACTGAAGTGTGGAACCCAACACAGGGCTCAGTCCCATTACCAATGAGATCATGACCGGGGTGGAAAGCAAGAGCCAGCTCCTTAACCTACTGAGCCACCCAGGCGCCCCTGAGACTTCTACTTTTAACATCCTTACCAACAGTTGATGTTGCCAGTCTTTTTTAGTTATTCGGTTAGATGAGTAGTGATATCTCATTTTGGTTTTAATTTGCATTTTTCTAATGACTTGGGTGTTAAGTACTTTTCACGTTCTGACTGGCCATTTGTATTTCTTTTGCAGAATGTTCAAATCCTTTTCCCATTAAATTATTTTTTTGTCTATAAAATTATATATATAATTATTTATATATTTTGGAATTAAGTCCTTTGTCAGATATGTGTTTTCTGAATATTTTCTCCCAGTCTTTGGCTTCCGTATTCATTTTCTTAATGCGGGTTTTGCTGAGTGGAAATTTTAAATTTTGGTGAAGTCTGATTTTTCAACTTTTTTTTTTTTTTAAAGATTTTATTTATTTAGTTGACAGAGAGATAGACACAGCCAGAGAGCACAAGTAGAGGGAATGGCAGAGGGAGAGGAAGAAGCAGTCTCTGCACTGAACAGGGAGCCCGACGCGGGGCTTGATCCCAGGACCCTGGATCAGACCTGAGCTGAAGGCAGATGCTTAACCATCTGAGTCACCCAGGTGCCCCTCGACTTTTTTTTTTAATGGCTGTTGCTTTTTGTGTCCTGTCCCTTTGACCTACAAGCTTTGTCTTTTATGCTTAGGTCTATGAGCCATCTCAAATTATTTTGTGGTTATGATGTGAGTAAGAGGTTGGGATTCTTTTTTCTTTTTTTTTTTTTTTTTTTTACATGGACATCTGCTTGTTCTAGCATAATTTACTGAAGACTTTCCTTTCACAATGGATTGCTTTAGAGCCTTCGTGGAAAGACTGAGTCTTATCTCTGGACCTTTCTCTTGCATTGATCTATATGTCCATTATAATATCATACTACACTATCTTAATTATTGTACTACTTCCTTTTTTTTTTTTTTTTCCCTATTTTTTTTTTTTTTTTTTTTTTTTTTGAGAGAGAGAGAATGAGAGAGAGCAAGCACATGAGAGGGGGAAGGGTCAGAGGGAGAAGCAGACTCCCTGCCGAGCAGGGAGCCCGATGCGGGACTCGATCCCGGGACTCCAGGATCATGACCTGAGCCGAAGGCAGTCGCTTAACCAACTGAGCCACCCAGGCGCCCAATTATTGTACTACTTCCTGATAAATTTTGAAGTCAAATAGTGTCAGTCCTCCAACGTGTCTGTTAATCTTTTCAAAGATTTTAGTTTTCTCTGTTTTCTGCTTTTTATTTTACTAATTCTTGCTGTTTATTTCCTTCCATCTAATTACTTTGGGTTTACTTTACATCCCCGTCCCATCTTCTTAAGGGTGGGGTGTGTGTCATTGTTTTTGTCTCAAATATATTCCATTCATATGTAACATTTTAAAGCTCTAAGTGTCCCTCCTAAGAATTATGTTAGCTTCATTCCACAAATTTTAATTTGTTGTAGGTCATTCAGTTTTCCAACTGAATGACCAATATTTTAATTTTTTTGTTTGTGATTTTTTTCCTAATTTAATTCCATGTGGTCAGAAATATACTCTGTAAGATTTCCATCTTTTGGTCAGATTTATTGAGGCTTTTTTATAGTCCATCCAAATGGTCTGTTTGGTGCATGTACCTTTTGTGCTTGAAAAAAATGTGTAATCTGCAATTATGTGCAATAATCTAAACTCTGTAGGTTGAGGTGGTTATTAGTGTTGTCCAGATAGTCTATATCTTAATGTGTATCTCTGCTAGAGAGCATACAGTATGATCTTTGGTTTTTAATCTAGTGTGAAATTCTCTTTTCGTTGTAATGTTTAGTAAAATTTATTGATGTGGTTCGATTCATGCTACAATCAGATATTAAGGTATGCTATTTTATTATTTCCTGTTTGCTCCATCTGCATTTGTTTTGTTTTGTTGTTTCTCTATTCCTCCTTTCCCACTTTGCTTTGGGTTGTTTTTTGTTTGTTTTCTTAAAATTCCATTTTATTTTATTTACTGGCTTTTTTAGTGATCCTTTTTGCATTATTTTTATGGTCCTTAGGGATTGCAACATACATGTTACCTTTCCTCAATCTACTTAAGAGTTAGTAATGTAACACTTGTAAAGTTGAAGAACCTTGAAACTGTATATAGTTATACCCTCCCTTACCCTAGTCCTTTATAACCATGCAGGTTATATGGCATAAGAATTGTACCTACAGGGGTGCCTGGATGGCTCAGTTGGTTAAGCATCTGCCTTTAGCTCAGGTCATGATCCCAGAGTCCTGGGATCAAGCGCTGCATCGGGCTCCTTGCTCAGTGGGGAGCCTGCTTCTCCCTCTCCCTCTGCCTGACACTCCCCCTGCTTGTGCGTGCTCTGACAAATAAGTAAAATCTTTAAAAAAAAAGAAAAAGAATTATAGCCAGATTAGTTACAAACTGTACAATACAATGTTATAATTTTTGCTATAAAGGATCACTTGTTCCTGAATATTTTGAGAAAGGGTAAAATTTTCTCTTCTATTTACTTACATTACTATTTTTAATGTTTTGAATTTCCATCTAGTATAATTTCCCTTCCAGCCAAAGAATTTCAGCATTTTTGTAGTGTAGCCCTGTTGGTGATGAATTCTCTTAGTTTTCTTTTATCTGAAAGTGTCTTTATTTTGCCTTCATTCTTGAAGTATATTTTTGCTGAATTTTAGGTCAATTTTTTTTCTCTCTTTAGTGATTTAAAGTTGGCATTCCATTGTCTTCAGGCGTCCCCCTTTTTTTTCCATTGTGAAAAGTCAACCAACATTCTTATCTTTACTTTCCCTTAGGTAGCCTGACATTTTTCTCTTGTTGCCTTCAAAATTTTCCTTTTATCTTTAGCCTTCAGCAGACTGACCATGACATACCTAGCTTTGCCTTTTTTTTTTTTTTAACCTGTTCAGAGTTTGCTGAGCTTCTTGTATTTCAAAATTTTGTATATTTTTGCACTCATACAGTTCACTTGTATTTCTCAAATACAATTTTTTCCCAAATTGTCCAGTATAACCCGTTAGTAAGTTATAAAGTAAATTTAGTGAGGATCAGCATTAAAACAAGGAATGAACATTCTGAAATTGAAACTATTACAGTGTATCTCAGTTAGTAAAGGTACCATTATGTGAAACTTTTGTTCAGTTATGTGTGTCCTGGGTCATAATGCAAAATATATTTATAACTGCAAAATATATTTATGTTGTATATATATAATATATAACCGTGGTCCTGGTACAAAGTTTGAAAACCATGCATTGTCTCTGCCCCTTAACATTTGCTTCCCATTGTAACCTTCCCCTGGGCAACACTCGAATTCTCTAGAAAACTGTGTGAGTTAAATCAATTTCAGTATTTCCTGTTGAAGCCTTTCTAATCATTGCGTTTGTTCAGCAAGTTGGGGGTTGTGGGGGGAGTCTTTGGTCTTCACTTCACTCTGGCCTGGGACCTTAGAGTGTTCTTCCTACTTAGACTCTTTAATCTTCTTCTTCTTCTTCTTCTTTTTTTTATCTGTATTTTTATCCCTTATCTACCAGAAAAGTGTTTTTGTTCTATCCGATACGCCATTCTTATTTATTATTGTAAGATACTAAGACTTCTTTTTGTCATAAAGATGGGGAGGCATCACACTGGGAGACCATTAGCCAAACTTCCCAGCATGTTATTTAACTTAAGACTCCATTTCCTCCTCAGTAAAATGAGGAATACCACCACTTTCTCATAGAATGATTGTGAGGATTAACTTGTACAGTGCACATAAATTACTCAGACCGAAATTCTGTAATATTCTTTTTTACCCTTGACATTTATCTCCTTACCTGAGAGCTGGATTCTAGATCTCACTTATCCTTGAGAATATTACCATATGATACTTCCATATCTATTGCTTTGTACTAATAATGCTGTGCTGTAAGTGCTTATTTCTGTACTCGCCTTTAAGATTTTTGAGGGTAGAGATAGCTTGCCTTGTTCATCCGTACCCACCTTTAAGATTTTTGAGGGTAGAGAGAGCTTGCCTTGTTCGTCTTAATCACAAATGTTAAAGTCAGGCATAAAATGAACTCAATAAATGTTGAATTGTTGAATCATCAGATTTGCGTAGCTGTTCTTTGCAAAATTTAGGTACCCAGGAATATGGGAACTGGAGTGGGAGTGGGGGGAGACTGAACAATTTGGAAGGGGAGTTAATACTTTATAGCCAAAAAAGTAGGACAACAAATGCTGGCTCTTACCAGTGTTTACTAGGACAAATTACTTAACTTCATAGGACCTTAATTTCCTAATCTATAACATAAGCAAGAAAAAGCCCAGGTCGGTAGTGTCATGTGTTTTTTGAGACCTTGGTTGCTCAGAAATGCCTTTATAGGTGGGCCCTTTGTAGGTGAAGAGGCGGGAGAAAAGGAATAGATCTCAAGTTCCGCAGTCTGTTCCAAGCTATAAAGTTTTATGATTCTATAATCATTATAAGATAGAGTTCGTTTTTTTTTTTTTCAAAGATTTTATTTATTTATTTGACAGAGAGAGACACAGCGAGAGAGGGAACACAAGCAGGGGGAGCAGGAGAGGGAGAAGCAGGCTTCCCGCCGAGCAGGGAGCCCGATGCGGGGCTCGATGCGGGGCTCGATCCCAGGACCCTGGGATCATGACCTGAGCCGAAGGCAGTTGCTTAATGACTGAGCCACCCAGGCGCCCCTCTTATGGTAGTGTTTTAACCCAAACTTTACTTGGCTATCCATGAAAGTTTTAAGTTGTACACACTCCGTCCCCAACATATACATTTCTGGCCCCAAACATGGGCAGCTTCTACTCTGTGACCCCATACTGATTTTAATAATGCTACTGAAAAAACAATAAAGAAGGTAAATTTCTATAATTACATTTGCAAAATTCATTCTAAATAAAGAATTTTGTATTATCCATGTTCATAGTTTTCCCTATTTAAGGTTACATAAGAATTGACTGTGTCTCAATCTATCAGCTAAGTATTTCATTTTCTTGGAGAGTAATTGGAGGAGTTAGAAGAATCTATAGCTTATGTATGCATGTTGAGGATCGGTTGAAGTTGTGAAAGTATACAGTTGTATAGTTTTCTCCTCACAACTTCAGACATTTCAGTGGGTCTGTAAGTAAAAGTGATGTTAAATGGTTAATGCTCATCTGATTGGCAGCAATTCAAAAATCTGACCATTAGGCTAGATTCTTTCTCACCTTAACCAAGACTGAATTGAACTATAATGATATATTTTGAAAGTTTTTTTTAACCTACTAGGTAAACAAATAATAAAAATTATTGCTGGGTGATATAAATAGTACAAATTTACAAGCATCTCTTTATATCTGCTTTTGTTAACTATGATAGGTGAAGGAAACGGTTTTATCATGACCACAGGAAATCACTAACACAGTTCAGTGGATATTTTTCTGTTTCAACACATAAAATAAGATTTGTGTGTGGCCTGTTGATTATGCCCAACCAAAAAGACAGCGATACAGAACAAGCACCTTAAGTCATGTTTTTAACATCAACCAATATCCTATACCACCACATGATTTATACTTTATTAATCTAGACACCACTGGTGTACATTTAAAGCAACACATTAATTTCCTTTTCTGCTTACAGCAAGAGTATGTGTCATTGTCCATGTTTTTCTCATTGTCCCTTGAATAGGTAAAAACTGTACTAACTAGCATTTGGGAACTAAAGTCTTCTGGTCATGGGCGTACTCCAGTAGCAGCTAAGGACAACGGAGGCATTTGAAAGAAGACGGAGGAATTACAGTTATGCCACAGAGTAGAAACAGCTCTTATTTTGTATTTGGCTTTTTAGTAAATGTTCTTTGAACTTGATTTCCCTCTTACTGTACAGATGATGTTAAGGAGATTTTTTTCTTCAAAGAAAACATTTAAAATAAACTCTGTTACTTCATGCTTTTAAAAAGCATTTAGCTCTTTTCTGTTGATGATGTTTTGTTATATAGACTCAGGTTGTTGATGATAATATCAGAAGATAGGCCTTGGTTTAACTGAAGGATTGATGTTAATACATTGTTAGAGTTGAAATTGTGTGTTTTGTCTTAATTGCTAGAATTCCCTATCACTGAGCAGGGATAAAGGAATCTGAAAAAGACCTTAAGTTAATCATGCAGTTGAAACTAACGAAACTCATACTCTATCCCCCTTCAGAGTTTGTCACCCCTGACTTAGTTCACATTGGGCACCAGTCTTTCAAAATGATGCATTATTTATGAGTTTAGCCATCACATGCCTTCAATACCGTGATCGTCATCATGATACAAAATGTGAAGCCGAGAGCAGGACTCGTTGAAAATGGCCCTGGGTGTTGGTTCACTTCAGTTGCCTCGACAGTGAACCAACCACCTGGTACTACTTCTGTTCGCCTCCCCCGGCAGAAGTATCTGCCCCCAGGTTTAGCCTCCTTCCAGACTAGTGGCTTCCTTCTTACTCCTGCAGGTACCCGATGGTCTCCACATGCCAGGCAGGTGGTTTCCAGCTGTCACCAAAATTTAGAAAGCTTGTTCTTCCACTAGTAAGAGGGTTCTCCTTTTTGTACCGGAAGGGAGAAAGATAGGGTGACACTTAAAGATTGGCTCTGTTAGAAATTAGGGGATATGAATGGAAAGAGTCAAAAAAGGAGAATTATAGTGAGTTATAATAAGCAAACAAATTTTGTTCTGTTGTGTTTTTTTGCAGAGCAGCTTCTGTCATAGTGAAAAAAAGCCCTTCCAGAGGACCATGGCATTTGTCCTGCAATATTAGAGGCAGGACTGACAGTGGTCAGGTCATTAGAAGGCACAAACATAGTTAGTCACCGAAGAACTTGTCTGTGAATTATGGCCCCTCTTTTTGACTGATACAGTCAAAGTAACACTTTAGAGGAAGAATACGAGATAATATTCTATTAGGTGTATAATCAAAATTCTGACATTCACCACAGGTTAACAAGAGGAGCAGGGTTCTTTTTTTTTTTTTTTAAAGATTTTATTTATTTGACAGAGAGAGAGACAGCGAGAGAGGGAACACAAGCAGGGGGAGTGGGAGAGGGAGAAGCAGGCCTCCCATGGAGCAGGGAGCCTGATGTGGGGCTCCATCCCAGGCTCCTGGGATCATGACCTGAGCCAAAGTCTGATGCTTAACGACTGAGCCACCGAGGCGCCCCGAGGAGCAGTGTTCTGATAAGAACTATGTCAGATCATTGGCTAAAAATAAATCGACTGGGGACGCCTGGGTGGCTCAGTCGGTTGAACATCTGCCTTCGGCTCAGGTCATGATCTCAGGGTCCTGGGATCGAGTCCCGCATCGGGCTCCCTGCTCAGCAGGGAGCCTGCTTCTCCCTCTGCTTGCTGCTCTCCCTGCTTGTGCACGTTCGCGCGCTCTCGCTGACAAATAAATAAATAAATAAAAATCGATTGTGTTGTGGTTCTTACAGAGGTTCACTTTTTAAGCATTCTGCCCTGGGGAAGAGAGGTATCTTCTGTAAAGGTTAAAATCTAGAAAAGATGATTCTAGAGTGTTTTTTCCTCTGTGTTTCAGAGGAGGTTTCAGAATATGTACCACTTAACAGAATAATTAGATGGGCTTTAAAATGTGTCTGTGAGACAAGTGACTGTTCTGTGCATGGCACTGGAAGAAGGCGGAGGAAGTTTTTGTTGCATGAAGAGCAGAAATGGTATCTGCTCAAGACAGTTGTAAAATCCAGGGGTGCCTGGGTGGCTCAGTCGTTGGGCATCTGCCTTCAGCTTAGGTCATGATCCCAAGGCCCTGGAATCGAGCCCCACATCGGGCTCCCTGCTCAGCGGGAAGTCTGCTTCTCCCTCTCCCACTCCCCCTGCTTGTGGTCCCTCTTCGCTGTGTCTCTCTGTCAAATAAATAAATAAAATCTTTAAATAAAAAAAACTAGTTTGATTAGCAGAGATGACAAGCAGATGTGTAAAACAACTTTTTTAAAAGATTTTATTTATTTGACGGAGAGGGGGGCGCACAGGAGCAGAGGGAAAGGGACAAGCAAACTCCCCACTGAGTGTGGAGCCCGATGCAGGGCTGGATCTCAGGACCCTGAGATCAGAACCTGAGCCAAAATCAAGAGTCGGACGCTTAACCCACTGAGCCACCCAGCTGCCCCCAAACAATTTTTTTTAAACTTATATTTTAAGTCATAATGCCTTGTCAGGACCAGAATTTGTGTTTTTCCTCCCAGACTCAGTATTATAAGTGAGCAGGTTCTCTTGTACGTCCCTCCTACCCATATCTCACAGGTGGAGGACATCATACTAATTTGCCTCTCTTAACGCAGGTGACCTTGACACCATGAAGTTCTCTTTACTCTGTATTTTAAGAATCCAGTAATAAGTATCCAGTGAATGATTCTCATTAGAAAGCTAACTAATAGTCCTTGCTGAAAGCATGTAATTGTAGTATGCAGTAGTGTTAAATGTTTATGGTTTGTTTTCTTTTTGTAGAACACAAAGTAATAATAGTGGGACTGGATAATGCAGGGAAAACCACCATTCTTTACCAATTGTAAGTATAGTTATTTACTTAAACAGTTTTCATTATTTTAGTTATTAAAACTAGTTTTATGTAATTAATAAGGTACCATTGTAATATAACGGAAAAGCTCCAACATACGGTTTTGTATTTTACCAAACACAAAATTTGTTTAAAAAGTGAATAAAACTGCTGTATGTTTGCTAAAGCCTTCACAAACACTTGTTTTTTTCTGGCCTTGAAAGAAAGAATTAATATTAAACTAAAATAAATAAAGCACATATAATAGTACTGGAGTGAAGTGATAAAGTGCATTTACTTAATTCTTCCAGAACTGCAGTTCATGTGAATAGATGGATATCTCTAGGAAGCTTATTGCTACTCTCCTGACTAATAGCTCTGAATTGTTGAACGTAGCCAGACTTGTCAAATCAAAAGAAATGAAGATCACCCCTGAAAGTACTGCTTTTCTAGCTTGCAGCAGGGAAAGGCTTGAGACTTCCAGAGAAATACATTAATACTTGCAGGAAATTTTAACAGCCCATCAGTCCACTTGTCCAAGTAGCTCCTGTTATCCTTTCAGTGTTCATGAAACGATCCGTGTTAAGCAGTGGAAATGGATCTGTGTCCCAAGCATTTTAATAAATAGTTATTAGATACAGTGCACTGTTGTTTGGCTCTTATCTCTTTCCACCTCGTCCTAAGTGTATCAGCTGACAGCTCTCCAGAAATACTTCACTTACGCAATGCCTAATGTATTTTTCAGCTACTTTGCTAAAAAGCTCCTAACTTGTGGATTGTTGTTTTAGAGGCGAATAACTACTTGTTTTACTTTAAAATATTCATTCATTGGCCATTATGTATTTAATATGACTTCGCCTTCAAACATCAGATATAAACATTTCAGAAACCTGTCAGTTATTGAAATAATTTTCCATGTAGCTTCAAAAAGATACATAAAACCCAAGAGACAGTACAGTGTAGGCTCCTTCCAACACAGTACCAACTTAACTATAGGCAAATACGTATTTGTTGAATGAATTAATTCATGTATCTCAGCCAATAATTATGGTAATATATGTGGTATGAGCATTGGTGTTCTAAATATATTTATAGTTATTTTAATTAAAATTTTCATTTGCATATAGCCCTATCTTTTTAAGGCTGTAGTTTAGGTTGATAGGCCTGAGTCTCAATTTTCTCACCTAGACAGTCTTCAAAATTACATATAGCCTACTATTCAGTGGTTGATACTTTGCAAGTATTGATGTCACAGTCACCAGCAAACTTGCTCTTTCAGGAAGGGGCACTGGTTCTACTCTGATAACAGGGCATGGTGGTTTTGGAATTTTGGCCACAGAAATACAAACTCACACCGTGGTGTTCCTTTCTCTCCAGATCAAGCCTTTAGTTTATTTATTCCACTAAAAGAAAAAAAAAAAGGTCTTCCTTCAGGAGTTGTTCTTTGTCTAGATATTTGTTTGCACAAATACTCTCTAGGGTTCTAGTTTTTTGTTTTTTGGTTTTTTTAAAAGATTTTATTTATTTATTTGACAGAGAGAAACACAGCGAGAGAGGGAACACAAGCAGGGGGAGTGGGAGAGGGAGAAGCAGGCTTCCCGTGGAGCAGGGAGCCCGATGTGGGACTCGATCCCAGGACCCTGGGACATGACCTGAGCCGAAGGCAGATGCTTAACGACTGAGCCACCCGGGCACCCCTAAGTTTCTAGTTTTGATGCTTATGATTACCATCGGTACAAATGAGGAAGGGTGATTGATACTAAAAATATAGAGATAAAACTTCCTTTGGATTCTCAAGATTTACAGAAGATTTTTTTATGGTGTCTTTCAACAGCTTAATGAATGAAGTGGTTCATACATCTCCAACCATAGGAAGCAACGTTGAAGAGATAGTTGTGAAGAACACTCATTTTCTTATGTGGGATATTGGTGGTCAAGAATCACTGCGCTCATCCTGGAACACGTATTACTCAAACACAGAGGTATCTAAGCTGCCTTCTGAATTTTAATACAGAGAACCAAAGAGTAAACCCAGAAAATAGATAGGCTGTACATGAAGGCATATTGACAGTTGCTTCTCAGTAACATCGTGTTCTGTATGGAATGTGAGGTTTTCAAATAGAAGAGAAAAGGCCAGTAGAAAGAGTAATGTGCACTGTTTGTTGTGGGTTTACCGTAGTGCAGACTCTGAGCTCATCCTCCCAGTAATCCTATTAACATTACTGTTGGAGAAAGTGGAGACTGGGATCAATCAGATAACCTGTCCCAAGATCTCACAGCTTTATGAGGCTCTGGTTAGGGGAGGAATAAAATATTTTAAGCATCATTTAATACAAGATTTTCAAAATTCAAATTTTTGGTGAGATTATATTTTAGTTAAAAAAAATGGATTTACTGCAGCCCCTGCCGACCCCCCTCCCCCCACCCGCCAAATTCTCTGTCAGTTATTTCATTACTTTACTACTTCAGAGCGAACCTGGGAAACAATCTGGACTAGCTTCTATTTCTGTTTTTATTTCTTGTTAGAGGCAGATTTTTTTTAAACAAATGCAGTGCTATTGAGAGATTTATCTTTGAGTATACTAATGTACAATTGCATCCATAATTTCTCTTTACAAACAGGTACATCTAACCAATTATTTTTTTCTAAAATGAAGCCTATTAAAAATTGAGTGGGTGTTTTGAAGGGAGTGTGCAGAGGAGGTGGGGAGTTGCAAAGTTTTGGTGAATAAGTTTCTTTTATGATTATATTGCAGTCGCGTGAGTATCTGTGTGGATATATTCCACTGCAGTTTGTGACTGTCAAAACCAAATGGCGTATCATAGATCTTTAGCAGTGGTGCTAGCACTTAATTCTTTTTATTTGCAGGGGAAGATAGGATGGTAAGCAAATATGGTTATAGGTTAGCTTAATACATACTTCTATCATAAAATAACATTCCAAAACTAAAACATATTAGAAAGTAAGAGAACAACAACCTTTTAGCATGATTGCAGTTGCCCCTTGAACGATGCAAGGGTTAGGGACACTGACCCACTTACACAGTCCAAAATCCACGTATAACTTGACTCCCCAAAAACTTGACTGATAGCCTACTGTTGACCAGAAGCCTTACCGATAAGAGTGGATTAACACGTGTTTCTTATGTTGTACGGATTATATACTGTATTCTGACAATAAAGTAAGCTAGAGAAAAGAATGTTATTAAGAAAATCATTAAGAGAAAATGCATTTACAGCACTGACTACACAGTTAAAAAATCACGTTTAAGGGGATCTGCTCAGTTCAGACCCATGCTGTTCACCTGTATTTAAGCAGCATAGCTGTTGGTGCCTGTGCAAAGCTCACAAGTAACTGCAGGTGTGAGAGAGAAGAACCATCGGTTCTGATGAGTAGGTTAGAGTTGGTTCTAGCTGATCCATGTATATTTATAGCATTACAAAAGGGTAGTTTCTGAAGTTGTAGAAACTCTAGAAGACTTAGCATGGGTCCAGAAAGAAAGAAATACGTTATTAATGACACCATTTGCATGAAATGTTTTTTTAATAAACTCTTTCTATAAGAATTTCAGAATTGCTACACAAAGACCCTTTGGCCTTTACTGCAGCACCCCAGCATAGCACCTAGCCTTTGCAATCTTAGATGCCGGGTAGGGATCCTGTCTATGTGGTGTTTCCCTCATGGCTTTGTTCACCGGCATCAGCTTCTTAAATTCCTTACCTTGATGAGTCCGCCAAAAGCCAAAAGCGGAAGGTCTCTGTCACATTGCAAGGAGTTCAGCTGTTGGCAGATGCCTGACACACCCCTCTCAGTAGAGTCACTTCCCCATATTCACTTTGCCATGTTTCTTACCTTTCTTCCTTCTAGTCTCTTCCCTTTTATCCCCTTTGAAGCCATTCACATTTTATATGCAGATCACTCTAGTTGTCTCTGCCGAATTTTAAGGTCTTCTGAACAATCTGGTGTCACCCTCTCTCTCTCCATTTAGTCTGTGTCATTCCTTTATTACGACCTTTAGCATCGCTTTAATCTCACTTCTTAACTTTTTCTTCTAAGATATTCAATTAGGGGCCCTTTGCACTATATCTTCTTATTTTTCTTACCAAAGATCCTTTTATTTTTAATGTATAAGACCCACCTTTTTTCATACACACCTTTACCAGCAGCTTTCTCCAGTCCTCTTAGCTTGCTCCTCTTTCATTTCGCCTGCATCCCTTCTAGCATATTAACCCCTAAGTAGGTATGTTTCTAGTTAGCACATTTTTTCTGGGGCTTTTATTGTTGATCTTGTTATGATAAAATGTCTTGTTCATTAGTTGTTTTTTTTTAATTTGTTTCTCTTTTTCTTTCAAGCTGTGTGCTCCTTTCTAATAGGCAGGAGGCTGTCTGAAACCAAAATAATTACTGATTGCTTAAATGAGCAATTATAGAGTACTTTCAAGTTTTAGTAAAAGTTATTTAAATTACCATGACTTTTTCTTTGAAAATTATTTTTTATTACCTGCATTTAAAAATAAATCTTAGTGTTACAGAGTATTATGTATTAAGACATCACCTTTTTAAAATAAACTTTGGGCATAGTTTTTATTTGTTGAAATTATGAGTTATTTTCTTATTAACATTTGGATTTTACAGTATAATATAAACTCTTTATGATGAAAAAGCAGTAGACCAGTTTATGGTAATGATGATGTCATGTGAAGAAAGTACTCTCACTTGAGAGTTTTGCAGAAAACTTGAAGATTTCATTCAATTTTCTTTCTTTTTGATTGTCTTCTAGTTCATCATTCTTGTTGTTGACAGCATTGACAGGGAACGACTAGCCATTACAAAAGAAGAATTGTACAGAATGTTGGCTCATGAGGTAAATTTTGAAAGCAAACTTAAACCATGGAGTAAGGTATCTGTATACTGGTGCTTTTTTACAAAGATTATGGGCTTTGCTGTTGGTTATTTCATCATTAACAGAATTTTATACTTTGATTAAAGTTTTTTTTTTTTTTTTTTAGGATTTTATTTATTTGACAGAGAGAGACACAACGAGAGAGGGAACACAAGCAGGGGGAGTGGGAGAGGGAGAAGCAGGCTTCCTGTTGAGCAGGGAGCCCAATGCGGGGCTCGATCCCAGGACCCTGGAATCATGACCTGAGCTGAAGGCAGACGCTTAAAGACTGAGCCACCCAGGCGCCCCTTGATGAAAGTCTTAGAGTCAGAAAGTTTCATTACATTTTCAAACTTGAAAAAGCTCAACACGTTAATTTGTAGAGTATTACTGTTATTGACAAGATTTTTCAAAGTTTAAACCACTTATTCAAGCCTTAAAGAGTCTGATAAATTAAAGCAAGAAAGAGGAAAATTTAAGTGGTTTTTTTCCCAAGAGTTTATAATAACTGAAAATTCTTTAGTGAATAGTATGAGATCACTTAATTCTATTTCAGATATACAAAAGACTTAGATAATAAAACACATTTGTCCACCATCCATTCAGTATAAGATACGAAATATCTTATGTGACCACCAATCTCATTTTCTTCCTTTCTCTCAATTCTGAAAGAATTACATTATCCTAAAAGTAGTGATTATCAATCCCATGTATATGTTTATACTTTACCTACATTTTTATTTGTCAGTTGATTTATATTTCATTGTTCATAAACTCTTATATAATGATAAAGATTTTTTTTCCCCTGTAACTCAGTTTTGGGGTTTTTTTGCACAATATTGTGATTATCCATGTCAGTACATAGAGCTTTAGTTCATTGTTTTTGATATGTTGTAGTGTATGATTAAACTACAATTGATCTATTCTTTTTTTTTTTTTTGATCTTCTATTAATGAACATTTAGGTTATTTCTAAATTTTGATAGTATGAACAATTCTACAGTGAATATTAATGAATGCAGTTAGTCTATACCAATACTAATAAGTAAAATAAGTATTACCCAGCCCTTACCGTCAGTCCTCTTCTTTAAATTTGGAGAAATTCTGTAGTATTTGGTAACATATTACCATATTTGCCCAGTAGAGTATTGCTCATAGAGTTTTAAATCCGTGTTTAAGATGCATGTTTATTTTACTTTTAGTTTGACCCCTTTGGCCCAACAATATAAAATAACTTTTGATTATCTGGCTTATGTTAATAAGCCTATCTCTGTTAGAGTCAATCATTAAATCTCTGTTATTTGAGAAAATTTTCATTTCAATACAACTTTTATTTATTTTTTTGAGTTTTTATTTTTTAAGTAAGCTCTAGGCCCAGCATGGGGCTTGAACTCACAACCCCGAGATCAGGAGTTGTGTGTTCTACTGACTGAGCCAGCCAGGCAGCTCTCAATAAAATTTTTAAATTAAATATTACTGCCTAATCATTGAAAGTAGAAGGATTACTCAGAGTAGAAGGATTTCATTATAACTGTCCAGTTGGGCATATCTGACCTTTCTGATGTATTAGTTTAATTTGAATCGTGGTATTTCATGTATTAGAAATATTTCATATTGATTGCAGGATCTACGGAAGGCTGCAGTCCTTATCTTTGCAAATAAACAGGATATGAAAGGGTGCATGACAGCAGCTGAAATCTCTAAATACCTCACCCTTAGTTCAATTAAGGATCATCCATGGCACATTCAGTCCTGCTGTGCTTTAACAGGAGAAGGGTAAGTGCTAAACGATAGGAGGGGAGGTATGACTTCTTTCAAATTTCTATCAACTTTTCTTCTTTGATCCTGTTCCCTTTTTTGTTCTTAAAGATAGTTTTTATATTGTATTTCAATTTTATAGGGTGGAAATTATTTTAGTCTGTTACTGTTGTTAAGTTACAGTTTCGCAGAGTTATTGACACATTTTTGTAACTTTTATTATAAACAAAATGTTTTACCAGAAAAAGTCAATAACAAACATTTGAATTAAGTTGTCCCAATCCAGATTTTTAGTTGCTGTTCATTTCTTGCTTATATCATTGACTAGCTGGGGGTGAGGGGGGAGCAACCGGAATGTTGCCTGAATTAAAGAGGAAGCTTCAAAGAAATTTCACATTTTCTATAAAGGCTTAATTAAGCATGAGCTCTCAGCTTTCCACAAGAGTACATCTCCTTTCTAATTAGGAGTTCTTTCAGGGGGGCTTACTTCGAAAGAGGAAACATTGGAGATAAATGCTTCTTAGAGTATATTTTTCTTTCCTAAGAACTTGAGTTTGGATAGAGTAGGCCAAAGAGAACCCAGCATGTTAGACATGACTTATCCAGTTGATTTCCAGGAGTTTATTTATCCTCTAATCAACCTGTCCTTCTTAGTTATGCTCATATTAGAAATAGCTTGTAATATAATAGTAGATGTAGACTTTTTTGACTTATGCTTCTGCGACTGGGCCATAAGCATTCCATTCTTTAGAATTTAGGAGGGTAGGGCAGAGTTCCTGTTGTCTTTCTATAGTGGCTTCAGTTTTTTTTTTTTTTTTAAAGATTTTATTTATTTATTTGACAGAGAGCGAGAGCAGGAACACAAGCAGGGGGAGCGGGAGAGGGAGAAGCAGGCTTCCCGCGGAGCAGGGAACCCGATGTGGGGCTCGATCCCAGAACCCTGGGATCATGACCCGAGCCGAAGGCAGACGCTTAATGACTGAGCCACCGAGGCGCCCTGGTGGTTTCAGTTTTAATCTTAAAAGGACGAGAGGAGTATTTGCAATCTTGATGGTAAAACTGCCCAAGCGGTTATCTTCAAGATGAGACTGAAACCATTTCCCAATTACTCAACTAATCTGATTACCATCATTTTGTCTAAGTGAATCTTCCGCTTAAAAATTGCACTTCTTATGGTGATACTTACATATTTCACTTACCTGTATAAATCATTATTGCAGTATCAACATTTGGGTAAGATTTAAAAATACTAAGTATGCTTTCAATTATAAATAATTCCATTTTGAAAATACTTCTATCTTTTGTTTCAGGTTATGCCAAGGTCTAGAGTGGATGACCTCCCGGATCGGTGTGAGATAACTTTTTGCTTGGAAAGAGACTGCTCTATTTATTCTGTGACATGAACATTTTCCTAGTACCTTTGGCTGCTAAGGCAGCAGCATGTTTAATTTATAACAACACAAACCTCTATGAGCAACACTTGAATCAAGTGCAGCTGAACTGGAACATAAAAAGATTTTTTCTTAACTTTTTTTTAATGCACTAATCTTCAGTTGGACGAACATAATGTATAACTATGTTTTCAGCAACATAATTCTTCTGACTGCTGATTCTAATTATTCAATGACTGCCTTGTAAGAAATGTTTGTCATATGTTTAATGTTTTCTGAAGTATTGTAATAACTTTAATGACCAATTTCTTGACCACCCCCTTTCCCTACCAGATAATTACTGGTTTGACAAAGTAGTAGTGGAAATCATCAGGTACTGCTTGCAAACTTAACCAGCACTAACTTTTGCTCCCTCTTCAAACCACTGATCTTTTGGACAGAACTTATTATAGAGAAAGAAATCTGGCTAGAAGTTAGATATGTGTGCGTGTGTGTGTGTGTGTGTGTGTATATATATACACGGAAGACTGACCATCATGAGACCTGCTTTTAAGTTAATTTCTCCCACATTATTACAAGTCATGAAATAATTTTAAGTTACTATTAGCATGGAAATTAAGTAGGCTGTTTATCTAAAAGAATTAAATTCACTTTTCTGCCTCCAACACAGGATTAGTTTTGGCTAAAAACTAATCAAGGAAAAATATTTGAAAGCCCAACTTTGATGGTAAATATTTTGGATAAATCTGATAATTTTAAAAATGTCACATTATTCAACACATACATTAACTATCGGAAATTATTAAAGGATACCAGCACTACTATCAAAACAAGACACTTGGAATATATTTTACTATCAATTATAAGCAACTTTATTATCAGCAAAAAGTTCAACTATTCCATTTGCAAGGGAGAGCACATCTGCTTTGGGCAATAGCTAAAGCAGAAGTACAAACATTTCGTTTCTTAAAAATTTGAAATTGTGTGAATTTGAATAGTGTTTCTACCACCAGCAGTATGTTACTTAGAAAACCATATGACTTTTCCATAAATCTATCTTAGGTTATAGTGTAATAGGCTTAAAACAGTTGCCATCTTTATAGAACATGATGTTCTGAAGTCTTTTCCTGGGTTACAGGAAACTGCTGAATTTAATCCTAGCTTTTAAAGTATTACTAGGAGATTGAAAGTTAACTCTAACATCTTATAAATTAAAAAATAGGAAGAAAAAGTCATAATCTATCAAAAGTCTATTACATATCATTCAAAAGTTTTCAAGGCAGTTGTCTTAATATAAGCAGTAATATAAATAGTGTGAGGACAAGTAATTTTGATCCTCTATTTCAAATGTGTGATTTTGCTATAATGAAAGGGATAAAATGCATACTTAGAGAATAATACTTCATTTTTGCAGTATTTTTTTTTCATTTGGGTCAAAAATAGGATTCAGTGTTCATAAGAGTATCAGAATACCTGTTCAAAAGTGGTATTTTAATTTTAATATTTTTTATTGTAAATTGGTTTTACTTTTGCTCTGTTTTCAGGTATACTTGATTTATTATATTTAGTCTAATTTAGTTGAATGTGGTAACATTTTCTTTCTATTTAGTGGTAGCACACCCCCTAGAACTGAAAAATGACCAGAGGAAGGCTTTCTGGACTTTGGGAAATAGCGGTTTATTAACCTTGTCTTGAACCTTTTTCTTAGTGATTCTATACCAGGTAGAGAGTAAATTTTGTTTTTAATAAAATCCATAATCTAGAACATGAGAGCAAAGCAAACATAAATCAATATGGATGCTTTGTGGTATGTGTTTGGGGCAGGGGGCAGGAGGAATTATGAAGATACCATTTACCTAAAGCACACTTTGCCAGAGTTTCTATCTTGGTTACAGAGTTTAGCCATAAATACTGAAGATAATTCTCTTAGCTCCATCCTGAGAAAACATATTTAATACCCCTGTATCCATTCTTATTATGAAATTTATCTTATATCTAGTAAGATTGGCTGGTTCAGTTTTCTTCTATCAAATTATACGGTTATTTTTTTATATTACCACATCAGCATTATACTGAAAGTGTTTTTAATAGTTGATTGTATTTTGTCAAACAACTACTAGTATAGATTCAAGTTTGCTGTTTAATTTTTTAAAATACAATTTATTTTCTAAATTTTTTAAAAAAGCATTTTGTTAGTTTGGGATTAGAAATGGTTTATGTTAGCTGTGTTAAAAATGAAATCGACATCCCACTAGTTTTTGTGGTAATGATTGGGAAAAGTTCAAATAGGAAATTCATGTAAAACTTTTTAAAGGTGTTTTATAGGTTCTCATTAGAGATTTCCTGTTACAGTGATATGAAAACTGATTATCCTTTACTCCAAGAGAATGTTTTGTTTGACCCAAGCGGGTATCTAATACTAAAGCATTGATTCTGACATGCATTGTCAATTAACTATAAGATACTATCTGATGAAAAATGTAAATTTGTAATTAGTGCCTTTATTCACATTTCGAGATGAGTTCTCAATTTTGTACTATACCTGTTCTTTAGAAGTCAGATTAACAGCTGATTAACTTGACAATGAACTAATTCGAGATTCACCCTACCCGCCAACCCTTCAGTTGCCTAGCAAAGTTTCTAGTACCTAGTGGAAAGCAAGGGACCCACCCACATTCCTTTTGGGAGATTTTTCTAGATTTTATTTTTATTTTGAGGATGAAGAAATGAAAGTTTAACAAATCTTTTCAATATTTTATTAGAACTGAAATGTAACTGCCACCCAAATATGGCATTTTTCTTCATTTTGAACACTTTCTTCATATTTAAGCCCAGTGTTCTTACTGCAGCGCATTTGGGAACTCTTAGAATTAACAGGCCCTTTTATATGGGAATATACTACATAATTTGTATTGTTAGTGTAATTTAATTCCTTAAAATCTGAAATAATATATATATATAATCTATTGGAAAACTCGTGGTTAAATACATAATTTTTGCTTTTAGGTTCTGTGTTAGGTGTGCTTAAAGGTATAATTTTATTCTGTATTCATTAGAAGAAAGATAATAAATTCAAGTTTTATTGTTAAGAATAATTTTTAAATGGGCACTTACCCTTATAGCCAAAGTCATTTTGTTTAAGCATAAATTAACTTTTATTTTCTATAGCATAAAGAGAAAATAATTATTTTCCTATGGAAACAGTGAGTGATACAGGCAGTGCTGTAAACAATATTCTCTGAAGAGCTATGGGGAGTCAACAAAGCAAAGAAAATTTTAAAACAAATCTTTATATTTTTAAAAATCTTTGGTGTAGTATCTTAGGACAAATTAGAAATAGAATTGTTTGTGACTAGCACTCATTTAATTCTTAGCTATGTAAAACTATATCAGTAGAAAAATGTAGTGGTATTATGCCTATGGATGGGTAAATTCCATTGACATTTATATTTGAAGACCAACTTCATGAGTCTAATCTTTTCATCTGTGGCTTTGGATCCAAAATATTTTATATCCAGTTCAATTCTAAAGGATCTTTTATATTTTGTTGGGATAAAGTCACTTCAAGATGCAGTCTGGTAACTTGTATGTAGTAGAATATTGTGCCGGCTGTCTAAAGAAGTGTATTTGAATCTTAATTTGACCATTACTTGTCTAGTTGAACTTAGGCGGTTACTGTTCATGGCCTTTCTGTTTTTTCCCCCATACTGAGGAACTTAAGCCAACTAGAACTCCTTATCTTTTGGTTTTAAAATCCTGAATCCTTATACACTACATTAAAGTCAAAAAACTAAAAATACTAGGAAAGGACACGTAATAGGAAATTAAATTCACTTTTATCTGTTCTTTGATTCCCACCTCATTATCATTTTGTTCAGTTTATGAATACAATCAAATAAGAAAACAAAGTATCAACTAGTAACAGCTACTTAGCTTCAGTTGAGCTAAGAGCTAATGACAATGCAGAAGAGAAAATAAGCCATATTGCTAAGAAAATGCTTTTAAGCTGCTGATAAAACACCAGTGTTGTGTTTAAAATACTCTCTTCTAGAGTATATCCTGCTTATTTTCCTGGCTTTTACTAATTAGAAGTGGTCGGTTTGTTCAGAGTGTGTTGGCTTTAGATGCTACCCCAAGCTCCCAATGCTGTTTGACTTCTTAGTATTGAAACAATAGTGCAGCCAGGCTGTCAGTATTTTTGCAGACGTCCGTGTAAATCTGAGAGGAGTTTACATTCAAGGTTGGTTCCTTCCGTAATGTCTCATCCTTACTCATTTAGCATTACTGTGAAGCCTGAAATCCAAGGCTCCCAAAAAGTATTTTTTTAAGAGTTCCAGGTGGCCAAAAATAAATAGAGAAGGTCGATCAAAAAAAATTTTTTCTCCATTTTAAAGTAGAAAAAATACTGTGTTCAACAGATCCAAAATCAGTTTTAAATGTATATGATTTGGTAAAATGTTTGGAAAGGTTGACTTGGGGGTATAGAGTCATACCTAGAAACAAATGTCAAAACAGTTGATAGTAAAGATAAACATGAGGTAGAAAAATCTTCAAAAGGATATTAAGTAATAGAAAATGTGAATGAAGACAGTGAATTTCCCTCATTTAAGGCACTTAAAAATTACTAGAAAGTACAGTCTTTTACTGTAGAGCTAGATATCTTACTTTTAAAGTGGCCAAAGGACCAAAGACTGATCAGGTTTTTAGAATTTGTTAGTGTTCTCAGTCACATCCTTTTTACTTTTTTTTTAAACTGGTAACCTACATTGTCTCCTAGAAATGGAGAAATAATAAAATGTGCCGTACATATCTTTTGGAATAGATAACAGAGTTCTAGAAGAATGGAAATGTTCTCTTGCACAAACTTGTAAAATTTTAATTAAAAAGTTACCTCATTTTTCAATCCATAAGGTGCTTTGCTCAAGCTTGTGGGATGTTACACCCATAAATACCCCCTTCACCCAAACTGTGTTTGAAATATGCAAAATTCACAGCTAAGGGGTAGCATTCCTTGGAGATTCTGTTTCGTTTTATTCTTGTTTGCTGCCAGCAGGGTAACGTGGTATAGCAGATTCACTTACTGTCTTCATTAAAGCACACAGGCAAGTGCTCAGCCAATACTTAATTCGTTTCATTAAAAATCAAATAAGGGCAAGGAAGAACCCTAAAATTTGATCGATTATATTATACTGTGACTGTATTTCGTTCCGTGTTTGGAAGATACCAAATGACTGTCATTTGATCTTGGTTGTGCATAATGTATTTGCATATTTTGTCCCTATTCATAAGAGATGATTATTTTAATCCTTTTACATTTTCCCTCAGGAAGTTCAGGGACTTGACAAGCCCCTCTTTTATTCTCTTGGAGTAAACTGTTCAGTGTAGTTATGAAATTTTTAATTTCGATTAAAAAAAGTTTAGCTGCTATTTCGTTAAAAGTGTGGATCATAAAATGATGGTTATGATTTTTTTCCAATTATGTAACAGTTTTAAGTTTTACCCTATTTATCTGTTGCACAGAGCATGGTTTTTAAAAAGAAAAGAAACAAAAACTAAAAGCAATTACCGCCTAGTCCCTGGATTTCTCCTAATCAGAATATAATGGTTATAATCACACATTGCCATCTTCATATAAATTGGTGCTTTAGAGCATTAAAGAGGAAACAGCAGGCCCTGTAAAATATACTTCTTGCTTCAGAATGTAAAACTACTTTAAAGTGTATTTATATTTATGTTCATTTCTTAAGGTTTAAATACGAACTGTTGTTTCTACAAAAGCTGTAACAATATCTTAGCTAATTAGCTTGGTCAAAATAGATGGTATTAATATGGGCAAAATTAGGCATTGGATCTCTCTGTGGGTCCCTTGGTATTGCATAGAAGGGAAAAAAGAATGTCTTTCACACCACCAACTGTGCTTCTTAACCCCAACCAAGCAACTGAAATGTGTGCTATTGGTCTAGTATATAGCATTAATAAAATTAAGAGCAAACCAATTACTTGATGCATTTACATCATCACTTCTTGAAAATGGTTCAAAGCATGTTCTACTAATGGTGGGGCTGTTTAAAGACCTGTTTTAAATTTTTTAATAGCTTCGTTACTGTCATAAAATGCTTTTATATGTTAAGTTTAGGTTGCTGGTACTCAAGAATTTTTTTATTTCTGCAATTATGTTATAATGAGTTGCTTGCATGCCTACTCACCCAAGTAAAAAGGATGCTGTTTGCTCTGGAATGTTCATCTTTTAGACAGGTTTTGGCTCATTTGCAATCATGGTGCAATACAGTGTAACATTCATTTGTTTTCAGTCAGCAGTTTTATTTTTGTCATAATAAATAATTACTTTTCCAATATGACACGAACCCAGTGGTTTCCTTTAAAGGTAAAAATCTGTTTTAACAATCTGTTTGTTGCAAGTGATAGAAAACTACCTAAGTGATAGAAAACTACCTAAGCTAACAAAGCGATGGGAATTTATTATGAGAGTGAGGTCCTGTTGTGGGTGCTTACGGAATTCAAGGAAGTCAAGGGTACAACTGGGTTTTTGGAATGGGCTAGGACCAGAGACCCAGACTCAGGGATACTGAGGAGAAACCAGAAAGCTCTTTCTCTTACCCATCTCCTTTTCACTTGTTTCCTAGGAAGTCCACATGGCAGATAATGTCCAAACCAAATAGTTCCCAGAGTTTTATCTTTGTACAAGTAAGAAATCAGATCATCATTAGGGTCTTAGTTATGTTGTTGAAAACCAACCTCCGTACTTTGGAGTCAAAATAGAACACGAAGACCGAGTTTGGGATAAAGAGGAACAATAATGATGTAGGAAGAGATGTTAGGGTTCGAAGCTGACGGCCAAGAAAGAATTCTTGAGACATCTTTGGTGCAAAAAGGTGGTTTTATTAAAGCACATGGACAGGACCCGTGGGCAGAAAGAGCTGCTGCACCGGGGTTGTGAGGGGTGGCCCATTATGTACTTTCGAGTTGGGAGGTGGTTAGGGATAGCGTTAAGTCTTGCAGGTATTTTGGAAACAAGGTTTCCAGGGCCCTGAGGGAACTAGCTATCATTAGGAAAAGGTCCTTTATTACTGTTTAGTAAAAACTCAGTCATGAGACCCTTCAGATGTATATCGGTGGGTCATAGGCTTGGGGGATGGTGGCCAACATGTATCTTGGGGAGTAGAGATAAAGGAGGTTTCCAAAGGAATTTTTATATATGTTAAAGTAGACTTACAGGATTCTAGGGGTCGGGCTAAGATTGCCTCTTATCCTTAGCAAAGTATTAACATCGAGGCAGCTGAGTTCCTTAGAGGAATGTCGCTCTGCCTTTTTCAAGGACTTGTCAATGGTCTGTAAGGAGTAAGGGAATTTAGTAATTTTTCTTCTGCTTTGTTTCCCACATCAAATAGCTTTATTGCTTTGCTGGGTAAAGGAGGCTGCAGCAGCCTGACATTCAAAAACTGCATGCAGCCCACTGGGAGGAAGGGGCTGGGTTGGGGGATAAGGGAAATAGAGGATCTAGCCAGTTTCTACATGAGTTTGTACCTGCTCCCAGCCTTGTTGGTCATGTTTTCAGGGTGGTTCAGGGTTCCTGAGACAAAAGACCAAGAAGGGAGGAGGGGAGGTGTGCGGAAGAGAGGAAAAAGGTTACTTAGTTTAAAATCGAGCCTTGCCATGGCCTTAATATGGCCATTTTGATTTTTGTTCAGCTTTTTGCTTTTAGTCGGTTTCAGTTACAGTTTCATACTCCCCAGGGACATTGTTCATTTCCCTTCAGTGAATCAGTTTCTCTTTCTGGTCTGAACAACTGTGGCCTGGCGGAAGGTACACGTACCAGAGAAGGGGAATCCCTGGGCTGTAGGCAGGCAATCCAAGAGGGGTGTGTGTGGTATAAAAGGAAAAAATTTGGTCTTTGAACCCTGGTCCTGAGACAAAGCTCCTCAAACTCTTGGAATTTCCTGAATGATTGTAGTGTGTTTTGTCATTCATAAGAAGGCTCTTTTGAGCTCATGTAAATGAGGTGACTCAGGGTGGGCCCCTAGATAGGCTCAGAGTGGAGCTGGTCACAAGGAATACCAAATGATTAGAAGGTTGGAGCTTTCAGCTCCGCCTACTGGCCTCTGGAAGGGGAAGATGGAGGAGGGGTGCTGCTGATGAAGCTCTGTGAAAGCTCTTTTTTTAAGATTTTATTTTTTTAAGTAATCTCTACACCCAACATGGGGCTCAAACTCACAACCCCGAGATCGAGTGTCACATGCTTCACTGACTGAGCTAGCTAGGCACCCCTCTGAGAACTCTTGGACAAGACTAATAAGCTTCTGGGTCAATGAACACATCCATATGAAAAATGAAATAATGAATATAATGAAAATTTATGAATATAACGAAATTTATGATCTTGTCCAATATTAGATTATAGCTCAACTTTTTAAAATTTATTTTTAATTTTTTTTAATTTTTATTTTTTAAGATGAGCCAAAGGCAGATGCTTAACCGACTGAGCCACCCAGGCACCCAACTATTACTCATTTATAGATGGCCAAATACAGGGGCATTGATAAGGGAGTCCTCATTAATCACATGGTTAAACTGACTTAACAATGCTCTGTAGCTTCCACATACAATTTATATGTAGTTCTCGCTTTTTTTTTTTTTTATTAGTGACACTTTTCTTTAATAATGCACAGCAATACCCATGACACAGTGCACCCATTACTTGGACTGATGATCGGAACTCCAGCTCTAAGAAAGATCCAATTTAAGGGAAATAAACACCCAAAACAGCAGCAATGACTCTTAACAAGAGGAGTACTCAGGAAAGGAAGCAGTAACTACCTTGTCTGGGCTAAAAAGGTTGGAATATACTTTAAAAATGTGCAAGGGGTTGTGGGAGTATCCCATAACTTGGAAGTAGTTAAAACCAAAGGGAAAAGACTTTTTTTTTTTTGATACTGGGGACACAAAAGGGAGGGGTGGAGGAGTGGGAGAAGAGTCAGCAACTCACCATGGTTACCACACTCACCCTTTCCTATTGCCACTCTTGCCATAGGAGCTCAGATCTTAAACCAAGAAAAGATAAAACCTCATATAAAGGACAATCCATACCATTACTCATGCTGCCCTCCAGACACACTAACAATCTAGCTGAGGCTCTAAGGTTAACACCCATCTAAATGCTCTATTCACCAAGGATGTTAAGAGTCCACCCTCTAGAACAGTGAAAAAACATTGCCATTATTGACCCCCAAACCCCAATATCTCCTCCTCAGAAACTCCTAAAATCAGACTTTTATTCTGGAGTGGCCTCATCCTCCAAACAGAACCTCTTGGTAAATGCATAATAGAAAACCAATAAGAGCTATAGCCCTTTAAAGACACCAGTTATCTAAAAACTAGTTATTTAATGACTATTTATCTTTACTGGGAAATTATGAGTTGGGGGGGGTGGTTAACAGGGATTCTGCTCCCAGAAGTATTGCTTAGGATGCTCTTGCCAGGTTCTTTATATAATGAGGTATAATGCTGATACTGGGCTGAAGTAATAAATTCAGAGTGAACCAATGAAATGTGCTCTACCAAGAAAAGGGAAAAAAATTAAAAAGACAAGATAATTGGGGAAATCAAAGGAAAGGATTTCTGTGCTCACAGGCATAAAAGTCTTAGGAGTTCCAAACTAAAGCCATGCGGTAGACACTGACCTAACTAAGGTAAAGCCTCTAAAGCCCATGCATTCTCCATTTTAAGTCCATCACCCACAATGCTTCACATCAACACCAACAGCTGTATCTCTACCCCAAACCCCTCCCTTTACTTATCCAACCTATTTTCTGTATACAGCCTGTGTTCAGCCCTCCTCCCAAAGAGGGTGGTTCACCTTGAAACTCTCTGTTGTCAAGGCCCCTGAGGGCCTCCACTGCATCCTCTGCCCGCTCCATGTGTACGAAGGCATAATCTTTCACGATGTCACATTCGATGACTGGACCGTACTCCTCAAACTTGGCCCGAAGCTCTTTGTTGGCACAAGTGGGACCGATGTTGCCCACATGCAACTTTGTGGAGGCTTTGCTCTTATTCTTGCTGGCTTCCATGTTGATGTTCACCCCGTGCAGCTTGTAGTGGTGCAGGTTGAGTATGGCATCCTCGGCCGCCTTCTTTTTATTTTTTTATTTTTTTATTTTAATTTTTTATTGTTATGTTAATCCCCATACATTACATCATTAGTTTTTGATGTAGTGTTCCATGATTCATTGTTTGTGCATACCACCCAGTGCTCCATGCAGAACGTGCCCTTTTTAATACCCATCACCAGGCTAACCCATCCCCCCACCCCCCTCCCCTCTAGAACCCTCAGTTTGTTTTTCAGAGTCCATCGTCTCTCATGGTTCATCTCCCCCTCCG
Source organism: Phoca vitulina (assembly GCF_004348235.1). Classification (NCBI taxonomy): domain Eukaryota; kingdom Metazoa; phylum Chordata; class Mammalia; order Carnivora; family Phocidae; genus Phoca; species Phoca vitulina. Next base: position 19,571,336 of record NW_022589736.1, read on the forward strand.
ATTTCCCCCCCTTCATTCTTCCCCTCCTGCTATCTTCTTCTTTTTTTTTTCTTAACATATATTGCATTATTTGTTTCAGAGGTACAGATCTGTGATTCAACAGTCTTGCACAATTCACAGTGCTCACCATAGCACATACACTCCCCAATGTCTATCACCCAGCCGCCCCATCCCTCCCACCCCACCCCCCACTCCAGCAACCCTCAGTTTGTTTCCTGAGATCAAGAATTCCTCATACCAGTGAGGTCATATGATACATGTCTTTCTCTGATTGACTTATTTCGCCCAGCATAACACCCTCCAGTTCCATCCACGTCGTTGCAAATGGCAAGATCTCATTCCTTTTGATGGCTGCATAATATTCCATTATAAATATATATACCACCTCTTCTTTATCCAGTCATCTGTCGATGGACATCTTGGCTCTTTCATACGATCCAGCAATTACACTACTGGGTATTTACCCCAAAGATACAAATGTAGGGATCCAAAGGAGTACATGCACCTCGATGTTTATAGCAGCAATGTCCACAATAGCCTTGGCCACCTTCTTGTCCTCTGTGTGCACAAAGCCGTAGTTCTTAATGATGTCACATTCCAGCACCTTCCCATACTGCTCGAACAGTGAGCAGATCTCCTGCTCTGTGGCCTCCCGGGGCAGGTTTCCGATGAACAGCTTCACCATCTCGACACAGCCCGCACGGAAATCAAGCAAGGGCTCTTCCTCGAGGTGCAGACGCTTCTGACAAACGCTAAAATAGCAGCTATATGTAGTTCTCTTAATATCCCTGTCATTTTCTTATCCCTAGCCTAAGCTTGCTTGAAACATGCTTCATGGGAGTGGAGTTTTTTGTTTTCTAAACCAAAAAGTCTGATGTCAAAGTATATTTTTTAAAGTATAAAACTCCCACTTAACTATATAGTGAGCACTTGTCAAAGATTTACTTAAGTTGGTAATTAAAGAAACAGCAGGCTATAAAGCTGATTCAAAGGAGTACACATCAGAAAAACTTACATTGTCTTCATGTTTCCAACTAACTTTATATAGAGTCTGGGTCCTAACTGATAGTAAATAGTAGCTCAAACAGAGCTGCATCATCTTGTAGAAAGTCAGATGGTTCTTCAGCAGACTTGGTAGACGATGCCCTAGTAAGACTTTGAAAGAGCATAGTAATCTTTCCGTCTTATTTCCAAGTTTTGGATACATTTTTAAAAGAATTTCTTTTTTTATTTTATTAAAACCCTGGCCTATCGAAATATGGAACACAAAGTGGGCTGCAGGGAAGGGAATCAGCCAACCAAGTGACAGGACTTTTTTGGTGAAAAAGGGTGAAATCTAGCATAAATATCCAACTAGTGCAAAACAGGTTCTCTGACTCGCCATCTCAAAACCCAGGATGGTTCAAACCAGAATAATAATGCAGACCATCTCGTGCAACCAAGAGCTACTGGGAAACCAAACTAGAACGCTCTCTGGGCAGTGATTTGGTAGCTTCGCAGAACTTGCCCTATATTACAGTTGATTCAGGAAGCGACCATGTGTCACATGAGAGACTGTTTCAGTTCAGGACACCTTTAGCTCAGGAAGCTGAGAAAGGCAGAGAAAAAACTTGTCCCTGGAAGCCTTCACAAAGAATGCAGCCCTGCTGGCAACTGGATTTTAAACTATAGTTCTGGAATACATTTTTGTTCTTTTAAGCCGTTAAATCCGTGATAATTTGTTACAGCAGCAGTAGGAAATGATTACAGGACCATATGTGTTTTCCCAAACTATTAAAGATCAGTGAACTAGGGCGCCTGGGTGGCTCAGTCGTTAAGCATCTGCCTTCAGCTCAGGTCATGATCCCAGGGTCCTGGGATCGGGTCCCACATCGGGATCCCGGCTCGGCGGGGAGCCTGCTTCTCCCACTCCCTCTGCTTGCGTTCTCTCTCTCTCTCTCTCTCTCTGTCGAAAAATAAAAATAAAATCTAAAATAAATAAATAAATAAAGATCAGTGAACTAGAGAAAATCTAGCAGAGATTTTACTTGGGAGAAGCAGTCAATGTGTGGTTTTCATGGCTCTTCCGGACAGAAAAAAAAAAACTAGTTAGGTATTAAATGAATCAAGCTTTATAAATTTTAAAACCTCATTTTTCCTTACATTTTTAAGTTCAACTTTTTTTGTTTCAATTTTGCTGAGACGTAATTGACATACAGCACTGTATAAGTTTAAGGTATAGAGCATGGGACCCGACTTACATACACTGTGAAATGACTATCATGATAAGTTTAGTTAGCATCTGTCATCTCATACCGATACAAAAAAGATGGAAAAAAGGTTTTTTCTTATGATAAGAACTTTTAGGATTTACTGTCTTAGCAGCTTTCAAATATACTCTTCAGCAGTGTTAACTATAGGAATCATGCTGTCCATTCCATCCCCAGCCCTGATTTATCTTTTAACTGGAAGTTTGTACCTTTTGAACTACCTTCAGAGGTTCAATTTATAATCTCAAATTCAACTTATAAATAACTATTAAAATGTTCGTAGTTCTAAGAGTTGGTTTCAAGGAAACTATTATTTAGTCCATTATTGAACATAGTTAATTAGGGGTGCCTGGGTGGCTGTCAGTTAAGTGTCTGACTTCCTCTCAGGTCATGCTTTCAAGGTGGGATTGAGCCTCTGCTTCTCAGTTGGGCTCCGTGCTCAGCGGGGAGTCTGCTTGTCCCTCTCCCTCTGTCCCTCCTCCCACCCCTCCCACCCCCGCTCATGCTCTCTCAAGTAAATATAAATAAAATCTTTAAAAAAATCTTAAAAAATAATTAAATCATCTTAAACAATTTTAAAGTGTATCTAAAGATACATTTGAAAATTTTAAATACTTCAGATCTGACTAAACCTTCCCATGTACTTAGTTAATTCTAGTAAATCTAACAAATGTATTAAATGTAACAGATCCTTGCTTTCTTAAATATTCATCCTTAGCAAATTTTCCTATAACTTTTTAACTTAAAACCAACAAATCTAAAATCGTTTATCCATTCATGTATTTTAAGTTAGAATCATAAGTTAGCGTGTTAGATTCTTTAATATGACAAATCTTAAATATTACACATATTCTACATACTAAGTAGGCACAGGATATTCTTAAACCTCACACAAAAGCGTTATACTATGGGTTTGACTTAACCTCCGTATATTGATTCTTGGTTTAAAAGACCCTTCTTTATTTAAAAAGGACCCTTCCCGCTGAGAAAACAATTGTATAGTCCTAAGCAAAGTTGACTTCTCATGTTAGGGGCTGAGATTTTTAAGGAGATTTTGTGACTTGGTGCCGTAGTTACCGAAGAGGATTCTTCTGGCGCAGAAACAAATATAACATGAATTCTGTGATAGAGAATCCATGCCTTCCGAATGAGGTTGGTTATTCTGTTCTTTCTTTCTCCTTCATCACCTTACTTTTTTGGTAGATGACTTGAAGTATATAACTTGAAGTCAGGAAACTTTATACTTGATAGCAATTGTCTAGTCTATTTATTGCTTGATTCTATTCTGAATTATTTTCGTGTTCTATTTAAATTACAGCTGATTGAATTCTGCCCATTTAAAAAGAAACAGGATTACTTCTGGCACTGGATCCAGTTGCTGAGCCGACGAGAAATGGGAAGCCAATAGACAGTTACTGGGGAATTGGTAGATAGATGAGATGTAGCCACAGTTTTTAAGAATGTGCTTGAGAGGATCAGATAACTAATTGTCATGAGTTAAAATAACATATACCATTTTGAGCATTCCACATGCCACGCCCTTTGCTAACCGCTGTATTAGCTCATTTTGCTACAACCACCTTATGAAGGCAAAAGTATTTATTCCTATTGCACAGTTAGGAAGCGGACTCTGGGAGGTAAAGTGATCTGCCCAAAGTCACAAGGTTAGTAAGCCAGGATTCAAAACAGGTGTCTGTCATTTTAAAGTTGTTGTTGTTGTTGTTGTTTTTTAAGTTTTTTCCATTCATTTGAGACACAGAGATACAGAGAGAGAGAGAAAGCATGAGCAGGGAGAGAGGCAGAGGGAGAGGGAGAAGCAGGCTCCCCGGCTGAGCCAGGAGCCCGACGCGGGGCTCGATCCCAGGACCCTGGGATCATGACCCGAGCCGAAGGCAGACGCTTAACCATCTGAGCCACCCAGGCGCCCTTCATTCTAAAGTTGTTAACTATCATGGAGAAAGTTCTAGAAGCTTTTCATACTGGCTTCCTTTTCTCCTAATAACAGAATGAAAGGGACATGGAAAAGTTCCCTACAAGTACGCTTTGCCCGCTAAGGAAGCCCAGGCATAATGGAAGTCCCTTGGCTAGAGTTTGGATTCTGAACAGAGATCCTGTGCTCAGAAGAGGCAGACAGGGCTGGGAGAAGGATTCTCATTCTCGGGGTAATCTTAACTATATGCCTGATGGAACGAAATAAAGACTCTCTAAATCCCTCTGCTTAGAAACGAAACAAGTAAAAGTAAAGAAAAACAGTGGTTCTTTTTTGAAACCTGTTCTTTTCTGTTCCTTCCTTCTTCATTGGCATTATAATTTCCTTGTTTTTGTGAATTTGCAACTTACATAAAGTCCATAAAATGATGGTACAACTTAATAAATAAGGTGAACATACGTCCCCACTACTGGTCATTGTCTTCTCAGTCTCTGCAGTGTTCCTCCCTGAAAATGGCCACCTTCATTGGGTTATGGCCACCACTCTCATTGAACGTATTCAAGACCATCTTCTGCCTCCAAACGGTGGGCCTGGGGCTGTGACTGATTCTCCCCAAAAGAACCCACAGAGCTCCTCAGAGAAGGGTTTACACATTATTGCGATAAGGAGAAATCTGTTGGGGAAAAAGCTTTCGTCTCTCATCTGTGTCTTTTATTTCCTGGATCCTGTGGTATAGAGATTGTTCCGATATAAGCTAATAAGGAAAAACAGAGAGAATCAGAACACAGCACTGATAAATTTTACTGAATGAAATTTTACTTTAATGAAATCCTCAGCAGCTGTGGATATTAATGCCAATGACACATAATTTCCAGGGACACCAGTGGATTCCCCCTCTGTGGATAGAGCCCTGAATTTCTAGTGAGTCTCCCTTGGTGATCTCTTCCACTAAGAGACAGATTTTGATGCACTTTCTTGCTGGAGAAACTGGATACCCCTGCTTTTTAAGGGGGAAGAGCAATCTATATGCTGATGAAGGTGAGAATAAAAAGGTTTTATGCTCCAGATTCAAGAAAAAGAGACTGTCCTTTTGCTGTAATCCCACAGGTCAGCACGAAACTCAAACCAACCCTAGTCAATCATTGATAGCCTCACATCGGTACATATGACTTTGACAGTCAGTTAGTGATGGCTCAGTGCTTTGGAAAGTCAGCCAATCAATAAGCAGCCAATCAATAACATGCTTCCACGTTGGGGGAATTTGATAAAGAGTCTGAAATTCTCCCAATCTCTGAATTCCATCCAGACTGTATATAAGATCACCTTGTGCTTTGTTCATAGAGACTAATGCTTAGCATAGTGGTTCCCAGTGCATAGTGTCGGCATCACCTAGGAACCTGTTAGGAACACAGACCCATCAAATTAGAAACTTTGGAGATTGGGGCCCAGTAATCTGTGTGTCAATAAGCTCTTCAGGTGATGCTAAGGCATGTTAAGAAAACCACTGGCTTATAAGTCAGATTCTTCCTTGCTTTGAAAGAAAGATCTGTTTCAGACTGATGACCTCTTCCTTCATCAAAGTGAGACTGTTACTATTTCTGTAGGAAAGGCTGAGAGAGTAGATGGAGGGGAAAGGGTGGGGCTCATCTTACCATGGATGGAAGTGAACCCCGGAAAGGGAAAAGAAGGGTTGCTTTGGCTTAACATTGATTGGGAATTCCTGTTGAAAACATGAGATTAGCCACCACAATACAAGCTTGCTAGAGTCACTACAGGAAAGAGAGTTAGGTTGGCCGACTCCCATCTAAGAGCCTGGAAAAGTACAATGTCTAGGCTTTGAGGCGACTCTGTATCTCCAGGCTAGTGGTGAGTGTGAACGAGACGTAAACCAGGGTATACCCTGAGAGTCGGTAAAATACCCTGAGACTGTGAATACCCCGAGAGTGGGTGAAAGCCTTGTGTATTCCCAGCAAGCAGGTATGATGGAAGGCGAATCTAACCATTGCCAGAAGTAGCCCTTTTCTTTTCTTCCTTCCTTCCTTCCTTTTTTTTTTAAAGAGAGAGAAAGAGAGGGTGCATGCTCTCGAGTTTGAGGGGGTCGGAAGGGAGAATGAGAGAAAGAATCTTAAGGAGGCTCTGCCCCCAGCACGGAGCCCAACTTGGGGCTGGATCTCACATCCGAGATCATGACCTGAGCCAAAAATCAAGAGTCCCATGCTTAACCAACTGAGTCACCCAGGCACCCCACCCTTTTCTTTTTTTCTTTAGTAGATTTGTCATTGTCTGAGGTTTATTGAAAATATTACAAGCACAGCAGAAATATTCAAACAACTCCATGTGGTCTTTTAAAATTCATCCCAACTGTAGGCTGAGTGACCTGCAGGTTGGATCCACTGCCGAAGCCCAAGAGCTTCAGCAGTTCCTTAGGGTCACCATCTATTGCAGTGATCTCCTGATCCAGGGCTTAGACCCTAGGACCATAATTCTCTCTCCTCGTCCTGCAGCTGGTTGGAGCTACCTCTCATAGGTATCTCTGAATCTGCTCCATCAGATGTGTGGCATAGCCTGCTGTCCGGTGGCGGAGCTTCTTGCTGGGAATAATGGTGATCTCCTCACACATGTGCTTGTTGGTGTGGAAGCTGTTGTCCAGGCGCACGTAGTACTTCTCCATGATGACCCAGGCTACCGCCTTCATAGTTTTGGTGCGAGTGCGGCCCACGTTGGCAGTTCCCTGATAAAAAAAAGCTGTAGTAGATTTTTTTTAAAGAGTAGTTTTAGGTTCACAGCAAAATGGAGTAGAAGGTACAGAGATTTCCCATACGCCCCTTGCCCCGTACATATGCACAGCCTTCCCCACCATCAGTAGCCTGCACTAGAGTGGTACATTCTCTACAGTTAATGAACTTATATTGATATATCATTATCATTCAAAGTCCATGGTTTATTTTAGGGTTCACTCTCGGTTGTTGTACATTCTAAGAGTTTTGACAAAAATATAATGACATGTACCCACCAGTATAGTATCCTACAGGAGAGTTTCCCTAGCCTAAAAATCCTCCCTGCTCCACCTATTCATCCCTCCTCTTCCGTTCAGGCTGCTATAAAGAAATGCCATAGACTGGGTCACCTGAACCACAGATATTTAATTCTCACAGTTGTAGAGGCAGGAAGTCCAGGACTAAGGCCCTGGCAGATTTGGTATCTATTGAGGACCCGCTTCCTAGTTCAGAGACGGCATGTTCTCCCTGTGTCCTTACGTGGTAGAAGGGGTGCAGGAGCTCTCTGGGGTTCATAATGGGCATAAATCCCATTCCTGAGGGCTCCACCTTCATGACCTAATCACCTCCCAAAGACCCCACCTCCTTATACCATTGCGTATGATTTGGGGGGGGGAGCAGAGTCTGTATCACTATCTGTTTTCTCTCTTCTAGGACTGACGTATGGTAGCATGGGCAGTGTACTGCCCAACTCCAGGAGACACTGCCGACACAGACCACAGTCCCGTGGGACTGGTCTTCTGCCATGACACTGCTGTACAACAAGCTATTGTCACAGGTGGTCTCTTAATTGGTCTTGTGCTCAGTCCATTCTTGGCTCCTTTCTCTCTGTCACTCATGGATCCAGAGCAATCTTTCAAAAGCACAAATCAGATTAATTCTCCCTTCTTGAAACTCTTAGTAGCTTGCTCATTGTCTGTCATCTGTCTCCAGATGACGAGACCCCAAGCAGCACCTGCACGCTCAGCCATACCCTTTTCCCACTAATCTTTTAGTTCCACAAGAGCATCGGGCCTCCTCCCATTCCGGAGCCTTTGCCTGGGCTGTTTACCCTCCTGGGAATGCTCTTTCTTTCTGCTTTGCTTATCCTTTGGATCTCTGTTTAAAAATAACTTCTTTAGAGAAGTCATACCTGATCTCTTGAGTAGACCAAGTCCCGCTTCCAGTAAACTCTTTCTTAGTCCCCTGTATTTTTATAATTTTATATGATTGATTAATGTTTCATCCCCAGCAGACTATTAGCTCGTAGAGAGCAGGGACTGTGTCTCTTTCATGTGGCATTCCCCCTCAGTGCCTATCACAATGCTTAGCCCATAGTAGGCATGTATTAAATACTTGTTGAATGAATAGATAAATGAACTGAAAAAAACCCCACAAAACTGGACTTAGATTGGGCAACGTGGGTGTTAGTGAAAGCACCAATAACCAATGTGTGATGTTGAACAGAGTATAGAATCTTTGTTGACCTCAGTTTCTTCCACTGGAGATGAAGAGATTGAAGATTATCTTACTGTCCTCTTTAGTTGTGAAGCTCTTTGATTATATGGATGGCCATCTGTTCCCGATTTTTTAAAGAAGTATATATTAGGTTGTAGTATACTCTGAAAAGCAAATACTTTGTACCTGTAAAATGCCACATTGCAATTTATAATACTGCTTAATGCTGGGTATATATATTAGGACGGGTAATTTAGAAAATTTTAAAATGTGGGACGGAAAATTTCAGTGGAAACCATCACAAAAAAGCTTCAGTTTAAGCTGACACATCAACAGGCCAGGACCATGTTCTTAGAGACGTACCCAAGGTGGGGCTCTGCATTTGCAGGTGGCCAAGGCCTTGGAGGCCAGCTGGGGCCAAGCGAATTTGGCAAGGTGTACATCTCAATTTGATACATACCTAATTCACAGTTTTTTTTTTTTTTAATTTAAGATTTTATTTATTTGAGAAAGAGAGAGAGAGTGAGAGAAAGAACACGAGTGGGGGGGTGCGTGGCAGAGGCAGAGGGAGAAGCAGGCTCCCCACGGAGCAGGGAGCCCGATGCGGGACTCTATCCCAGGACCCTGGGATCATGACCTGAGCCGAAGGCAGACGCTTAACTGACTGAGCCACCCAGGCGCCCCCCTAATCTACAGTTCTTTAAAAACAAGTTTTTTTTCCTGTGTGGTGAAATCTGATAGTGTCGTAGAGAAAAAGAAACAATCTCTTTCACAATTCGCCCCCCACCACCCTTCTTTTAAACAGAGTATCTGTATATTTTAAACTTCAGGAGCCATTAAGATTTAAAATATTTTCTAGGCATTTAGTATGTGTCCTCTAGATGGCAGAACAGGATTTCATTTTGCACTGTTGACGCCTCTTGGTCATTTAATTGAAGGTTTCTATTGCAGAAAAGGTCTTAGTGATTTTGTAACTGAAAGACTCAATATATGTCTAAAAATGTCTTTTGTACAGATAACAAGTTGACCAATCCAAAGTCACAGGAAGAAGGAGCAAGGTGCATTAGTAGAAAATCTGAACAGTGATTTTTTTTTTTTTAAATCCAGAATGTTTGTTCTTAAGCTATTAAGTTATTTTGAATAAATTCCTTATTATTTTGCCAAAATGTAGATCCTGCTAGACTAGCTTTAATGGACAGATAAGACTTGTTGTTAATTTACCTTTATTGTTGCTACTTAATAAATGTTGCTGGAGTCCCTGAAAACTATTCTCTTATGTAGGTTAAAAATGCTGTTACATTTGCCCTTATGCTACCAATTTGCTTACTAACATATTTTTTTCCCAAAGAAATTTCAACAACAAACTTTAGAATAGACTTACCTTAGTTTTTAGGAATTTTGGATTGGTCACGTCTGAAAGATGAGGTTTACATTAGCCCCATAAGCAATCATTTATAAGAGTTTATGATATTATGAAATGTCATCTCTGAATACAATTGCCATGGGGGATCTATTAGCTTTCTTCCATCTGTTAATAACTGATTCCTACCAGGGAATACATTTTCCATAGAGCAGACATTCAGTAAATATTTATGAATTTGAATGGACTTGAATACAGGTTACCTTCAAAGCTTGGATATGAAACATCTCAAGAGATGTACTCGAGAGTTGAAGTTTAATCTTTCGAAGAGGGATCACGTTTCTCCCACAAAAAGCTTGGATTTCATGTTTCCAAAATGAAGACCACCCTATCCACTAATATGGAGAAAGTAATAAAGACCAATACCTGGATTTTAGGTTTGCTTCTATTGAGGTCCAATGTCTATATGTTTTGTTTCAGGTAGCAGACAAAAGTGATAGAGTCTGTGCTTTCTCAGTCTCTGATCATTTTGCCTATGACTGATGAATCCAAGCAACAAAGACAAATAACCATTGTCTGGAGGATGGGCAGCTGTGACTTCTAAGAGAGACTTGCTGAAGATTCTGAGGCCAAGTCTGCATGCGGAAGGAAAGACACTGTGATTGATGAGCCTTTTCTGTCAGGTGGAAGGACAGGGAAGAGGGGCAAGCACACCAGGAATTTGTCTTCTCCTCTGGGTTCTGGCTGTGATGTCAGAGGGATCTCAGGATCATTTCTTCAAGGGAATTCAGTGATATATGGTTTTTGTACTATAGGATTAGAGTAGTTCCACTAAGAGGGCTTTTCAGGGATGCCTTTCAGGAAGCTTTGCCAGACTTTCTCCACTTACATATCTCTGTTCGTGTTTTGTTTTCTTGGTTGGGCATGCGTTGGAAGGCATTATTAGCTGAGAAAAACTAGTTTATCACACATTTTAAGAAGCAATAGTACCGATTCCTTTCAATTTAGGCATTTGTTCATTCATTTCAACTACAGATACTTCTGTAAAGACTATTAGGAGGCAGGCACTTTGTTATGGACGGGGTTTACAGTGCTGGGAGAAGAATGTTCTCGCCATCCTGGGGGTTCTTTTAGAGTTGAGTGCCTTTAAAATTACTTTATTGGAAGGATCTTCTAAGTCCAGTTGACTCCTAGAATGTGCCATCTGGTATCCTAGGTGTTGTGGATGGAACAGTGACTAAAACACTAAAGCACAGTTCCTACTTTCATGAAACTTTCAGTTAAATATACAGTATAATGTCAGTGAAGCATGTTATAAAGGAAAGCAGAAGAAGGTTAATAGGAAGGGAAAGGCTGGTCAGGGAAGTTCTCTATGTGTGTATATATATATATATATATATATATATATATTTTTAACTTGAAGCAGAGCTATGAATGAAGACCTTTGTGAAGACCCATGGGAAGAGAGAAGAGGCAACCAGAGGAAAGGTCATGAGGCTCACACCCGGTGAGCACATCGCCCACTGAGGAGGCCATGGGATTCAACCAGTGGGAAGGGATAATACGGAAGGGGTGGGATAACAAATTAGAGATGTAGCCAGATACAGCACCATAGTAAGGACTTTAGCTTTTATTCCAAGCTTTTTGGGAGACATTGGAGGGTTGTGAACAGAGCAATGCTACAAGCTCAATTCATGTTAAAATATTCACACCGATAGAGTGTAGGCCAAGGAGAGAACGAGATTAGGCATGAAGACCAGAAAATAAAACTCTATTGTAAAGAGTGATAAAGATTATTATAAAACAATATATTTTGTTGTTATACTTTCTATGCAACTATATATATTATTATCAAAATTCTCAGAGATTAAAACTTTATGTATTTTAAAAGAAATTCTAAGCTAGTTAGCCCTTGTATTGTTTAATACAATATAGCTCAAATATCTATATATCATATAACATCTTAGAATTTAGAAAACATATAAAAAGCAGTGATTTCTGAATTTAGATATTAAGAGACACATAAGAAACATCCAGGCCCTGTTTACCAGACTTTGCACAAATACCAATGATGCTCAGTTTGAGATTACTGGTGACAAACAAACATGTCTAGGCTTCATCAAAACCTATATTAGGGGATCTGAAGGTCCAAGCAGTTTGGATGGCAGTTCCAAGAATATATAGAGTATTAAGAAAGAATAATAATTATTATTATTACAAACCCAAATATGAATATATTAATAGGATTATTTGACCTTCAACCTGGAAATAAAGAAAAGATTTCCTCATAGGAATATTTGAGAAGGTTAAGGCGGGAGGGTGATTAGTGTTGTTTGCAAACATTTCTGGTTTTCCCCCACTCTAGGCATGTGAAAAAATTGAACTTCCTGACTCCTCATGGATGGGAAGCCATGTAAGTCCATTTCAATTCTCCAAAGATACTTTAATTGACAGAGAAGTATCAGATGGAATTTTAAAAACTAGCTAGTCCTATAAAGGATTAACTAGGAAAGTATACCCAACATAACTAAAGTAGTACTTGATAGCTGAGGAAAGGACTTCGTCCTTTTTAGATGGTTGTACAACTTGAATCTACTATAATTTTCATAAATTGATTGTTCACAATTTCCATCATCTATAGGCCATCTTCACCATCATGGCCTGAGAAGTATACCAAAGCCAGGGTTCTAAATCTTATCTGATTTATAACACTAAAGTAACCCTATCGATCTAAACTTGAGAAGAAAATAAGAAACAAAACAGTTGAAAGAGGATGACCAAAAATAAGGTGTCCTGGAAGAACATCAGTGGTAAGTAGTCTCTAAGATGGCCCCCAATGATCCCAGCCTCCTAGTATTCATGTCCTTGCATGATCCCTTCCCCTTGAATGTGGGCTGCACTTGGAGACTCGCTTCTAATGAATAGAAAATGACAACTATGACTGCCACTTCTGGATTAAGTTACAAAAGATTGGCTTCCATCTTTGGCTGCTCCCTCTTGTTTTCTTGCTCACTTGGTCAAAGGGAAGCCAGCTGCCATGTTGTAAGCTGCCCTGTGGACAGGTACCTGTGTAAGGAAATGAGAAAGGCCTCCTCACAGCCAGTGAGGAACTGAGCCAGTGAGGAACCAGTGAGCCAGTGAGGGACTTGAGGCCCTCAGTCCAGCAACCTGTGAGGAACTGAATCCTGCCAATAATCACAGAAGTGTCCTTACCCCAGCCAACAGTGTGACTGCAAGGTCAGGAAAGACCTTCAGCCAGCCACATCCAAATTCCTGATTCCAGAAGCTGAGATAATAAATGTTTTCTGTCTCAAGCTGCTAACTTTTGAGGTAATTTGTTATATGGCAGTAAATAATACAATACCTTAAGTATATCCTGGAGCACAATGCCAAAGAATATAAATGCAAAGCTATGGGCTTCTGAGAGTGTATTTTAAACGTGTCTGGGCTGAATCCAGTTGCCATAAAGGAAATAGTCCTTTTAGCTAAATCATGAAGACCATGTGTCAAAAGCAGAATTACTTGTTAAGACCAAGCTATTCCTTGTTTATACTCACCCTTATCCGTGTGCAACTCTTCATTTCTCAGCTTCTCTTCCAGTTAGATTCACCACGTGGCTAGTTCTGTCCAGTGGAATGTAAAGGTAAACTGTTTTACTTCTGGTTGATTTCTTCCCCTAATATCCTGGCTCAACTTGAAACCAGAGGATGGTGAGACCCCAAGATGGAAGGGGCATGTGGCAAGAGAGAGAAATAAGTTCAATGGTATTAAGCCACTAGGATTTCAGGTTTTATTTGTTACCATGGTGTAGCCTGCCATATCCTGGCTACTATATTCAGTAATAGTTATGATGTAAAGGGCAGCATGTCCATTGAAATAACAGTTTTTAAGTATCCTGACTGGTCTATATATAGAGAGACAATATCACTTGTCTAATTTGTAGGGCAGGTTCTTTGTATATTTTCATGTTCCCCCTAGGGAGAACACTTTTCTCCTCCACCACAGTGGTTTGGTTACACAGTCTAGAGGGGACCTAGCTGCAGTCTGTGCCCTGGAAATCTGCCACCTGCATATTCCACTCCTGTCCCATTTAACCTTGATAACCAATTTACCGGTATATGAAACTTATATATTTCTGGTAGTATTTTGTGTGCTTGTTTTTCTTTTTCTTTTCATTTCTTTTCGGATATAGATACATTCTTGGATTCCTTCAGCTCTTTAGAAACTGACAAATGGCAAGAGTATATGCTTCAATAAAGAACTATCTGTTTTAATAAAGAACAATTTCTCAGTCCTTTTTTTAAAGTAATCTCGGGACACCTGGGTGGCCCCGTTGGTTAAGTGGCTGCCTTCAGCTCAGGTCATGATCCAGGGTCCTGGGATGGAGCCCCACATCGGGCTCCTTGCTCAGCGGGGAGTCTGCTTCCCCCTCTGCCTGCCACTCCCCCTGCTTGTGCTCTCTCTCTGTCTCTCTCTCTCTGACAAATAAATAAATAAAAATCTTCAAAAAAAGATAAAGTAATCTCTATGCCCAGTGTGGGGTTCCAACTCAGGGCCCTGAGATCAAAAGTCGCATGCTCTACCGATTGAGCCAGCAGGCACCCCATGATTTCTTAGCCTTGATTGGTATGGAAACAGCCCGGGCCTCTGGTTTCACTTTTATCTTTTAGGCCACCATCTATACACCATGTATCTAGACGTGGAATACTCTATGGAGACTCTGAAAGCCCTATGATATCATGTTTCCAAAAGAAACAGTTTCCTGGTGCCAATCCATGCCCACCCTATAAAAGTACATCAGAATGCTTGAATTTATTCATTTATATGTTAATCAACTAATTCAACAAATATGTATCCAGTGCCTAAAATGTGATAGGCTTCATGGTAAGTGGTAGGGACACAAAGATAAGGAAGACCTGGTCTCAGTCATCAGGGACAGTAGAGGCCACAGGAAAGAGCTATGGTGAAGAATCATTACGTAAAGAGCATTACAAAGGAGCCAGAGGGGCAATAGGTGGTAGTTTGGGGTGTGAGGGAAGGAGACCTGGGTCAAGGGGACACAGTGTCTGGGATGATCACCACAAGAGAATGACTTTTTTTGTTTTTTTGCTTTTTAAAGATTTTATTTATTTATTTTCTCAGAGAGAAAGAGGGAGGGAGAGAGAGAGAGAGAGCACAAGCAGGGGGAGCAGCAGAGGGAGAGGGAGAAGCAGACTCCCCGCTGAGCTGGGAGCCCGATTCGGGGCCTGATCCTAGGACCCTGGAATCATGACCTGAACCGAAGGCAGACTCTTAACTGACTGAGCCACCCAGGCATCCCTAGAGTGACGCTTAAGTTGAAATCAAATGGTAAGCGGGAGGTGGTGGGGAAGGGTGTGGAGAATGTGCTGCACGGAGGGAACAGACAAGGTGAAGGCTCTGAGGTGAGGAAAAAAAAAAAATGGATGAATTCGTTGTAGGAACTGAAATCAGACCAGTGTGGCTGGAGGTAGGTGGGTCTTTCAGGGCCTAACCTTGATAACACATCATATAGTCAGAGAAACTTTGCAGAAGGATGGATTCCCTAACTAAAGATTTCCATATTCAACAGGGAAAATAAGAAAAATTTTTTCCTTTCAGATTCTTTCTTCCATATTGTCCATGTTCTGTAAAATGAACTTGACCGAATGCATTATTTTCATTTTTTTTTTTTCAAGTTTCACTGATGGTTGAGCTTAGGGTACTTGGTTCGAGCCAAGTACATTCCTGGCCATTTTATTTTTTCAGAATCATCTGTGACATATTAACATATTGGGGAAGCTGAGAGGTTAAAGGCTGAAGCTTTAAACCGGTTGTAGAATAAATTCTGTGGTAAAGATGATGTTACATTTACAGTACAAATGTTAATCAAAGGATTCATCCAAAATCCTTGTAAAAAAAAAATACTGCTATAAAGTTGTGTGGGCGTCTACCCTCCGACCCTGGAAACTCTCATGCTCAAACTTTAGCCAAAACACGGTCTTTGATTTTTCCTGATTGTATCCCAGAAAATGTGAGCTACCAAGATGTTCTATTATTCTGTCTGCACCAGGTGATTATGTTTGCCAGAGGCTTGGAAATGAATCGTTGGCCTGGTCTAGGAAGGATCTCTTTAAAAGCAAACCATAGAATAATATTAGAGTGTATTGTTTGATGACCATCAGTGGGGGGCAAGGCCGTGTGCCCCGAAACAAGGAGACTGCCAGTGCCATCAGCCTG
This sequence comes from Phoca vitulina, assembly GCF_004348235.1. Taxonomy (NCBI): domain Eukaryota; kingdom Metazoa; phylum Chordata; class Mammalia; order Carnivora; family Phocidae; genus Phoca; species Phoca vitulina. The sequence continues at coordinate 19,587,326 of NW_022589736.1, forward strand.
AGTCCCAGGTGCTGGGCGATTCGTGAAATGACACCACTCCCTCCCCACCCCCTCATCTACATGTGGTGGCAGAACATCTGTGTCAGCAGCTCATTTATCAGCAACCAGCACCATTCGCACTGATAATGTCTGCAATTAGAGCCTATTAGTCCTGATTGAAAGTGAGGGATCAAAGGTGTTATGTAATTTGAGAGAGGAGAAACAACATCTGGAGTCCTGTCATCTTGGTGGGAGAGACGGGAATGAAATTCCGGGGAAGAGTAAATGCGAGCTTCTGTAAACAACAAGTTGTGGGGTGATTTCTTCAGGGATTGAGTTCCACGTAACTTTAGAGCTGCTTAACCGTACTAGCTAGCATGTACTGAGTGCCGCAAGGATTGGGCTCAATGTTGACGTATGTGAACTCGCCCAAAGCTCACCACAGCCCTATGAGAGGGATATTATCATTGTCCCTTTACCTTTGGAGGTCCACAAACAGGGAGGGACTGCAGAAGTCAAGCACGCATACAGTGCCCAAGGATGGACCTGACGCCAGCCCTGCTGAGGTGCATGATGCTGGCCGTTAGTCCTGGTGTCTAGTTTCTCCCCCTCATCTCTGTGCTACACCACATTTCCAGCTCACCAACAGCAACACCGGGAATGAAGGACCCTGAAAGTTTCATGAACAGTAGGAAGAAGGGCTAGCTTAATATAACAGGTCAAGGTGTTCATCCATGTGATGTATCAAGGATGAGCTGCTTGGCTATCCCCAGATATTCTCTGCTATTTGCTAACTGATGCCGGAAATTCCAAAGCCTGAAACATTAGGCTCTAATCCTGTCAGAGCATGTCCCCCCTTTCCTGTTAAAATGCAGGAAGGCTAGATCTTTAAGCTCTAAATAAGTAGTAGCATTTGTATAATATGAATGAGAGGCAAGAAATCTGGTCTTCCCAGGATATGGGCACATTGTGAGGCCACCGAATGGAAGAGACTACAGCAAGAAAGAGAGGGGGGAACACAGGGTGGTGATGAGGGACCAGAAGGCTAGCTGAGGATAAACCACAAGCTGACACCCTGCAAACCTGCACCCCCCCACTCCTGGATGGGATCTGTGTGACGTTCCTCCAGGAAGCCCCCAACTATCTTCATGTTAATGCCTTTCTAGAGTGAAAAACAACCTTAACTTGACAATGCAAGTCCACCAGTATCCTGTGAGTCTTTAACATTTGAAAATCCTTTTGAAACCTCCCTTTTCCTTACCTCCCCCAACTCCCATAGTATATAATCAGCCCCCCCTCACAATCCCGGGGCAGCAGCTCTTTCTGTCCATGGGTCATGTCCCCATGCTTTAATAAAACCACCTTTTTGCACCAAAGATGTCTCAAGAATTCTTTCTTGGCCGTCGGCTTGGGACCCCACCCCACCAAACCTCATGTATATTCCAAAACCACATAAGGTTGGAGCATTTATTTAGACTATAATGTGAGTGGTGTCCCCAGAAGTACCCAACACTGTGGTGGGCACATGCACGCGTGTGTGTGTGTGTGTGTGTGTGTGTGTAACTGAAGATGAACCGAGGACCTATTTTGCTTCTTTGTGAAATACTTCTTACAGCAGTTTCCAAGGCATTTCCTTGGTCAACTTTAAAATGTGCCCTTCTATTACACTGGGCTGAGTTTAAGGAGGTTTCTGCAACCTGAACTGACCCATTTATTTCTTAAAGTTCAAGAGACTCAACAACTTGTCCACACGACTGCAGAGAATGTATGGGACATCAATACTCGGTGTTATCCCATACTGGTTAAAAAATGAAAATTAACAAACCATCAACCTCAGTAGTTCATAAATATTTCATTAAGCTTTGATTGTAATGGGAAATTTTGAAAAATTTGCCTAATATTGAAGTTATAAAAAATTAGTCTTTTAAAAATTGTTCCTATAGGCAACCTGCTTTGAATTATTACTACGGAGTAAAAATAAGGGCTGTGTTAGGATAGAAACTGGAAGCTGCATGTGGTTTTTCTAACAAGCATTCCCAAAGGGGCCCTGGTGGCTAGGTACATGCTTTTGATTAAATTCACTGAGTTTCTTCTATTGTGGTTACAATGCCTGGGCCGGTGACCAAATGTGCTCCTTTCATGGGGATTTGTGCATTAAAAAATCACAGAAAGGTGCTCCCTGAAAATGTCATATTATATGAATGTTTTATATTTTGTGAATGCTGACCATTTTGGGTAAGGTTTTTGAACTTCAAGATAATTACACCCAGTGTACTCAGTATAGGCATCCAGGTTAGCAGGATGGAAAGTACATTGTAGTCACCCATTCCTGAAGGTTCCTTCTCCTTGTGGTATGTGTGCAATGCCCCTTTACTGAGCTTGATTTTACTGACAAGTATATATTAGAACCAAGCTGCCTGGGCTGGAGTTCTGGCTCCATCATTCCTTAACTGCTCAACTTCGGCAACGGGTTTAACCTCTGTGTCTCAGTTTGCTTCTCTGATAGAAAGAGAATGATACTGATACTTTCCTTGTCAAATTGTTGTGAAAATTAAATAAGAGAATACATATACAACGGGCTTGGAATTGTGTGGCTCATAATAAATTCTTAAGAAATATTTATTATTACTCTCGCCCTTTCCAATTTTCTTTTCTTAACCTTTCCTCCCAATCTTTCCTCCATCATTTCTTACGTCAAACATGTTCCTGACACCTTACGACATTCCCTATTTCAGCTTTGCGATTCCTTCCAACTCTGAGTTTAAGATTCTAGGATTCTTTGACATGTCAGGCATTGCAATAGGTGTGCTGGGGAGTACAGATGAAGAGATGTGGTCTCTGCTCTCAGATTACCGCCCTACAGAGGAGAGAGGACAGTTTCAGATAATCCACGCAGTAGGCAGAATGTGATACATGTTCTTACATATGTATCAAGTGCATTCCTTGATACAGGAAGAGGGAGGGAAGAAAAATTTCAGTTGGAGAATGAAATATGCTTTGGGATAGATATTCAGCCATCTTGGCCTTCGCATTTGATCTTTTTTTGAGATTTTATTTATTTATTTTAGAGAGAGAATGCAAACAGGAGGAGGGCAAGTGGGAGAGGGGTAGAGAGAATGTCAAGCAGACTCCCTGCTGAGCAGGGACCCTGGCACAGGGCTCAACACGGGGCTCCATCTCACGACCCTGAGATCATGACCCTGAGATCATGACCTGATCCGAAACTAGAGTCAGACCCTCAATAACTGAGCCATCCAGGTGCCCCTGCATTTCATCTTGAATGAGGACCTTTGAAGGTGTGGGAATAGGTGAGCAAAGGCTCAGAGGCTGGAAAGCGAAGAATGAGTCTGGAGAACTTGAGTAAGTCTATGGAACTGGAACCTAGATATCATGCCGGGCAATTGCAGCCTAGGAATTCATGATTCCTAAAGAACTAGCAGGACATGCTAAGACTGGATTTTGTTTTACTGGTAGTAAGAAGCGCTTGAAAGTTAGAAATAAGTAGGGCCAAAATCAGTCCTTATTTCTTCTTTCTTTCTGTTCTGTTCCTTCTCCTGTTCCTTCTTTCTCTTTGCTACTGATTAAAGGACTGCTTTTCATTAAAGCAATTGGTCAACCCTACCTAGCCTTTCCCTTTGCCTCATGTTAAACCTGCTATGAATCCCTCTGGAGAAGGAGTACTGTGTCTTCTGTTAAGGTGATTTTTTCTCCTCTGGGATCTTAACTTACATTTACATATTCTAAATGACAGATGCAAAGAGAACATTTTTTATAATATATATTCTAATGACTTGAGCTTCATCAGTGATTACTTTTTTTTTTAAAGATTTTATTTATTAATTTGAGAGAGAGAGAGAGAGAGCGCGCGAGCTTGAGCAAGGAGTCGTGGGGGGGGTGGTTCGAGGGAGAGAGAGAAGCAGACTCTCTGCTGAGCAGGGAGCCTGACGCAGGCCTTGATCTCAGGACCCTGAGATCATGACCTGAGCCGAAGGCAAACGCCCACCAACTGAGCCACCCAAGGGCCCCTCAGTGATTAGTTTTGAATAAAAACATTGTAGATCAAATTTGCCTTGAGTCAAACATTAATAACACAAAGTAATTAGTGGATGTTGACTTATAGCACCCTAAAATAGGCATTTTCTTTTGAAATGGTGCTCCCTTTTTGAGTACTTGCATTATAAATCTGTAATAAGCACAACTTTAAGGCAATGTATGGAAAAAATCTGTGTTCTGAACACGGAACAATGTGATTTTCTGTTGAGACTACTGTACTTCCATGTAAATTTGCTTCTTCAGTCAGTATTACAGTTTCGTGTAAGAAATATACAATTTGAGTTGCATGTTATGAGTAGGACTCTACTTAATGCCCCCAAATTTAGCTACATTCTGTTAAAGTAATAAACAAGGAGACCATTAGACCGAGGTGACTCTGACACCTTGGAGGCCTGTGTAAGCAAACTGAAACCTAAGCCAGAGTCAATGAACTTGAATTTGAGAAAACAAAACTTAAGAACAACTAATCACAGACAGCCAACTAGGTTTTCCCCAATGAAGCAGCCAATGAAGCTATAGCTAATCAAATAATTTCTTGCTTTGTTTCTGCATCTGCCCCAAAAAAGACTTCTTCTTAGCTTCTGTCCACAGAGAGTTCCTAACCACTTTCAGCTTGGTGCTACTTGATTTAAATGAATGTTTGCTCAAATAAACTCTTATAAATTTTAAGGTACCTCAGTTTCTGTGTTTTGTAAGCTCAGAAAGGAAGAACCAGCTTTCCCCCGCGCCATGTTTTTGTCTCCACAGCAAGTTACATAACCTCTCTGAGTCTGTTTCCTCATCTGTAAAGGAATAATTATAAAAGTAATTACCTCATAGAAATGTTGTGATTATTGAATTGTGTATACAAAGCTGTTTGAATATGTTTGACATGTAGCAAGTTCCATGTTTCAGTGAACGTACTATTTTATCAATAAGGATGAAGAGGCTTCCTTTACTTGGTAAATTTTCTTCGTTTACTATGCCAGGACAATCTTTTAATTTTTTTTCTTAAGTTTAATTTTATTATCTTAGAGCAGTTTTAGATTCATAGCAAAGGTGAGCAGAAGTATAGAGAGGGTCCCCAACGCCCCTTTCCCATACATGCACAGCCGCGTCCACTATCAGCATATACCACAATTGTGATATATTTGCTACAGTTGATGAACCCACAATGATGGGATTTTTAGGGCATTGAAACTACTCTATATGATACTATAATGATGGATACCTATCATTATATACTTGTCTGAACCCTTAGAATATACAACACCAAGAATGAACCCTAATGCAAACTACGCACTTTGGGTGATAGTGACGTGTTAATGTAGGTTTATCGGTTGTAACAAATGTGCCACTCTGGTGGGGGATGGTAACAGTGGGGGAGGTTGTGCATATGTAGGGGCAAGGGTATATGGGAAATCTGTGTATTTTCCTCTCAATTTTGCTATGAACCTAAAAGTGCTCTAAAAAAATAAAGTCAATTAAAAAAGAATCCTCTGAGCTCTACCTTTTCATCTTTTCCTTCTCCTCAATCTCTGGCAATCACTGATCTATTTACTATCTCCATAGTTTTGCTTTTTCCAGGCAATATGATTGGAATAATACAATCTGTATGATTTTCAGATTACCTTCTTTTACCCAGTAACATGTATTTTTGGTTCCTTCATATCTTTTCATGGCTTGATAGCTCATTTCTTCTTTTTTTTTTTTTTAAGATTTTATTTATTTATTTGACAGAGGGAGACACAGCGAGAGAGGGAACACAAGCAGAGGGAGTGGGAGAGGGAGAAGCAGGCTTCCCGCGGAGCAGGGAGCCCGATGCGGGGCTCGATCCCAGGACCCTGGGACCATGACCTGAGCAGAAGGCAGAGGCTTAACGACTGAGCCACCGAGGTGCCCCATTGATAGCTCATTTCTTTTTCTTTTTTCTTTTCTTTTCTTTATTTATTTTTAAAACATTTTATTTATTCATTTGAGAGAGAAAGCCAGAGCACGAGTGGAGGAGAGGGAGAGGGAGAAGCAGACTCCCCGCTGAGCAGGGAGCCTGACTCGGGGCTGGATAAAGACCTGAGCTGAAGGCAGACCCTTAGCCAACTGAGCCACCCAGGTGCCCCTCATTTCTTTTTAGTACTGAATAATAAATTCAATTATATGGATGTCCCACAGTTTATTAATTCAATCATTTATTAAGGACATCTTGGTTGCTTCCAAGTTTTTGGCAATTATGAATAAAGCTGCTATAAACATCCGTGTGCAGGCTTTTGTGTGGATATAAGCTTTTAATTCATTTGGGTAAATAGTAAGGGGTACAATTCTTGGATTACATTGTAAGAGTATATTTAGTTTTGGGCGCCTGGGTGGCTCAGTTGGTTAAGCGACTGCCTTCGGCTCAGGTCATGATCCTGGAGTCCCAGGATCGAGTCCCGCATTGGGCTCCCTGCTCAGCAGGGAGTCTGCTTCTCCCTCTGACCCTCCCCCCTCTCATGCTCTCTCTCTATCTCATTCTCTCTCTCAAATAAATAAAATCTTTAAAAAAAAAAGAGTATATTTAGTTTTGTTAGAAACTGTCAAATTGTCTTCCAAAGTGGGTGTACCATTTTGTACTCAAACTAGCAACGAATACAGTTCCTGTTGCTCCACATCCTTGTCAGCCTTTGGTGTTGTCAGTGTTTTGGATTTTGGTCATTCTAATAGGTATACAGTTGTGTGTCATTGTTGCTTAATTTGAAATTTCCTAATGATGTATGATGTCGAGCATTTTTTCATATGATGATTTGCCATCTACATATCTTCTTCGGTAAGGTGTCGAGTTCCTTTGCGCATTTTTAAATTGGTTTGTTTGTTTTCTTATTGTTGAGTTTTAAGGGTTCTTTGTATATTTTGGATAGCAGTCGTTTATCAAAAATGTCTTGCAAATATTTCTCTCAGTCTGTGTCTTGTCTTGTCATTCTCTTGACCTAGGTCAATAATTCAAATTTTAAAAAAATTTGAATTAGAAAACAATGTCTTAACTAGAAACTTATAACAGAGTGAGGAGAAATAACATTGGAGCAGCTAAAGATTGTGGGTTTTTTTCCCCCCCACTGTAAAATACTAAGTGGCTAGATTGTTTTTCTAGTCTTTTAAAGAACATTTTCATTTTAAAATAATTTCAGATGCACAGAATTGCAAAATTAGCACAGGGAATTCTCTTTTTACTGTTCTCCTTGCTTCCCTTAATGTTAATGTCTTACATAACCATGGTACACGATTACAACTAAGAAATTAATGTGGGAACAACACTCCTAGCTAAACTACAGGCTATTAGGATTTGATCAGCTTTCCACTAACGTCCTTCTTCTATTCTAGGATCCAACACAGCGTATCATGTTGTATTTAGTTGTCATGTCTCCTAGGTTTTCTTTACTCTTTTGTGGTTTCTCTGTCTCTCCTTGTTTTTCAAGACTCTAACACTTTTGAAGAGTACCAGGTGAATATTTTGTAGAGTATCTTTCAATTTGTGTCTGTCTGATGATATTTCATGATTAATTGGACTGGAATTATGGAGTTCTGGGAAGAATACCACAGAAGTAACTTGCCTTTCTCATCCTGACATATTAATGGGTACATGACATCAACGTGACTCACACTGATGGTGTTAACCTTGATCATTTGGCTAAGGTGGTATCTGCCAGGTTTCTCTCCTGTAAAGTTATAATTTTTCCCATTCCATGTTCTATTCATTAGAAGCCAGTCACTAAATCCAGACCATACTCAAAAAAGGATAATTAGGCTCCACCTCCCAAAACCACAGTAATTAATAGACACCACAATAATTACTAAATATTATGGGTGATACTTTGAGGCTATGCTAATATCCTATTTCTCTTTAAAGTTCTGACCACTAATTTAAGCATCCATCAGTGGAATTTCCCTGTGGCAATAATAACTACTGTAAAATTCTAATGATTTTCTATTTCTCTCATTTTTTTCTTTTTTAAAAGATTTTATTTATTTATTTGAGAGAGAGAGAGAGAGCACGCACAAGCAGGGGGAGCAGCAGAGGGAGAGGGAGAAGCAGGCTCCCCACTGAGCAGGGAGCCCGATGCGGGGCTCAATCCCAGGACCCTGAGATCATGACCTGAGCCGAAAGCAGACACTTAACCGACCTGGCCACCAGGGCACCCCAGGATTTCTCTTATTAGCCCACCCTAAGACACTTTTGCTTATTAAGGCAGGCACAGCTTCAGAGGTATGGGAAAGGATTTCCTCCAGACCAAAATATAATTCTCACTTGACCAATGGTACCTGACATCACCTCTGTGTGGGTGGAAGAAAACCCTTTATTCCAAGCATCATCTAAAATGCACACAACCTGCCCCACATTGACCCCCTTTTTTGTTTCACCAACTAGCTCAGACCTGCACTTTGACATCCTGATTAGGACCAACTCTGCCATCTGTTTGCGCGGTCTTCTCAGCTGCTCCTGGGGGGACCGGTAACATTCCCCCCTCCTACTAGGAGCCCTGTTTGACTTGACTGTGAGAATAGCCGCTGTTGAGCCAGGCCTGGCTTCCCTGCCTGGCTGGTCTTCTTTGCCACAAAACCAATGCCAAGCCTGGCTCCGAAAGGCTGGGCCTGTGACAGTCGACAGTCACAAACGTGGGTTGAGAGTTAAAACTGAGCATAGAGAAAACCAGATCCTGGTGGAGTCAGCAAATTAGCATATTCCCCTGAGTCAGTTTCACTTAAACTAATTAAGTTTCCTTTTGCTCACCACCCTTTGTTGAATTTTCTCAAGCTTTTTATGACTCAATGAAACACAAGCTTGTGGATTTCTTCGTATGTTGCTTAATAGATCAGCATGTCAGCAAATAACTTCTTTGCAGGGAGTTGGTGAAATGCAGGAGTGACTGACAATTGCTCAATGCCTAGAAAAAACACATCACCAGATAGGGCAGGTGGGAAAGGAGTGCAGTACAGAGACATGAAAGCTTAATCTGCAATTCTAGGTTTTAATGCACAGTGGATTAATATAAAAATGGAGAGTGTTCCTATTGATTTCTGAGAAAAAAAATATATCAGGCTATTCCTTTTATGTGGTTTATTCATTAAGCATTGACAAAGACACCATTTTGCCATACTTTGGCTTTTCTTATCTGTCATCAGAGACAGAAATTGATTTTTTTTTTTTTTTTATTTGGGCCTGTCAAATCTGAATGTTGAAAATAGCTAGCAAATTAGCTAAAAAATTCACAGTGCTGAATGTGTGCCTTTTGCTGTTTGGCATAGTAAGAGTTGAGATTTTAGAAAGAGGCTCTGTGGATAAGGCCTAGGTAAGAGGAAGAAGTCATTAAAGTTACAAAGCCTTAGCACTTTTACAGAAAATTGAACTTTAGGGAAGAAAAATCTGGTGGTATTTGTTATAGGGTTGATTGTTCCTAGCTGGTCTATGTTCAAATATTGAGCATTTTCCATGTGTGGGAATGATAGTGATGGCAATGGCAATCCATAAGGTACGTTTCCATGTGGGACTCACATAGGGCTTTAGTGATAGGATTTGTGCAGAGCCTGAGAGCCTGCCTGCATCACTCTGCTTCTAGAGCATTCAGCGATGTCTGCAGTTTCTCCCATTAGAATGACATTTATATTTTTGCATCATCATTTGGATTTCTGACTGCCCCTGTTATCAGGACAGAGAAATATCTTAAACATTAATAGCTGTCAATACTCTAGATTAATTGCTTCCCTCCCCACAGTGAGAAAAACCCACTAAAATAGAATGCGTGTGCACTGGGTAGTGGACAGTGATTAAAAAGATGGGAATAGTTCTGCTGAAGGTGGAAGGAGGGCCAAAAATAAATATGCTGAACATTCCAGAGCAAGAGCACATGCTGTGGCTCTGGAAGATTCAGATATTCAGGGGGTGATGAATGAAAAATAGGTCTTTGGATCATATCAACACATTTTTGCATTTTTCTTTTATTTTTTTGTTAACCACTTGCCATACTTGGTGTCTCTTCTGTTTAAAATGCAATTTAATAAAAAGGGGGCACCTGCATGGCTCAGTTGGTTAAGCATCCAACTCTTGATTTTGGCTCAGGTTGTGATCTCAGGGTCCTGAGATCGAGCCCCTAATTGGGCTCTGTGCTGGGTGTGGAGACTGCTTAAGATTCTCTCCCTCTCCTCTGCCCACTCCCCTCAACTCCCCTGCTAGGACATGCTCTCTAAATAAATAAATAAATAAATAAATAAATAAATAAATAAAATGCAATTAATATGATTGAAAGCATAGTGATAGCAGGAGAAACCATTTTACCCAGACACAGATTCCTGTTCTGCACAAATTCCAGGCGATTCCAAGAATTGTATCCAATTCTATAATATTGTAAGCACTATCCTGTTATTTAAAAAACTTCAAAGCCATAGTCAAAACACAGCTAAAATATCCTATTACGTATGTTTTCTTTCAAAGGAATCAACTGATAAAACCGGAAACAGCCATTAACTTTAGGTAATCATCTGTGTCTGAGAGTTCAATGCTCCAAGAACTACAAAGAACATTTGCTGACAAGGTCATGCAAAAGGTTCCCTGTTTTGATTTGACATTCAGAAACATTCCATTAGACAATGGCACCAACCTGAGTTTTTTGGTTTTTTTTTTAAGATTTTATTTATTTGACAGAGACAGAAATAGCAAGAGCAAGAGCACAAGCAGGGGGAGTGGGGGAGGGAAAAGCAGACTTCCCGCCGCGGAACAGGGAGCCCAATGCGGGGCTCGATCCCAGGACCCTGGGATCATGGCCTGAGCCGAAGGCAGACGCTTAACGATCGAACCACCCAGGCGCCCTGCCAACTTGAGTTTTTATCTTTACAGTCCTTCCTCCTCATCCCCGGGGCAAGTTCCAAGACACCCCCCCCCCCCACCCCATGGATGCCTGAAACCTCAGATAGTACCCAACCCTACATATACTTTGTTTTTTTTCCTACATATACATACCTATGATAAATTTAATTTATAAATTAGGCACAGTAAGAGATGAATACCCAAACTAAGAGTAAAATAGAACAATTATAATAATATGCTGTAATAAAATATGAATGTGATCTCTCTCAAAATATCTCATGGCAGGGCACTCACCCATCTTGGAATGCTTTGAGGTGACAGAGCGCCTGCGTGGGAGTGAGGCGAGCGGTGACGCAGCATTCTGACGCAGCATTCTGACGCAGCATTCTGACGTAACGTTATGCTGTTACCGACCCTCTGAGGCTACCAGGCTGCGTCAGGAGGATCCTCTGCTTCCCATTGCGGTTGACCTCAAGTAACAAACTTCGGAAAGCGAAGCTGTGGGTAAGGTGGGACTGTTCTACTACGTTGTGATTTCTCTTGTAAGGATTTGTATTGTTAGGAGGCGAAAAAAGTCACTTTTCCAAAAACTGTGTGAAGAATAGTCATTTTTCCTTAGTACAGAGCACCGATAATTCGGTTTTCTATCATTTCCTCCTTCTACTCTTAGCCCTTTACGTTTTATTTGCAGATAACAACTGGAGTAATCTTCTAGAAACGTAAATAGGATTATTTCACCCTCTGCTTAACTTTCCATTGGTTTTTTGTATTTAAAATTTAAGCTCCCTTACCCCAGCTATGAAGCTGGAAGGAATGAGCCCTTTCTCACCAGCCTTATCTCATGACACCTTCCCATTTCCTTACTTGGTTCCAATCACACAGATGTCTTTCTGTTCCTAGATAAATTGCCTGCTTCCTTCTGACCTTACGCCTTTGTAGTTGCTGTTCATACTGCCTAGAAAGCTCTGCTCCCCAATTTTTGCATGACTGGCTGCTTAGGTTCCACTCAAATGTGTTTCCTCCCAAGTAAGGTCTTCCTTTCCCTCCAAACTTTGATCCCAGTCAACATCACATCACCTGGCTTTTTTTTTTTTTTTTTAATACTGTCTTTCATGATCTGAAATTATCTTGTTCAATCCTCTTTTTACTTTTTGTCATCCCTTCACAAGAATGTAACTCCATGGAGGAGAGTCATTGTCTCCATTGTTTCCTTCCATACTTCCGGACTGATAACAATCTGGAGTTATGTAAATATTTCTTGAATGAATAAATTAATAAATTATTTCCTTTCTTGGTTGGTCAGTTGACAATCCGTAGAAACTTCACAGTAGAAAAGTACATGTATTCCAATTAGTTTGTATACACAGAGAGATTGGCAATTACCGTTACCAACTCCTAGGAGATTGGGTTTCTCTGGGCTTTGACCTAGTAAGGTCTCAAAAAAGAAAATGCTACTGGTTCATTAAGAATGTGATCTCTTCAGATGAGTCAATCAGACAATGCAAATTACTAATATAGTAAATACAATACAAATTAAAAGAGGGAAGGGAAGGGAGTTCAACAGAGGTTGGAAGGTAGATGTAATGTATAGATTAGCCCAGAGAATTCTTATTCTCATTGTCGATGCCAAGAGATAGGTCTGTAACCTGAAAGGACACTGACAGAAGGCCTGGCAGTGACTCTCCGATGCTTTCTAAATGTGCCAGGAAAACGAAGAAATGTGAGGCATGTGGTGGGGAAGCCAATCTGTGTATTTAACCAGCATTTAACATTGAGTAAGGAAAAATTTTTGACAAAAGAAAGAGTTGGGGATGCAGTGATAGAGCCATCTATGGAGTGCTGGAGAGTGAGTCTCTGTGTGCGTAGCCTAGGGGGTAACATGTGGCTAAAACAGATATGAAGAGTCTTCTGTAAGGGAGAAAAATTTCTAAAAATAGAGCTTGTGTTTAGAGGGAGAAAGGGACTATCTCAAGCTTTGTCCTTAATGAAGGGGGAGAAATGGAGTATAGTGTTGGGAGCTGATTGTAGGGAAATACAACTCCAGCCATTTTTGGACAGCAGTTAATAGAGTCAAATGTTTTCTTTTCTTATTTATTTATTTATTTATTTGCGAGGGAGAGAGCACGAGCAGGGTGGGGGGTGGGGAGGAAGGGGAGAGGCAGAGAGAGAAGCAGACTCCCAGCTGAGCAGGGAGCCTGATGCGGGCCTCGATCCCAGGACCCTGAGATCATGACCTGAGCTGAAGGCTGGTGCTTAACCAACTGAGCCTCCCAGGCACCTCTAGAGTCAAATGTTTTCTGTCACCATTTTAAGCCACGGTGCAGATACGGTTAGCACAGAACTACCAAACAATAACCTCCCTGGGCAACTGAACCCATTTCAAAAGCCATGGGCAGGAATTTTAAAACCTGGGTCTCCGTGACTGAACTTTGGAAATGTGGGAATGCCTAAAACCACACACATGTTTGTGATTATCCTCACATGTATTTATTTCTGGAGAAATTATTCATAACTTTTTCTTGGATTCTTAAAGGGGTCTGAGATCTTTAAAAGGGCAAGATACTCTGCTGGATGGCTTTGCGGATGCTACCCTTTTTATGAGAAAGATCCCCCACTTGCCCTTAGGTAGTGACAATTAAGAGGATTCAGCAAGGGGGCAAAATTGGTACTAAAAGTCTTTCTATGGCTTGGTAAATTTATGAATGATCCTGCTACATTGAAAGTAACTCTGGCTATCCAGAGACTCCAAAAAGAGTTCCTGTTGCTTTGTGCATATAACTATATAGACTTTGGCAGATGGACAAATGACTCATTGCCTTTGGAAATACTAGGGAAAAGCTATACTTTGCATCTGTCTCAGGTGTAAATTTGCTTTTGATTGACATTGTGATGACAAACAATTTAAAGTAAAGAAAGACAAAATGTCATCTTTGGGGGCAGATGCTACTATTAGAAGTCAAAAGTGTGAGGGAAGTGCTTTTAAAAATGTGCTATTTCTCTGTGTTCTTTTATGCCATTGTAAGCACAGGAAAAACATTTTTATTCTTACTCTCATTTAAAAGTCAGTGACTGCAGCATTCATTGTAAGTGAAAAAACATTGTCCACCTGAATTTTATGGTGGGCACACAAGGGTTTGGCAATAAATGGTTTAGGGGGCCCTGTAACTTCAATTATTGTTGCAATTTCAAATAACCAAACAACTATCTTTGTGTGTGTGTGAAATACACATTTTGTGAAAACTCACAAGTGTTTATTAGAAATTCCTTACAAAACATCAGATGTTTATTGTCCTGGAGCATTGGGCTCAAAATCTTTAATTTATTGGCTAGAATGAATTGTTCTAGTACCAAGATACTATTATGGCCCCTTTAATTCAGTTAGTGTATTTGGTATATGCAGATAATATATTAATTTAAAACAAAAGTTAGGGAGGCTCTTAAATAAGTATTTCCATGAAGGCTTGAGAGGGTCCATGCCTCTTCTCCCAGGGAATTGCCTTGACACCGGGAAAATCAGATTTCATGAATATAACTTGATATTATCCTTTATTTACCCCGGAAAGATAAGATGGCAAAACAGCACACCCAATTCAATAATAGATAAGAAACACACACTTTTTCTTTTCTGAGAGTTATGTAACCTTTGGGTCCATTTGGATGTTTAGAGAATTTTTCTTTTTGTACTTTGTGGGAATTTTAAAGATATATATGGCAAAGAGTTTATATCAAACAAAATGACCTACTTAAAATAGAAAAAAACGAACCAGTTCCATTCATCTGAGCCAGCAGAAGCTGAAAAATCCTTGATGCTGATATTCTCTACTGACTGTCTCACTTCAGAGTTTCTCTTTTAATTTTCTTGACACTCCTCATTTCGGAGAGACTGACATGTATCAGCTGGAACGCCCCTTCAAATGTGCACCGCAGATTCTCTCCAGGAGACCTCTTGGGCTCTTCACTCTGCGCTAATATCTGATAAGAAAGGACCCACGTCCAGACGCCAACTGTCACTTAAGCTCCCTCCACGCCAGTCATCCTTGAAAGTGACCTAACAGTGCAGGTCTGTCCCCACTGCCCTGGGGATGCCTCGGCTCCCTGGCTCAGTGGATCCACAGCAAGGCTCTCCTTTGCTCTGTGACCCAGTTGCCACTTAGCTTTGGGATCTTGAGGATTTAAGATTTTGTCACCTTCTTAGTCTCAAGTGTCCGCATCACCTTGTCATTCTCTACTTCACTCTAACTACTTATGCCTCCCAGAACTCAGAGACCGTTCAGAACGTGAAAAGTTTAGAAAGGTCTTCAAAAAGCTGAATAATCTGACTTCCAAGAACTACACTTTCCTCCTTTCTAGTATTCATTTCTTTGAGAACTTTTGCTGTTCTCCAGATCGTAGATGGCTAATGTGAGAATAATCCTCATTACTCACTTTCTAACAAGTTGTAAATTATTTGGATAGACATTGAAACTATTGCTAATTAATTCTGCTTGTTTTCTCTTGGAGCTGGGGGGGGGGGGAGAGATGTCTGTGTGTGCATACCCTTGTGTATGTGCCATCCATGAAAAACTGGTATCCAGAATTCTACATTTTTTTATTGAGATATAACTGACATATAACATTATATTAGTTTCAAGTGTACAACATAATGATTCAGTATTTGTATATATCATGAAATGTTTGCCACAGTAAGTCTAGTTACCATCCATCACCACACATAGTTACAATTTTTTTTTCTTGTGATGAGAACTTTTAAGATCTACTCTTATCAACTTTCAAATATCAAACACAGTGTTGTTAACTATAGTCACCATGCTATATATTACATCTCTAGGACTTCTCTATTTATAACCAGAAGTTTGTACCTTTTGACCACCTTTACCCATTTTTCCTACCCCACCCCAGAATTTTAGAATTTAAAGGCCTATTTTCTTTTTTTTTTTTTAAAGATTTTATTTATTTATTTGACAGAGAGAGACACAGCGAGAGAGGGAACACAAGCAGGGGGAGTGGGAGAGGGAGAAGCAGGCTTCCCGCTGAGCAGGGAGCCCGATGCGGGGCTCGATCCCAGGACCCTGGGATCATGACCTGAGCCGAAGGCAGACGCTTAATGACTGAGCCACCCAGGCGCCCCTAAAGGCCTATTTTCAACATGCCAAATTATTATATCAGAAATCTCTAGTTCCTTTATGCTTTTTTAAAATGAAAATTTCAGTCTAAAACATGATTTCCTTAATCATAGTCTTACCTTTTTAGAAGATTTTTTGTTTTTAAATTTTATTTAAATTCAATTAATTAACATATAGTGTATTATTCGTTTCAGAGGTAGAGTTTAGTGATTCATCAGTTTTATATAATACCCAGTGTTCATTACATCATGTGCCCTCCTTAATGCCCATCATCCGGTTACCCCATCCCCCACCCCTACCCCTCCAACAACGTTCAGTTTGTTTCCTATGATTAAGAGTCTCTTATGGTTTGTCTCCCTCTCTGATTTCATCTTGTTTTATTTTTCCTTCCCTTTCCCCTATGATCCTCTGTTTTGTTTCTTAAATTCCACATATGAATGAGATCATATGATAATTGTCTTTCTCTGGTTGACTTATTTCACTTAGCATAATACCCTCTAGTTCTATCCACATCATTGCAAATGGCAAGATTTCAATTTTTTTTGATGGCTGAATAGAATTCTATTGTATATATATACCACATCATCTTTTTCCATTCATCTGTTGATGAAGATCTGGGCTCTTCCCATAGTTTGGCTATTGTGCACATTGCTGCTATAAACATTGGGGTACAGGTGCCCCTTCAGATCACTACATTTGTATCTTTGGGGTAAATACCCAGGAGTGCAATTGCTGGGTCGTAGGGTAGCTCTATTTTCAGATTTTTGAGGAACCTCCATACTGTTTTCCAGAATGGCTGCACCAGCTTGCATTCCCACCAACAGTGTAGGAGGGTTCCCCTTTCTCCTCATCCTCGCCAACATCTGTTGTTTCCTGTGTTACTTTTAGCCATTCTGACTGCTGTGTGGTGGTATCTCATGGTGGTTTTGATTTGTATTTCCTTGATGCCGAGCGATGTTGAGCACTTTTTCATGCGTCTGTTGGCCATTTGTATATCTTTTTTGGAGAAATGTCTATTCATGTCTTCTGCCCATTTCTTTTTTGGATTATTTGTTCTTTGGGTGTTGAGTTTGATAAGTTCTTTATAGATTTTGGATACTAGCCCTTTATCTGATAAGACATTTGCAAATATCTTCTCCCATTCTGTCGGTTGCCTTTTGGTTTTGTCAACTATTTCCTTTGCTGTGCGAAGTTTCTGTATCTTGATGAAGTCCCAATAGTTCATTTTTGCCCTTGCTTCCCTTGCCTTTCACAATGTTTCTAGGAAGAAGTTGCTGCGGCTGAGGTCGAAGAGGTTGCTGCCTGTGTTCTTCTCTAAGATTTTGATGGATTTCTGTCTCATATTTAGGTCTTTCATCCATTTTGAGTCTGTTTTTGTGTGTGGTGTAAGAAAATGGTCCAGTTTCATTCTTCTGCATGTGGCTGTCCAACTTTCCCAACACCAAGATAGTCTTTTGTTGAAGAGACTGTCTTTTTCCATTGGATATTCTTTCACGCTTTGTTTAAGATTAATTGACCATAGAGTTGAGGGTCCATTTCTGGGTTCTCTATTTTTTTTTTTTTTAAGATTTTATTTATTTATTTGTCAGTGAGAGAGAGAGAGAGCACAAGCAGAGGGAGAAGCAGGTTCCCTGCTGAGCAAGGAGCCAGATGTGGGACTCGATCCCAGGACCCTAGGATCATGACCTGAGCCGAAGGCAGATGCTTAACCAACTGAACCACACAGGTGTCCCTGGGTTCTCTATTTTGTTCCATTGACCTATGTGTCTGTTTTTGTGCCAGTACCATACTGTCTTGATGATTATAGCTTTGTAATATAGCTTGATGTCCAGAATTGTGATGCCACCAATTTCGGTTTTCTTTTTCAACATTCCTTTTTAGAATATTTTAATCTTAGAAAGCATGCACTAATTTATTCATACACTACAAATTCAATAATCCTATGAAATCATGTTATTAATTATGATGTTTTGAATAGATTTAGGGGAACTTTGTCAAAGCAGAGATGGTTTTTCTTTTTCTTTTTTTTAAAGATTTTATTTATTTATCAGAGAGAGAGAGAGAGAGGGAGAGAGCACATGTGGGGGGTGGGGGGCGAGCAGCAGACAGAGGGAGAAGCAGACTCCCTCCTGAGCAAGGAGCCTGATGCTAGACTCTATCCCAGGAACCTGGGATCTTGACCTGAGCCATAGGCAGACACTTAACCTACTGAGCCACCCAGGCATCCCCAGAGATGGTTTTTCTAATACTAGTTTCAGTGTGACTAGATTTATATACAGTTTTATATAGGAACTGCTTACCTCTGCAGACAGATGGGATAAAGTGGGACAGAAACCTGCTGTCTAGTGGCTCGGGTGTCTATTAAAAACTGACTCCATTTTCAAGTAGCAAATTTAAGAAAAGAAATAACAGTGATTCAGAATCCATTCAGCAATATCAAAACTCTACATAAAAATAGAAAATCTTTACTTAAAAGATCTCAGGATATGCAATTCTATCACTTATAATTTTCTCCGTATTAAGACTTGGAGTAGGGGCGCCTGGGTGGCTCAGTTGGTTAGGCGACTGCCTTCGGCTCAGGTCATGATCCTGGAGTCCCTGGATCGAGTCCCGCATCGGGCTCCCTGCTCGGCAGGGAGCCTGCTTCTCCCTCTGACCCTCCCCCATCTCATGTGCTCTCTCTCTCTCTCTCATTCTCTCTGTCTCAAATAAATAAATAAAATCTTTAAAAAAAAAAAAAAAAAAAAAGACTTGGAGTAATTTACTCATATTTGGAAGCTGAATTGACTCTGTCAGGCTGCTAGAGTGTGAGTTTTCGATAAACCACTGTGTGTCAAATTTGCTTACTCTGTGAGGGAGCCCTCTCATTGTTGAAGTTGTGCCTGAAAAATGTCTGAGAGAACTTCCTGGACTTATTCTTTGTTCCTCTCAAGTCTGAAATTCTAATGGTGACGTTTGGAATCAGGCAGACAGAATATTCAGGTATTCTCAAAAATAAATGGATTTTCCTTCCAGCATGAGAATGTTGACCTGAGTCATGAGCAAACCACGTGGGAGAGTGATCTGGTCAGAGTGCTTACCCACTCTCCAGTCATTTGCAAGATAGGATGTACTCTGAGGAACTAGCGAACAGTAATCAGACCAATATTTATCCACCATTGTAATTCTGAAGGTTTTTAAATGAAAAACTTAGTAATCTTATTAAATGATGTATTATTAAACCACTATGATTTTGTACTTCATAAATATATAAGCACACATACTGAAATTCATTTTGATAGAAAATTCATGTCTTTTTAATCAGAAAATTGATGTCATTTATTATACCCCAAGTGTCATTCTATTATTCCTTTCTGGGAAGCCCTGAAGTAAGCTGATCAAAGAAAAGAGCACTACATTGTATAATGATAAATTTTATGTCTGTTTGATATGAAAGAAGCTATGTTGTAAAATGGAAAAAAATAAATGCCTTTGTCTTTGAAGCAAACATTTTGGAAATGATTCCCTTACTCTTAGTAAATTAAAAGATAACATCTCTTGATCAGGAAGAATCACTCCTGGGGCCACTTTTCCTTTCCTTACTTCAGAGGATTTTTGTGAGGATTGAGTGAGAAAATGTAAAACTGTTTACTCATTCGTTCTTTCAAAAAATTTTACTGTATTCTCATTTTATGGAAGCTTCTAATAGTGCATCTAATCTATGAAATATCTAATCTGTAAAAGCAGTTTACATGTCAGTGCATTATGTCGATTTCCTTTCACCCAACACAGTGCCTTTGTAAGTAAGTATACACAACCATGCACAGGCAAACAAGGGGGAAAGGAACTGCTGCCTTTTTGTTGGTACGCACAGTGTCTTTTCCATTCCCTTGTCCATTTCCCTGCTATTTCTTCAGTGCAGTCTGTAGCGACTTGAGAATGGAAACAATCCCCCAAAAGTGGGTGACTTCCCGAGATTTGGAAGTGTCCTTTGGAATGGATGTTTTAAGTTACCAGAGTCTCACAGAAATCCCTGGAGTTAGATGTAGTTAGAACTGAGCTGAAATTCTGCCTTAGCATTTATTTCGTGGGTGTAGCCTTTACTTAAGATTGAGGAAGCCAATATCTGTTCACAGGGTGGCTGAAAGCATTTATTAAATGAAACCAGTTATAAAGCACCTGGCATCTTGCTCAATATTGCAGGGGTCCTGGCCCAAGAGTGTTGAGGGTCTTTTCATGACACAAGCCCCCTGGGGCTGTCTTTTCTGGGATGGGGTGTAAGAGAGTGGGGTGGTCCTTTAAACTGTGAGTTGCCTTGATTTGCACTGGAACCGCTTGGGAGGGAAAATATCTCATACTTCAGTAAAACTGATGATTATAAATATTCAAGAGTATGTAACAAAGGAAACCTCTCAGTGAGCTCAAGACACTGTCAATGCCATTCAGCCAAAGCCCATCAAGAACACACCTGTAGACGGAGCCAGGGATGCACACTTTGGGGACAGTGAAGCGTTCCAGTAAGACGTAGTAAGGAAGGACTTACAGCATTTGGGCCTGTGCTGGGGATTTGGGGGATGGTTTAAGAAAGCAGAGCTTTCCTCTAGATTGGCTGCTGTCAGGAAGGGGGTGGTGGTGGAGAGAGGTAGATAAATCTATGACTAGGTATTGTATTAGTCTGCTAGGGCTGTCTGGAACATTTGCCAACACCACCAAGCAATTCTCCAATGCTAAGTGGACACCAGCTGGATGTCCTACAAATTTAACTTAATTCTCACACTGTCTATGTGAAAACAGCATCAGATCCCTCAGGTTAAGGGCTCAGTCCCACAAGGCTGCCTCCACTTCAGATCCCGATTCAAGTTGTCACCTCTATTTCTGACTGGCTATAAATCGGTTTCCCTCAACTTCCTCCTACAGTTTGCTAATTTGCTATCATAGCTCACAATGCTCAGGAGAACATTTACTTACATTGATTATCAGCTTATCATAAAGAATACAGATGAACATCAGGTGAAGAGGTATACAGAGTTCTGGAAGGATCTCAAGAGCAGGAGCTTCTGTCTCCATGGGAGTGGGGTGCACCACCCTCCAAGCATGTGACATTCATTCACCAGCCCAGAAGCTCGTCAAATCTTGTTGTTCAAGAGTTTTGGAGAGTTTTAGCTTTAATCTCCAGCCCAGCACTCTCCTACCCTTCATAGAGGTTGGTGGCTGGGGCTGAAATTCCAACTCTGTAATCACTTGGTCTTTCTAGTGACCAGCTCCATCCTAAGGCTATGTAGGGACCCCACCCTAAGTCACCCCATTAGCATAAACTCAGGTGTGACCCAAAGGGATTGCTATGAATAGCAAGACACCCCTGCCACTTAGGAAATCACTAGAGTTTTAGTTCTGTGTCAGAAACCAGGATGAAGACCAAATATATTTCCTATTATACCACAGGCTGCTATAACAAATGACCACAGACTGGGTGGCTTAAAAAAACAGAATTTATATCTTCACAATTCTAGAAGCTAGAAGTCTAAGAGCAAGGGGTTGTTAGGGTTGGTTTCATCTGAGGCCTCTCTCCTTGCCTTGTAGATGGTCATCTTCTCTCTCTGTCTTCATATGGTCTTCCCTCTGTCTCTGCATTTAAATCTCTTTTTATAACAACTTAATTGACTTAATCATATTGAGTTAGGACCCTCTCTGGGGACCTCGTTTTAACTTATCTCTTCAGAGATCTTACCTCCAAAAATAGTCACTTCTGATGTACTGGGGTTTAGGGCTTCAACGTATGAATCTTGAAGGGCCACAGTTCAGCTGATAAGAGATGTCTTAAATAATCTTATCCAGAAGTGCAGACTAGGGTAAGGCATTTACTCATACTAGCTAGGATAGGGATGTTTGGTCATTAATGTGGCTTTGCCACTGTTCATGTTTTGCCTATGTTCGTTGTTTTTATCTTGATCCATCGTGGCCATAGAACATCCTTATCTGATGCTGATGTTCTGTAAAATTATTTATGTTCAGCAGGAGTACACCAAGTCCTACCTGGGCGGGCCAGGCCAACTCCTAGATGCCAGGGACTGTTTTTCTCTTTCTCAGCATCATTAAAAAAAAAAGAGGACAAACTGAAATACAACACCAGTTCATATTGCTATCCTTACCAATTTAAAACTAGGTGTTTTGGCCAATGCAACATAGGGAGCTTTTCCAAATAGGCTGGCACCTAATAAGTGTGAATAAAACCTCTTCCTAAGCAGGATAAATGGGTAAATAAGAAGGTGCAATGACTATCACCCAGCCACCATTGGGGAGGGTATGTGCTATGGTGATCGCTGTGAATTGTGTAAGACTGATGAATCACAGACCTGTACCTCTGAAACAAATAATACATTATATGTTAAAAAAGAAAAAAAAGATGATAGTAGGAAGGGAAAAATGAAGGGGGGGGAATCAGAGGGGGAGACGAACCATGAGAGACTATGGACTCTGAGAAACGAACTGAGGGTTCTAGAGGGGAGGGGGCTGGGGGGATGGGTTAGCCTGGTGATGAGTATTAAAGAGGGCACGTATTGAATAGAGCACTAGGTGTTATACGCAAACAATGAATCATGGAACACTACATCAAAAAAAAAAAATAGAGAAAAAAAAAGTTGCAATGAAAACTGTGATGCTAAACTATATCACAAGACTCTTGCATAAAGACTTATTAAAAACTGAAATAAGAAACACAGTGATTTCTTGTGATTACTCAGCATAACGGGGAAGGCTGAGCGCATACTGCTCAAGTGAGGGGTAAGCACATGACACAATAGACATGGTAACAGGATGAGAATTAGGGTCACAGTGGGAAGAACTTGGGTTTTAATGGCAGGATTGAATTTAAACCTTGACTTTTCTCCTAATTAGCTGGGCTACTTAGCTTCTTTGAGCCTGTTTCCTCACCTGTAAAACAGATATCATAATAATATTTCAAGGGTTTATTGTGAGGAACAGGAGGGGAAAATGCATGTAAAGGACAAAACTTAGCATACTGCTGATATATATAATATAATATATAATATTATATATGCTATAATATATAACTATAGTAACTGTATAATAACTGTAATATATAACTAACTAAAAATATAGATATATAACTAAAATATATAAAAACTATAATAAATATAATAATAGTGATGATGATGATAATGATGATGGGGAGGAGGAGACTTCCTTAACTTTTTCATTGCTCTTTCTCCAGATACAATCTTTCGGCAAATCTTATGAGCCCTACCTTTAAAATTTGTATTGAATCTGGCAGCTTCACCATCTTTTCTACTTCCTGGTCCAGGTCGTCATAACATCTTGCATGAACTATTGTACACTCTTCCTAGGTGGTATACCTACTTCCATTCTTGCCTCTCTGCTCCTATACCACAGCTTATTATCCACTTAGGCCAAAACTGAACCATGGTACATCTCTATTTGTCCCAACCCCCAGAATAAAAGATGTACAGAAGATAACTAAGCGTATGAAAAGATGCTGAACATCATACATCACTGGGGAATTACAGATGAAAACAACAAGATACCACTATACACCTGCTAGAATGGCCCAAATCCAGAACACTAACAAGACCAAATGGTGGTGGAAAACTAAACATACTCTTACCCTACGATCCAGTAATTGTGCTCTTTGGCAGTTACCTAAATGAGTTAGAAACTTATATCCACACAAATCCCTGTGCATGAATGTATACAGAAGCTTTTTTCATAATTGCCAAAACTTGGAAGGAACCAAGATGCCCTTCAGTAAGTGAATGGATAAATAAACTGGTAAATCCAGACAATGGAGTATGGTTCAGTGCTAAGAAGAAATGAGCTATCATGTCATGAAAGGACTTGGAGGGAACTTAATTTCGTATCACCAAGTGTAAGAAGCCAGTCCGCATACTACTATTTGTATGTATTAAATGTTTCAGAAGCTGGCACCCTGCACCGCCCCGCCCCCCATGTGATATGTGTGACATTCTTCAGGCACTCCTGGCTATCCCTGTGCTTTAATAAAATCAACTTTTTGAAAAAAAAAATTTAAAAGTATTCCGTCTTTATATATGTTATTACACCTGCCTTATACAAATTCCAAAGTTGACAATATGCTCAGGCAGAGACACTTAGATATATTTAAATATCAGGAAGCAACCAGCTCCTGAGTGCAGTGAATTCTGAGGTCTATAGTAAGAAGACTGGTTATTACCTTAAAGTTCTGTTTAAGAATAACTTCCCAGGGCGCCTGGGTGGCTCAGTCAATTAAGCATCTGCCTTCAGCTCAGGTCATGCTCCCCAGGGTCCTGGAATCAAGCCCCATGTCAGGCTCCCTGCTTTGCAGGGAGTCTGCTTCTACCTCTGCCTGCTACCCTTCCCCCTCCCTACCCCTGCTCATGCTCTCTCTCTTCTTCTCTCAAATAAATAAATAAAATCTTAAAAGGAAGAATGACTTCCCATCCTTAACAACTATAAAAAAAAGTGATAATAGTGAATGCTATCACATGGGGACATTAAAAAAAGGAGATTTCAGGGATATTACAACACTATTAGAGTTTCCTGTATGACTATGTGATATAAAAAGAAGTTTAAATAAGTCACCTTTGAGTTTAGCATTGGGGTCTGAAGGAGAAAAAGATATAAGGAATATGTCAGAACAACAGCAAAAGTCTGAGACATTGTTTTTGTGTGGAAAAAAATCCTCATCGCTGCGCAGAAATCTCTAGAAATGTTATACTCTAGGGTTTGAGAGACTGAGATGAAGCAATAAAAAATAAGCTCTCTTGTGGAAGAAACCCGAGCTGAAAACTGATGAAGTAAGAATGGTGCCAAGGTTCAGCTGCATTTTTATCTCACATGCCCGCCTGCATTCAGATTTGACCAGGTCATGAGGTAAAATGGGTTTGTCTGGTCATGCCTGGTGGCCATTTATCTCCATAACGAACCCGCTCAGTGACACAAAGGCAAGGAGAGTGTAAATCAGGCCATTTCCAAATGTGATTTTCTGATTTGCCTAAGAGCCCGAGACTCTGTTTGACAATTGACTAGATAATTCCACTGACAAATTATGTTAATGATTATATGTATTTAATTACTTACTAATTTATACACCACCATGGTCCACGAGTAATATAAAGCAACTTAATCAGGATATTTATATAGTTCCTCACACTTAATGAGTTTTAGCAGGTTTCGTCTGTTCTTACAATAAGGCTGTGAGACCAGGATCAACAGCTCACTTTCACAGCTAGAGTAGCTGCAGTCCACAAAAATTAGTGGACCTGCTCAGGTGTGAGGGAGGTATTGGTGTTGTCTTCTTGATAGACGGGAAGTGAAACAGAAAAGAAGCTGATTGTTAAAGAAGACATACCTAGTTTGAGGTGGGATTTGGAGGTGGGATTTCAACTCAGATTTACTGACCTTAAAGGACTGTCATCAACTACTGTGGTGTATTACCTCCTCAAAATGTTGTTTTTCTGAAGCTTTTAGCCAATAAAAAAATGGAGTCATTCAGTTGATTCATATTTCCAAATACTACTTTTTAGAACATGGTTGCAATTTAGAGTGAATTTAAATTCTTCTGATGCTATGAGACATTGCATTTTTATCTCAGAAATACTGGTCCATCTAGAAAATTCTGCTTATATTTACTTGTGTGATTTTACCCAGTAAATTCTAAAAGAAAGTTAACCTTGGTAGAAAAACATCTGCTGTTTTATCTGTGGAGAAACCCTGAGTCATTGCAGTTGATTTCAAAAAGAGTTCAAAATAGTGTGTTAACCTTTACTGTCCATCGTGTGCACTCAACAAATATGTTTTCAAACTGACAAAACAGAACTGATTACCTGTGACTCAATTTCTTTACTATTAAAATGCCATTAGTCTCCAGTGTATTATAGAAGTGAAAATAAGAATATAAGAAGTGGACAGGGGAAAATTAACACTGGATGCTATCCCATCTAAAATTTGGACTTCTTTTAGTCGTGAGGAAAAGCCCAGAGTGGCTTTGGGAGACATTTTCTGAGAGCTCTTTACCATGTGTTTAGTCAAAGTAAACACATGCACGAACTGTCTGCTTTTTGCTGAGTTCTAAATAGCGATAAAATGTTACTGTGCTAACACGTTTCTCTGGCCACAAGGTTTTGAGACTAAGAATCCAATATGGCTGATGCTGGAACTCAGCAGTTCAGTTCACCCTCCTCCAGGGGTCCCTGGAACTCAGCCTCTGTAAAGCTCTTCCTCTGTGTGGGGGTGGGATAGGTGATCCTTGAGATGTGACACTTGCCATGTATCTTCTTTGTTCCACTTGATATCTGGGTCATCACACTTCTGAAGTGCTTGCCTAGAGGACCCCTTAAGAATCCTTCCGCTCTGATGCCAGGCAAAGCCTTTCTGCATAACCCAGCTGCTGATACCTGGGCAAGATATCTCTGGGTAGATGCCTGAGGCTTCAGTCTCCTGCAGTGGGTGATGATGACCTTTATCTTTTTCGCGCTCTCCTTCTGCTATGGACACTCCTTTTAGGATGTAAAGCTGATGCCCCACACCAGCACGTGTCTTTGAACCATTCTGACAGTTCTCAAATATGGTTGAGAAACCGCCAACGTTCATCAGCCCCACTTCTCTGGATTTTGGTGCTTTTTTTCCCCCTTATATTTCTGGGCAGTCACCTCCCTGGGATTCTGTCAACAGATTAGACATAGGTCTTGTCAAAGCTTTTACAACGCGTGGGTAACAAGTTGTAGATTTCTACATGTTGTGGAGAATTAAATTGGGAACGTTCTATAACAATTAGAGAAAAATTAAAAGTTAATTGTGAAAGAATTAAACATGAAACAATTAAGGATTAGGAAAAAGACCAAAATATAACATTTAAATTTAAGGGTGGCATATAAACTTCCAGTTATAAGTTAAGTCCTGGAGATATACAGCACAGTGACTATAGTTAGTAATACTGTGTTGTGTACTTGAAAATTGTTAAGAGAGTAAATCCTAAAAAGTTCTTACACAAGAAAAAAATTGTACTTGTGTGTGGTGACAGATGTTAACTAGTCTTATTATGGTGATCATTTTATAATATATACAAACATGGAATCATTATGTTATACACCTGAAACTAATATAATGTATGTCAATTATATCTTAATGAAAAAATAGAATAAACATAAGGGTGATAAAGATAACTGTAACAAGCACTTCTTTAAAACCAAGTAGTTTTAGGTTTATGCCTAGGCATCTTGAAAGTCTGAATGGTTCACACATAATTTTGTCTTTAAAACTGGCCTATTTTACTAAGAATGTATTGGATGCAACTTTTGCCTAATGATGGGGAAATGGATATTCATTGTGAGAGCCCAGTCGTCAATAAGACCTTCGTGAGCTTTTGAAGAAGCACTATGCTCAGTATTGACTTTGCTTTTGGAATCTAGGACACAGCTGAAATTGCTTAGCGCCAACGGCTGACTGTCTCATCTGGAGTAATCTCACAATCTTTTTTTGGCCTAATAGATATTTCAATCTTACACATTTGCCAAACAGACATCAGCTCTCTTCTCTTTCCATTGTCTCCTTGAAGAGAACTGATAGTCTTTGAAAACAAAATAGCAAACGTTAGTTCTAAAATAATAGTATAGAACTAAGATTACAGTTTAATATGAGATAACTTGCTCATATAACAAACTTTAGAACCCTTGTTCTATGCTCATAAATGACCTAATTTAACATTGAAAAATAATAGTTTTGTTTGTTCCTCAGTGGAAGGACATTTGGGTTATTTCTAGTTTTTGGCAATTATGAATAAAGCTGCTAAATAAATTTGTATGCTAGTTTTTAACAGAAAATATATCAGTAGTTACCAGGGGTGGGGTAGGGGTAAAAATTGACTACAAAGGCAAAGGGGAATTTTTTGGGGGGAGGAGGGTTAATAAAATTAGTCTATATCTTGATTGTGGTGCAGATTGAACAGCTCTATGTACTAGTGAAAACTCATAGAGCTGTTCACTAAAATGGAGTTTTACTATATGGAGATCATGCCTTAATTAAAAAAAAAGGTAATTGTTTTTATTTAGTTGTTCCCTTACTGCATCTCACTTCCTCTGTGAAGGAGTTCTGAAAGCATCAAGGACATAGAGTGGAAAAGAGTACAAGAGGTTAAGAAAGGAATTATATAATCATATCATACAAATGATATTATAGATAGAAAACATTTATAAAAAGTGAGATAGAACTGTTTGCTCTCTGGTTAAGTAGGATGGTGGGGTATTGTGACAGACACTGCTATGTGTTTCTTAAAACCATTTTATCTATCTCCTGGACATACTCTCAGATGATAATTTCCAGCCTCCCTTGCAATTATGTCTGGCCATATGACTAAATCCTGTAGACGTTTTCATGCCGCTTCCAAGCTTTGCCCATAAAAACTTAAAACTCTCAATTCTTTCTTTTCCCACAAATTCTGGGTGGATGCAGAAGATCCACCAATAGATTTAAGTTGCTGTGGACTTAAATGGAACCACAAAGTGGAAGCTACCTGGGTCCCTGAATCACCATATGGAAGGAAACCTTCAACTGGTGGGTAATTGGAATAAAAAATAAACTTTTATTTTGTTAAAGGAACTGGAATTTATTAGGTTTCTTTGTTGTAGAACTCTGTGTTGCTTCTCCTAATCCAAACAAAAACAATCATATTTCTTTGCCTATTCAGGCATATTAAAAGCTTGGAATTTTTGATAAGAGGAAAATGAGAGTCCATGAGGGTGGAGGGCTTCAGATATTTTTGGATATGGCATTTTTGGTGGGAATGTTTTGAGGGGGTTTCTTTTGACCTATGGGTTTTAAGAACACTTTTTGCATTTTCATTTGGGCTATATTGTTATATGGTACCTGATTTGACTTACTAATGGGGAGGATATATTAAAAACATTCTACTATGTTGGTAGATTTCTATTTCTCATTGTGTTTATATAATTTTTTTGCTTTGTATTCATTGAACTTATTAGTTGCATATAATTTTAGAACTGATATTCTTCCATGTGTATTGAAACCTTTTTGTGAAAATTGTATCATTATGAATTGACCTATTTCTTTTTTTTAAGACTTTTTAAAAAAGATTTTATTTATTTATTTGAGAGACAGAGTGCGAGAGAGTATGAGCAGTGGGGAGAGGGAGAAGCAGGCTCCCCGCTGAGCAGGGGGCTCAATCCCAGGACCCTGAGATCATAACCTGAGCTGAAAGGAGACACTTAACTGACTGAGCCACCCAGGTGCCCCTGAATTGACCTATTTCTAATAATGCTCTTAGTTTATGAATGAGTTGTGTTTATTAATGGAATTATGCAGGCTTTCCTTTGGTTAGTATTTGCTTAGCATATAAATTTCTATTTTTTATGCTTTTGTACTTTCTATATCTTTATGTTTTTGATATATTTCCTATAAATAAGATATAGCTGAATGAAATATTTTATAATTTTCTTTTTCTTAAATTGAAACATTTGGTCCATATAATTTTAAATCATTAACATATTTGGAATAATCTCTCTTATTTTATTTTGTGATTTCAGGGTATCTTACCCACAGAATGGTTTTAGTGAAAGGATAGATGTGTAGATCAATGGGACAAAATTGGGAATCCAGAAATCGACTCATACCTATGTATGTAACTTGTTTTCAACAATGGTGATGAAGCAACTTATTAAAGGAAAGTCTTTTCAACAAATAGTGCTAGAACAAATGGATATCCATATAAAAAAATAAACCTCAATCCTTACCTTACCTTATATACAAAAATTAACTTGAAGTGGATTATAGACTTAAATGGAAAAGTTAAAAGTAAAAAACTTCTAGAAGAAAACCTAGGATGAAATATTTTTTGCAACTTTGAGTAGAAACTTTTTCTTAGATACCACACAAAAAGCACAAACTACAAAAGAAAAATATTGGACCTCATCAAGATGACAGATTTTGCTCTTCAAAAGATACTGCTAAGAAAATGTAAGATAAGCCACAGAATTGAATAAATTATTTGCAATACATATTTCTGACAAAAGACTTATATCTAGAATATATATAAAGACTTTCTTTTTTTTTACTATTTTTGCTATTTTTTAATTTAATTTAATTTAATTTTTATTATTATGTTATGTTAATCACTGTACATTACATCATTAGTTTTTGATGTAGTGTTCCATGATTCATTGTTTGCGTGTAACACCCAGTGCTCCATGCAGAAGACTTTCTTTTTTTTAAGATTTTATTTGTTTGGGAGAGAGACAGAGAGAGCACAAGCAGAGGGAGAGGGAGAGGGAGAAGCAGACTCCCCACTGAGCTGGGAGCCTGACTTGGGGCTTGATCCCAGGACCTAGAGATCATGAGTTAAGCCGAAGGCAGACACCCAACCATCTGAGCCACCCAGCCATGCCAAGACTTTCTTAATTAAAAAATAAGAACATGAACTGCCCAATTTAAAAATGAGCAAAAAATTTCAAAAGATACTTTAGAAAAGTGGTCAATACGACATAAAATGATGTTCAACATCATTAAGAGAATGCAAGTTGAGACCATGAGATGTCACTACTTATCAGTAGAACACTGACATTAGGTGCCTGGGTGGCTCAGTCGGTTAGGCATCTGCCTTTGGCTCGGGTCGTGGTCCTGGGATGAAGCCCTGCATCAGGAACCCCTGCATCAGGTTCCCTGCTTGAAAAGCGGGGAGCCTGCTTTCCCCTCTGCCTCTGCCTGCCACTCTCCCTGCTTGTGCTCTCTCTCTCTCTGTCAAATAAATAAAATCTTAAAAAAAAAGAACACTGGGGGCGCCTGGGTGACTCAGTTGTTAAGTGTCTGCCTTCGGCTCAGGTCATGATCCCAGAGTCCTGGGATCGAGCCCCGCATCGGGCTCCCTGCTCCGTGGGAAGACTGCTTCTCCCTCTCCCACTTCCCCTGCTTGTGTTCCCTCTCTCGCTGTGTCTCTCTCTGTCATATAAATAAATAAAAAAATCTTAAAAAAAAAAAAAAGAACACTGACATTAAAATTGCCAAGAATACACATTTTCATGAGAATGTGAAGCAACCGGAACTCTCATACGCTTACAAGTACTTTGGAAAATTGACACTTACTTTAATAAGTAAATGAATACCTACCTTATGATCCAGGCATTTCACTCTAGGTATGAAATGAAAAATAAAAAAATAAAAAAATAAAAATATCCACACTAAAGTGAATGATTGTAACAGGTTTAACAATAGCCAAAAAGTGGAAACCACCTAAATGTCAGTGAATTTTTAAAAATGTGCCATATCTATTCAACTGAATGTTATTCAGAAATAAAAAACAATAAAATACTGATTCATAATACAACATGAATCATCCTCAAAATCGTTATGCTAAGTGAAAGGATCCACACAAAAAATACATTTTGTATAATGCCATTCATGCAAAAAAGAATAAAAAATGCTATACTGGCAAAAATATATATCTGTGGTTGTCTGGTGCCAGTGGTAAGGGATGGGATACACTGCAGAAGGGTTTGAGGAAATTGTACACATTAAATGCTTGCAGTTCATTTTCAATGTATTATAAACCAATAAATTTGTATTACATACTTTTAATTGGGCTTAGTATGAGGGTAGCTAATTTTTCTCAGCATGCATATAATTCCACCATCTTCCGTTTCCACTGTTAAAATGATAATCATCTGTTAATGTAATTATTATTCCTTTATAGTAATCGTCTTTTTTTTTCCTCTGGTTCTATTTAGACTTTTTCTTTTCCTTTGGTTTTGATGGTTTCATTGCGATACGGATTTCTCTTTATTCTACTTGATATTTGTGAAACTTTCTGAATCTATGGGGAGGGGTCTTCTGTAAGTTTTAGAAACTTTAAGTCATTGTTTATTCAAATATTTCCCATAATTCATTCTCTTTCCCCTCTCCTTCTATTAAACTCTTACTTGTGCATGCCTTGGGCATTGTTTTCTGCTCCTGCACCTTTAAAGCCGTGAAAGTCAAAGCTTCAAATTCCTAAGCTCAGAAGTTGGCTTTCTCCGAGGAATAACCTATTTTAAATTCTCTGTTTACCTTGCTGGGTTTCTGCCCTCACTTAAATTTTGGCATCTGAGTATTACTTTCTTGCTGGATATAGGCATTTGAAAAGATTTACAAATATATCTGACTTAGCATTTTAATTTGTTTTTCACTGGAGGATCAGTTATGGAACCCAGTCTGTACTTTCAGAAAATGGAACTGCATGGTACAGATGACCTCATTTAAATAATTGCATTATGATGTATCTATTACAATTTAAATTATTTCTTTAACGATTATCCCTTAACCACTACATAGCTCAGGTTCTGTTTTTGGGAGCTGAAAAAGAGTTTATAAACACAAAACATGTTAGGAAATCCTGGAGAGAATTTGTTTTGGTGGTATCAAATAATCTCAGGTCTAGTTGCAACGAGATTGCAACAAAGCCAAAGACTTTTACATTGAACAGCAGATTATATTGCGAAGAGTACGCGATTTCTTAACAGTTCACATTAGAGGGGCGCCTGGGTGGCTCAGTTGGTTAAGCGACTGCCTTTGGCTCAGGTCATGATCCTGGAGTCCCTGGATTGAGTCCCGCATCGGGGTCCCTGCTCAGCAGGGAGTCTGCTTCTCCCTCTGACCCTCCTCCCTCTCATGCTCTCTGTCTCTCATTCTCTGTCTCTCAAATAAATAAATAAAATCTAAAAAAAAACCAAACAAACAAACAAAAAAAAACAGTTCACATTAGAAATCGTATCTTTATTTCAGAATGATCTCAAATTACGGGAAGAAAATTTGGTAACTGTGACGAAAATCTTTTGAGACACTTGTGATATTAGAAGAAAAAGGAACAATTCATTTCTTTTCTCTAGGTTGGTGAAATAATATTTCAGAAATGACAGATCTTACAGATAGAAAGTTTTTAACTTGATCATTATTCAACTCATGCCAATTTTAAGCGTATTCAATAGACAAGTTATTCTCAATATTTTGGAATTTGATACCTAGTTTGACTTCATAATCATTTTACTTTATTTTATGAAACCTTTGTGAATTTCAGATAATGTGGTGGTGTTGACCAAGTTTGAGCCCTAGCCTTCCTAATGTGCATTGGCCAGTGTCCTATCTTCTGCTTATATATGCCAATTTTGGCTGTTTTCCACATCTCTCATGTAAATAACTGTACTCTTAGCTTATAAAATTGATTATACACACACAAACACATACATCAATGAAATAAGCAGTTTACTCTTAGCTCCAAAAGATTTATATAAACATTTATAATGAACTAATTTATGTGTCTGTTATTTTTGGTACTGCCATCAATGTCCTAAATATATTTGTTGTTCAGTGTTTGTTAATAAATAAGGAGATTTTGAATTTATATCTTAGTATGGGCCATTCTGGATGAGATTTCTACTTTTTTTTGAATAAAACATTTCTAAATTGTCACGTCTTGCAATGCACTTCGAAGTTTGTTAGTTGTGCATTCATATTTTAGATGCATGGTAATTTTATATCCAGCTCTATTTCTGAAAAAAGGTATTGTTTTAATAAGCCTTACTTTAAATTTCTGAACGGAAAATTAGAGAGGAGCATGGGCTTACATCAGGCTCCAGTTTTGAAAAAGCCTGTGTTGTTTGGATAAGCATACTTTAAATCTCTGAACAGAAGGTAATAAGGAAGACAGAGAGCAATATTGGAAATTGTAGAATGAACATAGATTTGGAAGTTTAAGTCTAGTTCTACTGTTTAACTGATATGTAGCAGCAGCAGCAGAAGAAATTGTATTTCTATAAATTTTAAATCACTCAAATCTAAAATGAGTTGAATATCAATAAAAAATAAATAAAATGAGTTGAATATTGCCCATCAAACAGGGTTATGTGTATCAATTAAGTAGAATATGTGTGATCACTGTTACATAGCAACTCAAAAAATTAACTTTTCTAATTTTGGGTCATCCAAAGTCTATTTGGGGGACAAGGACTAAAGGAGCCTGCAGCTTATGCTTAAAGCTCTAAAAAAAAAGGAGAAAAGGAACAATGAGAAAAGGAACCACCTTTGCTGAGAGGAGGCCCTCTATCACTCTTTTGCTGGAGAAAATTTTAAATGAATGGCTGCTTCTGTTTTTGTATTTTGTATTTTGAAAACCTCTGCTTCTGATGCCCAGCTAGGGCCATCATAGATAGGAGAGTTAGGACAGACGTTCAACTGAAGGCAGCATGCAAAGAATCAGTTAGCAGGAACTTATTTTTTTTAGTATTTTAGTATTATTTTAGCACTTTTCCAAGCCCCATTGAGATAAGTGATTTCTATGGAGGATTGTTTGAAGCAGCCCATTCTCTTCTGTGAACTAAGTCGGAGCATCAAAGAGCTGTGCAGTTAGTATTTATTTATTTTTATTGTGCATCAGGTACCATGCTAAGAGTAAAAGAGAGTGGTAATAACATTCTTAAGTGATTTGTCATCAGCTCTTGGTAAAGTCAATTACTCCTCCATCTTTGAAGCACTTTACTTGGTTTCTGTTCTGTCTTGGTTTGCTCCACCCTCACTGGCTTTCCTTTCCAACGTACCTACCTGGTATTGCTTATCTCCTTGACCATTAAGAATTAGAATGTCCCTGAACTCAGTCCTTGGTCCTTTTCCTCTACATCTCCCTTGGAGATCTCATACAGTCTTGGGGTTGAAATATTATGCTGAAAACTACAAAATTTATATTTGCAGCCCAGACCTTGCCCCTAAACTACAGTCTTATGTGTCTAATGGCCTCCATGGCATTAGTATTTGGATCTCAAACTTTACATTTCTTTTTTTTTTTTTTAAGATTTTATTTATTTGACAGAGAGAGAGACAGTGAGAGAGGGAACACAAGCAGGGGGAGTGGGAGAGGTAGAAGCAGGCTTCCCGCTGAGCAGGGAGCCCGATGCGGGGCTCGATCCCAGGACCCTGGGATCATGACCTGAGCCAAAGGCAGACACTTAATGACTGAGCCACCTAGGCACCCCTCAAACTTTACATTTCTTAAACTGAGTTCCTGATTTTCCCCAGAACCTGATTCTCTCAGAGTCTTCCGGGCTCAGATGAATGCAATGCCATCCTTCCAGTTGCTCAGGTCAGATATATTGGACTCCTCTCTTTCCCTTACCTTTGACTCCTCTCTGAATCTCTCATCCCAAATATAATCTATGAGTAAATTCTGTTGGTTCATATTCAAGCTATGTCAAGATTCTGACTGCTTCTACCATTGTGACCACTCTGATCCAAGCCACATGTCAGGTTTTACTTGGATTACTGCAAAGCTTCCTGTGTTACACCAACTGCTATAACACAACTCTAAAACCTCAGTGGCTTAGTGCAACAAATGTTGGTTCTTTGCTCACATGAGAGTAAGTGAATGAAGGGTCTCTGATCACGGTCATTTAGGGACCCAGGATTCTTCTATCTAATGGATCCTTATTTCCCTACAATGTGGAGTTCTCTACTGGATTCTCTGCATGTGGCAGAGAATGTGGGCAGTGTGTTTTCTTACAGGCCAGGACTGGATGCAGCGTACATCACTTCTGATTGCTCCCCATTGGGACATCAGTCACATGGTGCCATCTTCAAGAGAAGCTAGGAAATTGCATTGCACTGTGTATAGAGGGAGGGAATAAGATTATTTGGTGAACACCTAGCTGTCATGGCCATCCTATTAAATGTAAGCATCAGATTGCTTTATTGCTCAAAACTTTCCAATGGCCTAACTTCTCACTCAAAGAAGAAGAAGAAGAAGGAGGAGGAGGAGGAGGGGGAGGAGGAGGAAGAGGAGGAGAAGAAGAAGAAGGAGAAGGAGGGGGAAGAGGAGAAGAAGAAAAAGAAGAAGAAGGGGGAGGAGGAGAGGGGGGAGGAGGAGAGGGAGGAGGAGGAGGAGGAGGGGGAGGAGGAGAAGAAGAAAAGAAGGAGGAGGAGGAGAGGGAGGAGGAGGAGGAAGAGGAGGAGAAGAAGAAGGAGGAGGAGGAGGAAGAGAAGGGAGAGGAGGAGAAAAAGAAGGGGGAAGAGGAGGAGGAGGGGGAGGAGGTGAAGAAGAAGAAGGAGAAGGAGAAGAGGAGGAGGAGAAAGAAGAAAAAGCTAAATCTGTACCATGGATAAGGGATCTTCCATGAACTGGCTACCATTACCTTTTTCACTTTATTTCCTACTACTCTTCCCCTTGTTTGCTCCTCTCCAGCCACACTGACTTCTTTGATGGTCCTTGAATGTACCAGGCATGCCCCCATCTCAGGGCCTTTCCACTTGCTGTTTCTTCTGTGTGCTGTATGTTTCTTCCTAGCTAGCTGCATCGCTTTCTGCCTTACCGTCTTTGTATCTTGGCTCAAATATTGCTTTCTCAGCGAGTCCATTCCTGCTGACCCAAATTGAAATGGCAACCATCAACCTCAGTACTCCTTATCCTGCTTCCCTGACTAATTTTTTTTCATAGTTCTTATCACTTTG
This sequence comes from Phoca vitulina, assembly GCF_004348235.1. Lineage (NCBI taxonomy): Eukaryota > Metazoa > Chordata > Mammalia > Carnivora > Phocidae > Phoca > Phoca vitulina. Next base: position 19,623,776 of record NW_022589736.1, read on the forward strand.
TATTCTACTATATATTTATTTTGTTTATTGTCTCTCTCCTAATAGAATGTAAGTTCCAACAGGAGAGGGATCTTGTTTGTTGTGTTCACTGCTGTATCCTTGGCTCCAGAGGCGGTACCTGGCATTTGGTAGATACTGAATAATAATTATAATAAGCATAAATATGCAAATACAACATTAATGACAATGATAATAATAGTAATTTTTTGAGTAAATGAATTCTCCATTCCCAAGGATCTTAAATCAAGCTAGGAAGACAGACAACTGTAACATCTCACTACAAGGCACAGATATCAATTGTTAAAGAGACAAAGAAAAGATCGACTTGTTCTGCCTGGAACCCGAGATTTCACAATGAGGGCAATGTTAGACCTGGGCACTGAAGAATGAATAGGCATTTTCCAGGTGTTAAGGGGCATTCTAGGAAGAAAATTAGCACAAACAAAGGCTTGGCAGTGGGAGTATTAAGACATTTGGGTAACAACTGAGGACTTGGAGGCATCTGGAGGTGGATGTGTGTGTATATATATTTAAGAAGGGGGATATTAAGCTAAAATGTTAGGTTAGTACAAAAATGTCTGGTATTTTAACACATTTGGATTTTACTCTGTTGGCAATGAGGAGGTTGGCAGTCTCTAGGAGGAGTATGATGAATCCAGGTGTGCATGTGTGAAAAATAAGCTTGGTGCAGTGTGTAGGGAGACTGAAGGGCAAGTGGCAGGGGTGTGGGTGAGAGGCCGCTCTGATACTCCAGACAGAAATGATGAAAACCTGACCTAAGAGACTCAACAAGGGCTCAGATGCACAAATCTAATCAGTCACAAAGATCTCATCTAAATTGCTTGCTTGCAGGCTCCCAGTGGCAGGGGTGAGAAGTCTGCCCAAGTGTGGATAACCCTTGGGAGTATAGAGATCACTAGAAACACTGATTTTGGCTGAAGCTAAGCTTTCTACACCTCCATCCACGTGAAAGCTGTCTCCAATGCTGTCCGTGGCCATGATAGCCAAGTTCTCAAAGTCTGGATCTCAGCCATCTTCTCATGAAGATAGGACTTTGTGATCAAAAGACGGTATGAGCATTTACATTATTAAATATTCACAAATTGCTTGGTTTTGAATTTGATCCTTGATTCCTCAGGCCTATTTGCCTTTTCGCAAACGAACATCATGATCTGTAAATGATTTATGTCATTATTGATTTTATTCCCTGAAATTTAAAAAGTATTGAATACCTATGATGTTCACTTTGTAAGGGGCTATAAGACATACAAATATGACTAATACTTAGAGAAAAGCATTCCAGCCACAGCGCCTATCTATCACTGCCTTGGCCCCTTACAAGCATCTCCTTAATGAAGTGATAATAAAAACCTGTGGGCCTTGCAAATAATACTTTAATAGGATGGCTTCCCTGACAGCAAACCATTTGTGTTTATATTAACCTTCTAAATCTGAATTGAATAATTTCCCAAAGATGGTCTTGTTTTTGATGTCCTAGAATGCTCTGAAATTTAGCATGGGATGTTGGATATACAAAGTTGCACGTGTGTGTGTGTGTGTGTGTGCGTGCGTGTGCACACTCCTCTGCCATGGCTAAGGCACAAGACTGATGAACAACTAGGCTACAACCAAGTGAGTACTAAGGAACCAAGACCATCCATCACTTCTAACTGACATAACATGTTTATCTCTCTAGACAGTACAAAATCCAGAAACAACTTGTTTTGTGTTTTCAATGATAGATGCTGCTTCTTATTAATGATTTTTTCTCTTTTTGACATATGTGTATGTTAATAGTGAAGAAATGTGAAAGCCCAAGCTTCCTAGGAAACTGCACATTTGTAAAATCCTCTAATGTAAAACATTATGAAGAATATGTCTTTTCCCAGCACTGGAGAAATTGGTGATCTAAAGCATCTGAGCTTGGATTGTAATTCCTCTGTGAGTTCATTTCACACTGAATAGTAGAACTCGATAAAATATACTTGACTAAATTCTGGGCATTGGTGGTATTTCATTTTTGTGTGTGTTCTTAGCTTCACTGGACTTAGAAATAGCTTTGTTCTAGGGGTGTAAATAGCAGTTTTCTCGTAGCCTTCTCATCCTTTATATTTCCTCTGCAGAATCCTTCCTCAGCTTGGTGTCAGCTTCTCCTTCTACATCTATCTGTCCCAGTACTATGAAGTAAGAAATTTTGGGGGGGGATCTTGAACTTAGGAGTCTTCATTAGCACAGAGTACATGGCTGTACGTGTTTCTCTTTTATTTTTTATTTATTTATTTATTTATTTATTTATTTTTTAAAGATTTTATTTATTTATTTGACAGAGAGAGAGAATAGCGAGAGCAGGAACACAAGCGGGGGAGTGGGAGAGGGAGAAGCAGGCTTCCCGCAGAGCAGGGAGCCCGATGCGGGGCTCGATCCCAGGACCCTGGGATCATGACCTGAGCCGAAGGCAGACGCTTAACGACTGAGCCACCCAGGCGCCCCGTGTTTCTCTTTTAGACTCACTTCTCATTTTAGTAAAATAATTCAATCGGAAGGTTTTGTGGTTTGTTGGGTGCTCACTTTTTTTCTTTTCTGAAGGAAAATGATGTGATTCTCCAAAGTTAAGCAAAAGATTTTTCCCCATTGTTAATAAGCCTTCTGGAGAAAAAGGAGAGTATAGGAGGCATATGCACATTATTCTACAGTAGGGTCTGAACAAACAAACAAAAGTACTCTCCGTAGCAAAATGAACTTGTTTAATAGTCATTCATTTTGGAGAAAATGAGATAGTTTTGTTATTTTGTTTTGAGATGACTTTCGATATCCTCAACAAAAGAGGTACCATTATAAGCCACAGTCATTGGTGTGGAAGAGTAAGCAGATGATCACTGAGGAGGTTGCTAAATCTCAATGGGAATGGGTCCATGAATCAGGCTGTTTTCTAGAAAAAAATGTCAGCTTTACTGAGGTATAATAAACACACAAAGTTGCAAGATGTTTAAAGTGTACATTGTGGTGATTTGATATACATACATGTTGTGAAAGGATCCTCCCCATCTAGTTAATAAACCTATTATCCCACATAGTCATGTTTAATTTTTTTTGGTGAGAACATTTAAGTTCTACTCTCACAGGAAACCTTAAATTATACAACACAATGTTATCAACTACCGTTGCTATGTTATATATTAGATCCACCAAACTTATTCATCTTAGAGCTGAAAGTTTGTACCCTTTTACCAGCCTGTCCCTATTCTCTCCCTTCTCCAGCCCCCGACAACAACTTTTCTACTGTTTCTATGAGTTTGGCTTCTTTTTTTTTTTTTTTTGGCTGTTATGTTGAATGAAGAAGGTTGAAACAGATAAACCTGAAAGCGTTTTTTTAAAATGCAAGTGATCCTATAGACTGTTCCCAAATCGTATTTCAAAATCCAATTATGGCAAAAAGAAATGTTTTGGTAAAATGTGTCAGTATCAGATTTCCAGAATATATAGCTCATCTCAAGTGTTCTCATGAGCTTCTGTATTAGAGCAGTGCCTCAAAATAAAATGTTCACTGAGTAATTTTGTTAGTGATACTTACTGAGCACTTACTATGAGCCAGGCACTGTTCTAAGCACTGGAAGTAGGGTGGAGAACAGCAGTACATGACTACAACAGTTGGGATGTAATGGGCATTTTTTTTTAAAGATTTTATTTATTTATTTGACACAGAGAGAGCACAAGCAGGGGGAGTAGCAGGGAGCCTGACATGGGGACTTGATCCCAGGGCCCTGGGATCATGACCTGAGCTGAAGGCAGGCACTAAACTGACTGAGCCATCCAGGCGCCCCTGTAATAGGAATTCTTGTACCTCTTCCCATTGGGTTTATAAGCTATTAAACCATTGATACCTCTCCAAACCATTGACATCTACTCAAAGGTAGATGTACTGGAATACGATGCTCCTCAAAAATGTGACATTTAGAGTGCCCACACTGAAGTTACTTTCAGCCAATGTGGTAGGGGATTAACACCATCTTCTGTGCATTCCCAAGCCAAAGTGGTTTTAAGACCACATCTACAGGGCACCTGGGTGGCTCAGATGGTTAAGCCTCAGTCTTGGGCTCAGGTCATGATCCCAGGGTCCTGGGATCAAGTCCCACATTGGGCTCCCTGCTCAGCGGAGAGCCTGCTTCTCCCTCTCCCTTTGCCCCTCCCTCTGCTCATGCTCTCTCTCTGTATCTCTCTGTCTCAAATGAATAAATATAAAAAAAAAATCTTAAAAAAAAGGACCACATCTATGCAGTCATCTCTGAACTTTTTTTTGAAAAATTTTAAAAAAGATTTTATTTATTTATTTGACAGGGAGAGACACAGCGAGAGAGAGAACACAAGCAGGGGGAGTGGGAGAGGGAGAAGCAGGCTTCCCACGGAGCAGGGAGCCTGATGCGGGGCTTGATCCCAGGACCCTGGGATCATGACCTGAGCCCAAGACTGAGGCTTAACCATCTGAGCTTAACGACTGAGCCACCCAGGTGCCCCATCTCTGAACTTTTTGACTGAACACCATGTTGTGATATTTTTGAGCACCTCTTCTAAATTATATGTATATGTATACTATATAAATGTACAACTCTACTATATATTATGGCTACTATAAAACATACACAAAATAGAAATTGTAAACTGATGAAATAACATATAACAATAAGTGTGAATAGAAGTTATAATATTCTTTTCTGTAATCCCAACAGATCGTTTTGTTAATTCCCTTAATCTCAGCATTTAAATCTCAGATTGGAAGCTGCCACATGAGGACAACTTTATCTCTGGCTATAGATGCTTATGGAGTTTTCCTTCTCATTCAGAAAAATTTTAGACAGGTTTCTAAAATTTTATAGCAACATTATCCAGCTTTATTCCTGGCATATCAGGTACTTAAAGCAAATAAGATGTCTTTATTCTGTATCTTAGGTGCTTGTCAGAGATTCTGGTCTGGATTTTACTGTTCTTTTGTCTCAGAGGACAGATTACAACAATTCATGTTTGAGAGTCATAATCTAAGGCTCTTCTCAGCTGGGGTTACCACAGAGGGATTGAAGGTATGCAGAGATACTGAGTCCCTGGTCCTGTCCAGTTGTAGGCAGGCTTCTTCAAGACCCCTAGGAGGTATATGTGTGAGTCTGAAAAAGTATGGCCCAAGAGATAACTTGATCATTCATTTTCTGGATTTTCTAATATAATGTCACCAGAAAGTTAGACTAATATTTTAGATGACTTTAATTTGCTGTAGAAATTATTCAAAGAATTATAACATATGTTCTAAGCACTTTTAAAAGAAGATTTATCTGTTTGAGAGAGAGAGAGCACGGTGGGGAGGGGCAGAGGGAGAGGGAGAGAGAAACTGTAGCAGATTCCATACTCAGTGTGGAGCCCAACCCGGGGCTCGATCTCACGACTCTGCGATCACGACCTGAACCAAAATGAAGAGTTGGATGCTCAACCAACTACACCACCGAGGCACCCAGCATTTTTGTTTGTTTGTTTGTTTTTTAGAAGATTATTATCCAAAAAAGCCACATAGAATATATTGTTGTTGAAGATACATGCATTTAGCAACATTCATTCATCATGTTATTAAATATTCTTAATGAAATTACCAGCAGGAAACTTTCTCTCTCCTGAAAATGAAAAGTACAATAGGATAACAATAATCTTTCTTTACTTCCCATTTCATGAATAATTTTATTATTTTCTTGTGGGAAGCTAAATGTTAAATTTTATGGTTAGCTCATCTTATATCAAGAATTAAAAAATACGTTTTCTTCACAAGACTGTCATTTTTTTTAAAAGATTTTATTTATTTATTTGACAGAGAGAGACACAGCGAGAGAAGGAACACAAGCAGGGGGAGTGGGAGAGGGAGAAGCAGGCTCCCTGCTCAGCAGGATGTGGGGCTCCATCCCAGGACCCCAGGATCATGACCTGAGCCGAAGTCAGATGCTTAACGACTGAGCCACCCAGGAGCCCCAAGACTGTCATTTTTATAAAGGAGTTTACCTTAAGGGTTCCTTAGAAAGTGTGTTTTAAAGATTGCTATGAAAATTGTCAGACTGAGAAAAATGGCTTTTTTTTTTTTTTTTGGTGAATGACTTTATAATGAAGCTACATAATTCTGGTATTTGCCAAGGGATATATAAGGATGGATCTTTTTGCATCTTTGAAAACATAAAAGATGTTTGAAATATTCCCTATCCAAAAACCTTCTCTTGATCCCTCATATCCCAACAGTTCCTGTCCAGTTTCTTTATCTTCCTCACTAGCAAACTTCCTTGAAACAGTGTCAATACTTTGTCTTCTCATTTCCCACTGAACTCACTCCAGTTGCTCCCCTCATTCCACACCTGTTTCTTATCCGTGCCCTCGATGTTCTCTGTGTTGCTAAATGCAGTGGTGAATGCTTGGTCCTCATTTTACTGACTGAGCAGCCACATTTGACATCATTGGTTGCTCCTTTCTCTTTGAAACTGTGTCCGGCGCCTGGGTGGCTCAATCGATTAAGCGTTTGCCTTCAGCTCAGGTCGTGATAATGGGGTCCTGGGACTGTGCCAGACATCAGGCTCCCTGCTCAGTGGGGAGCCTGCTCTCCCTCTGCCTACCCTTCCCCCTGCTTGTGCTCTCTCTCTGTGTCAAATAAATAAATAAAATAAAATAAAAAAAAAGAAACTGTCTGCATTTGGTCACCAGAATATCATTCCCTTTATGTTTTGTTTCTGCCCTACTGGACTGCTGCTTCTCTGTTTTCTTTGCTGCATGCTACTCAGCTTTGTGACCTCAAATATTGGAGTCTCTCAAGGTATGGTCTTTGGATCTTTTCTCTTCTCTGTCTATATTCACTCACTTGGGTTATCTCATCTTGACCCAGAGATTTGACTGCCAAAAAGTATCTACCTTTCCCTTAAACCCCATGTTTCAAAATAGCAGCAACCCTACCTCAACATGTATCCTAATTTTGAGTGATCAATGAAATATTTTTGGTCCAAGCCGCCATCATCTCTTACTTGGTCTACTGCAATAGGTTTCGAATGTGTCTCCCAGCTTCCCCTTTTGCTCTGTGATCATCCCCTACCCCTGCCCCAATAATGACTTACAGTCATTCCAAGTGCTTACCATGGGAAATTATGTTCTCAGTGAAGCGGCCTTTACCTGTTTCTTTGCATCGCTTCCCAATCTTGGCCTCACTCACTCTACTTCAGCCAAGCTTACCTCCTTGTGGCATCCCTGATCATGCTAACTCCATTAGGGACTTGGCACAGGGTGCTGCTGCTGCCGGAAGCACTTTCCTCAGATAGCCTCGTCGTGGCTCGCTGTCTCACTTCATTTAGGTTTTCTATCCAATGTCACACCGCCTAATCCAAGAGTCCCTCCCTGAACCCCCATCAAACATTGGAGCTCTGCCAGCCTTTTAATTCCACTTTATCCTCTGACTCACTTTTCTTTTCCTTAGAGCACATATCAATATTAATTACCTATTGCAATATTCGGTTGCTTGATTGTTCTCTTTCTCCAGTAGAAGGTAGGCTCTCTGGTAGCAGGGATTTTACCTTTGTTTTTGCAGTTATAGTCAGGAGTGCCTGACTATAGCGGGTGCTCAATAAATATTGTTTTCAATAATGAATGAATGGAAGAAATGGGAAATGGCTTTTAGGGTATTGGTTGGAAGCATTCCTTTTTCTTATTTATAATCTTTAAATTGTTGGTGTGGGTATATGATTAATCAATGCTATGACTCTTTACCCTGAGAATTCTGTTCTCCTCTGCTGAGCTCATTCAGGGTAATGCAAGGGTCATTCCACATGCTTTTTGCTAGAAGAGTCTTTTCCTGCTTAGAGTTACAGTGGAAAAACAATCCAGCCCTATGAGAAATGTGATTGCTGTGAAACTTGTCTCCTACTCAGTGATTGTGGATCTGTCACTAAACAAGACCATCACCCTTTGGTTATTTCTTTACAAAAGCAGGATTTATTTTCAACCCCATCTAATTATTTTCTGGAACCTAGTTTTGTAGAATCATTGTTTTGTTATTTTATGGGAGGATGCTGGGGAAAGGTGTTTAAAATGCTCTAAAGCAAAGATATATTAGAAATATTTCTGCTGTGGCCAAATTGTCTGAATCTGACTTTGAAGTCGGTATTTTCATTGGATATTTAGTGCTTATCAAAATCATTTGCAGCCAAAATAAAATGTCAGTCAGAGGCATACATTTTACCGCTACAAATTCAAGATTTCCTAGGATTTTTGTGATGTATATCTCTTCAAGGTACGGTTTGACAGAAATTAAATTAAATCTGCCATTTCAAATAAATCCTGAGGATGGAAAAATTATAGATAATTTTTAATATTTGATAAATATATGTTCTTCTCTAGCAGTGAATGACACTGTTGAAATAAATAATAATTTTAAAAATTATTTGAGATAAACATTGTTTTTAGTAAAAGATATCATTAAAGAGAATGATACACATATTACAACAGTAACATGATTCAAATTCTCCATGTGATTATCATAAATTACAAAATTAATTTAAAATTAGTGGGGTTTTTTTGTTATTTAATTCACTAAAAATATTCCACATTTAATAAATGAGGTGTTTGCTAGACTTTTTGTGATATATCATAAAATAAGTTAGAATAGTCAAAATATCCTCATATGAGACTTAATTTTGAAGACTATAAAGATTAGTTTCAAAAGGAAACCCAGAAGACAGAACATATTACTATAGTACTATAACACATTCCATAAAATTACATCATTTTTAACTTAAAATAGCTATAAAATTAATAAAATTAAAGAAAGAAATTGGAACATTCTGATACACAAATTCCATTTATTTTTCATGTTTTTTTTCAGTCCTTCCCTCAATCCACACATATTTGTAACAGGTATAATCACGTTACATGCAATTTGATATCTGTGATTTTAACATAAAATTATATATATTTTCACATCTTGCTGTGTAATCTTTATAAGTATCATTTTTAATGATCACAATATTCTTTTGGAAGATTGCTGTAATTTGCCCAACTACTTTTCTCATGCTGGACTCAGTCACATTTGTTTGCTTCCTGAGAAGGCACTTATAATATTAAGTTATAATAAATAGCTCCCTATGTGGTATGATTGGAGTAGGTCTGAAAAAATATTTCTCATTTCAAAATACCTGTGCAAAGTTATTATTCATTCTTATACCTTGGCCTGAATCAGTTAGCATATTAACTCTAGCCAAAATACGAGAAATACATTTTGAATAGAGAAGACATGAGCACAGTGAGTGCTCACTCACCCTGGGAAACCGAGCTGATGGGTTGACACTGAGCCCAGGCTCTTGTGTGGGAATCAACACCCAAAGGGTCAGCAAGGACACCACATTTGCAGTATAAAATCAATTATTGGGTTGAGGCATACGATGTATACAATTTGTATGGAGGTTAGTTTTGTACAGACATGGAAAGAACCTGCAAGTAAAAAGAAACGACAGATTTTTTTTCTGTCTTGGGTTGGAGGAACTTTAGGGAGATGTTACTGATTCAAAACGTGTATCCAGTGTGGGTAGAAGAATAATAAATTGACTTGACCAGAAATTTAACACAACACAGGAACATGACTGTGGTAACAATGGTGCCAAATCAGTAGAGTCAGACCACACTTGTCAGTTCTCTTGTTTGTCATTAAGCCATGTAGGAAATACTAATGACTGGCAAGATTTTGAAAACTGATCTTTTTTTTCAGACTCTTTCATGGTCCAACTGACCAAGACATCACTGGATCAAGGGTTCATCAAAATTGTAAGGCAGTATACAAGGAGCAATAGGATTCCTTTTTCCATTAGTGGGCTGCATTATAATTTAGGAGCTAATTTTTGTTCACTAAATTGAGCCAGGACCATTTATGACCAAAATGTTAACACTCAGTTTTAAGGATTTAATTGGAGCAATGAAGTAAATTGTAATGTAGTAGTAATTATGTTCATTCATTCATTCACTCACATTATAACAATATTCACGTTCATAGCAATGTTTTTTGAGGTTTTGCATGTGGCAGGCTCTAGTCTGGGGGATATAATAGTGAACAAGACAAAGTCCCTATTCTAATGCAGCTTATATTCTAGCGGAGTGAGATAGATGCTAAACAAATAAACATATACATATACAAAATTTTAAATTTCGGTTTGCACAGGAAAAGCAGAAGTAAGCTAAGAACACTGTAGGCAGACCTGTTTTGTTATTACTATTATTTTTATTTTCAGTAGGCTGCATACTCCAAGTGGGCTCAAACTCACTACCCTGGGATCAAGAATCACATGCTCTACCGACTGACCCAACCAGACGCCCCCAGATCTGTTTTATATTAGGTGGTCATAGAAGGTCTGAAAAACTAGAATCAAGACCTGAAGACAGGAGGGGACAAGCCTGCAGGTATGTGGAAGGACTTCTAGGTGACAACATAGCAAGTGTCCAGGTGTTGAGGTAGAACATTCTGGTTATTGTCCAGGGAAAACAATGAAGCAGGTGTGCTGGGGCAGAGTGGATGAGGAGGGGAGTTACGTATAATGACTCCAAAAGGTTGTGTGTGGCGGGGTGCAGGGTGCGGAGGGTGTAGGACTTTTAGACCACTGTAATGACTTTGGCTTTTACTTAGGATGAGGTTAAGAATCCATTACAGGGTTTTGACCAGACGAGAGATATGATTGGGTTTGTTTTATTTATTTATTTTTTTTTTTAAGATTTTTTTTTTTTTTTTTAATTTATTTGACAGAGAGAGACACAGCTAGAGAGGGAACACAAGCAGGGGGAGCGGGAGGGGGAGAAGCAGGCCTCCCGCTGAGCAGGGAGCCCGATGCGGGGCTCGATCCCAGGACCCTGGGATCATGACCTGAGCCGAAGGCAGACGCTTAACGACTGAGCCACCTAGGCGCCCCTGATTGGGTTTGTTTTAAAGGAATCACCCTGCAGTGTGGAAAATTAATAAAGATGAGAAGAAAAAAAAGGGAAACCAGATAGCAATTTTATGCAGAGAAGGTAACTCTATCTTTGAGATAATGGAAGTGGTCAGATTCAGGATATATTTAGAAGGATAAGTGATAGGACTTCTACTGGACTGAACATGTAGTGTGACGTTGAGAAGACAAGGATGACTGAGGCTTCTGGTCTGAGCAACTGGGAGGATGAGGTGGCCATTTAGTGAGATACAAAGGGTTCTGGCAGAAGCAGCTCTTTGATCCATTTTGAGTTAATTTTTGAATATAGTATAAAGAAGGTGTCCAACTTTATTCTTTTGCATGTTGATATCCAGTTTTCCCAGCAATGCTTGTTGAAGTGACTGCCCTTTCCTCATTGAATGGTCCTGGAACCCTTGTCAAAATCACGTGACCACCCTATGGGAGGGTTTGTTTCTGGGCTCTCTCTTCTGTTGCTTTGGAATATATGTCTGTCTTGATGACAGCACCAAAGCTTTGATTGCTGTAGCTTTGTAGAAAGTCTTAAAATCAGCAAGTGTGAGACCTCTAAATTTGTTCTTTTTTTTCCAAAATTGCTTTGGCTGTTCAGGGCCCCTTGAGATGCTCTATGAACTTTAGGATGGATTTTTCTATTTCTGCAAAAAAAAAAAAAAAAAGGTCTTCAGGATTTTGATAGGGATTGCAATGAATGTGTAGATCCCTTTGGGTACTATTGATATCTTAACAATATTAAGTTTTCCAATCCATGAACATGAATGTCTTTCCATTTATTGGTGTCTTCTTTGACCTCTTACAGCAACATCTTATAGTTTTCAGTCTTTGCCTCCTTGATGAAGTTTCTTACTAAGTATTTAATTCTTTTGTGATGCCATATTATTTTTTATTTTTAAATTTCTTCCCCAAATTTATGGAGATACAATTGACATGCACTATTGTGTAAATTTAAGGTGTACTAAGTGATGATTTGATAGATGTATATATTGTGAAATGATTACAAGAATAAGGCTAGTTAAAACACAATTTGATGCTATTTTAAGTAGAATGGTATTCTTAATTTCCTTTTTGGATTGCTCATTGTTAGTGTATGGAAATGCAACTGATTTTTGTTGAAACCTTCCCCCCCCATATAATATCTCTAAAAATCCTGTAAAACTATGGTCCTATAGAGCACAGTTTAGGAAATATTGCCCAAAGGAACATACTAATTTTTGTTGTTGCTGTTGTTGCAAAGTCTTTCTTTAAACACATTTGCTTTTCCATATCATTTGGGGAACTTTGTTTATGTCACTTTTCACATTTATGATAAATCATATTCTTATTTATTTTGAAGGAAAAGACTCTAGAGAATTTGAATAATGTCTGTAGTCAAATAAAAGTTAATTTATGCATCTATCAGAATTCCCTATTTACCTTCATTTCATTAATTCAAAGGACAAAAGTTCAAATCTAAGTTCTACTGTATGTGAACTATATGACTTTGAACATCTTGCTTCATGATTCTGAGGCTAAACTTTCTAGTCTGTAAAACAGGGTAACAAGGCTGGAATTATTTTTTGCTATAACCAAAGGACACATATATGTCTATTTCACTTAGGGAGTGTTTTAAATTGTAGATGAAGAATGTGTATTGCATTTAGACTCTGCTATTTGTTCTTTTTTGACACTGATGTATAGTTGACATACTATGTTATATTAGTTTCAGGTGTCCTACATAGTGCCTGGACAGATCTATACATTAGGCAATACTCGCCACAGTAAGTGTAGTTATCACATTTCACCCTCCAATGTTACTTCAGTATTATTGACTATATTCCCCATGCTGTACTTTTCATACTTGTAACTATTTAATAACTGGAAGTTTGTACTCTTTAATCCCCTTCACCTATTTTGCCCATCCCTCCCTGCCCTCTCCCCTCTGGCAACCACGAGTTTATTCTCTATTTATAAGATTGTTTCTGGTTTTGTGTGTGCGTGTTTGTTTGCTCATTTTTTAAAAAAGATTCTTTCTTTTTAAAAGATTTATTTATTTATTTGAAAAAGAGAGAGAAAGTAAGGGGAGGAGCAGGTGGAGAGAATCTTCAAGCAGACTCCCTGTTGAGCGTGGAGCCTGACCTTGGGCTTGATTTCACGCCCATGAGATCATGACCTGAGCCAAAAGCAAGAGTCAGACGTTCAACTGACTGAGCCACCCAGGCACCCCTCATTTGTTTTGTTTTTTTAAATTTCACATATAAGTAAAATCATATCATATTTGCCTTTCTCTGACTTATTTCACTTAGTATAATATTCCCTAGTTCTGTCCACGTTGTCACGAATGGCAAGATTTTATTTTTCTTTATGGCTCAGTAATATTCCATTATATAAATAGATCTATCTCACATCTTCCTAATCCATTCATTTATTGATGGATACTTAGGTTGCTTCTATATCTTGACTATTGTAAATAATACTGCAATAAATGTAAGGGTGCATATATCTTTTCAAATTGGTGTTTTTGTTTTCTTTGGGTAAATACCCAGTAGCGGATTACTGGATTGTATGGTATTTCTGTTTTTAATTTTTTGAGGAAACTCCATACTGTTTTCCACAGTGGCTGCACCAATTTACGTTCCTACCAACAGTGCTTGAGGTTTCCCTTTTTACCACATCCTCACCAACATCTGTTATTTCTTGTCTTTTTGATTCTAGCCATTCTGACAAGTGTGAGGTGATATATCATTGTGGTCTTGATTTTCATTTCCCTGATGATGAGTGATGTTTTGCATCTTTTCATGTGTCTTTTGGCCATCTGGATGTCTTCTTTGGAAAAATGTCTATTCAGGTTCTCTGCTCCCTTTTTACTCAGATTTTTTTTTTTTTGATGTTAAGTTGTATGAGTTCTTTGTATATTTTGGATATTAACCCCTTATCAGATATATCATTTACAAATATTTTCTTCCATTCAGTAGGTTGCCTTTTTGTTTTGTTGTTGGTTTCCTTTGCTGTGCAAAAGCTTTTTGGTTCGATATGGTCCCAATAGTTTATTTTTACTTTTGTTTCCTGTATCTGAGCACACATACCTAGAAAAATGTTACTGCGGCTGATGTTAGAGACATTACTTCCTGTGCTCTCTTCTAGGATTTTTATGGTTTTAGGTCTCACATTTAGGTATTTAATCCCTTTTGAGTTTATATTTGTGTATGGTGTAAGAAAGTGGTCTAGTTTCATTCTTTTGCATTGCTATTCATTCTTTATGTCCTAAGTTATAATACTAGACTTAAGAAAATTTATTTCTTCATTCATGGAAACATGAGATATATGCAAATTATAAGGTCTAATAATATCATTAATTAATTTCTATTATTTAGGCTTGACAGTATTGCTAGACTTGTTAATTTCTCTGATATGGTCTGACAGCTGACATTTGAAAGCACAAAATGGATGATACTTTCTGAGGTTGGGGAGTTGGATGAGACATTCCTAAGCATGATTGCTAAGAAACATTGTTTGAGCAAACTAGTAAGTAAGAAAGAATCAGAACCTTGCTTTTTGGTAGCAATCTTCTCTTCTCTTCCTTATAAAACTATCATTTTTTATAGCCCTATGCATTGTGTGAGAATAAACTCATTTATAAGGATAAAACACCATCGCTACACCTGAAATCATTGACTACAGAGGCTTGAGTTGAGATTTTTTTCCCTCTTTCTCTTACTCAAACTTGTGCAACAGATTTGCCCTGAAATACTGTAATTATTCTTTTCTTTAATCTCAGTTCTCTCAGGAAAGTTTAAGCTAACTTCTTATCACTAGCCTTAGAGGTGTCATTTCTATTATCTTCATGGTGAGAACGTGCTTTCTGCTGTACAGAATACAGTTGTAGTCATTTCCCTAAAGGGCTTATTTCCTAAGCAGGAAAGTCCATTCCAGTGCAGAATGCCCTAATGAGAAATATCAGCAGTGTGTTACTCATTCCTTGACTCTGGTTGGAGGCAGGAAGAAAAGGAAAGATTTTAGTTCCCCGAGAAGTATTATTATTAGAGGTGGTATCAGCACTTGTATCTTTCCAGGTGCCTTCCCTGTGTTTCTGATGTGCACCCTGGTGTCTGGAGGCAGCTCTGGCTTCTGTCCAGGCTCAATGAGAGGGTGGAATTCCATAATTCCACACCATTGGTTCATCGCACTCATCAAAGCCCTCAGTGCCAATAGGGTTCAGTAACTGTCAGTTGTCTCTCTGTCAAAATCACAATTGCTCAGGAATGCGCTCATCCTTTCTTTCTTTTATTTGTGTATTTGCTTATTTGCTCATCAACATGAGTAAGGCAATTCTGGAGACATAGAGATGAAGGAAAATATATAATTTCTGGCCTCAAGGAACCCTCAGTCTGTTGAGGTGATGAATATATAATTCTATTATAATATGATTAGGACTGGGGCACAGAGGAGGAACATCTTATCCAGGAGGTAGAGGGAGAGAGAAGGTTACACTTGACATTAAAAGGTAAGTGCAATTTTCCTAATTCAAGGAGTGGAATTTAGAATCCTAGGCATTGTAGATAGCTTACACAAAAACACAGGGCAAAGGCACAAGGAGATTTGGTGGTGGTGTTTGAGGATAGACATCACTCAGGTGGTTCCCCTTGAATGTCTGCTGTGAGTGGCCAGGCTGCTGTCCAGTCCTCGTTGGTGAAAGAGTGGGTGCCTCCTCTAGCAGCTGAGCATCCAGTTGGGAATTGAACCTGATGTTCTAGCAGGGTGGCAGTGTCCAGGTCCACTTCCAGAAAGGGGCTGTAATCCTACTCTTGATCACCTTGCATGAATCTCCTGGAGTGATCAGATTTATTATTATGACTCTCTTGGCTTCTACATCACTTGGTGGTCTACACGCCTTGTAGACTGTCAACATCTCTCTGAGATGAGATCTTCACACATGGTGTGGATTACTTACCCTTCCCCTGAGACTCATAGCTCTACTCGTACTCCCTGCAGGCCTCCTTCTGCCTCCTCTTAGATGAGTGTCCTCCTAAGTCCCACATAATGGCCAGCTGGCAGACATAGTCCCATACCTCAAATTGTATCTGGGTCTTCCCTGGATGGAAAGAGATTGTTCTGGAAATAAGTTATCATTTAAGACTTTATTTATTTTTAAAGATTTTATTTATTTACTTGACAGAGAGAGAGACAGCTAGAGAGGGAACACAAGCAGAGAGAGTGGGAGAGGGAGAAGTAGGCCTCCCGCTGAGCAGAGAGCATGATGCAGGGCTCGATCCCAGGACCCTGGGATCATGACCCAAGCCGAAGGCAGATGCTTAATGACTGAGCCACCCAGGCCCCCCTATTTATTTATTTTTAAAAGATTTTATTTATTTATTTGAGAGAGAGAGAGAGAGTGAGAGATCATGAGCAGGGTGAGGAGCAGAGGGAGAAGCAGGCTCCCCGAGGAGCAGGGAGCCTGACATGGGGCTCGATCCCAGAACTCCGGGATCATGACCTGAGCCGAAGGCAGACGCTTAACGGACTGAGCCACCCAGGTGCCCTTCATGTAAGGCTTCAAAGGGAGTTGAGGACATAAAGGGATTACAAATGGCCAGTAGGAAAATAAAACAGAAAACAGTAGTGAAGAAGAGAAACCAAATGCTAAAAGTAATAAAGTGGGGCAATGTTGATATATATTACTGAAATATATATAATTGAAATGATGGCTCCAAAGCCTTCTAGGAAGGGATATGGATACATTGGTTATCTGGACAGATAGATGGCAACTGTGGCTTAACAAATGTATTTTACAGTAACGTGTTTTTTTTTTTTTAAATCCCCATCTATTCATCCTTTTTATAAACTCCACCATTAGATCTCTCAATTACAAAAAAATAATCTTGGTGGTAGTGGCCATTTACCTTTTTGGTGCAGTCTGAACATATTCTAGGAAACCAGGGCTCTCCCCAGTGTCCTGCCAGGCCTGGGGATAGGGCACACACGGAACCTGGAGGTGCCAGCGTCCCAATTCCAACACTGCTAATCCATTTGACCGAACATGACCCACTTAATGGGAAGAAAAAAACATCAGACACTCTAGTCATTTGACAGCAATAAGTTAGAATAGTCATGGCCTCATACCTTTGGCAGGGATTGGTAAACCTCAACCAGGTGAAATCCAGACCATTAGGAATTCCCTATGGGACACCAAGATAGCTGTTAGGGCTCAAAGTTGCTGAATTTGCTCTAATAGGTTCCTGTTGCCCCAGATACAAATGTTGGGTAATCAACTCGAGAATTTTGTGCACTTTTTTTATGAGCTTTTCCCAGAGAGCTCCCCGAACCTCTTTTTTGTTAGTTACAAGATGCTAATATGCTAATGTCGTCCTAGACAGAGGTCATAAATATTCAAATCAATTCCAGGTAGTGCTTGTTATGTGCTTGGCTGTAGCTCTAATAAAAGGTGAGTAAAACACAGTTCTGATCCTCAGAGAAGGAGGCTAATTGTTTGGGAGGAATGCTAAAATTTAGGTATGCTGTTGCCTTATGTTTACACAGGAATTATACCTTGAAATACTGAAATGTGGGGTAATTCATGACAAAGGACTCAAACGAGCGTCCCCGAAAAGGAATTTTAGTATTTATGTGTATATAGCAGGTCATGTCACTGTGAGTTCATGGTAAGACAGGAAGTTTTTATGAACGGATTGGGACTTCAATGGCTTTGAAGAGTGAACAGGAGCTTGGTAGATGGACTGGTGCTTGGGAGGACATTCTAAAAGGAGAAACAGCCCAGAGTCTCGGAAGGCTGCAGGAAGACAGCGAGGCTGTCTCCTTGAATGACAGACAGGGAAAGATAATGTTGGCACATCATGTTATGGGCAAATTGTGGGAGGCCATGAAGATGAGATATTTGCTTTTTATTCTGGAGAAAATTGGAAATCAAAATTATTTGAGCATGGCACTTGTGAGTAGGTACATTTATTTGCTAATTTCTTGAAAATAAGGAGGTCAAGAGGTACTAACTTCCAGTTATAAAATAAGTAAGTCATGGGTACCTGGGTGGCTTGGTCAGTTAAGCGTCGGACTCTTGATCTCACCTCAGGTCTTGATCTCAGGGTCATGAGTTCAAGCCCCGTGTTGGGCTCCATGCTGCTCATGGAGCCCACTTAAAAAAAATAAAAAATAAAAACAAAAAAATAAAATAAGTAAGTCATGGGGATGTAATGTATAATAGGGGGCTGTAGTCAATAATACTGTATTGCAAATTTGAAAGTTGCTAAGAAAGTAAATCTTAAATGTTCCCATCACAAGAAAAAAAAAAATGTTGTAATGTTGTATGATGACAGATGGTAAATAGACTTAAATGTGGTGATCATTTTTCAATGTATACAAACACTGAATCATTATGTTGTACATATGATTCTAGAATAATGCTGTATCTCAACTATACCTCAATTTTAAAAAAGTATATTAGATGTGGAGAATAGAGAAGGCAAGGAGAGAGGTTGATGGGATGGTGAAGCAATCTAGGGGAACATAAATATTCTTTATTAATTAAAGTTGTGGCAGCAAGAACAGAGATGATCAGAAAAAAAATAATACCTAACACAGATCATTATGTTGTGGCAGACACGTCTTTTATTGTTTTACTCATTTACTCCTTGCAGAAACTCTCTATGTGGTATGTACTATTATAATCATCCCCATTTTTTTTTTTAAGATTTTATTTATTTATTTGACAGAGAGACAGCTAGAGAGGGAACACAAGCAGAGAGAGTGGGAGAGGGAGAAGCAAGCTGCCCGCAGAGCAGGGAGCCCGATGCGAGGCTCGATCCCAGGACCCTGGGAGATCATGACCTGAGCCGAAGGCAGATGCTTAACAACTGAGCCACCCAGGCGCCCCTATCATCCCCATTTTTACAGATGAGGAAACAGAGCAAGAGGTCATGTAACCTCCACATGGCACATAACTCTTAAGTGATAACAGCCTGGATCCCACCAGGCAACATGACTACACAGTCTGTGCTCTGAGCTGCTAAATCCCATTGCCTCTGGGATGGGTAAAGGGGTATTTATGAAGAAACTTACATAGCATTTGGAAATTCTATATTGTATGTGAAGACAAGCAGCAGCATCTCTGTCCCTTGGATACTTTTAATAACTGTTTATTCACCATGGTGTGTCCTTTGAGTGAAGGATAGATAATGCACATTTAAAATGGAATGATGGGAGATAAATTTTTAAATGTCTTTCTTTGATTTGCCTTTCAAAGGGTAGAGATATCTTAAAGCTGCTTATTCAAATGCCTCTAAAATGATAGGCATTTATATTTTTTAGGTATAAATGTGTTTTTTGAGGTGTTTTTCAGAAATGCAATTGAAAATGCAAGTAGTTGATTCATACTGTATGCAGAACCCAAACGAAGACTTCTATACATGTTAGATTAGTTGATTTTGGGTTATGTAGCAAAACCCACACATTTTCCTTTATATGGTGGGCAATTTGCCAAAAAGCTTTTGGGTAACTTACTAATTCACCAATAAATAGCCTGCCTTCATCTTTACTGTAATACGAGTACTCAGTCCTTATGTTTGAAGATAGAAAAGACCCATGGAGAAAAGTATTTTTTATCACTTTTCTGCTTCTTACTTTTTATTTAAGTGGTGCATTGTACTTCTAAAGAGAGGACAATCTCACACTTGGCATTTGTTATTAAATATGTGGTTTGCACCTTCTTTGGGGGTAAATTTTTAAGCTGTTTCATAAAAATGCTAACAATTTTATACTAATAACTAATCAAAACTAATGGAAGTGTAGAACATTTTAATTAATGTCATATTTGATTGGACTTGTTCTGAGCTTAATGATGGAAGAGATAAGATATTAAAGACATCAAAATGAACATTTCACCCATCTTGTCCAAACTATTTCTTTTAACTTGGTTCTTAGTTTGAAACATATTTGATTTCAACAAGGAAGATACAACAAGGATGTATTTATTTCTTTCCAAAAGAATGGATTGACTTTAATTTTTAAAGAAAAACTAAAAATGGGACACCTGGGTGGCTCAGTCGGTTAAGAGTCTGCCTTCGGCTCAGGTCATGGTCCCAGGGTCCTGGGATGGAGTCTTGCATTGGGCTCCCTGTCAGCGGGGAGCCTGCTTCTCCCTCTCCTCCCCACTTATGCTCTCTGTCGCTATCTCTGTCTCTCTCTCAAATAAATAAATAAAATCTAAAAAAAAAGAAAAACCAAAAATGATCTTATTAATACGTAATGGAATGTAATAGCTCTCATTTTTAAGAAAATTGAATTTTTCATTTGTTGTTTTGAGATATTTGGGACATCTTGGATATTCCAGTGCAAAGGTTCAAGTTCTTTCTTATATTTGTGGTTATTTGCAAGGGAGGACAATGATAAAAAAGACTTTTGGCAAAAGAGGCTAGTCTTTCAGAAAAAAAGCCTTTTCTTTCCAGGACTTTTCAAAATTTGCTTTGGGGGCACCTGGGTTGGCACAGTTGGTTGAGCATCTGACTCTTGGTTTTGGCTCAGGTTGTGATCTCAGGGTTGTGAGATCCAGCCCTGCAAAGGGCTCCAGGCTGGGCACAGAGTCTGTTTGAGATTCTCTCTCCTTTACTCTCTGCCCTCCCCCCACCTCCCCACCTTCCCCCTCCCCTCTACTCTCTCTCTAAAATAAAATTTTTTTTTTTTTTTTTGCTTTGGAAGTTCTGTTGGCCATTTAAGTTTTGCTTGTCTTACCTTATACAATCAAATTATTTCATTTCCCTGCAAAGTTATGTGTTTTAATAAACTATTTGTAAAAAGATTTATTTATTTATCTATTTATCTTTAGATTTTATTTATTTATTTGACAGAGAGAGTCACAGTGGGAGAGGTAATGCAAGCAGGGGGAGTGGGAGAGGGAGAAGCAGGCTTCCTGTGGAGCAGGGAGCCCAATGCGGGCCTTGATCCCAGGACCCTGGGATCATGACCTGAGCTGAAGGCAGACGCTTAACCACTGAGCCACCCAGGCGCCCCTCTCCATTGTTTTTAAAATTAGAGTTTCAGTTTTTTCCTTGAATTTCCTTCAAGAATCAGTACAACAGTATAAAGGTGCCAATAGGAACCACGAGAAAACCTCAGAAATCCATGATTTCAAGTTCTTTCTTATATTTGTGGTTATTTGCAAGGGAGGGCAATGATATAAAAGACTTTTGGCAAAATTTTGTGAGATTAACAAAGGGTCAAGATTTAGACAAGAACTAACTCTTAAAGATGCAGTTTAGCATTTCTCCTGGTACCCTCTTGGATCATCAAAGCAGCTATGGCAGATCATATATTCCAAAATGCCAGAATAATATTTCCCATCTACATGCTCTTCCTACAACGTGAATTTGACATTCCTTCCATTGAGTGGTTGGGTCTATAATCTACATCACTTTGAGCCTGGAAGACTGGAGACTGCATAAGTGCAAGTGAAGCTATGTGAGTTTTGAAGTTAGATCATAAAAGATGCTGTAGTTCCTTCCTGATTCTCTTTTGATGCTTCCTCTTGGAACTCAGCTACTCTGTTGCAAGGAAGTCAAAACTAGCCCACTTGGAGAGAGAGGTTTTCCAGTCAACAGTCCAATGGAGCTCCTAGTCAACAACCAGCATTAGTTGCCAAATATGTAGGTGGAGATGTCTTTAGAAAATTCTAGCTCTGAGCCACTGAGTCAGCCCTCCAATCTTTGAGTCTTCCCAGATGAGGCTGTAACCATCTTGGAGCGGAAACAACAAAGTCTACTCTGCCATATTTGAATTCCTGACCTACAGAATTTGTGAGCATAATAAAATCATTGGTTTATGTCTCTAAGTTTTGGTTTGCTATGTAGCAATAGTAACTGGAACAGCAACCATGTAAGGAAAAGTAGGTTAGTTAGATGTTTTTAATCACCATTTAAAGAGAGAGAGAGAGATAAAGTGACATTTTCAGGATTTCCGTATAAGTTAGTGTCAGTTCAATAGTGAACCATTTTCACCACTGGATATGCTTTTAAAGATATAACAAGTGATAAAAATATAATGGGAATATTTTATACTCAGTGATTCATTCAGAAATATTTATTGAGTAGTACTAGCAGATTCCAGGCAATAGATGAGGTTTCTGGGGTAAAATAGTGAGCAAAAAGAAGGTATGGGCTCCACCTACCTGGAAATTATAGGCCAGCACAGGAGACAGACATTCATCAAATAATCACACACATACATAAAAGTTGGCAACTGGGTACATCAAATAAAGGAAATTATAACAGTACTCTAAGAGAAATACCAAATTGATTGTGGTCAGGAAAATGTGACTGGCATTTGACTTGAGATGAGTAATTGTATTTAGCTGTACTTAGGTTTTCTTTTCACATGTTATTTAGTTTTTTATTTGTTCGTTCGCTTTTCACTATCAAATTATATACTGCTTTAGACCAGAAAATGTGCTTTCTATTTCACTTGAATAACTCATAGTTA
Source organism: Phoca vitulina (assembly GCF_004348235.1). Classification (NCBI taxonomy): domain Eukaryota; kingdom Metazoa; phylum Chordata; class Mammalia; order Carnivora; family Phocidae; genus Phoca; species Phoca vitulina. The sequence continues at coordinate 19,646,218 of NW_022589736.1, forward strand.
TGTTCAGGCTTCTGCAAATGACACAACGGACTTAAGAGTAATTCAGCTTAGGGTTCCACTTCTATAGTTGTTTTATGATGCTGCTTTTCTGTCACTCACCTCCAGGTTTTAGCTGAGGTCTCTGCATCACCTGGACCAAGCTGTTCTGATAAGTGTGAACCCCCATGTGTTGGGACACTGATCTACAGTGGAGGATTCAATTGACTGATGCATTTATTTGGCAAAATAATGGGTTATGTTCACTAATAACATTAGTCCTTCCTGTGCTATGAAGTATACAAGGACACTTAGTGGTTATGAATTGGCAAGATAAACTAGTAACAGTTTATAAAGATTTGCAGAACTGAATTTATTCTTACTAATAATCCAAAAATGGAAAGAAAGTGATGAAGGGGTGGGATTCAAAATCCTAAAATTCTCTAAAACTCATTTTACAACTTACAGCCCTATTAAGATTCTCAATATTCTATGATGGAATTTCTGTGAAAGAGTTTTAACTATAAAGGAGAATACCAGTAGGCCCAGACTTGGAGCGTCCGATGGAATGCAGGAGAATATGCAAGGGGATGATGGGGGACAGAGGGAAGATGGAAGGAAACCTGAAGCAGAACACCATAATTCAGTCAAGCACTTGTACTCCATCAGGGCTATAAAGAGCAGATGTTTTGAGATGAACATCACTCCAGTATTGCTCTCTGATTTATGGCCTCCTTTCTTTTGGAAGATCTATCTATTGTACTATGCCTCTCCTAAACTTGCTGAAATACAGTCCATTTATCTTCTTGTCAGAGACTTTAGCTCTCTAAGGATTGAGCAGAGGTTGAGGTGGACAGAATAATAGCAGGGGATTTGATATATTGGAGTTAGAGACCAAGAGATGCCATGAAAGAGAGAATCTTCTGGCTTAGGTTCTGATTTGTACTAGGGGCAAGTGGATGGCACAGTAGACTTTCTAGTAGTTTGAGTTAAATTAGAGTTGTTTCTTTCATTTGAAGTTAACTCATTCACTCTGATCAGTTCAATGACAAAAGAAATACAGTCATATCTGAGGCTTGGAAAAGGATATCTCAGATAGGAGATAAGATTATGGGCCCTTAGCCCATGGTGATGTGATTTGGGAGGTCACAGAGCCAAAAGTCTTATAAGAACAGGGTTTCTCTTTAAATAAAGATAGGGAAAAGGCTATTCTATATTCAAGGTCACTAGTAAGCCAACAAAATTGGTTTTAAATCTGTTTAATCAGTCAATGACAGTTCTATAGCTATTGTAGTAATCAACAGACCTGGTTTAAATTTCTTTAGTTGACTAATGACTAACCATTTGAGTTAAACACAAATCTAAAATCTAGCCACGAATGACAGCTTCGCACTTGGAAAGTCAGATAGTTGATGGTGAACTCATTCCAGTGAATATGCATCTAAGATTGATGTTAACTCAGTCTCATCTCTGTAACAAATAAAAAACATGCTTACATCAACTCATTCCTGCTGACATAACCAATACAACTCTGAAATGAATGCTTTCCGAAAACCCTGTATAAAATCAGCAACTTCCTTTGCCCAAAAGACTGCTTGGTCAACACAGCTCTCTTTTACGTAGGTAAACAATAAATTCAGTTTTTAGTTTCAGATACCAAGTAGTGGTCTCTTCCTGTGATAGTTTCAGAAGACATTGAGTGTACCATGGAAATCCAGAAAGGAGATGTGTTGGGCCCTTTGTGTGCCATATTGGACCAGGGACCAGACCTCTGATAGATGGTTGTTGAGAGGACCTAGACTCTTCTGGACTATTTTCAAGGATGTTTGTAGAGTGAACATCCATGGAAGAGAGAGATAGTATCTTCTAGAGTCAAAGGCAGGATTGTTTAGTGTACTGAGTAAAGAGGCAGATCTTTAGAAGACAGCAGATCAGGGAAGAGAAAATCAGGTCCTGAATTAATGGAGTAACAAGGGAGATAAAGAGGATGCTAACTGTGCTATACATCTTCCATTTGTCCATCTGTAAGTAGTATCCAGAAGTTGAACAGCTTGGACTACATCAATGTGTATTTTTACTCTCTGGGTTCCAGTTATGTTCAGACAGTGATGTGTACTGGCTGGACATCAGTGGAGTGACAGAGCATGAGATCAGGATATTTATACCCCGTCCTCCACCTCCACCAGCTTCTTCCATTGGAAATCACTGTGGTCTTGCTGTGGCCCGAGGCCATAGCTCCTGTTAGGCCTAGCCTTTTCCAGGTGGCTTCCTATTTCCATTATCATTTCTTCCTTTTGTTGGCCCTTCAGTCCTGGGGGTAGTAATGGGTTCTCTCCATATTATTGTATTGACGCCTCTATTAACCTCTCCTCAAATTGCCCAATTTGAGTGTGCCATCTACTTCTCGCCAGGACCTATTCAATACACTACTGATGTGATGAGGCAAAGGCAGAAAAGTTAGGACTTGGTAACTGACTGAATGTCAGGGGCAGAGGAAGGGAGGAGGCAGAGTGGGTGCTGTTTAACTAGGGGAATGGAAGCTGTTCACAGAGACCAGAAGACCAGGGGAAGGTTTAGAAGGAACACTGGCAAATAAATTTTAAGGATATTGTATTTGAAGAGAAGGTAGTTAAAATACAAGATTGGTGCCCAGGACAGAAAGCAGGACTAGGGGTATATAGGAGACTATGGGAGCTATGGGAGTGACTAAAAACAATCAAGCGGGACTCTATAGATCTACTAAGCTAAGCCTTATATAGTTTAGACTGGAAGCAGAGTCGTCATCCAAAGACTTGCAGTTCACCAAGTCTAAATCAAAGTACTTAAAGTATCTACTTGAATTGCCCAAACGCTATGAAGGAGATAAAACGTAAACAGTAAAGTCTTGAAATCTTTTTTTCTTCGATTCTTTCCCACCCACAGGAGTTTTTCCCTCTTTGCAGGACCTTCCTTCTGCAAACTATATGCCCGTCATAAAACTTTCTTACTTGACATCCTTCTATTTATTATTCTCCCGATTCCTTATCACCATGATGAGAGGAGGTCAGACTTCAGATATATTCTGGAGGTAGAGCCAGTAGAATGTGCTAACAAATATGATCAGGGTGTGAGAGGAGGAGACAACTCCCAGGCATGTGAGTGTGAACGTGCGTACGAGGGTGTGTTAATGTGCGCACGAACGTGCACGTGCGTGCCTGTTGGGTGGGATTGACATCTGCAACTGATCCTTTATCTATGGAGAGGATGAAACTTGAAATAACCCTGGAAGAGCCTGACTGGAAATCAGTATTCTTATCAATCTGTATTCCATCATTACTTCTTTAAGGCCTTGAAAAACCCTCACTAAATCGCATTTTCATATTTCTGTTCAGTTTCAGCATTGCGTGTGTACAGTTAAATTTTCAAAGCTTTTACTATATTCCTATGTATTTTTGTTTGTTTGTTTGTTTTTAGATGAGTGATTAGTTGACATTCACCTGAACTGCCTAACGGAGGAAGTCTCTAGATGCTGCTAAGGAAGAGTGATGATTTAGAGCCCATTCTAGCCAGACTGCAGTAGGATGCTGGTAGAAGTCAGAATATAAATGATAAAAATGTGGACCTGAGATAGACTACAGGCATAAAAGGATAGAAGCACCTAAATTTAGTGAATGCAAAAACTTAGATTCAAGACATGACAGCTGTCATTTGTTGTCCTTAAAACAACACAAAATTTATAGTTTTCAATTAAATTCACTCTTGAGAACAGAAGTAAAAGAGTACCTCAAATTTACCTAGTGAAACAGCATCAACTTTGCCTTTGTTCACAGAGGTGTTAATTTTTGAAATTTAGCTGCATTTTTTGTTAAACTAAATAATTTATCACATATTACCACCAGATATACAAATATCTCATGCTTATTTCTCATCTTCTTTATCCCCACTACTTTAATTTAGGTTCTCCTTGACCCCCAACACTATGGAATAAAGTTAAAGAAAATCATTACAGAGAATACTGAGCATACAAAGCCCTTTACAATCTGGCATTTGCCTGCTCTTCTGCCCTAATCTCCTTCCATTCTTACAACCTCCTTCCCCAGTGTTGGCACCCACACCAAGATACGAATGGTCTTCTGAATTTACTAATCCAGTTAATGACCCTGCCTTTGCATTTGTTGTACTGCTTTGTCTTTGTTGGGACAGCGTTCCAGGATTTGCATATGTCCTGATCAACTCCTTCTGCTATAAACCTCAGTTTGGAGAGGGCTTTGAAATAAATCTCTGTTTTCATCCCAGGAAAAAACTCAGTTGCTTCAAGGGCCTTCTTAGCATCTAAACATCTAACACTTACCACAAGGAATTGTAATTATTTTCTTACATGTCAACAGGCTCTTAATAGGAAGAGCTCCGATCTTATTTTTCTATGTGGTCCTAGTCCCAGAAGCAAAAAAGATTTACAAAAAAATGTTGAGTGAATATAAAAGATTCTTTCCTATTGGTGGTGTGGTAAATGGCCCATGGCAATAAGTAAATAATCACTGAATCATATATTGGGTAAAAAGCTTCTATTTTGGCTATCTCCCCTGAGATGTAAATGGATTTTAAAAAATGTAATCATAATGACTTAGAATTTTTTTTTTTTTTTTTTTTTAAAGATTTTATTTATTTATTTGACAGAGAGAGACACAGCGAGAGAGGGAACACAAGCAGGGGGAGTGGGAGAGGGAGGAGCAGGCTTCCTGCTGAGCAGAGAGCCTGATGCGGGGCTCGATCCCAGGACCCTGGGATCATGACCTGAGCCGAAGGCAGACGCTTAACGACTGAGCCACCCAGGCGCCCCTTGACTTAGAATTTTTAAAAATAAATTTTTTCATCAAGATTATAGAAATCACATCAGATTTCAACATTTTTGGGGGGCAGGATTTGTTAATCATGATTTTCCTATTTGATCGGTTCTCTTATAGTCCATAAATCTAAACGAGGGATGTCTGGTCACAACATGTTTTCCTTAAGCTTTACTAAAAATATTCTTTCCTTCAGTAGAGTCTCTGGTGAAATAGTGTTTCTGGTGTAAGAACATCTCATCCTCTGTTAAGTGCAGGGGCTTGTTTGCTAAGCCTGTTTTCCTGAAATGTGTGCTAATGCCCTCTCTTCCTCAGAGCTGCCATTAGTGGGCTTTTAGGACCCCTCCAATCAAACCCTAACAAGGCCTTGCTCGGATGAAGGTAAAAAGAAAAAGAAAATGTATACACAGATAATGCACAAACACTCTCAAGTGTTTCAGGGAAATAATTAGTGTTTACTCTGAGTCTTTCCCTTTGAAGACATTTAAAAAAAAATCAGATTTGTAGATCATTAGGAAGGCTTATGGATAACACAGTTGCAGATAAAAACTCTAGAGAAAATGCATCATTTCTTTCTGAGTTTTTCTTAAATATAAAACCAAAATGTGTAATCTCAGGGTGAGATCTATATTTGTTTTTTTTCAGGGGGCTAAACTCATTTTCAGGCAGGATTAATTCACATCAAGAAAGCTGGGCAGTATTGCTAGAAAATGTCAGGAAAGAACTGTTTTTACAAGGGACATATTCCTGAGGGATCCAGTGCCATTCTGGCTTTAAAACAACATATCACATCCATCCTAAGACAGCAGAATACACTTAATTTTCAAATGCACATGGACCATCCTCCAGAATAGACATATATTAGCCCACAATATAAACCTCAACACATTCAAGAAGATAGAAATCATACCATGCTTCTTTTGTAACCAAAACACTATGAAATTTGAAGTCAATCACAAGGAAAAATCTGGAAAGACCACAAATACATGGAGGTTAAATAACAAGCTACTAGACAATGAATGGGTCAACTAGGAAATCAAAGAAGAAATAAAAAGGTACGTGGAAACACAACAGTCCAAAACCTCTGGGATATAGCATAAGTAGTTCTAAGAGGGAAGTTTATAGCAATCCAGCCTACCTCAAGATGCAAGAAAAATCTCACATAAACAACCTCACCTTGCACCTAAAGGAGCTAGAAAAATAACAACAAACAAAACCTAAAACAATCAGAAGGAAGGAAATAATAAAGATTAGAGCAGAAATAATTGATATAGAAACAAAAAAAAAAAACCAATAGAACAGATCAATGAAACCAGGATCTTGTTCTTAGAAAAAAAAAAATCAATAAAATTGATAAACCTCTAGCCAGACTTATCAAGGAAAAAAGAGAAATGACTCAAATAAATAAAATCACAAGTGAAAGAGAAGAAATAACAATCAACACCACAGAAATAACAATTATCAGAGAATATTATGAAAAACTATTTGCCAACAAATTGAACCAACCTAGAAGAAATGGATAAATTCCAGGTGCCTGGGTGGCTCAGTCAGTTATGTGTCTGCCTTTGGCTCAGGTCATGATCCCAGGGTACTGGGATCGAGTCCCGTGTGGGGCTCCCTGCTCCGCGGGGAGCCTGCCTCTCCTTCTCCCTTTACCCCCACCCCTTGTGTGCTCTCAATCTCTCTCTAATAAATAAATAAAATCTTTTAAAAATATGAGGTCTGGGTAAAAAGAATAGCTAGATCAACAAAAGTATCATCTCTGAAACCAAAACACAATATAACAAAGAGCAAATGAAAGCCAAAACCAAGTCAAATCCTCTCCCCTCCTTAAAAAATATCAACATTTACTGAGGATGGGTCAGTGTCTTCTTAGTATGTGAAAAATAGCATATTAAGAGAATTAAGTTCCTGCTTTCATAATTCTAAATTAAACTTTTTTTTAAAAAAGATTTTATCTATTTATCTGAGAGAGAGCATGTGTGAGAGAGAGAGAGAGTGCACATGTGCACAAGCAGGGAGAGAGGCAGTAGCCAAGGGAATAGTACTTGGGGCTCATGAGGGGCTTGATCCCAGGACCCTGGGATCATGACCTGAGCCGAAGGCAGACGCTCAACTGCTCAACTGACTGAGCCACCAACGTGCCCCTTAAATTAACCTTTTCTTTAAACCAAACCAAACCCAACCAATAACAACTTTGGGTTGCATTAACAAGTCTGTAATAGAAGGCATTGTATAATGGTAGTTCCAGGGGGCCCAGAATTTTGAGGTACATGTACTAAAATTGGCCATGTCACCTTGGACATGACCTCTGGTCTTTAGCTTTTCCCATTTGCAAATTGAGAGAATTTAATTAGATGAGCTGGACAGTCTTCTGGCTCTGCTGTTGTTTAAGAAGGGTTTTGGGGCAAGAACAATTCTATTTGGAAGCACAGGTCTGCAATGCCAACTGATGCTATATTAGGACATTTCCTAGAGCTGAATGTCCCTGGAACTTTTAGATTAATTACTCAACATGGATGGTGCAATATTCAGTTGACTTCTGGTTCAAGCACTGGAACGAATCTGAAATTGCTCTCTAAGAAATCTTGGATGACCTGTGTGAGCTCCAAATCTTCCACTCGGGCCATCTTTCAACTCAGGAACTTTATTTCTCGAAGTATCTTTTTATCATTTCTCTTCCATTTGTATGTCGAACAGAGGTTTTAAAACTTTATTGTACAAAGAACCACCAGCAGTATTAGTTAAAATGCAGATTCCTGCATTCCATCACTAAGAAAGGGATTTTCCTGCTCTGGGGTCCATTTTTACATGTATTTTTTAGCAAGCTACCAAGGGGAATGGGCCATACTTGGACAATACTTGGACAAACTGATCTTAGAGACCACAGTTCCCCTTACTTTCAACCAGTGTACCTGCCAGACCCTCCCTGATTCTTTTTCTTGAATCAGAACAATTCCAGCAGTGACAATGGATTTTTGAAAGAGAGTTCTTGGAGGTGGTTCTCCGCAATCACCTGAGGATCATTTGTTCTATGTGTAGAGTCCTGGTCCCAGCTGACAGACCCTAGGGAGCAGTATAGGAATTTACACTTTATTTGCTGCTCCTGTGTGATTCTTACATATGATTCACTTAGGGAAACACAGGCTTCATGGGTTTGTTCATTTCTCAAGATTTCTGAGCATAAAAAAAAAAAAAAGATTTTCTGAGCATAATGTGATAGTAGTCATTCTTCCAGTGGAGGAAGTTACCAGAAGTCTTCATACCTGCACAAAATCATTAGCACTATGCTCCTTGCTTTCACGGAGGCTTTGATATTAAAAATAGCCATATGTTGAATGACATTCTTTGTTCTTTACTGCTTTAGAGTTCATAGCCCATTACATTCTCAGTGGTTCTTATAAAAAGACTTTTGGGACAAATTTTTCCTAACACTCAGATTTAAGAAAAAGTTTCTTTCACCTGATGAACTGATGTGCTGTCTTCTCTTAGGTGGGAGAGGTATGTAACATATCTAACTTTCCTAGGCTGCTAGGAAGTTCAGGGCAAACCTTTGAGTTTAGCTGTTTTAGCTTTCATCAGTCAGAATTTTATGGATATTAACTGCCACCTTCATCCTTACAAATCGGCATTTTAATTTTTTAAATTTTAATTTTAAAAAAGGTTTTATTTATTTATTTGAGAGAAAGAGATTGAGTGCAAGTGAGCGGGGGAAGGGGATGGGAGGGTGGGGGGGAGGAGGAGAGGGAGAGGGACATGCGGACACCATACTGAGTTTGGAGCCCAAAGCAGGGCTGGATCCCACAATCCTGAGATCATGACCTGAGCTGAAACCAAGAGTCACACGCTTAATTGACTGAGCCACCCAGGTGCCCCTGGCATTTTTATTTTATTCAATATCCATGTAGTTGTAGTTTTGTTAGCCAGTCCAAATCATTTCTTGAAGTGGAAAGAATAGGTAGACTTAATGAGATTCATTAGTTGCCTTTAAAAGCTTTGCTTCTTAACTGCTATTCCACACACTCTGGTGAAATCCTTTTTTCCTTGTTTCTTACATCTGAGACGTGGTTTTAACACCCTGCAGTCTACGTTAAGCACTGTGATGACCAGCTGCCTTTCCTTATTTATTGGATTAAGCACTGGTTGCTTATCCTTCATTCCCTTCATGTCTTGGCTGATTTTCATTTTCCTTCTCTTTCAGTGTTTCCAAATCTTGCCTCATTATAAAACCACGTGTAAGTGCTTGTTAAAAATACACAGTCCCAGGATACCCTCCTCCTGTCTCAAGCTTCTGATTTGGTAAGTGGATGATACGATGAAGGTGCATGTTATTTAAGCATTCAGCTGTTTTATTGATGCTGGTCTTAAGGGAAGACCAAGCTATACCTTTTGTTCCAAGGTATCTATTAAAGTTGAGATTCTTTAGTGTTTACTGAAGAATATATATATAATATAGTACACCTTTCAGATGGGATTGAGGCATGACATTATCCACCACTATTTGGAATCCTGGCTTCATGAAGACAATATCTGTGCATGCCACATTGGTCTTTGTTTCTATCAAGACTTCCTAGGAATTAGGAGACATTCTGTTCCTGAAATGAGAAATAGATATAAAAATACTGTTACAGTCAAAATCAAGGTGAGTTGTAAGATTAATAGGAGGCAAAAACCACAGAGATTTATACTGAATCATTCTTTAATGTATTCAACAACTACTCATTGACATTTTATAGTGTGTTATGCTGGAGCTTCTCAACTTTGGGTGCTTGGTATAACCTATGGTGCTTTAAAATATACAGATGCTTCAGCCCAAACTCTTTGTCTGCCAAATGAGTATCTCTTGGGTTGAGTCTGAATGTGCATATTTTGAAAAAATCGATTTGGGCATCCCTGCAATGGGCATGCTCTTGCCCTGACAGAGTTTATCATCTAGTAATTGAGATCAGTATTTCTTGGTCCTGACTCTGAAATGCCTGGAAAACTTCTAGTGATATAAACTCCTGACCCCCACTGCAATTTTACTGAATCAGAAGCTTTTAGAGGCAGGACAAGAAATCTGTATTTTAAAAAAAATAGAAATTAAATCTGATAATTCAGCTGGGTTTGAGAACCACTCCTCTGAAATCAAGGGACTTTGGGAGAAACTGTTTATGAGATAATTTAATAAAATGATTTTTTGAAGGGGTACGACACCTCAAGCTAACACCTGGGAAGCTGTAGAATTCTAGAGCAATATCTTTTCTAATTGTTGGTCTGAAGATGGCTGAAGCAAGGTTTTACAAATGTCGCATCTTCTCTATTACCTTTCCCTTCCCTTGTGATAATTCCAGTCTTCTCTTCCCCTGTTTTCCTTCTTAACTTCCTGCCTTTCTTTTTCTCATTCCTGCCTTGAATCTGTATTATAGAATTGAGTTTACTGAGCTGTATAATTTATCTCAATAAGCACTGTTTATATACTATTTTGATTAGGGGTAGGGCAGAGTTTCTCAAATCTGACCTTACATTTGAATTTTCTGGGGAGCTTAGAAAAAAATGCCTGAGACTCCCCCTCACAGTAATTAAATCTGAGGCTAGAATTCTGGTATTTGTATTCTTCTGAAAGCTTTCCAGTTGATTCTAATGGCATTCAGATTTGAGAATAGCTAGGTAATTTTGCTTGTCTTTAATGCATTCAAGTTTTTAAACTAGGACTGAGATCTTTTGCATTCTGCCTTTTTAGCTGTTGCTTTGCATATCTTTTTAATGCAAAAATTTATATTGTATAGGACAGACTTTAATGAGATGGCAAATTGCTTCATGGAGGCCCAAAAGGAAAAACAAGGTGATAAGACTTACTTTGTACCTTGTAACCAGAGCACTGACCACCAGGTTTTAACATCATCCGTGGGAAATATGGATATAATCTCCATAAAACCAAAATTTTGATTGGTCTTTTGTCATTCATTTTTTTAAAAAAAATATAATTCCAAATATTTTGTAGGGAACTATGCATCTTCCTTAGAGACTGAAGTATTTAGGCCTTAGAACTTCTAAGATAGCCATCGTATCTCTAAAGTGAAGCCCTTTTATTCTTTCTTTCTTTTCCAAGTAAGGAAAAGCTTAGATTGTGAATATTTTTACAAAATCTTTTTAAAAATCCATAAACAGGGCGCCTGGGTGGCTCAGTTGGTTAAGCGACTGCCTTCGGCTCAGGTCATGATCCTGGAGTCCCGGGATCGAGTCCCGCATCAGGCTCCCTGCTCAGCAGGGAGTCTGCTTCTCCCTCTGACCCTCCCCCCTCTTGTGCTCTCTCACTTTCATTCTCTCTCTCAAATAAATAAATAAAAATCTTAAAAAAAAAAAAAAAATCCATAAACAGGAACACCTGGGTGGCTCAGTTGGTTAAGCATCTGCCTTTGGCTCGGGTCATGATCCCAGGTTCCTGGATCGAGCCCTGCATCGGGCTCCCTGCTCAGCGGGGAGCCTGCTTCTCCCTCTCCCTCTGCCCTCCACCTGCTGTGCTCTTTCTCTCTCTCTCTCTCAAATAAATAAATAAAATCTTAAAAAAAAGGAAATGGTTATTTGATCATAATTGGAGATTATTAAAGAATGATTAAGTGCTAACCCGAGAGAGGCTGTTCAAAGGAGAATAGAAATTCAGTCAACAGCTGGAGGAGGTGGTACTTTGGGGAAGACAGAACTTAGGTAGATGGATGTGGAAAAGGGGGCCATTCTGGTTGTGGGATCCAGCAGAGCAAAGGGACCAGTGAGGGGTGTACCTTAATGTATGTGGAGAGGGGCAGGTATATGCAGACACATAGACAAAGTGAGTTCTTATATTTTGGAGGGGGTGTCATGAATCCTTTAGACAAGACAATGAAGATTGTGCAACCCTTTCTCCAGAAAGATGCATATATATACAAATGCAACATTTTGTACTTAATTGTAGGGATTTATAACTTCTTTAAATGCTAATGGAGGAAATACAGCAGAAATGGTTTGTTTCAAAATGACTATTGATTTATGAGCAGGAGAGTGAAATTATTACATTGGGTTTAGGGACATTTTTCTGGCTTAGGGAAATTATCCTGATAGCAGTATAACTAAAATGATTTGAGCCAGGAAAGAACTGAGTAGAGAAATATAAAAATGAAGACCATCCGGACTAGAAAGGCAGCTGTAGGAATAGAGATTAAGGCCATAAAAGGAAGATATTGCTCATTAAGTAACTGAAGATGAGTTTTTTAGTCAATGGCATGCAATGAATAATTTTCTGTGTGCATTTTAATTTTTATATATAGTGTTCCAAATATTTTAGGAAGTATTCTATGATATCAGAGGTTATGTAGTTAGTTATGTGAGAGGCAGGATGACTTTAGTAAAGTTTTAGAAGGGGCTATTGGAAATGAGTTTAGTTTATAGGAGATGCAACAAGGAGGGTTAAAATTTGATAGTGTTATCAAAATCTTCAAAATGGTTGGGATTTGGCAGGAAGGAAGATTTTGCCTATAATATTCAATAAAAACGTATATTTTTAAGAAATTTTCACTTACTTGTTCACTCATAGCTTATTTAGGTAACTTGGTTCTTTAAAAGGTATTGTAAAATAGAAATTCTGATGTGTAAAGGAACCACATCGGTGAGGAAGAGATAATGAACTTGGGAAAGTCCTTACCCTTGAGGAAGACAGCTATTAACCAGCAGAGGGAGTATGTTAACTGGATTTTCAATAGTGTTAACATTTCTCACACAGGAATCTGAGTAATAATGAAAAGCTTTACTATCATAGGGTAAAAAATCAAAATTATAAATGTGCCATCTAGCTTGGCAACTAGGATTAATGACATCCTTTTAGGAGGATCTCTGCATTGTGCTTTTATGAAATTAGACATGAGGCTGAAATTGGCAAACTGCAGAAAATGTAATACATATTGTCTTATTCATATTTACCTTTGTGGTTTATTTACCTTTATTTACCTTTTTGTCTTCTGCTGGCCTGAGAAGGGATGTATGATTTTTTAAGAGCTCAGATGTGGTATTGCAGATGTTCACGTTTTTGACAAAAATATTATTCTAGTACAAAGAATACTTACCACAAGGGGAAAATAATACCTTGTAATTAAAGGAAGATGAGATTTTCAAATAGGTGAAACTCAACTAGTAAAATTTTTGTATGAATTTCAGTTTTGTCTCCTTTAAGAAGAAATTTGTAAATCTGGTATATATTATTACTATAAAATTAGGCTTGCCCAAACCAGCTGGTTAAATAAAGTTAAACTAACTTAGCAACAGTTTAATTAATAATAGTGTAATCATTCTAGAGAGAAAATAAAGCAGTGTACGAATTTAACTAGAGAATAAGTAGATGCAAAATAAGTAAGTAAACAAATCAAGCTTAAAGTGTTGGTGGTGAAAGAGATGGAAAGAAAGGGCAAAAACACGGAAAATAAAACTGGGGTAAAATTAGTATTTTTAAGACCTAATCTATAAAGTTTATACATTTGCTGAAATTGTGCAGAAATTTGACTCTGACTTCTTTGTAGTAGAAAATAAAATAGGTTACACGATTTTCTTCTTTCAATTGAAAAATTTCAGAGCTTTATTGACATAACTCAACATAGTTCACACACACTGCAAGTGTGCATTTCAAAGGTTTTTAGCATACTTACAAGTATGTGCACTCACCCCTGCAGTCAGTTTTAGAATATTTTTATCACCTCAGAAAGAAACCCTGTAAACTTTAGCTTTTACCTCTCTATCCTTCAGTCTACTCCTTACCCGTCAGCCATAAGAAACCATAATCTACTTTCTGTCTCTATGATGTATTTCATTCTGGATTTTTATGTGAATGAAATCATATGATATGTGTTTTTTGTTTTTTTTTTTTTTATGACTGGCTTCCCTCACTTAGCCTAATCTCAGGTTTCATCTATATCATAGTGCTATCAGTACTCCATTCCTTTTTGATGGCTGAATGATATTCCCTTATGTGGACAAGTCTCATCCATTGATGGACATTTGGTTGTTTCCACATTTTGGCTATTATGATTAATGCTGTCATGAAAATTTTGTACAAGTTTCTGTGTGGAATGTGTTTTATTTCTCTTGAGTATATAGCCAAGACTGGAATTCCTGGATCATATAGTAACTTGTAGGTTAGTCCTTTGAGGAACTGCCACACTGTTTTCCAAAGTGGCTGCCCCCATTTTGTATTTCTCCCATCAGTATATCAGGATTCCAATATTTGCCAATGCTTATTATCTAATTTTTTTTTATTGTGGCCATCCCAGTGGGCATGAAGTGGTATCTCACTGTGATTTTCATTTACATTTTCCTGATGACTAATGATGGTTACATGTTTTTTAATGATTATAGGATATAACTAAATAATTTGCTTAATATCATCTATCCATATATCTGCTATGTACATGGACCTGAGTGAACTTTATGTTATGGGTCTTCATGAAGAAAACTCTGTATAATACAGGGGAGAATCTCCTCTAAATATTCCTACAGGCAACAAAATAATATGTCCCACAGGATAAAAAGCATGGCTCCCTGTCGGAGTTGGGAGATTTGAAATACTGCAGGAAAGATTAGAATTTAGAACTGTGTTTTTTAATTAGGGCTACCTTACGTTTCCTTTAATGATGTTGATTAACAGCTGCTAAACAAACATGTGTTTCCTCCAAAGCACATCTAGTGAGCAGTTGAGATTCCCCTTTATTTGTCCTTGTAGGTGTGCTAGTCTTGCCTAATATAAGTCAATAAATCTATTTACTCTGTTCTGCCTGAAATTAAAAGGAAAACAAGTTAAGCCTGCTTCGAAGAATTCATTCTAAAGAACACGATTCCTATTTTTCTTTCCAGGAATCTTTTGTTATCAGCTGGCTCTGCAAAGATTATGAATCCTGTCTCCTGCTGAATGTCCATCCCATTAGAAACTCTGTTTCACTATGCTTTTATCCACTTTAGACTCTATGCTGATCTTTCCAGATCTCTACAGTTGGGTTGAAAATAGTAATGGACAAAAGCCCTGGGAAGGATTCATCCCCTCAGGTGTTTTTGCTGCTGGGACTCAAACAGGGCTATTTTTCTGTGTCCTTTTCTTAAAATTGCAGCAGAGCAGGCCGAAACTATGATATTATTAAGAAAAAAAAGTACTCTCTTCTCCCCTCAAATTAAACCCCGTGGTATTGAATTAGCCCCTGGAGGTGGCTGAAGAGGGATAGTGCATCTGTTCAAGAATTAGCTGCTTTACAGTTAATAAGACTGCATCTGATGCTATATTATTCCCTTGTCAGAACCTTATAAATCATTTCATAATTTTGAAAGAACTGCAGGAAGTTGTAATAAAACTTTGCTACTCTCATTAGCAGCCCTTTGTTACCAACAGTCTCCTCTAGCTTTGAGGACTTGATCTTTTGATGATTTATTTAATGTGTTCTAGATTCTCTGAGTTTGGCAAAGAGAAGCTACATTTAAAAAAAGTCCCTAACTGCCCTCTTTGTGAAATTTATGGGTCTCAATCCCTGTACTATAAATTTTTACCAAGCACATGAAAACAACTCAGAAATGTATAAAGATTTTGCTAGATGGCTCCCAGCAGACATTTGAAATAACCGGGCAAAATTGTTCTGATTGTGTCACTTATACCAAATACATAATTGTACTTTCTTCTTAGAGTCACTTTTAACTAGTGGGGCGAACTACATTTAATCAAAGCTAGATTAAAATTTGTGGATCTCCTTGGCATTAATAAAAAAAATATATAAGTGGTTTGACTAAGAGATAGACCGAGGTAAAAAGAACAGATTTATTTCCTAAACATTTTTATAGTTACCCAGTAACAGCAAAGCTGTTAATTAAAAGTGTCATCGATAATAAGAAAAAGAAAATGAAGCCACTCGAAGCACATCTCAGAAAGTCTCCTTTTCATCACATATTTGGTTAAATCTCATTTGTTTTTTTCCTGGCAGCTCAACAGAGCAGAGAAAAAATAGGGAAGGGAGGATTTTTCTTGTGCCAGAGTCACCATTTCCATGGCTCAGTCAGCTCTCATTTGTCATCATCCAATCAGTCCATATGCCCTGGCTTCGACGACCCTCTGTTCCTAGGACCTGCTTCACGGATGTGCAACCAGTGCAGGCACTCGGAGTTTAAGGCTCTGCAATTGCCATCTTCAAATTCTTCGTACTTTAATCTTTGCATTTATGCTCTGGGAGTGAAGTCTGATGGGACAATGAAGTATGAGCCCGGGGCGTGGAGCCGTGGTTCAGGTGAGGTCTTGCCTTTGGCCACGCCGATGCCTTCCCGGGACACATGCTCAGCCACCTGCTCTCCTGCTCTTCCCAGCAGCTGCCTCGTGGCCTCCACCCCCAGCAGGGGGATTGGGCATGGGTGCAGGGACAACTGGGGTTGGGTGTGCTCCCTAGGTGCCCAGCTGCGTGGAGCTGTGAGGTCTTCACGCTCCCAAAAGGGCGCAACGTTGAATAATAAGTAAAAAGACACCAGGACAGGTCAAGAGACAGACGGCAAAAGCAAGGAGGGAGCTTACTGCCAGCTCTGTGAACACAGAAATCCTGCCTTTCCCTTTTACGCTGTGCCTTGGAAATTACGTAGCTGGCCCTGTCTGTTACGCCGTGATTCTTTCCATCTCACTCTTGCTATCAGGTGGTTTTCTTTTGAAGTGTGTGGAGAGAATAAAAATAACATGATATTTTCCTTGTTTTCCCCCCCTGATGTGTCTAAGCGCTTTTATGGGGTTTTTTTCACCGGTCAGATCTGAGGCTTAAGGGCTCCGATGACCCTTTCGTACAGAGGCCATTGTCCGAAGGACTCCAGGATTAATGTCTTTTTGAATGGGTCTATTAGATTTTTTGTTGTTGTTGTTCAGGTAATTCAAGGAATCATTACATGAAATATTTTTGTAGTGATTCTAATGTCCCATACCTATTTTTGTTACTGTTGTGTTGATTAGCAACATAACCTTCTGGTCTGAAAGACATACTTCTCAAGTCAGGACAGACAGGCTTGCCCATTGGTTTTCTTATAGTTTTTGATTGGACTACCTCCCCACACTGGGTGGGTAAGTCCTGGGGTGAACTGTTCGCAGTGATCACTGAATGCTTTTCTCTTCTTGGGCCCCATAAAGTAAAAAAATAGCCATGTTACCCTACAGATCACTCAGAAAATACTTTTTTCAGATATGACCTAGCTCCCTATACTGATATGCCCTAGAGCAAATGATTGTAATTGGCAAAATTTTATTACTGTCATTATTTACAGAGGGACAACATCACATATGCCAAGTTAAAATAGGTGTCTTAAAAAAAATTGGGTAGATACATTGAGCTTACTTAGTTTAAAGAGTTGGAAGCCGAAGCCGGGCAGTATTTTGGTCTTCCTTTTCTGAAGCTCTCCTGGAGAGAATGCCGACAGCTCTCTTAACAACTCGCATTTCTTTATAGCTATGGCCACCCCGTACTTGCTTTGTAATGTTGGTGTGGTCTAGATTAGTGTTTCACAAACTATCATCTACACACCTTCACCGTCCCCTGAAGTTAATCCCTCGTAAAAGGGGGCCATGACTAGAAAGTGGTACACACACCAACCCCCTTCTAGGAGGATCCCAGCATACACCAGCCCACTGAAGCCTTTCAGTAGGCCCATAGTAAAATGTGTTTAACATATTTTTTAAAGATTGTATTTATTTATTTGAGAGAGAGGGAGAGAGCACGAGCAGGGATGGGGGTGGGAGGGGCAGAGGGAGAGGGAGAAGCAGACTCCCCTGCTGAGGAGGGAGCCCTTCATTGGGCTTGATCCCAGGACTCTGGGATCATGACCTGAGCTGAAGGCAGATGCTTAACCGACTGAACCACCCAAGTGCCCCAGGCACCGCATGTGCTTAATTTTTTTTTTTAAGATTTTATTTTATTTACTTGAGAGAGAGAGAGTGACAGAGAGAGCACAAGTGGGGTAAAGGGCAGAGGGAGAAGCAGACTCCCTGCTGAGGAGGGAGCCCGATGCGCAGCTCGATCCAGGACTCCGGGATCATGACCTGAGCCGAAGGCAGACGCGCAAACCACTGAGCCACAGGTGCCCCAACATTTTTTTTTTTTTTTTAAGATTTTATTTATTTATTTGACAGAGAGAGACACAGCGAAAGAGGGAACACAAGCAGAGGGAGTGGGAGAGGGAGAAGCAGGCTTCCCGCTGAGCAGGGAGCCCGATGCGGGGCTCGATCCCAGGACTCTGGAATCATGACCTGAGCCGGAGGCAGAGGCCTAACGACTGAGCCACTCAAGCGCCCCGCCCCAACATTTTTTAATATTGGATTTTCCAAACTGATTTGATCATGAGTCACATTTTCCCCCATCAGCATCTATTAACATTTGAGGGCAGAAGCAAGTGAGGGTGAACCTTTTGGTAATTGCTGGTCTAGACAGTTGGAATTCATTGGGGGTGGGGGTGGGGAGCTTCACCTTTAACTAATTTGATCTGCAGGATTGTAAAAATGTAGGGGGACTCGGTGATACCCGAAGATGTCAGAGTGCCTGGAATGCAGAGGTGTTTGGTTCAGATCTAGTTGGCCGTAGTTGTATGGTGCAAGAAACTAAGAGTCTATATAAAAAAGATAATATCATGAAGTGGATCCTCTGAGGACAAATGTCTCTGATATGGGAGCAGAGATGACTCATCCCAGTTCTCTCAATAATATTTGTGCCTCTTCTTATGGGATGTGAGGGGTAGAACCTGAAGAGCATTTTGAGAGATTATGCAATGTGAATTAAAATTGGCTGAATAATAGCCCCCAAAATATTGGGTACAAATCCCTGGAAACTGGAAATGTTATTGTTTATAGAAAAAGGGTATTTGCAGATGCAGGTGTGATAACGATCTCGAGATGGGGAAATTATCCTGGATTATCTGGGTGGGCCTAATTGCAGTCACAAGTGTCCTAATAAAAGATAGGCAGGAGATTACACATAGAAGAGGAGGCAATGTGACCAGGGCGGCAGAGTGGAATGCTGTGGCCATAAAGCTAAGTATATTAATTAGGGTTCTCCAGAAAAACAGAACCAATAGGATAATTATAGGAATTGACTCAGGCGGGTACGGAGGCAGAGAAGTCCCACAATCTGCCTTCTGCGAGCTGGAGAACCAGGAAACCCTGTGTTATATTTCAGTCCAAGCGAGGATCTGGGGGCTTATGGTGTAAATCCAGTGTGAGTCCGAAAGCCGGAGAACCAGGCAGGAGAAGATGAACGTCTCAGCTCAAGCAGAGAGAAGGAATTTGCCCTTCCTTTGACTTTTTGTTCGATTCAAGTCTTCAACAGAATAGATGATGCCCACTCATAGTGGTGAGAGCAATCTTCTTTACTCAGTCTACTAATTCAAATGTGAATCTCTTACATAGGCACCCCCACAAAACACACCCAGAAATAATGTTTTACCAGCTGTCAGGACATCCCTTAGCTCAGGCAAGTTGGCACATAAAATTAACCATCACACCGAAGAAAGCTGGCAGTCACCAGACGCTGGAAGAGGCAAGAACAGATTCTCCCCGAGAGCCTTTGGAGGAGGCGTCACAGCAGTGACACCTGCTGACACATTGGTTTTGGTCCAGGGATACTGATTCTGGACTTCTGGCTTCCAGAACTGTGAGAGAATAAACTTCTGTTCTCCTAAGCTACGTAGTTAGTGGTAATTTTTTGTAGTAGCCATAGGAAATGAATACAGTGAATAATGAGAGAATAGTTAAGGCTTTCAATTTTTACTTTATTGATCTGGGCTTTAGACACCCTTTTTCTTGTTTCCATAAAACTGGAAGATCAAGGGATCTTTAGCATTTCTTCAGATTTGGAGTGAAGACTTGTATCTATCTTGGCTGATATTTCAGGATTCTCCAGGAGGCCATCATTCCAGGAAGAGAAATACATGAGAAAGTAGGTCTTGGAACCCATAACTGGAACAATTTCAGTTGCCCTCTAGGTGGAAGGAAGAGGGTATAGTAATTACAATGTGGATGTATTTTCTTGCTGGCCAATTTCCTTGAGAAGTTCCCTCTCATTCGATGTGACTCTGTCCACATCATCTAGGGAGAGCAAAATCAAAATGGAAGCTAGTTATTAACAAGGATACATACTCTTTCATGGGATCTGACTTGAATATAAGATCAGAATCAGTTGGGACCGATGGAGATAATTAACTAAAAACTGAAGGATAACAAGAGAAAGACAGAAAATATCTGATTATCTTTTAGCAAGAATTCGTGAGGAATAAAACCAAATGTGGACGTTTTCAAATTTGTGGTGATTAAGTAGGAGTACACTGGAATGTCATTTGACTCAGAAAAAACATATCTCTACAGTCACAACCACATAATGATATTTAAATTTTATTTATTTCTAAACTCCCACTCACGCCACAAAGCTGCCTCCAATGCTGTGCCATCTAGTAAGAGCAAAACCTTCATTTCCAAATCAGAAAGGCTTAGCGCGGCTCAACTGAATGGATGAGTGCATAAAATGGTATTTATTTTAGGAGGTGAGACTTCGACTTCATGAATACTAAGGACTGTCCCTTGACTGAATTAGCAGCAAGGAAGAACCAATCCAAGTGCATTGATGCCGAGAATGGTTTGGTCTCCTCATGTCCAGAGCAAACCCCCAGGGGCCCACCAAGCTGATTTTGTCACATCTGAAGTCCAGGAGCCAGGTGTCAATCCTGGGTCTTGTCACACATACAGGACTGGGATCACCGGCCAGTGGTCATTTGAAATGGAAATGAAAACGCTTCCATGCTCCATTGGCTCAAAACTGCCTGTTTCGAGCTTTTCTGGCATGCTGGCTCTTCCCTTTATTACCCTGTCCCTGAACCCTCCCTGTCACACAGCCTCACTTTTGCCTTTCAGACTGTGATTTAGAGACTGTCTGTGCGTTCTGATTTCAGTCTGGGCTGAATCCCCGGACCAATTCTTCACCTACAGTGAGCTGGCCTTAATCTCTCCCCCTGGCTAAATTGTAATTCTCGAGGAGGCTCACCACTGTTGTTATTTCTTTTCATTGTGACACTCAGCTTCAAATCCTGATAATTGGGAACTCAGCATATTGGGGACTAGGAGGGATCGTAATTTTTCTGTCTTTCTCATCAAATATTAAGCTCAATTATCTTGCTCCCATCACCAGCAATTATATAGGCTCGCATAAATTTATACAGCCGCAGTAGTCATATTGCCCAACCGAATGTCTGGCAAGTATAAATGTCCTTGTCAGAGGCAATTTACAGCTTGATTCAGACAGACATGCTCCTCAACCAAATCTCTTTCCCCTTGACTCTCTGGAAGCCTAATTAGAAAACTGTAGAAAACTGCATGTGAGGACAAATAGAAATATAGTTGCTATATTAAAGGAAGAGAGAATTAACAAAGCAAAATGATTATTGCTAACTTCCTTGGTGGGTGTATGTGTGTGTGCGTGCTCATGAAAGAGGTTGGGGAGACAGGCGGCAGGTCATTTTCCTATGTAGTTGGGTCAGCTCAGTTAAAAATTCTTTCAATAAACAATAGATATCAAACATTTATTAATGATACAATTAGACTCTGTGCAAGGCATTGGGGACGTGCTCGTGAAAGAGGTTGGGGAGACAGGCGGCAGGTCATTTTCTTATGTAGTTGGGTCAATAAACAATAGATATCAAACATTTATTAATGATACAATTAGACTCAGTGCAAGGCATTGGGCATACATTGGAAAAGTAAGACAAAACCTTGCCTCGAAGGAGCTGGTTGTGTGATTTTTCTTTGTTTTTGGTGACCTCTCCCTTGTATTTCATGGGGCAGATCATGGGTTCCTTAATAACTTAGATCCAGATGACTCTGGAATTTTGAAAATGAGTTAACACAGAAGGGACTATACCTTACGTGGGCCATTTGATATCATCCTTAATGTCTAGATTGTATGTAAGTTTAAACAATTTTTGTCCTTATTCCTCCCTTTCAGTCTCCAAGCTTTAAAACATAATCTAGACGGTACCACTGAAGGCTAAAATAGACAATCCACTTATTTTCTACAGCCCAAAATAATTAAAGAAAAAGCGGTCTAATATTTTTTCATTTCCTATGCTTGAAATAGTTGCAGAGAAAGACAGTGGTCTTTTCCTGAGGTTTTGTCTATTTGTCCTAGGAGGTTCTGTGCCTTTTGGTACTCGGCAGGTCTATAGTGTATAAAGTATATTTGGTAAATAGTAAGATAACAGAAAAAGGCATTTTTTAACTTGCCCAACTTATTAAAGTTAGACAGCATTTAATGAGACCCTGATTCTGAGAAAAAAAATTGCCCTATTGGTATTGTTTTCCATTATAGTTTGTTCACTTTCTGTGCTTGTTTAGTGACTGCCCCTTAAAATCCTTCCATTCCTCACACATTTAGTGGCATAATGCAGAAAGAATAGTAGTCAAAGTAGAAATAATAATCCTTTCCTGCTTCACACCATTCTTTGCATTTCTGGAGGACCAGTAATGAACTGCATTTAAAAGCAGAGTGTTCTTCCTTTGAAGAAAGATTGGGTTTGGAAACCATCAGAGTAAAACTGCATTTTTTCTCAAAGATAATGTCTTCCTGTTTCCTGCCCTAAACTTTCCTGAAAAACATTGTCAGAGTTTAAAGTAAATAGTAAGTACCGTCATTCTAATAACTCCTGCGGGTAGGTCACATTTTCTCTCCAAGATGCACCCAAAAGTTGCATTTTTCGATTCAGAATTTTATAATGTTTTTGAAATCTTATCTTTTTATGAGTGTTATTCAGAATGTAAAAATGGCAGCACAGGTAATGAGATCCATTTTGAAGTGAAATATTAAGTATTTCACTCAGGAGGGATTTTATTTGAATTAAATGGATTCATCATAAAGATTCATTGCCATCAATTTTATTCCTACAAGGAGTACATTCTTATTGTTAGAAATCACCTTAATATAGACACTATGCGGGGCGCCTGGGTCGCTCGGTCGTTAAGCATTTGTCTTCGGCTCAGGTCATGATCCCAGCGTCCTGGGATCGAGCCCCACATCGGGCTCCCTGCTCAGCGGGAAGCCTGCTTCTCCCTCTCCCACTCCCCCTGCTTGTGTTCCCTCTCTCGCTGTGTCTTTCTCTGTCAATACATAAAATCTTAAAAAATATATATAGACCCTACACAATTCAGAAAAATCAACTGTTGAGTTTTATGAGGTACACTGCATTATATTGAAAGCAGGAATAGTGTGGTTCCCCCCACCTACATATTTTATGTCTGCATCATCACACAATAATGATCTGGTGATTTTAATTTCCATCACTTATTGGAGCAAAAATTTCAATTTCATTTGGTGGTGAGCTATTATGATACAACAAAGAATTAAAGGCTATTGTGATTTTTTTTCTATAAAACATTAGGAATTTTTAAAAAGGAGCAGATTTCGGAAAATTCCTGTTTGAGATGTTGGGTTGCATTGAGGCTGAAAGTTCCTGTTACTATTTTAAACATACACAATAGGATGGCAGTATTATGTCCACATGTATCAGTAATAATTAGACATAGAGATGGGTTTCAGTCCATTAGCACAATCTCTCAGACGCATTAAAGAAGATAAAGCCAAACTCTGTTTCCTTGATTCTAAGATGCATATTATTTTCACTTTTGACAACTCTGAAACTACAAAATATCTTAGGCACAACAGACATGATCAGCGTGTCAAGGCAACACTTGTGATATCACTTACTTGTGATGTCGTCACTCACTTGTGATGTCGTCATTCACTTGTGATGTCATCACTCACTTGTGATGTCATCACTAGGCTGTATAACTTGCCTAGTGTTTCTGGTGATTCGATGGGGCAGCAGCAACCCTTTGATGTTCCGGTCAACAAATCATTAAGGATCATTTGAAAGAAATCTAAGTCTGCACTGTTTGAAAACCTTCTGTTGACATCTTAGGATAAGTTTAAGAAAACACTGACATCAAACCTTATCAGAATGAGTGTCAGCAGCTTGGAAGGAAATTCTGGAGGCAAGAATGAAACTTTAATAAATGTCATCTCCCCCATCCTCTTGATGGCGCACAGGAAAAAATATGGAAAAACGTGAATGTGAACATCCCTGAGTAAAAAGCCATTCAGAAACATTGGATTCTGAATGTGAAGAAATTTTGTTTTAGGCATACCTTTAGATTTTGCTTATATTCCTTTTTTAAAAAATATATGCACATGGTCGATAGATATTAACAACCAATTTCTAAATATTGGTTTTGTAAGAGTTATTTCAAGAAGTGCAAAATTACAGTTCTAAGTAATAAATACATTATTTTTATACATTATCTTTGTTTATATTTATTTGTATTATACATTGTATTTATTATTATATACATATTTACACACTAATTAGCAGAGTTTTTTTTCTTTCACAGTGTTAACTAATATAATGGTGCATATACAGACAGTGATGGTCTTAGATTAAATGAAATAATCCTTTTAGGAGACATACTTGCAAAAGCAAATGATATGATTGGAAAATAAAAGGAAGGAAAAATCGTAACAAAAAAGGTGGTATAGCCCTATAACACAAAATAGTATTCAAAGCACAAATCAATGAATGCTGAGATAAGAATTTCATATTGATAAAAAGGATAACCTACCAAGAAGATATACTATCAAACTACATTCATGCAACTACACAGCCTCAGAAAACAGAAAACAAAAATAGAACTACAATTAAAAAAAAGGCCAAATCCATAATTGCAGCTACAGAACTTAGTACACCTTACTCAAATTCTGATAGATTGATTTATTAATACAACCCACAAATATATGTGGTTGAATGTCTATTCTGGGCTGGGTATTGTTCTAGATTTTGGTAAAATAACTTTTATCGAGTAGCATTTACTGAAATCAGAGCTTGCAAAAAGGGAGACTTTGAAATAAATCCCCACAAATACGGAAAACTTATCAAATGGAAGCCTAAGAGTGTAAATGGTATACAATTTACTTTAAAAATTCTGTAATTGCATTTTGAAATGTGTCAATTTGTGGAAGAACAGAATCTTTTGGTGGAATTACCATTTGAACTGGACACATTCATGTTCTTCCCAGGAATGGAGTGACTTTGTGACACATAACAATTTGTGACATCTAAAGTTGGTTAGATATTAAAAAGTAATTCTAAATAAACATGTATGTGAGATGTTTTACCTTGCAAAATTTATTTAAGAAAGATCCTCTGAATGATGGCAAAAAGTGAGTATTTGTGAAAATAATTAGGATGAAATAGTTACTTCAATTAAATATCAGAGGAGAAATATTCTCATTCTGTTGAATTGGGTTTGAGCTGAACAGATTTCTCAAAATCTGTAAGGAGATAATCTTCTAAACTTAAAATATTGTAGTTTCTCAAGAAGAGCTAATTGGAGATGTTAACAATTTCAGATTTATTAACCATAAGAATGCAAATTTTGAGGTGCCTGGGTGGCTCAATCAGTTAAACGTCCTGCTCTTGGTTTAGGCTCAGGTCATGATCTCAGGGTTGTGAGACTGAGCCCTGTATGGGACTTGTGCCTAGCACAGAGTCTGCTTGAGATTCTTTTCCCCTCCCTCTCCCTCCTCCTCCCCTTTTGCTCCTCCCCCCACGCTCTCTCTCTAAAATAAATAAATAAAATGTAAAAAAAAATAATGCAAATTTTAAGAATTATAAGCAATATTATGAGAAATTTAAAATATTAAGACCATGTGGAAAAAATATTTTTAAGAAAAATACTGGTGACATGACATTAGAGATACAGCTAAGAAATGGATTAAATTATCTCAGTATGTACCAAAATTAATTATTCTGATTTTTTTAAACATTCAGATAGTACAAAGCAATCCTTTTTGCTTGAATGCATGTGTATATAATGCTAATTTTATTTTTATAAAATAATTTTCCTTTTGGAAATAGTTTTTGGTAAGAGCTATTTTTATATAACTCAATTTTATATAAAAATATAATGGCCCACCACTATAATAAAATGAATTTGTCAGTTAATAAATGTTTCAGAAGTTATACAATTCTAATTATGTTAGCATCTCCTTTTGTACTAAAAAATGTCCCAGCTTAGATCAGAAATTATAGTGACCCTACTAACACAAGTTTCAAAAAGAAATAGCAGAAAAGCTTAAAAAGGAAGAGAGAGACAAAAACATACAGAAGAAGAAAATATTTTACCCACAAAAGATACCACAAACAGGGCGCCTGGGTGGCTCAGTTGGTTAAGCGTCTGCCTTTGGTTCAGGTCACGATCCCAGGGTTCTGGGATCTGAGCAGGGAGCCTGCTTCTCCCTCTCCCGCTCTCCCTGCTTGCGCTCTCTCTGTCAAATAAATAAATAAATAAAATCTTTAAAAAAAAATGATATTACAAACAAAACCTCTTCTCTTTAATTTTTGATATTAGTAATTTGTGTCAGCTCTCTTTTTTCTTAGTTAGCCTGGCTACAGGTTTATCAATTTTTTTGATCTTTTCAAAGAACCAGTTTTTGGTTTCATTGATCTCTGTTTTCAATACTATAGATATCTATTCTAATTTTTATTATTTCTTTGCTTGCTTTGCATTAGATTTAACTTTCCTCTTTTTTAGTTTCCTAATGTAGAAGCTTATATTATTGATTTTAGGTATTTCTACTTTTCTGATACAGGCATTCAGTGAGATCAGTGTCCCTCTATGCACTGTGTTTGCTGCATCCTACATGATTTGATCTTTTGGATTTTTATCGGCTGTAACGTCTTCTTTTCCTTAGAAGGAAACTTAGATTTTAGTGGTGGACATAAATCATAAAAACAAAATAAGGCTGATCAATTGAGAAATTTCTCTTTTTAATAAGTTCAGTAAGGTCTATAAGTAATTGATTACATTCATAGTTTGAGCTTAAAATCATGCCTAAAATTTTTGGAAGATACTGCTAGACTAAGTATGAGCTTTCAGCCAATGGTTTCGATTCTTAGTCTCAGACTGGCTTTGTGGAAATCATATATTTTTTAAAGATTTTATTTACATTTTTGAGAGAGAGAGAGAGAGAGAGAGCACATGAGCAGGAGGGAGAGGAAGAGGGAGAGAGACTCTGAGGCAGACTCTGCACTTAGTCCAGAACCCAACTTGGGGCTTGATCTCACAACTGCGAGATTGCGACCTGAGCCGAAACCAGAGTAGGGCGCTTAACCGATTGAGCCACCCAGGCGCCCCGGAAATCATACTTTTAATGTCTGCACAGTTGGTACATCATTGTCATTCATGTACAAGGCTTTTAAAAATTGGCACATAATTATTTGTAATAAGCTAGTCGTATAGTATAATGCATGAGGAAATATCCTAACTTCTTCATTAGTGTAAATGCTTTCTGGCTCCTTTTTTTTTTAAGATGTAAAAACCAATCTTTCATGCAATATAAAAGGAGCACATATTATTGGGTCATTCCCTTTAATAATTCTATGTAAAATATCATTTCCAAGTTGGAGGCTTACTTTGGAAAGAGAAAGTTGAGTTCTGAATATTTGAGACTAGCACTAGTTAGTGCTTTGCTTTGGTTTGTAGTAATCAAAATTAGTAAAGTTTCCTCGTTCCCACTTTTATTATAGGAAGGCATGTTCCTAGCAATTGTCACCTGTGGAAGAACCTTGGTTAACTATGGTTCTATCAACTGTGCAAAATATGCATACAGAGAAACCAGTCATTTGCTTTTATTTTTAAAAAATTTTTCCGTTTTTTAAAATTTAAATTCAATTTACTAACATATAGTGTATTATTAGTTTCAGAGGTAGTAATATTTTATTTTTTATTTTTTTCCATTTTTTAAAATTTAAATTCAATTAATTAACATATAATGTATTATTGGTTTCAGAGGTAGAAGATCAGTCTCTTGCTTTTAAGATGATCTTTTCCCTCATGAGTTTCTATGACCTTGTTGGGGAGGAATGTCTTTCTTGACCCTCTTAGGATGCCTGGCTATGCCTGCAGTTTTAACTGGAAAGGACAGATTCACAGGAAAAAACCATGCAAATGTATTTAACATAAGTTTTACATGACATGGGAGCCTCTATAAGGAAATGAAGACCTAAAGAAACAGACTTGTGTATTTTCAAGCAAGGTTTGATGAACAGTTGTAACTGAACCCAAGTGCATTTGCCCTTCGCACAGCAAAGCTAATCACTGAGACATCAGGTATGCAGCAAGGAAAGGATTTATTAGAGAGGTAGCCAAATGAAAAGATGGGAGGGTAAGCCTCAAATCTCCAAAGAGGGAGAGAACAAGTTTTTCTGTAATCATAGGGGTGGAGATTACAAACATATTGATGAAAAAGGCAGTGAATGGTATGCCTATTCATGAGGAAAGACAGAACGTCCTCATTGAGCAAACATATATATATATATATATATGTGTGTATATATATATATACATTCCATGTGCACGTTGGGGTGAAGACTTAACATCAGAAGGAGACAAAATTCAGCCCGAGTCAGGAGGTTATCTTAGGACAACGAGAAGAGGTATGGGCATGCTTCCATAGCCAGTATAAACTGGATGGAGTCTTTAGCTCATTATCTTGGGTAAGGAATGCAGGGTCTTGCTTGTTCACAGGCTGAAAGCTTATCACTTGACCTTGAGTCCAGGCTTCTGCAGAGACAGATAGTGGATTTGTTAGTGGGGTCTGAAAAGACACAATAGCTGACTGGGGAGAAACAGTTCTCTGAGAAACAAACTTTAGCTTTTCTGCTAGTTTTAACCTCATTAGCCCTGTGGGGCATGGTTTCAGAGTGGACATTTGAATAAAAAGATGATAGATTAAGGGGTATGAGTTTAGTGTAGTCTTCAGAGATGAAAATGCTTTTTTCCTTCAGGAATGGAGAGGGGACCCCTCACATGCAGGTTTTATGCACTGTTTCAGGGGAGAAGGGTAGGGGGAGGGTCAGAATGACCTTCCTGCTTCTGCCCTTTTTTCATACTGCTTTAGTTAAAATATTCACTCTGCCAAGATACCAGACTTTGGGGTACCATGTCCTCTACTCCACCAACCTCTACATTATTTGGGCTTAAGATTTTTGGGGCTGGTAAATCTACTTGGGAATGTCACTTGTGCTTCTTGGGGTACAGAATTATTTGGAAAGTGATTACAATTAAGTAACTATGTTGGAAAGTCCTGTGAAATATGTATTTTTACCAGGACACCATGTTCAAAAGTGAGAACAGAATGTAGACCGTGGCTGGAGTTGGATGACGGGTGAGAAAAGAGCAGGTGATCTATACCTTTAATATCGTGGCTGTTCACTACTTCTTCCATGAAGGCAGAAAACAGCAAAACCAAAGACATTTGTAAACTCATGGGAGCCCACCACCTAAGTAAAAAACACCTGAGATTCTGGAGCTCTTTCTTATGTCATATTGTGTCCAATTTACTCTCCGTCTATCATTTTATCCTGCATTTTGCTAAATTGCCTTTTTGACTAGTTTGTTATCCACTTTTCCATGCCTTTCTCTCTAACATTTTCAAGTGTCTGTTTACTTTTCGCTTTTTCATTAAAAGAAGAAAAATTCCACTGTACTTCTTTGGGTAAGTGAAAAAATCTTTTTTCTTTTTTCTGTTTATGCTGGACTCATATTTGTGTGATTTCAATGCTTTCAAGGCAGAATGATAAGTTTTTCTTACTCTTCTTATCATCCAAATTGAGCCCCTGGAGTCATGGGAAGTATACAACTCTTGAAAATTATTGTAGAGAAGGAAATGGAATTTTATCTCACTTCTGTGTCCTAATTTTGTACATTTAACTAATGCTTCCTTAGCTACACGGATCCCACCTCAAGTGAGTAAGAAATGAGGGTAGGCATTCATAGCATGGTGATGTGCCAATCAAACTTACTGTCATTGTCAACTTGTGTTCCTATAACCACAAATTCCTGATTGAATATCTATTTTTTTTTAAGTGAACCGGCCACGAAGAGTGCAGAAGGATAATTTAAAATCATTGGACATAATTGCTTCTAGTGGTCCTTCTCAATGTAATAATCACATTGGATTATATTCTAATATGATCATTCCCAACTTTGGCTCGCATAGAATCAACCAGAAGGCTTGTTAGACACAGATTTCTGGGTCCCACTCCTAGAGTTTCTAGTGCACTGAGTAGGGTGTGGGGCCAGATAACTTGCATTCCTAACAAATTACCAGTTCATGCTGCTGCTGCTGGTGAAGCAACACATTTTAAGAATCCCTGTTCTTAAGTGAGTTGATTCCCTTCTCTGACCTCCCCCCAGTAGGCAATCTATAAAATAATTTACATTGCTTTTTTCATGCTTATGAGTGTCGATTGCTTCTTCTCTAAAAGGGTCACCTAAAGATTTATTTTTCCCCTCCTGAGAATTAGGAGGTAGGCTTGGGTAAGTGTTCTTATGAAAGCTAATCTTAAGAACAACAAATAAAATCTTCCAAACATAGGCACCATCACTCTCATGTATAAGAAACTTACAATTTTGTTTCAAATGCCTCTCTATCTTGTATATCTTCATGCTTCTCTATTGCTGACTTTAATATAAATAAAACTAGTTTTATTTTTTATTTATTTATTTTTTTCAAAGATTTTATTTATTTATTTGACAGAGGGAGACACAGCGAGAGAAGGAACACAAGCGGGGAGGGGGGAGGGAGAGGGAGAAGCAGGCTTCCCGCTGAGCAGGGAGCCCGATGCGGGACTCGATCCCAGGAGCCTGGGATCATGACCTGAGCTGAAGGCAGATGCTTAACCAACTGAGCCACCCAGGCGCCCTAAATAAAACTCGTTTTAAAAATAAATGTGTGTTAGGGGCGCCTGGGTGGCTCAGATGGTTAAGCGTCTGCCTTCAGCTCAGGTCATTATCCCAGGGTCCTGGGATCGAGCCCCGCATCGGGCTCCCTGCTCAGCGGGAAGCCTGCTTCTCCCTCTGCCTCTCTCTCTCTCTCTCTGTCTCTCATGAATAAATAAATAAAATCTTAAAAAAAAAAATGTGTGTTAGTACTAGAGTTAGCTATGGCTGCCATAATATGCCATCTATTATTTCAAAAGCCATCTCAAATAACTAAACATTCTCACTTTTATTTCTGTATTTTTGACAAAATGCTCAGGGGGAATTCACCTTTAGATTTCTAAGGGTGCTTCTCCGTTTTTTTAGACCACTCTCTCAGACATTTTTCTGCTATAAAATAACGCCAGTCAATGTCTGTAGTGATTGCTGCCTTCATCATTGCAGGGCTCTGTTGCCTAGAGGACAGATAACAAACCCCAGTGAAAATGATGTGAAGTGTGTATGTCTAGTCTCAAGTGATAAATGTACTCTTATTGCTGCAGACTATAGACATCTCTTTTCATATAATGACGAGCAAAAACAAAAAACAAAAAACAAACAAAACCCAAAACAAAAACAAAACACCAAACCTCCAACTTAAAAAGGTTCTATTAATCTACTCTTTAATGGTCTAATCTCCACAAACCTTATAAATTACAGTTTATATTGTCAGAGAAACTCTGGAATTCCTCAGGTGATAATATTTCTTTCCATGTGGAGAAGCTTGACATAATCACAAGATTAGAATTACTTTTAGGAGAAATTAAGTATATTTCATGTCATCACAAAACATTATCCTTCTAATTGGCTCAGGGTTGGTTAAACCTAAATGATTAGAAATTAGGATTCACTGTAGATCTGTTTTTAGCAGGTTCTCTGTGGCATATCATAAAAATGGCTGCCGATTTCTTCCATTCCTCTCTGCACACCACTTTATGTTTTGACTTTTCCCGTTGGTCCTTTCAAGGAGGTGGTGGTGGGGACTCTATGGCTTCATTTCTTGATGCAGATTTTGGCCACGTGACTTGCTTTGGCCAATGGGGCAAACTCTCAGAAGCAGACGCTTAAAGAATGCTCTGCAATAGGGCTTGTTATCTTCTGCCTCTGGAATTCCAAGCAGGCAATGTGAATGAACAGAGGCTAGCCTCACGGAGAATGAGAGGCTCTGTGGAGAACTGAAGCACCCTGGCTGATCTTGAACCAGCCAGCCAGACTTGTGTGTTAGACCACATAGACCAGGGGTTGGCAAACGATGGTCTATGGGTTGAATCCAGCCCACCATCTGCTTTTGTAAATAAGGTTTTATTGGAACACAGGCATGCCCATTCATTTGCATATTGTCTATGGCTACTTTTATGCTCCAACAGCAGTGATGAGTGGCTGTGACTGAGACCATCTGGTCCATAAAGTCTTTTATAGAAAAGGTTTGTCAACTCCTGTTGTAAACCATCCAGTTCCAGGTAAGCTGGCCCAGACCAAAAGAACTACTCAGCCAAACCACAAAATCATGAGGGATATAAATGCTTACTGTAAGACTCCAAGTTTTGGGTGGTTTGTTATATGGTGTAAACTGATACTGACACTCCCTGATAACTAACTCCATCCATAGCACTTAATACCCTTTCTCTGGTTCTCTGAAGCTTGAAGGCTTGGCCCATAAGCTCAATGAATATGGGAGTAATCTTAGAGATTGTTTAGTCCAATCATTCCATTGTACAGACAGAAGAATAAACTCCAGGGGGAGTATTTAAGACCACATAGGTAACTCTTTGCCAATTATGTGGCAATAGGCTTTTCACTAGTGAACCTCAAATCTTTCTTCCTTTCTAATTAGACCATAAAAATATCTTGGTTTGATTGTCTCAGGAAGCAATTTCACACTTGCACCTTAGGCAATTTCTGTTCCTTCCGTATTATTTTTCCCAACTGGGGTATTTGGAACAGCGGGTATGAATGTAACTACTTGAGATCACTGGGAATTCTGCCACAAGGATGTGTGAGGGGGTCATTATGGAGAAATGATCGTTGATCTCTGATCACACCTGGATGGGTAGTTGGTGTGATGAGGTGAAGTGAATGGCTAGGTATAATATTTTTGCTTGTTCCTCGGTTTCCCTGAATAGTTCAGGTAGGCTTCAGTTGGCTAAATTAATTGAATGGTTTGTTTTTACCTTTCTCATAGACCTCTATTTGGATTGTATGGCAGATGCTTGCAATGCAAATTTTTGAAAAGCCTTAAAATATTGGTTAAAAGAAATAACTGCAAAACTACAGTTATTATTTAAGTTTACCTTATGAATGTCTACAAATTACAAAAGCAAAATAACCATTTTAAGGATAAATATAGGTGAGCTCTTCACCTCTTGCAAGAGTAATTTGGGACCTGAATATTACAGAACTGATGAGGATGGTAATAATTTTAAGTTTGGTTTCATTTTGATTTCATGTATAGATATTTATTCATGTGGAAACAACTGTCAGATATATTTTTAAAAGACTGGGAATTTAAATGAGAACTCAAAGAAAGTAGTTTCATTGATTATATTTTTGTGGATGAATGTTAGTATTGCTTTCCTTCTGTCTTAATAAAAAACCAATATACAGGATCAGTTACACATGTATTATGTTTCAAATAATAATTTTATTGATGGTATAAAGTTAATAGGTACATATTACAATGTACCTATAAAGTAGGTTGGCTATAACTTCTTACCACTTAGTCTATGTATAGTTTAAAGTGAATTTTCTTAGTCATTTACCTCTCCCTAGGATTAACCACTGTTGATGTTTGGTGTTATATTTTCATATAGCTTTCTATTAATTTGCATGTATATGCATATGTCTATATTTTAAAACCATAAATTGCATTTTAATGTACATATTGCATATTGCCTCAATTATTTAACTAATATTTTGGGAGAATTTTCTCTGTTAGAACACATAGGTTTTCCTTTTTCTTTTTAACATCTACATGTACTTCCATAGCATGGATATCATGATATGTAAAAATTCTTTAATTGATAGACATTTGTTTTAATTTTTTCTTACAAGCAATGCTTATTTCTTTGTGCATTTATTCAAGTATTTCTGAGGGATAAATTTGAGGAACTGAAGTACCTGGATCTGGATCTGTGCCCATTTTAAATTTTGATTGATTTTATCAAATGTCCTTCAAAATGGTTCTGACATTTTATATTCTTACCAATAGTGTTAGGACATGCTGACATTATATTTTATTGTTTTTTTTTCAATTTATTCTAAGTTGATGATAAACTTGAATTCCTATAGTTTCTAATGATTTGATCATCATTTTATATGTTTATTTGGACTTTGTATTTATTCTTATTTCTATATAATTGCTTATATATATGTCTTAAAGGCATTTCTGTTTCTTTAAAAAATAAATTTGAGAAGTCCTTAATACACTATAATCCTCATTTTCTTATTTATTTTTACTTTGTTTAAGGGATTTTTGTTACTTTTTTAAAGTCAAATTATAAAATTTTCTTTTATGACTTGTTTCAGAAGTCTTTTTTAAATAAAAATATAATTTCCTATATTTTCTTTTAAAAGTTAGTAGTTTTCTTTATATTTAGGTTTCAGTATGACAGGAATATATTTTTGTGAATGTCTGATATAGTGATCTATAATTTTTCAACTAAATAATTTTATAATGCTATTTTTCTCAATTATCTGAAATGTCACCATTATCATATATTAATTCTTCTTCTGTGTGTAGGTCTGTTGTGCAGTATTTGGTTCCATTTATCTACTTCACCATTCCTAAGACAATCAGACTCTCTCTTAGTACTAAACTTTTATTATTTTGTTATTTGAGTTGTCAGATGAATCACTCTCACTGTTCTTTTCCATTTCTTTAAGATTTTATTGTTTATTTTGCTCATTTACTTTTGTAGCTGAATCCTAGAATCACCTTGTAAAGTTCTTTAAAATTTCTGTTTGAATTTGATTCAGATGGCATTGATTTTATAGATTTGAGGTAAGTTGATAGCATATCCTATTTTTAGGACAAGGTGTGATTATCTGATCCTGTCTTGTGTCCATGAGTAAAGTTTAAATTTAATAGCCTTCTTGATCTATCTCTTGTATATCCATTCTTATGTTAATTCATTGGCATTTTACAGTTTTTGTTGCTATTATAAACTGGATTTTTCTTACAGTAAAAAATAGTACTTCAGCTGGAAATTGTCCACTTGCTGAACTATTCAACGGCTATCATATCTATCATATCATATCATGTGATTTTGGAAGATCTTGTTGTCGCTTAAGAATAAGAACTATAAGAAAGCTAGGACTCGTAAGATACTCAATTCTTTCACCCCTTTTATAGGTGTCCTTTTTCAAGTGTATCACTGTCAGTGTAGGGTTTATAGCATAGTGGTTGGTAACAGTGGTTTATTGCGTGAAAAAAATTTTGGACAAGTGATGTCATTTTAGTTACTACAGTTACAGGCTGTTGCCACTGGGATGGACAGGGCAAAGGGGCAGGGTGTGGGTTCCAGCCACAGGGTCCTAGGAACGCCAGGTCCTGAAGATGAGGTTCCAGAAGCAGCCGCCAGGTGGCGCCAGGCTGCAAGGCTGCACCAAGACGTGAGGTCTAGGGCTGGGAGCCGGAAGTCGGCCAGAGTGATTCCAAGGGCCTCCAGGCTAGCCCTCCACAGGCCCAGTGGGCCCAGTAAGCCCTCTCCTCAAGCCTCAGACGGGTTTGGTTCCCGTGCAAGGGTCCAGCCCCGGTCTGGGTGGGCCTCGGTGGTGCCCGTCGGTTGGAGGTGCAGCTCCGCGGTCACAGCCTGGTATGGGCGCGGCCTGGTCAGCAGGGCTCAAGGTCGGTGCCTGCTCCCGGCCGCGCGGCTGGGGCGGTGGTGGCAGGGCGGGCCCCAGGCCGTCGGGTCACCACGCCCAAACTCCGTGTAATCCGCAGCCAGAACCAGGGCGGCCTCCTGCAAGGGCCAGCACTCGAGGGAGGCCACTGAGCCCAGGCCCTCGGCACCTGCCGTCGCCTGTGGTGGGTCACGGGCGCCAGCCCATTTTCCGCAGCCTCTCCACCAGCGCCTTGGCCTGTGTCGGTCAGTCTTGCAGCCCACGACCGTGGGCACCTCCTTGCTGGTGTGGCGGGGGGTGGGGGGGTGGGGGGAGGGAGGTCAAAAGTTTTTTCATCGCAATTTTCTTTTCCTTTTGGAACTTCGTATGTTTTAGCGAGACAACCCTCCAGGCTGACGGATCTCTAAAGTCGCGGGCACTGTTGTTCGAAACAGGGTTTGGATATTTCAAATCTAGTTTGAAGTCACATTATAAACCTGATGACTAAAAGGCACAAGTAAAATTGAAATCACCATTTCTGCTCACTTTAGACTTAATTTTATCCAAATTTATTATTACTGGGGCTGTTTCTGGCATTTAGATTTCGCGTGCCTCATATGCTTAGCCTTAGTGTATAAATATAAAAACACAATTCTTCCTTCAGGGTATAAAAATAACTCAGATGTTTGTAAAACACTTTATAAATTTGAAATGCATTTCATTTCACATGTCCCACCACTATATTCTGCTGTTTGAAGTGCAGTACAATATAGAGGCTTTAAAAGCCTGGGTAATAGATTTTCATTTTCATTCATTAAGGAACACCCATAGTGAAAGGAAATTATTTTCCCTTGATTATGAAACACTAGGTTGCCATGCTGTATACAGAAAGTTTGTTTAATTATAAACAAAACAGCCTGGGATTTGACATGGTGACAATGGGTAGGAAAGTCAGGTTTAAGAGCTTTTCAAGCTGTGCTTGTTTCATTATGTAGAACTGTCCTTTTTGCTGACTCCTGGTTGCTTGCTGAGGACCTGACGGGGGCAAGTATTCGTCTCTAGCTTCTAATACTAATGTTAACCTCATTATAAAGCCAGCATATCTTTTTCTCTTACCTCACACAAAGTTATAAATCAATTACCCAGAGTCTCTGGTAGAAAGAATGAAAGGAAGCATTTTTTTTAAACATACAGGACATAATCTATAAAGATTTTCTCAATGTCCACGATTCAGGTTGTCGTTTGTCAAGCATTTGTAGTAATTTGTAGACCTCTTCTACAATCCTCATAATTACAGAATACAGTAAATTTTGTCATCCCCATTTTACAAAAGTGACTATTTTTTTTGTTGTTGGGTGTGAAAAACGATAGAGCGATTTTTATTATTATTATTATGTTATGTTAATCACCAGATGGAGCGATTACTACGTGTGACCTTCCTGCAGAGAGAATTTACCTTTGCTTCTGGCGTGCAGGAGGTTTGGGGGAAGAACATTTCACTCTCAACTGGCATTGAGCTGATTTCCAGTCATATTTATTTATTTATTTATTATTGTTTTATTATTGTTCAGTTAGCCACTGTATAGTACATCATTAGTTTTTGATGCAGCCATATTTAATTTTTGTGAAAGCTGTTCCATTTCCCGTTGCCCTTACTCCTATAGCATGGCCCCTCATGAGTCATAAGTGACATCTAGAAGTGTTTCCTGGGTTCCTCCCGTTGGTGGGCTCTCCTTTTCAATTTTTTTATTTTCTTAGTCTACTGAGGCCACTGAACTCTACTGAATTCTTTTTTTTTTTTTTAAAGATTTTATTTATTTATTTGACAGAGAGAGACACAGTGAGAGAGGGAACATAAGCAGGGGAAGTGAGAGAGGGAGAAGCAGGCTTCCCGCGGAGCAGGGAGCCCGATGCGGGGCTCGATCCCAGGACCCCAGGATCACGACCTGAGCCGAAGGCAGACGCTTAACGACTGAGCCACCCAGGTGCCCCTGAACTCTACTGAATTCTGCTCAGCTTTTCAGCTTCCTGGTTACCACGTAAACAAAGCCAATGACTCAAGGGAAAATATAATGATGAATTTGAACTTTATCTCTTTGTATTTCCCTTTACTTGAGGGTATTGGCCCCTCAAGTCCTTGCTGCCTTGGTAGTACATGGCCTTCAGTTTTGTTTGTTTGTTTGTTTTCTTTTTAAAACATATTCTATCCTCGTTTTCATCAGCAAGTGGTCAGACACCAGCTGGCCTCTGTAGACACAAAGTGGAAGTCTTTCATGGGGGTTTTGTCTGGAAGCCTATGGATTGATTTAGTTCTCGAAGCAAATTCCATCATTGTTCTGGAGTCACATTGATGTTGTCCTTGGCCCTCTTCTACCAATATCAATACACGATCCATGAAAGCTGCAACGAAATGGTGCGTTCTATAATATTTCTCTTAAGTGGGAAGCTTTGTCCATCTGACGGTTGGCAGCTACCCACTTCCAAATGCTGCTGTAGCTATTGCTATAACAACTGGAAGGATCATAAACAATAAGATTAGGTGGTGAGAATTTGGATCACCTCGTAGCCACATTCTGATTATAATTTAGAATATATTGGATCTTTAGTAAAGTACATAAAGTGCAATATTTGAAGCCTATTGTGTATATAATGTAAAGGTCAGTTAGACAATTTGGGATAGTATCCCATGTCAGAAATTTGAATATCGTTACTTTGCTTGATATTTCCCTAACTAGCCAAGCCATGAGGAACTAAATAGAACAGTGATGATTAACCATGGTTATATTAGAATCACTTGGGGTGCTTTAAAAAAATATATTTTACTCCAGGTCCTATCCACAAAGATTCTGATTGAACTGATCTGGGATGGGACACAGGTGTCTTCCCACTTCATATCTCTGATCTAAATCCTGCTTAACCAAAGTATTTTCTTCTCTGTAATATTTTCTTCTGCATCTCTGGTCTATTTTTTAATCTGAATTTCCAAGCTTATTATACCCTAGAACACTTACTTATTTATTAAATCCTTATCACATTGTCTTACATATATCTTGCCTTACCATCTAAATTGTCAACTCTTTGATTAGGGACCATATCTCAACCTTATTCTGGATAACTATTAACACAGCCCTGTTTTTGGGCGTAGGTATAGAAAAGGTATAGGAAGGTGAAAAACAAACAACACAACCGAATACCACTCAGAGAAAGCACTACATTTGCTTAATTCTTGATAAGCCACTTAAGATAAATGTGAGCACCTGAAAACAGATATTAGCAAAAGAACACACCGGAGGCTACAGATGAGCTTACTAAACGCTTTTGTTTTAGAGATAAGAGAAATCCTGTGGTGGGGAGAAAGCAAAGGCTGGGTAGAATAGGAAAGAGGGGACAAGAGAGAGAATAAAAAGGAGTATGGCTGAGCAACTGGCATACTCAGAGGCTGGGGAAAGTTTAATGAAAGGGCATCATTATTCAATTTTAGGTTGTCTGTCTTACTTGCAATTAAAAAAATAACAAACTCTCTGTCTCACCCAAGAAATCACCAAGAAATTTGCTACATACCACCTTATAAAACCTATTATGACTTGTCTAGCTTAGTATTTTTTTTTTTAATAGTGGGAAGTGGCTGATTACCATGCATGGTGGTCCCACGGGCCAGCAAAGACTTAAAACACTGGCAAGTGCAAGGCAGTGGTCAGGTGCTCCCTGAACGGAACTAATTTGGTGGAGATCAGAGCTTGGAGTCAGAACTGCCTACTTGAAAGACCCTGTGTAGAAATTTGGGGGAGGTCCTTAGACTTTCCATAGACAATTCAACGGAGGTTCAAGCCAATGTCATTTAAATCTTACGGTCTTGACGCTTTAAGATTTTAAGATGTGAAACCTTATTAAGTTATCACCTTGGCTATAGAAAGAAATTGCTTTTTCTTATTTGGTGTGAGGAACATGTATATGTATACTTATAGCAGGCTGCTTGCTTTTAAATCCTGACTCCGCCATGTGTTTCCTATGTGACCTTGGGAAAATTACTCAGTTTATCACTGCCTCGGATTTCTTACTGGAAAAGTAAAGATAATACCAGCTCCAACCTCAGAAAGTTGTTATGAAGATCAAGTGAATTGAGACATGTAGGTCTCTCAGCTAAGCACCTGGCACATGGGGAGCGTGCAAAAGTTGTGAAATCCTGTCATCATTTTTATTTGCAGTGCTTTCTTCACCTTGTTTGCATTAGTCAAGCATGGAGTTTGAAAAAAAAAATGCACATGCTCAGGTTCTACCCCAAACCCATTAATCAAAATTTCTGGAATTGGAGTCTGGGCATGTGTGGAAGAAAACCACAGGGATTCTGAAGTGTAGTCCACTCTGAGAAGCATTTCTAGTGATGAGGGAGAGCAGGCTAGCTGAGGACAAAGCACAAGCTGACACCCTGCAACCCCCCCACTCCTGGATGGGACATGTGTGATATTCTTCCAGGAAGCTCCCAACTGTCTTAATGTTATTGCTTTACTAGAGGGAAAAACAACCTTAACTTGACAATGGCATGGCCTCTGGTATCTTGTAGGTCCTCTTTAGTGTATGAAAGTTCTTTTGAAAACCTCCCTTGTTCCTTACCTCCCCCAACCCCATAGTATATAATCAGTCACCTCTTACAACCCTGGGGCAGCAGCTCTTTTTGCCCATGGGTCCTGTCCCTATGCTTTAATAAAACCACATTTTGTGCCAAAGACATCTCAAGAATTCTTTCTTGGTCATCAGCTCTGGACCCCACTCCCCCAAACCTCACCTTCATTCCAAAACCACACCACTAGGATATGTTCTCAGGTAGAAAAATGTGAAGATAAGCAAGAATGGCACTCCCCTGTAGAAACTGTATTGCTAAAGGCACGTAAGTTAAGCTACCAAGCCCTAAACCCATTAGTACCAAAGCAAGTCATGTCCAGAAGTCTTTGGCTGTCAAGTGGAAGTGT
Source organism: Phoca vitulina (assembly GCF_004348235.1). NCBI lineage: Eukaryota > Metazoa > Chordata > Mammalia > Carnivora > Phocidae > Phoca > Phoca vitulina. The sequence goes on from NW_022589736.1 coordinate 19,686,657, forward strand.
GGAAAGCAGCTGTTGAACAAGGCCTTGGGGAAAGAATGTTTGCCTATGTATTACCAAGTGGCTCCTATTGAAAAACAATAGCACTTTTCGGTTTGATTTGTCTTGAGAATGAATTCAAGGACCCCAAGAAGCCAATTGGTGTCCATGGTTATGAATTGTCACATTAAAATGCAGAAATGTGTTTTTCCTTCAAAGTGAATACAACGTTATTGCTAACCTGTTACTTGCATTTTAGAAGGCCAGAATGGGAATAATTATGTCCTGTCCTTGTGATGAGGTGGGCTTTTCCAGATAGTTGTGGTTTCCCGGAATCCCTCTTGCCTGGCATGGAGTACCACCCATCTGCCATTTTTGTTACTCATACTGACATCTGACCACATGTACACACTCTTAATTTCTTTCTCGGATTTTTCAGTGGTTCCTTATTATTGTGATTACAGGATAATGACTAAACCAGTTGGCTGGTGTTCTAGATTCTCCAGAGCAATTATTTTACTTTTGCTTTAGCCAGTTGAGCCTATTCCTATTGTACCAAACACTCATAAGGATAGAGGTGATTTCGGGTGTAGTTGTTATAATTAGGCTAGCAATGGACATTTGCCAGAAGACTCAGTTCTTCTCTCCTGTCTCTCCCTTTACAATCTGAGGATAGGCAATGATAATTATAAGGATACAAAAACTTGTAATAGGGATTCAGGTACTATCATATGGCCACAACATTGATTAAATTCTTATTTAGTGGGAGTCAGAAGACTGTAGTGATTGAAAAGAAAATACTTTGGAGGTAGATTTTTCTTGGGAAAGTTACTTAGCTTCCTTATGCTTCTCTCTGTAAAATGGTGATAAATTATAGTAAGTACTTCATAAAACTGTTAGGAAAAATAAATGAGTTTTCTTTACAAAGCACATAAAACAGTGACAAGCATATAGCAAACATTATATTAATGTTTGTGAAAGAGAGAAAAAAGTTAGGGCTGCAAAAAGTCATAGCCCATTTGAGGAATCAAGTATGGCTTTCTCTCCTGATTCTTGCCTAGCCATTCAGATATTAGACTCTGATCTTAGAATTTGATTTATTCTTTGCCATCCAGGTCAACCAAGTGTTTGATTTTTCCCCTTCTGGGTTTGCCATGAATAATCCTGACCGCCTGTGATTTTCACTAGTATTTTTAACTTTAATCCAAAAGGGCTCTTATTGCAGTTAGACTACCATAAACTTTGTGGAGTAAAAGCAAATCCCACTTTGAGTACTTCCTTTTTGGAGTCATTTTGGGTTTCATATCTGACGTCTAGAGTACAGCAAAGAAGGAAGATCTTTTTATGTTCTGTTGGTGAGTCCTTGATTCTTATGTTTTATTGTTCCTGTAGAACTGGAAACTTGCTACTTAAACTGGTCCCTGGACTCAGTCATTGGTCAGCCCAAGCATGTTGTAGCAGTTGCGGTTGGTTCTACACCCTTATTTCTCAGGACTTACCATATTTTGTGTCTCACATCGGACTTCCACATACAGTGGTCTTCCAGAGGACTCTCTGAAGCTAAAGAGTAAAACTCTATGTCCCTGGCTGGCCCAAAGTGAAGGAGAATTGATATCACCCAGCACTGGCTCTCAGCCATGACTGATGGGAGGTGGTATCCAAATATACCAGGTCCCTTTTCCTCAGGTTAAATCTAGGGCTCTTCCAATGGATTAAGCACTAGGAGCCCTCTTTATGGAATGCCTTTCCTTCCTTGACTAACTTCTCCATTCCCCAGCTGATGTTCCTTCCCTTCCCAAATAAAAGTCTTGTATTCAAATATTTGTATCAGCATCTGCTTGTAGGGGAACCCAAACTAAGAGTCACGTGTTCCTTCAATGTGTAGAATAGAGGTTAAAGTGATAAAGTTCAAATTTGAGGTGTTCTTCAAGTGCAAGAGAAGCTGTGATCAGTTGTTGCTACTGAAACATTAGTTGGTGTCACAAGTGATATGGGAGATAAGAGCAAGTAAAGAGTCGAAGTCTCATATAAGAAACAGAAGTGTCTAAGTGATAAATACATCCTTGCTTTTTTTTTTTTTTTAAAGATTTTATTTATTTATTTGACAGAGAAAGACAGAGAAGGAACACAAGCAGGGGGAGTGGGAGAGGGAGAAGCAGGCTTCCCGCTGAGCAGGGAGCCCGATGTGGGGCTCGATTCCAGGACCCCAGGATCATGACCCGAGCTGAAGGCAGAGCCTTAACAACTGAGCCACCCAGGCACCCCTACATCCTTGCATTTTATTGACTTACTTATCTTGAGACCTATCCCTAGTATTGTTCTGGATTGCATACCACTCAGTCTAGAGGGCTTGAGGGAGGGCTTCTTCATAGATTACAAAGAGAAAACTATTAGAAATACATGCTAGATGGTTGTATCATTCTAGATCTTTAAAAATGTATTCATGGAGTCAGCAACTGAAAAATCCCTTGCAGACTATTTTATTGTATACCATTCTTTGTATTATTCCCATTCTTTGTCCTGGCATTCAGACACTGTGTATCTGGACCATTTCCCGCAGACACAGCCCTATTTTATCTGCTACTGCCTCCTGTATATCCTTGACTTCAGTGGGCATTCACTCTTGGATATGGTCATGTTTCCTGCTGTTTTTCCCAACTGGAATTCTCTCCCATTCTTCTCTGTAAAATTAAATTTTGTTCTGCATTTAGGCTGTGTCAGCTGGGATAAAGTTCAATTATAAGTAGCAGAAAACTCAACGAATAGTGGTTTAGCCAAGTAAGAGATTTGTCTCATGTGACAAGAAATTTGGAAGCAGGAAGTCTTAGGCTGGCAGAGTAGTCTAGTGGTTTCATCATGGACCTGGGTTCCTTTCGTCCTTAAACTGTGTTCTTCATCCTCATGGTTACATTATGGCTGTTCCATCTGTAGGCATTGTATCCTTGTTCCATGTAGAAGAAGGGGAAAAGATAAAGGGTAAAAGCAGAATGCCAAAACTTACAACATTTTCCATTTAAAAAAACCTGGTCAGTGATGTCTGCTTGCATTTCCTTGGCTGGAAGTGAGTCACATGGCTAAACCCAGTTGTGAGGGATTCTGGGAAGGTATCTCAATTCTCTAGTCACTATTACAGAAATTAAGAAAAAATAAGGTTGTGGATGATTTTTGCATATCTAGTTCACAGCATCAAAACATTCAGCTTTTAGCGTTCATGATCTCCAGAAACACTCTATTTCTGACAACAGTTTTATTTGTAATTTAACCAGTGTTGTCATGAATGAAAAAGACCTATATATTTTCATTCATGTGTGTGTATATATATATATATATATATACACATACATGTATATATAATCTCTTTGACTGGATTTGCAACAACTGTGAATTTCATCTTGTCATGTGACTAGCACCTACTTAAATATTTCTTGAAACTAAACTTAATCCATTGAGGATGAATTAAGGAAATGAAGAGAAGCCACTGCAAACAGGACTGGTAAGATCCATAATAATGATTTCACTGGCTGCCCCCCCCCCCCCCCCCCGCCCTTTAAGCTGTTCCTAGTCAATCCCCATATTTCATTGACAGGTTGGTCAAAGCCACTGGGCGCTGTATAGACTGAAAGAAGTGTTCAGAGCTGAGGAAGAGATGTGAATAAAATGCATTTAGGAAAGTGGATATGGATGTGGGCTACTTGAGGAATAAAACAATGTTTTATTTGTTTATTTATTTATTTAGAGGGAGAGGGAGTGCACAAGCAGGGGGAAGGGCAGAGGGAGAGGGAAAGAGAGAATCTTAAGCTGGCTCCATGACCAGCAAGGAGCCCAGTGTGGGGCTTGATCTCAAGACCCTGAGATCCTGACCTGAGCCAAAATCTAGAGTCAGATGCTTAACTAACTGAGCCAACCAGGGGCCCCAAACAATGTTGTTTTAAGTCTTACTTAATGTTAGTTATATGTGAAGAAGCATTGTTTCATGTAATTTTGAGAAGACAGTGAAGTAAATTTTGTTGGGAGGGAACTTGAAAGAAATTAAACTATTGGTTTTAAATAATACAGTGACAAATAACAGAGCTGGGATTGGCAGACAGGTCTAGCTCGGAAGTTGACTTCTTTCTACTGTTTAGGATAAAAGACTAAGGAAAATTATGTGGATCAAAAGTCAGCCAACAGCCAGCATTCTGTTTCTCAAGTAACTGTTGGAGGGACATCACTTTGGTATTAATCAAGGTTAATTACTTCTGACTATGAAGTGTCTATTTAGGTGACCATTGCTAGGAATGAAAGCATGCTGTAGTGTTCAGATGATTTTGCTTAATGATGGAGCTAGATACTTTCACATGTCTTTTCAGAACCAATTTGAGCAAGTGAAATGAAAAGCTCAAAAAAATACAGCTTTATAAATAATGGAAGTCTTGATATTCTTTAATATTACAGAGCAAATAGCTCCACATTCTAATCACTGGTATATAATGTTGAGTATCTTTGGTGAAGTTAATTAAAGAGTGACTCTTGAATATTTTGCCTAAAATATCCATGCCTCACTTTTATGCTGCTACGTCCTTTGAAAAACACATGCTAATAACGGGAGAAACACGGCCCAGACTACATTTCTTTTCAGACTCTGAATCTCAGTTCTATGTATGAAGGGGCTGCAGCAAGGGATGTTGTTTATGCTGGGAGAGGAGACAGAGTGGGTATCCTGAGTCAGCATTAGAGTATTTTGTTCTTTTAGGTTTTTGCACTAATTTCTTGGGTGCAGTCGATGAGGTATTGTATTTGGGGGACTTTTCATTTTTGCTTGTGTTTTTTTCATTTGTCTAATGCTGTAGTCTTGCACAGTTATGGAGAAGATATTAGACTACTTTTGCTGTTCAGATCATGATAGGACTAGTAGAGTGGAAGTTTTACTGTTCAAGGACTACTGTAGAAGTTTTCAACTTTTTCACTCTGAGGAATTCTCTTTAAAGTAAAAAAGAAATTAATGGAAACATTAGTGTTATATTACTTACACTTTTTATGGTGGTTGACAGGTGGTTGCTATGAATTTAAGAATACTTCAAATAATTTATAATGTATTGATCACTAAAATCTGTGTAAATTAAATTTGAAATATAACAAATACATGTATGAAACACATTATTTACTCCATACACATTGAATGTGCTATGTGGATCCACAGACTTATTCTAATGCTGCCTTCTAGAATTCAATAGAAATGATCTTGAAGGAGTGGAATTCGGGAAGCTGAGCAAAATAGCAAAAGGCAGTAGATTTCTTGGGAGAACCTGCTAAATGTCCAGTGGTTTACAGAAATTTTTAAAACTCAATAAAAGACATCGAGCCTCACACTCTACAGTTTTACATTCAGTCTGGTAAACTAAGCAAGGGATGTTGATAGTCAGCTCTGGTTCCTCTAAAGATAAAGTTGCCATTTGAATTTCCTAAACTTGTCAGTGCTATTTTAATTTAGAGAAATTATGAGGAGTTACCCTGAAGTGTTTAGCCTATTGTTTTGACCTTAATATAGAAACCACTAACAGTTTAAAACTAAGTGCAGCCATTTTTAATGAGTGACAGTGTTGTGTTGAAGTTGGCATAGATCTGGGACTCAGGCACTGATGCACTTTCTAGCTCAATGGCTTATTAGCTGCCTGCCTTTGGTCATTTTATTTAACCTCTTTTGTTCTTGATTTCTTTATGTGTAAAAAGGACTATTACTAGGATTACAGTGAGGATTAAATACATTATATTTAATGTACCTAGTACAAGTCTAGCACATTTTAATGCTTATTATGATAGCTATTATTAGTATCATCGTCATCATTATTGTTAAATTCCATCCTTTCTAGGCAGAACAATAATTTCTAAAGCAGAAGCTATGATTCCAGGGGTACACAAGTAAATAGTACTAGAAACAAAAGGACTTATATTTTCCTAGATGGGTGTATTTTGCTAGTATTTCCAATAACACTCTTCAGACAAATCTTTTGAAATATGAATCCAATATTAGTGGACTGGCTTGACATTAAAAAAAATCAGTTTGAGGGCAATTGTTGGTGTCAAAAGGCATTTATGCAGAGGTCTTACTATGTCTGAAGTGGTCAGTATTTGGGGTGAGGGACTAAAAGCAACAGGGTGTTTGAGTAATTTACATGGTGTGTTCTTTGCCATGGACACCCATGTTGTTACTATAAAATTGTTAGCGAGAAAGTAGCCCATGCTTCTTATTTTCCCTCTACTATTCTAAAGTTGTTCTCATCAGAGGACCAAATCAAGAAAATTAAAAAAAAATATAAGAAGAAACTATGATCTTTATCCAGTGATTTTTAAAATAACAAATCTAGAAATACAAGAAAGTAATGGATTTTTATAAATAGGTCTTACGGTGCTTAAACTGAAAAAGATTAATATTTACTTAAAATGAGAGTTCACAGGAAAACACTAAAGAAAAGGAAACTAATTGCCAAATAAGCAGAATGTATTTTATGAGTAAAACCACGGAGGAATTAATTTTTTAAATTAAGACAGAAGTTGGGATAATGACATTAGTTTTATTGCACATTATTACATATAATGTATTTAAATATTGCTATGTAAAAATATAAATGAAATTTAAAAAATCTCATTGGACTGCACATCTACTACTTGGGGTTAAAATAAGGAAATCACACAAGCTAGAAGAGTAGCTTTGCTTTTTTTAAATTAAATTAATCAAATTTAATTTAATCTTTGTAAAGATTTATTCATTTATTTGAGGGAGAGCAGGGGGGAGGGGCAGAGGGAGAGGGAGAGAGAGTCTCAAGTAGACTCCATGCTGAGTGCAGAGCCTGATGCAGGGCTCGATCTCAAGACCCTGAGATCATGACCTGAGTCGAAACCAAGAGTCAGATGCTTAACAGACTGTGCCACCCAGAAGGCACCCCCCTCTTTTTTTAAAAAAAAGATTTATTCATTTGCCTTTTTATTTTGGAAACTTCAGAGTGTATTTTTTGACTTTTCTAAGAAGTAACAAATAATTCAGTGACTAGATATAGCACTGTTTAAAATGTTTAAAGTGCAGTGATATTAGAGCAAACTCACAAAAGTGTTCATGTCTCTAATTATATTTAAAGAATACAGCAGTTCAGCCTGGGAAGTAAGCTGCCAAGCAAATCTGCCTGCTCACTGACCCAAATTGATAAATAGAAATCTGAATGCTTATCTAGTTACTTCAGCCGAGGACCCTTGAGTCAATCTCGTTTCTGAAAGTAGGCTTGGAGATTCTAGAAGTGTGATTTGAGGAGGGAGTAGGTTAAATGAAGTAGAAATAAAGTTCGCCTATAAATATGGGGTCTATAGAGATGGACATTTCCTATCTAAATGTATTTTCATCTTAGCAGGTAATTACTACTTTATGGGCTGAATGTTTGTGTTCCCCTAAAATTCATATGTTGAAACTGTAATCCCCAGTGTGGTGGTGTTTGGCGGTGGGGCCTCTGGGAGGTAATTAGGTCACGAGGGTATAGCCCTCATGTGGATTCATGCCCTTATTAAAAAAGGAAGAGATAGGAAATCTTTTTCTTTCTCTCTGTCTATGCATATATGACCTTCTGAGATAGAGACAGATCTCTCTCTCTCTCTCTACGTGTGAGGGCATAACCAGGGAGACGGCCCTACACCAAGAATCCAACCATGCTGGCAGCCTGATCTCGGACTTCCAGCCTCCAGAACTGTGAGAATTGTTTGTTGTTTAGCCATCCAGTTTATGGTATTCTGTTAGAGCAGCTCAAACTGACAAAAGACAACTACCAATTTGTTCCTAACCAAACAGAAATATGGACATCCATATAGACATATAGACAGAAACATTTTCTGCCCTATCCTTTTTTTTTTTTTTTTTTGAGAGAGAGAGTGTGCACAAATGGGGGGCATGGGGCAGAGGGAGAAGAGGAGAGAGAGAGAGAGAATCTTAAGCTGGGTGTGGAGCCATTGAAGGGCTTGATCTTACAATGCTGAGATCATGACCTGAGCTGAAATCAAGAATTGGACGCCTAACTGACTGAGCCACCCAGGTGCCCCTTCTGCACTACACTTTTATGAGAAACACCTATGTTAACACCAGTGACTTATTATTTTGAAGCAAGTTTATTTATGGTTCTAAGCATTTTTCTTTTGAATTTGTCTTCTTCAGATTTCTTGACACTTTCAGTTAGTATAGTTTATTCAGCTGCCTAATAATCTACTTGGGAATAACTGATAACATTTTAGTGCAGCTCTACCTTATGTAAGGAGTTCCAAATTGAATGACATCAAGAAATCTGCTATGTTATGGCTAAATTGTTGGGTATCTTGAAGTATTTGTAAACAAATTAGAACACCCATGTTATTGGCAAAAGGTGAAGATAGAAGAGCAGAATGTGAGAAATTAATATTGCGGTAATAGTTTCCTTCTTATAAAAAGACTACAAGAAAACTTCTCAAGAAAATAGTACTAGAAATAATGAATATTTTGATGACATTCACCAAATTGGGGTCATGCAAAGAAAAAGATTTACCAATAATCATGTATTTGGGGAGTCACATAGCAGATGGAACTGGAGTCAAGGTTTTCATGTACTATTTGCATTATGATGACTCTAAGAACCTTGAAATATTTTGGTTTTTGAGGGAAAAGGTGACATGTACAAAAATGTGTAGAAGACTCTAATAAGGAGTCTAGTGGTGGGGTGTTCTGTACCTCCACTGAGGGTGGAATAAAGGCGATTGGCATTGTACAAGCAAAGAGAAAAGACAAGGGGTAAGTGTAAAGAAAGTGATTGTCAAACTGTTGAGCATAAAATTGGCTAATGGGTTGTTTAATTTTCTTTATTGCAGGTTTCAAAGCAAATGAGTATTAATCTTAGTTTAGGTAGACCTCTTTGTTTAGAAACAGGACTGACAAGTTAATCATCTGATGCAAGAGTTAGGGAACTTTCTCTTTAAGGGGTCAGAGAGTAAGTATGTTCAGTTTTGGGGACCATGTGACCTCTGTTGCAGCTATTCAACTCTGATGTGGTAGAATGAAACTGCCTTAAACAATATGTAAATGAATGAACATGGCCATGTTCCAATAAATCTTTATTCATAAAAACAGGAGGCAGGTTGGATTTGGGCCGTAGTTGGCCAGCTCTGTAGTCTGATATCATTTTTCTGTGGAAGACTGGAACATTTGCTTGGTAGAGTTTAAGAGGAATGATAATAAGTGAACTCTATTTCTGTTATTTTATTATTCTCCAATTAATTATTATTATAATTCTTAATTGTTCTATAATTTTTAAATTCTATAATAGCTCATCTTGGGTATGACCTGTAACGGAAACAAATCTTTACAATTTCACACTTATTTGCCTATATAACTCTGAGACCCACTCCAGACTATAAACAGCTTAACGGCAGAGCTGATTTACTTCACTTCTGTATTCTCAGTGCATAGTATAGTGCCCATCACTAAGTATATATTTAATAGATATTTTAATTGAAGCATCAAGTATTTAAACATTTCTAGTCTGCCTTAAGTGCCATAAAAATTCTGAAAAAAAATCTAGAAACAAGGTAAGTACTCAAGGGCCCCTTTTTATACAATAATGAGCCTACCAATAAATATTTCATTTTGCCTTTGGAAATATTTTTATTGCAGCAATACCCTTTTTATACATTAATGAGCCTACCAATAAATATTTCTTTTTGCCTTTGGAAATATTTTTATTGCAGCAATACTCTTGATTGAAATCTTGTATTCAGCTATTCCATGTAGTCAGAGACCCAGACCAAATAGGTTTATGTCAGAGAAATATCAAATACAGTGTGTTGAGCGCTAAAATCCAATTTGGCAATATTGTAAAGATTCCCCTATCTGTGACCCTGCAGAAACAACTTCGAGGGGTCTGATTCCATCATCAAATCCTTTTATGGGAGCAATAAATATGACCAGGGTGTAGCAGGTTTCCTTTAAGTTCCTGTGACAGCTGATGGGCAGAAAATGTTGACTGGAAAACTTTACAAGGAGAAAGTAAATGCCTCATTCTAAGAGAAAGTTTTACAATTATCGTTGAATAGAGGGAGGTTGCAGGTACACTAATAGCGGTAAGGGATGGCATGAATGAACAAATCCCATATTCAGGGTCATTGAAGTTTTTCCACTGTCGAATAACTGGTACAATGAACAAAAATAACTTGTGGGATGTAATGAAAAGGTAATTTTATTTTTTTCTTAGTAATCTCTCCACATTTATTTGGTGGGTCTCATTTGTCTTCTGCCCTGACTAAAAACTCTGGGAACCCTTATCTGATTACTCTTAAGAAATAGAAATTTTTTTTTACCATCGCTTAAGTCATAAACAAGATTCATTTCTGAAATTAAAAATGTCTTGTTTCTACTAGATAACTTTCTCTTCTGAAACAAACAAAAAACTGGACAAAGTATATGAAACAACAATTTTGAAGGCCTTGGACGTCAGGCATGAAGGACGGTGAAGGCTGAGGAGAGACAGAAAATAAATGAGGTGAGCCCTGTGATTATTACAGTAGCCTTGAAAGAATTCCCAGGCTGTAATGCAGGATGGGACGACTTGGGTAGAACTCAGAGGACTCCCTGAATTGAAGAAATAGAGCTGAGAGTTCAAGGTGACCAAATTAGCTGCAGTCTGCAGAACAGAGTCCTGGAAAAGAGAGAGTTGTACAGAGAAAGAACTCTTGAGATTGCAAGAGGATCCACTTGAGTATGGAGCAGAGTATTGATCAGCATATGTATGTGAGAAAACAATAAATCTGAGTTCAGGGAATTAAACCATCTGAAAGGATTACTAGGAATATTATGTGGCCAGTCAGTCAAGGTCAGAATAGTACCTGTCCCATCAGCCAGTCTGGAAAATTTCACAATTATGGGGCACTGGGTAGAGAGCTCAGAAAGGTCTTGCCTCAGTATGGTGAAATAATTAGCCCTAAAGTAAATAATGTTTCATATATTCAAAAATTCAAAAAAAATTAAGTACAGACATGGAAGATATAAAAAAGATGTAAATCAAACTTCTAGAGGTTTTGAAAACTACAATGTGTCAGAAAAACCACACTGAATTGGATTAATGGAAGATTTGCTATCACAGAAGAAAAGATTAGTGAATTTAAAGACAGTAATAGACAATCCAAAATGAAACATGAAGAGAGAAAATGAAATTTAAAAAAAAAATCATTGAACTGTGGGACAACTGAATGTAACTTAATACACATGTAATTGTAGTTCCCAAAGGTGAGGTGAGTAGAAAAACATGTGATAAAATAATGGCTGAACATTTTCTGAATTTGATGAAAAGTGTAGACCTACAGAGCTAGGAAATTTTATAAATCCCAAAGAAAGGAATAAAGAGTACTGGAAATGATAACTCTACCAGTCAGTGCATAAAATATTTTCCTTATTTAAATCTCCTAAAGATATAATTGACTGTTAAAACAAAAATGATAATGTATTGTAGGATTTACAATACATATATATTATATTTGTAATATATACATATATATGTAAAAATGTAACAAAAATAGTATAAAGGCCAGGAGAGGAGAAATTAAAGTATACTCTTGTAAATTTGTTATACTATGTTTTTTTTTTTAACGTCATGGTATGTTTGAAAGTGGGTTGTGATAAAGATGTAGACTATGAACCCTAGAACAATCACTAAATACCAAAATGAAAAATTATAACCAATAAGCCAGGAGATCAAATGAATTCATAAGAATACTCAATCTAAAAGAAATTAGAAAAAGAAGAAAAAGGGAACAAAAAAATGAGGTAAATAGCATGACTTAATCATATCAGTAGCCATATTAAATGCAAATGGTATGAATACCCCAGTAAAAGGCAGGTGTTGTAAGATTGGATAAAAAAGCAAGACTCAGTTTATCTTTTGCCTTCTAGAAATCCACTTTAAATGTAAAGACAAATAGATTAAAAGGTTGAAAACATATATAATGTTAACAAGAGTCAAAATAGAGTCGCGCTCTCTCTTTTTTTTAAAGATTTTGTTTATTTATTAGGGAGCGAGAGAGTGCACGAGCAGGGGGAGTGGCAAGCAGAGGGAGAGGGAGAAGAAGACACAGGTTCCCTGCTGAGCAGGGAGCCCAATGTGGGGCTCATTCCCAGGACCCCGCGATCATGACTTGAGCTGAAGGCAGATACTTAACCAACTCAGTCACCCAGGTGCCCTGAAAAGGACATACCGTATGAAATGTTTGTTTACCAAGGAACAAAGCACTGAAGTACGTGAAGCAAAAACTTACAGATCTGCAAGGAGAAATAGACAAATCCATAATCAAAAGTGGAAATTCCAATACCCCTCCTCTGGATAATTGCTAGAACATTCTATAGAAAATCAGCAAGATATTGACTTGAAAAACAACTTTATCTGATTAACACTTATAGTACGCTCCACACAAGGGTTGAATACACATTCTTTTCAAGTCTCATGGAACATTTGCCAAGATATACTGGATTCTGAACTGTACAATATGAGATTAAATAAGTTTAAAATGATTCAAGTCACACAAACTATATTCTCTATCCAGAATTAAACTAGAAATCGAGCAGAAATATCTCTGAAAAATCTTCAAATATTTGGAAACTAAACAACACAATTCTGAACAACTCACATGTCAAAGAACGAATCAAAAGAAAAATTTGAATTTTTTTGAATTAAGCTAAATGAAAGCACAGTGTCTCAAAATTTATAACCTAAAATGTCTTAGTAGAAGAGAAGAAAGTCCTCAAATCAGTGACTTCAGTTTCCTTCTAAAAGAAAAAACCCCAAACTAAACCCAACGTAAGCAGAAGAAAGGAAATGTAAGCAGAAGTCAATTAAATAAAAAACGGGATAATAATAGAGAAAAATCAATGAAATCAGAAGCTGTTTGTTGAGGAAATCAATAAAATCAAATGTCTAACCAGACTGATCAGGAAAAAAGAGAGAAAAATTACCAATGAAAGGAATGAAGTGAAGATCATCATTAGATATTCTAGACACACTAAAAGGATAATAAGGGAACGTTATGAACAGGCTTTCCTCATATATTCACCAATTTAGAAGGAATAGAAAAAATATATAGCTACAAATATCACTCAAGTAAAAACAGATAACTAGAATAACCCAGTATCTATTAAAGAAATTGAAGTAATAGTTAAAAACCTTCCCAGAAAGAAAACGTCAGGTTCAGATGGCTTCATTTCTACCAAACATATGAGGAAATAAATTCTACACAAATATCTCCAGCAAATTAAAGAGCAGGGATTACTTCTCAACTTGTTATGTGAGATCAACAATATGCAGGTATGAAAAGAGAAAAGAAAACTATAAATGTCCCTCATGAACATACATGAAAAAATCCTAAACAAACCCAGAAGTGTAAAAGAGGGTGTTACCTCAGCAGTGCAATGTTGGTTTTAGCTTAGAAAATTAGTGTGATTCAGAGTATTAACAAACCACAAAAGAAAAGCCATATACTTAGCTCAATAGATGCAGAAAAAAGAATTTAACATGATCTAACATCCATTCCTAAAAAACTACTCTTACAAAGTAGGAGTAGAAAGGAGATTTCTCAGACCGACAAAGGCAATTATGAAAATATACAAATAACATACTTGATGGTGAAAGGCAGAATGTTTTCCCCTTTAGATCAGAAACAAGCAATCAGGCCTGATCTCACCATTTTTATTCAGCATTATGTGGAAACTTTTTGCCAGTGCAATAAAACATGAAAATGAAAAAAAGCCAATGACAAAGGAAATAAATAAATAAAGACATCTTTATTCATACATGATTTGATCATCTGTTTTGGAATTCTGATGGCATTTTTTAAATTTTTTATTTATTTTTTTTTAAGATTTTATTTACTTGCGAGAGAGAGAATGAGAGACAGAGAGCATGAGAGGGAGGAAGGTCAGAAGGAGAAGCAGACTCCCTGCTGAGCAGGGAGCCCGATGTGGGACTCGATCCTGGGACTCCAGGATCATGACCTGAGCCGAAGGCAGTCGCTTAACCAACTGAGCCACCCAGGCGCCCCAATTCTGATGGCATTTTAAAAACTAACAGAAATATGCAAATTTAGCAAGGTTGCAAGATACAATACCTGTATACAGAAAAAAAAAATCAATTGTATTTCTATATACCACCAATAAATAGTTGGAAATTGAAATTAAAAAAATTATAATGGCATCAAAATAAGAAATATTTAGGAATAGATATGACAAAAATGTGTAAAACATGTACACTGAAACCTATAAAATATCACTGAGGAAAATTAAAAACCTAAGTGAATGAAGAGATGTACTTTATTCCAGGGTCTGAAGACTCAAGATTATTAAATTCATCTATAGATTGGAAACAATCCCAGTCAAAATCCCAGAAGCCACTTTGTAAATGTTGACAAGCTGACTTCAAAATTCATATAGAAATGCAAAAGATCTGGAATAACTTTGAAAAAAATAGCAAAATTGGAGATGAGTTATTTAATTCAAAACTTATTATAATGCTAAAGTAATCAAGAGATTGTGATTACTGATATAAAGATAGACAAATAGATTCCAGAAATAGACCCCCACATCAAGACAATTTTTTTTTGGTGTTTTTTAAAATAGATTTTATTTTTTTTAGCAGTTTTTAGGTTTCTAGAGAAATTGAGCAGAAAGTATGAAGTTCCCATATACACTGTGTATGAAGTTCCCATATACACTATGAAAGTGTATATGGGAACTTTCCCCCTCTTTCTCAATTTTCCCTATTATTAACATTTTGCATTAGTGTGGTGCACTTGTTATAATCAATGAGCCAATATTATGCATTACTGTTAACGAAAGTTCAGTTTACATGAGGGTCTGCGTTTTGTGTTATACATTCTATGAGTTTTAACAAATGTGTAATGGCCATGTACCTACCATTAGAGATTCATACAGAATAGTTTCACTGTCCTAAAATATCCTTCCTTCCTTCCTGTAACACTGGAAAGCATTTTTTCTCTCTTTTTTTTTTTTACCATCTCTATAGTTTTGCCTTTTCCAGAATAACATGTAGTTGTAATTTTACAGTAGGTAGCCTTTTCCAATTGGTTTATTTCACATAGCAATATGCATTTGTGTTTCCTCCATTTCATTTCGTGGCCTGACAACTCATTTTTAATTACTGAATAATATTCCACTGAATGAATGTGCCACAGTTTGTTTATCCATTTACCTATCTAACAACATCTTGGTTGCTTCCAAGTTTTGACCATTGTGAATAAAGTTGCTATAAATATTTTTATGCATGCTTTGGTATGTTTATTAGTTTTCTACTCATTTGGGTAAGTATCAAGAAGTGTGATTGCTGGATCATATGGTAAGTGTATTGTTTTAATTTGCAATTCCCTAATGACATAAGATCTTTTCAAATGCTTATTTTCCAACAGCATATCTTCTCTGGTGAGAGGTCTATTCAGATCTTGGCCCAATTTTTTAATTGGGTTGCTTGTTTTCTTTTTGTTGAGTTTTAAGAGTTCTTTGTGTATTTTGGATACCAGTCCTTTAGCAGACATGTTCTGCAAAGAGTTTCTCCTGGTCTGTGGCTTGGGCTTTTTTTTTCTCTTAACAGTGTTTTTCATAGACCAGGAGTTTTAAATTTTGATGAAGTCCACTTATCAGTTTTTTTCTTTCATGGATCATGCTTTTGGGTTGTATCTAAGACATCATTGCCAAACCCAGGTTACCTAGATTTTCTTTAAGTTATTCTAGGAATTTTATATTTTTTTCAGTTTATTTATTTTATTATTTTTTTAAAAAGATTTTATTTATTTTTGTGCACGTGCACACGAGAGAGAGAGAGATAGAGCAAGCACATGAGCGGGGGGTGGGGTGGGGGGAGGGGTAGAGGGAGAAGCAGATTCTCCATTGAGCAGGGAGCCCGATGCGGGACTCGATCCCAGGACCCTGGGGTCATAACCTGAGCCAACGGCAGACGCTTAACCGACTGAGCCACCCAGGCGTCCCTTTTTTCAGTTTATATTTAGTTTTATGATCCATTTTGATTTTTTGAATGGTATAAGGGTTTAGATTTTTTTTTTTTTTTTTGCATGTGGATATTTAGTTGTTCCAACACCATTGTGGAAAAGACTATACTTTCTCCATTTAATAGCCTTTGTAACTTTGTCAAAGATCAATGGACTATACATGTATGGGTATATTTCTGGGCTTTCTGTTTTGACTCATTAATCTATTTGTCTGATAATTGATTTTTGAATGTGGAACTAGCCTTCTGTACTTGGAATAAATCCTACTTGGTCGTCATGTATAATTCTTTTTATGCATTGTTGGAATTGATTTGCTAATATTTTGTTGAAAATCTTTGCATCTCTGTTCATGAGACATACTGGCCTATAGCTTTTTTTTTTCTTGTATTGCCTTTGTCTGGTTTGGTGTTAGGGTAATGTTGCTCTCATAGAATGATTTAGGAAGTGCTTCCTTTTCTGTTGTTTTCTGGAGGAGATTATAGGGAATTAATATAAATTGCTTCTTTAAATGTTTGGTAGAATCCACCAGTGAACCCACTTGGGCCTGATGCTTTCTGTTGGAAGGTTATTAATAATTAATTGAATTTCTTTAATACATATAGGCCTATATTCAGATTACCTTTTACTCCTGGTGTGGGTTTTGATAGATTGTGTTTTTCAAAGAACTGGTGTATTATTTCATCTTGGTCATTAAATTTGTGGACATTGGATTCTTAGTATTTCTTTATTATTCTTTTATTTTCCATAGGGTTGGTAGTGAGAGCCCCTCTTCCATTTCTGATATTGGTACTTTGTATCTTCTCTCTCTCCTTCTCTCTTTTTTCCCCCTATGTTAACTTGGCAAGAGATTTATCAATTTTAACGATCTTTTCAAAAAATCAACTTTTGTTTCATTGATATTGCCTATTGATTACTTTTTCACTATCATTGATTTATTCTCTAATGTTTATTATTTTATTTTGTCTGTTTGATTTGGATTTAATTTGTTCTTTTTTTTTCTAGTTTCTAAGGTGAAAGCTTAGATTACTGATTTTAGATAATTTTCCTTAAAATATGCATTTAATGCTGTAAGCTTACTCTAACACTGAATCCCACATCTTTTACTGTATCCCACAAATTTTGGTAAGCTGATTTCCGGGGATCATAAACCATCCTCCCCATAAAACACCTGCCCATGGCCACCAAAATATTCTTGAGTAAGTTGCAGAACTTACCTGGTTTGGAATCTAACTTTCCTCTCTCTGTTCTCTTGTAATGAATAGTGAAATGATGGAAAGGGAGGGAAAATATGATTTTTGCTTTTGAAATGATATTTTTCTCTAGGTTTTATGTTTAAAATTTAGATGGGGATGAAGGAGTGCAGTTGTCGTGATGAGCCCCAGGTGAGGTATGGAACTGTTGAATCCCTATATTGTACATACTAATATGACACTGTATGTTAACGAACTGGAAGTAAAATAAAAACTGAAAAAAAGAGAATATATTTTTAAAAAGCATTTTTGCAATGATTGATACTAGCTCTTCGGTAGCACTAGGAACACGTGATATCTATAGAGAAACCATTTTGTTTTCTCGTTTCTATAATCTTTGTAATTTCCTCCCTCAGCCTTCTTTTTAGTGCTTAAAAAAAAAATCTCACAAAGCATCATTTGCATTTTAAAGCTCTCTTTTCTGTTTAAGCAAGTGCCTCATGACATCTGTGAAATACCACTCTTTATTTAAATTGGACATTTTGGCCCGTGTCCTTGAGAAATATGAGGCTTACAGGCATTATAGCAGTTTTGTGGTTCACCTGCAGGTTGCAATTTGAGACATTGACTTTAAATGAAAAATGTTGTGATTAGACTTTAGTTACCTTAGAAAAATGCCTTATTCTCATGTAGTCTCAGAAATAGGAAAGATCAGTCTATGTGCTCTCCGTGCTGTATCTGTGCTTCGGCTTCTGGGGAAGCAATGATAAGATATGGTGCTCCCGTCTTTGGGTTTCACACCTACTCTGGTCTGTTACGGTTGCATTGAAATAAAATTTTTAAAGCAGTGCAAAATCTATATTTTGAAAAGTTTGTATAGGTGGGGTTTGGCATGGCATATTTTATCATCCAGGTCTGGCGACTTAAAAGTATGGTTCTACTTAAAAGGATATGCTTGTAGGGTAATGGAATAATTCCTCCTTTAGAAACATTTTTGTAGACATTTAAAATTAATAATTCTGCCTGCAAGTCATAGGCTTAAATTTTTATATCATCACTAATAAAAATGTTCATTTACGTTTACACTGCTGGATTTGGTATGTGCTGTGCTGAGTAATTTAGACAGTAGTGCTGACACTCAGTTTAACACTAATTTAGAGAATTTTAAAGAGTTTAAGAAATACTTTAACATAACTGAATTGTATTCCTGTGTTCATATTAAAGCCTAATGCACTTTTGAGGTGATAGGGAAGCACTGAGGTTTTTAAAAATTGTTTTGAAATGTTATTTTTCATTATATACAACAGAATATATTTGTTTTGAAAATATTCTCTTTTTAAAAATAACAGTATAGGGGCACCTGGGTGGCTCAGTCAGGTAAGCATCTGCCTTTGGCTCAGGTTATGATCCTGGAGTCTTGGGATCAAGCCCCACATTGTTCTCCCTGCTCAGCAGGGAGTCTGCTTCTCCCTGTCCCCCTGCTTGTGCTCTCTCTCTCCCTCTCTCACTCATTCTCTCTCTCAAATAAATAAAATCTTTAAAAAAATGAAAGTATAATTGCAGCACTTTACCAGGAATAATATAATTATGAGCGCTTGGAATGTTTTCACAACGTGCCAGACTGTCTTGACCAATTTCATGATAGAGTTTCTATTACATGATTCATTCGTTTACCAACTAAGATATTTTTGGTTGAAAAAGAAATGTAATGTAAAAACAATTGTTTCTGTTGACTTGTGAGAGGCCGTAAGCCCCATCTCTCATCTCTCAGACTACTTACTAGGAATGCAAATTCTTGCCTTTTTTTTTTTTTATTATCAGAGGAGGTATCATTCTTTTACAAAGCTATGTGTAAGGCATCTGTGAAGAATAAAATATGCTGAGAATTGCATTGGTTATCCACACTTGCCTTTTCAGCTATTGTGATGGAAATAAATTTTTAAATTTATATTTTTAGTTATTCTCCCAGACTTGCTACATATACAGAATTTTCCTAAATGTGTATATGATAGCTGTTTTTTTTATAATGTGCATTTTATTTATTTTTTATATAAGATTCTAGCCAACATTGATATTTTCCTCAGTAGATATACTTATTTTTGTTGTTTTCTCTTTAAGAAAAATATTGTTACAGAATTTAGAAATAACTCTGGTCCTGCCCATAGAAATACATATAAAAATTACTGTATATGTTGTATTAAACTGGTATATTACTGGACATTTCTACACATGGTAACATGTACCAGGCTGTGATGGTGAAAATGAGTGGATTTGATTTGGTGATGCATTTCTCCCCTATCATGATTAACATTGACTTTGACATATATCTTCAACTTTCTCAGAACTTGCTCTCTTAATTCCTTGATTTTAAGCATTCCATTCATTCTTTTTTTGACCTCTAATCTATGGATCTCACCATTATTTCTATCATCACTCCCTTTTATATTAACTTCTCTACTACTCAACACAGATTCCATGATCTGTCATTATAATCATGTTCTTGCAATTCTCCAATCCCTTGCCCTTTTCTTCTACCATTATACCCACCTTGCAAGACCCAACCCCAGTTAAACTTGACCCTTCAACCTCTGCACTGGCTGTGAGCAGCTGAATGTTTCCAGAGCAAATCATACACTCTTAAATTAGTTATCATAAGTCTCAAATAGGCACTCAAAACTACCTAGCAAAACTCCTAGGATGCTCACTTACACATATATACACACATATATGTAATTCTTATATGTACATGAAGAAATCAATGAAAAGAGGATGTCAGGGAAACTATTATTATTTATTATTATTATTATTTTATTATTTTGCATGTAGACTAGATGTCTTGTGGGGAACACAGGAAGCAAGTTGGGCTGAGACAAGATGATGAATTCAGTTTTGTGTGTACTGCAAAGTGACTGTAACATCTTAGAGATGTCAAGTAGACCTTGTTATGTGGATCTGAAATTCAGAGAAGAGTGTGAATAAAAAATCGGGGAGTTAGGAAATACTGGTGAATCTAGGAAGAGAACATTTATTAGTGAAAGAACAGGGTAGGACTGAGCCTAGCCAAACTATATCACTTCAAGGCAATGAGGAGTGGATGAACCAGCAAAGATCAGGCCAGATGTGGAGACATAATGAAACAGTGTGATGTCAGGGAAAACGTGGCTTTAGAAAGGAAACCGTTCATCAGTGTGGATTGTTCTGGAGATCTGAAATGTGATAAAAAAGAAAAAAAACCCTCTAAGACTAAAGTATTATGTTATTGATATTTACTTTATTTTTTTAAAGATTATTTTTTTAGGGGTGTCTGGGTGGCTCAGTTGTTAAGCGTCTGCCTTCCACTCAGGTCATGATCCCAGAGTCCTGGAATCGAGCCCCGCATTGGGCTCCCTGCTCCGCGGGAAGCCTGCTTCTCCCTCTCCCACTCCCCCTGCTTGTGTTGCCTCTCTCGCTGTGTCTCTCTCTGTCAAATAAATAAATAAAATCTTAAAAAAAAAGATTATTTTTTTAGATTTATTTATTTATTTTTAGAGAGAGAGTGTGTGCGTGAGTTGGGGGGAGGGGCAGAGGGAGAGGGAGCGAGAGAATCTCCAGAAGACTCCCTGCTCAGTACGGAGCCTGACATGGGGCTCAATCCCATGACCCTGAGATCATGACCTGAGCCAAAACCAAGAGTTGGAGGCTTAACCAACTGAGCCACCCTGGTGCCCCATGTAATTGACATTTAATTGGCAGTGAGGTCATGGGTAACCTGAGGAGGAGAGTAGTTTTGATGAGTTGTGGAAGCCGAATTAGAGTGGATAAAGGAGCTGGAAGTGAGAGAATGGAGACACATGCAGGACATTTTCTCAAGAAGTGATGCCAAGAAGGTGAAGCTTGAGAGAAGGTAGAACAGTATGTGGAAGGAGAAGGGGAGTGAGATGACATTTTTGTTTATTTCTAGTTTTTACTTGGGAGAGGTTGAACAATGAAATACAAGCATAGCTTAATTGCTAGCGGTAACTAGTTTGAAGAGAGAGAGGTGATCTGCAGTCTGGGAAAAGAGGTATTTGAAGCTAAGAGTCTGGCATCTTTTATCCTCAGAGAATGAGAGAGAGAGCAGAGTAACTAAAGAGGGAATTTCAGTTTGTTACGCATTTCCTGCATAAAAGAAATGCCTATTGGGGTCCTATTGCTTCTGAGTTTTAGCCTAACTACTAACTGGGTCTCCCCAGCAGCTCCAGTGCAAAGTTTATTTATTAACTTTTACGTGATTAGTTAGTTTTAATCAGGTTCTTAGAAGCTCTTTTGGTGCATTGACATAATGGAGTTTCTAGATCCTCAAGAAACAGTGGACTGTGGAACCAGGGGCCTGCGTGAAGATATTCCTGGTTCAAACGGGCAGAACAGTTCAGCTCATCAGTTAGTAAGAGGAAGAAAAATAGTAGTGAGCATTGTCCAGCCTTCGTCATGTCTCATATTCTGTGCGGCACACATTTGTCATCCTTTCTCCCAACTTTGCAAGAAAGCTGCTATTATCATTATTTTACAGGTGAAGGAACTGAGGCTCAGATGATTGTTTCTGTTTAAATTTTACTATAGAAATATTCAAACACACATCAAAATAAAGCAAATGGGGCAAAGAAACCCAGATTCAAGAATTCCAGGTATTAGTCAATCTTGTTGCCCCTGTGCTCTCTTTCCTACATGCCCACCACAGTTGTCTTGCCTACAGCTCAGGGACTTTAAATGCCTTGCCTGGGTCTCCACGGTTAGTGTGCTGTTCACGTCTCTCCTCAGGCTCAGCACTAAGCTGACTCACTGGGAACACAGACACAAGGAAGATCGGGTCCTTTTCACCACCACCATCGCCACCAAGTATTCCTTCGACTTTGTCCTGTGAGAATTGTTTCAGTCAGTCCTTACAACGATCCCATGTGATTAGTTTTCCAGATGTGGAAACTGAGTTACAGGGAAGACAAGTGACTCGCCCAAAAGTGGTAAAGCTGGGTTCTAACCCAGATGGGCTGGCTCTAGGACTGGTACAGTCTGGTAGGCAAAGCAACCCATAGATAATTTAGGAGGATTGGAGATGTCATAAAAGGATACAGAAGGTAAAACCTTTTAAGTCCCACTAACCAGCTGGGACCATGCTATCTTTTTGACCTCCCTCTCCGGATAGAACATCCCACAAGGAGAGCAAACGTTTGGGTTGCAGCACCAACATTATTTAGAACAGTGGGTCTAGCTCTTCTCTAGTCTCTGTGGCCGAGTCAAAATGAAAGCAGAGAGAATTTTGACATTAATGCTAGACTCTAGCCTGCTCGTGTTTAAGAGGCTGCTAACCAAATGACGTGTATGATTGCACACGTTAGTACAAGTTGCCAGGGTCAGCCTCTAAAAGGCCTTGCAGGGGAATAAAACTGAAGCTTTTTTACCTGCCGGCTAGACCTTGTTTTAGCTAGGATGAATTCAAATGAGCCAGACTGTATTTCGAGCATGCCCATGGGGTAATCATCATGTTACTTTAAATTACATAATATCTCAGTCACTGATAAGCATTGTTCTTTCATCTGGAGTAGAGAAGAGTAGAAAAAAATTGCATCAGGAAGATGTTCCTCTTGATTTATTTCTTTAGTTCCCCACGGATATTCAGATATTATTCAAATAGTACTCAGATTAATTGCCTATGTGATTAGGAGTGATTTTTGTGCCTGTTGTAGGGACTAAAATGCCAGGTTTGTTACCCTATAATTCATAGGGATGCAAACTTATAGCCACGATGCTGGTAGGAGGAGGGAAAGAAGAAAAGGTAGGAGGGGAAATTAAATGAGTAGGTGGTAGAATAATTTTTTCCCCTTTATTAAGAATCCTGATACTCTGAGGCAGATGATGGGTATATGGAAATGATCGCTTTTGGATGAAATTCTTCTTAGAGGGGTCAGTTGATGTCAGAATTTGTATCTCTTGATTTGTCGCCAAGAATTGGGCAATTGACCATTTTTTGTTTTGCCTTGAAACTCCTTTCTTAGAAATTCAAGCAAAACCTTCTATTAATGCCTGTGAACTGAAAGGTGGTTCCCTTGGTTGATGTTGAGAGTGTGCCAGTGGGAAGTTAGGTTGCTTTTGACTAATGAACTGTTTTGGAGAAACATTGTACTCTAAATTGCTTCCAAGTTTATTTTGTAAAATGCTTTGGAAGATTATATTTTCTAGATGCTTGGCAAACTGCTGGATGTCTAGTATTCAGCAAGTGAAGCCTTTTAGTTATTTATCAAAAGAATAGTCTCAGACTCCCACTTACCTTGCAAATTCTCATTGAGCTTTTGATGGAAATAAACTGTAACTCTCACTGCATTCACTTTCCTATTAAAAAAAAAGAGAGAGAGAACGAAGGAAAGAAGCCTTTGACACAATGATTCATTTGAGGCAACCGCCCATATCCCAGGTCATCTAAAGTTCATTAAGTTCCAGTTCCCCCAAATGCCAAGCTCCAATAACATTGAAATCCAAGAAGTCAAGGAAATAATTTATCCCAGCAGTTTATATACTTGTAAATGCCTTGCTAGCTTTGTGATATACATCGTTGTGTTGGGCTCATTTCTATATTTGACAAGTTTATATGTTAACTTTGGGCAATAGGAATTTTACACAGTAGAGAACATATACACTGGCCATGTGTTAGCTAGCCATGCATTTGAATTCTATGTTAGTTTGTACAATTTCAAGGTGTGAAATCATTGTTTTAAAGAATGTTTCACTCTTTTCAAAAACTTTCAGAATTGAATGTGAAGAACATAATTGCAAATTGTACTCCCTCCTTTGTGTGTCTCTTAAAATTTTCTTGAGTGGTATTATACATGCTTATGTGGCTAATGAAAATCAAAGGAGATGTAAAATATTAACATTTGTTTTACTAGATGCATAGTTATTCAACAGCATGAGGGTTAAGAAAGGTAAATTTGACTCAGAAAAAAATGAATTGTATTACTGGTGAGGGTAAATTAAAAGAGAAAAAGAGACTAACTTAAGATCTATCTTTCCTCATTTAGAGAAAAGAAGCAGCGCATTTTGTCCTATTCCCTTTTTTGTCTCGTTGAAGTGGTGGCAGGATGGAGGGGTGGGCATGGTTAGGAGGAACTGTTGAGATTAATTTGGACTTCATGCAGCCTTTGTCTTTGCTGTTCTCATGGGTATATTCCCCAAGTTTCAGATCGTTCCTTCACTTTGGTCATTGCCTTAGTTTCTTGGGATTGCCATACGCAATACCACAGACTGAGTACCTTAAAACAACAGGAGTTTATTCTCTTACAGTTCTGGAGGCCAAAAGTCTAAAATCAAGGTGTCAGCAGGGTCATGCTTTCTGGTAGAATCCTTCCTTGACTCTCCCCAGCTTCAGGTGGTAGCCAGTAATCCTTGGTGTTCCTTGGCTTGTAGATTGTTGTCTAATCTCTGTCTCCATTGTCACATGGCTGTTATCCTGTGTATCTCTGTCTTTCTTCTTATAAGGACACTAGTAATATTGGATTAGGAGCTACCTTACTCCAGTATAACTTCATCTTAACTAATTATCCCTGAAGCAGCCACATTTTCAAATAGTCACATTCAACATATCTTTTTGGGGGGATCCAATTCAACCCATACCAGTCATGGAGATGATGAATCCTGCTGGTCTTCACTATAGACCTGAATATCCTATGGTGGTTGTAGTGGCTTTTTCTCCTGAGAGATTCTTTTCTTTTTTTTCTCAATTTTCTGGGGCTTCCCATCTCTCTACCCTGGCAGGCTTCTTTCCAGATTGACAATAAGAAGAATGTTTAGCATTCTCTTCTTTCCCCAGTACCTTTTCTAAGGGTTAGCACTGAGATTAGTGTTCTCACAGAGCCAGGATCTTCTGTCTTGCTCCCCTTGACCTACCACTTTTTGAAATCTTTTGAATTTAGAGTGTACTTCCTTCTTTAGGAGATTGTTGCTACCTTTCAGTAATTTCATTAGTTACACAAGGAAATCTGTGGTCCAACTTAACTATATTACCTAGAAGTTCAATTTCAAAAATCTGAGCATAATTTTATAAAATATGTATTATAAATTATTCTCAAGCACTGTGAGTAGTCTGAGATTTTACCCGAAGTTCAGACATAAGTTAGCCTGTCACAGCTTCATGGATGCTGGAGGAACAAACAGACATCCTGGGTCAGAGATGGAGGGTGAGGCATCACTCACAGTACTAGCAGTAGCCAGACTATCAGAATTTGTACCAATTCCTTGAGCCCCAGTTCCCAGCATGATGTGAAGAGAGTCAGAATACACCTGCACGCACAGCAGGTTGAATTGCCGGAGAGGAACTCTGAGTTTAGGGAACTTGAATCTTTTATAATGGGCAGCAAGCATGACTGCCCTTTGCTTCCGAAGGAGCATTATCTTTATTATACTGTTCAGTAAGCATGTCTGCCCTTTGCTCTGGAGGGAGAGACTGTATTTGTCAAGGGAGCAAACCAACTCCTTGCTCCTGAGGGAGAAGTGATCTCTGTCTTCCAAGACGATTTTTTTTTATACAAACATCCTTGAAAAGATAGTCCAGAATGAAGAGCAGTCTGTGCCTTGCCTGTAAGGCATTCACAGGTGCAAAGGGGCCCATAGAGAGTTGTCTTTCAACAATTGTTATGAGGAGATATTTTCTCACAAGAAGCACTTGTAGTGATGTTGCTATATTTTCTGGAAAATGTGGTGTTTGTATAAAGTTTTACAATGACAATATATTTAAATGCTGGTAAAAAAAAAATCCCTGCATAGAATAATAACTCTATGCCCTGTGCTGCAGTGTGCATTTCCTATATGCTTTTGTTTTTTATTATTTATTTATTTTTAAATATTTTATTTATTTATTTGACACAGAGAGAGAGACAGTGAGAGAGGGAACACAAGCAGGGGAGTGGGAGAGGGAGAAGCAGACTCCCTGCTGAGCAAGGAGCCCGATGTGGGACTCGATCCCAGGACCCTGGGGTCATGACCTGAGCCGAAGGCAGATGCTTAACGACAGAGCCCCCCAGGCGCCCCTCCTATATGCTTTTAGACATGGTATTATGCAGTAGCTGAAGTAGGGGCCTTGGAGACAGGCAGGATTGAGTCTTATCGCCAGTTAGGCTGTTTCTTCATACATGGGTCAATAAAAAAATCTTCAAAATTGTTTTCTTATTTAATCCTGCATAATCCTCAGAAAACCAGATCAGATTGGAGAGATTTATTGTCTTTCCCAGTGTCATAGTGCTAATGGAAGATAATCAGGATTCAAACTAAGGTCTACCTGACTCCCAATCCTGAATTCTTAACCACTCTATTATACAAATCCATGAAGTAGCTGGTATAATCAGTAGCAGGTGTTTCACATCTAGTACTTAGAATTTATGGGAGAAGCTTGGTCAACAGCTTACCTGAAATGTATTCTAAAGTATTCCATGGAAACAGACAAGACATAGTTGTGTTAAGGAAGAGAAATCAAAACAGGGAAACTCCCCAGAAAACAGACATCTGTCACTGTTGTTACAGAACTTATTTTCAGAGAGTAATTTGTTATAAAAAAGAAATTGTCATTCATCCAGGCCTGGACCTTGTGTATTAGCTGCTGAAATTGTTTGGCTAGAATAGTCAGTAAACGTGAGCTATGATTTGGATTTATATATTCATTTGATTCATATGTGCCAAAACACTGGGATAGAAGAGAGAAATATTTATTTTATTTTGCTGGTCAGAAGGACAGAAAGTTTCTTGTTTTGTTGGCTTGGTGTGGAAGAGAGTCCAGAGCTGTGGTCCAGGTATTTCAGCTGAGTATACAAACGAGAGTTATAGTTTGCTTACATTTTCTCCTTTGTGCACTTGGCTTTATCAGGTTTGTCTAACCTCTTCTACATGGCATTTTACTTTGATTTTGTTGTTTTATATTTACTGGGTGTTAACAAGATGCAAGCATGGTAAGAAATACCAGTTACATAGGGTCCTTTCTCAGGAAATGTATCATAGAAATGGAAACATCAAGTGATATTTTCTGGGATGACAGGTGAATATTTATATTTTAAATTTCTTTTCAGTGATGGGTCAGTAGATTCTCAAGTTGCATGCAATTGGAGCTTATTATCTGACATATTTATTTTGCTAACCTTTAAAATTTTAATTTGGTTGCCCATTGTTTTTGTTATTGCTGACGTTTATGCTGTTCTGTTTTCCCTACTTAATGGTATAATGGACTGTACTACTCAGATGTTGGATAGAGACCTGTTGCCAATAATTAATAAATACTATTATTTAAGGGAAGGAGCTTTGATCCTAAAATAAATGTTTATATGTGGGACATGCATTTGCCTTCCAATGTAATGTGAGTTTCCTTTGCCCTGATTAGCACTGGACTTATCTTTTGAAGAATGACAATTAAGTGCAGACCTGCCCTAGGAAAAAAATGCCTTTCAAACATAGGCTGTGTGCAGAGGGGCACAACCTATTGACAAAACATCAAAGTAGGAGGCTGGAGGATTGAATTTTAATCCTGATGGCTCTTCTTATTAAATTTTAATTTTGGGAAAAATCCCTTAACCTTTGGTGACCATCTTCTCACTTATAATGAGAACACATGAACATCTCTAGAACTGATGTGTATCAAATATATGTGATATATGCATATAAAATGTATATGTACTTGTTACTTGTTAATTTAATTTCTTTTAACTTTTGTTAAAAGTTAGACTTTTAAGAATTTTTAAGGTGTTTTATAAAATTCTATGTTCTAGTTTCTACTGGTGGATAGTAAATCATCCCAAAACATAGTGGCTTGAAACAACAACAATCTTTTTTTTTTTTTCCTTTCTTATGGATCTGCAATTTGGGCAGAGCTTGACAGGGGACAGCTCATCTCTACTGGATATCAGCTAGGGCTTCTTGGGTGGAGGCTAGTGGATCCATATTCAAGATGGCTATCTCACATGGCTAGCAAGTTGGTATAGGCCATTGTCTGGGAACTGCCAGTGTTGTGGGCTGGGGACTGGTTCCTCTTCACCTGGGCCTCTCCATGGGCTATTTGGAGTTCCTCACAGCATGGTGGCTGGGTTCTAAGAGCAAGTATCCCAAGAGACAGGAAGTGAAAGCTGCAGGTTTCATAATGCCTGGGCTCAGAAACCGATACAATGTTACTTTTGCTATATTCTATTATTCAGTTTTTCATAGAGCCCCAATTCAAGAGGAGGGAGCCTAGACAGCACCTTTCAATGAGAGGTGTATAATTTGGAGGCCATGTTTTAAAACCACGCCATCCTATACATGGTTCCTGAACTACTAACAATAAACATGCAGCATTGTAAATAGCACTCCTAGTGTTTGGTTAACATCTATTTTTTTTCCTTTAAAAACATGAATTGTCCCTTGATATTCTACATCTTCTCTTACCGTTGGCAACATTGTTTATTTCGTATATTCATGTAGAATTTCTAATGAAGCAAATGAAAAGAGGACTATAAAACCAAAGCAAATCACTATTTATTTGTTGTCACCGATCTCTAGAAGTATTAAAACTATTATAAAAAATGTGCAATACAATTTGAATTAAGAAAAATAAAACACATTACTGAGGAATTCTTGTTCAATGTGACATCAGTATATCTTCGAGAAGAAAGCCTCCAGCAGAGCTAGTGACCAGCCTTTGATAAACTGTAATGTAAGTACACTGCGAGCACATCCTCACCACTCTGATCGATGTCACTTGTAGTCATCCCGAACAAGAAAGGGCAGGAGTCACAATCAAGGTAGAGAAAACACTCCACACAATGGGGGTAGAGCAGGGTTTGCAAATGTTGGCTCTGGGTGTATGGCATGGTTTTTGAGCAGCTCCAGAGTAGTGAAATAGAGTTGGAGAAACTGAGTGAACCCAATGGCCACTGCAAGTCCTTTAAAACATTCACTGATGCACAATTTCAGAAGGTTTAGTGCAAATACAGCTTTGGAACCCTTAAGGATGGAAGATGTGAAATGATCTAAAATGGGATTAGGTTTATTTTGTGGGGGAGAAAATATGAGTCAAGGAAGGGGGAGGTGAAGTTAATATTGGTGCTGAAAATACTAGCCAAAGCGAGGTCCTGAAGGTTCCTATCATCGTAAGGGCCTCTGTGGGAACCCGTCTTCTTCCAGGAGTCCCAAGGAGGAAAGAGATAGACAAGTGAGGGTAGCTTGTCTCCTGCTCACCTTCTAGACAGGTTTCCCTACTTCCTTAAGCATAGTTAATTCCATTATATTCCTCTCTGATCCTGACAGTTGGCACTCACCTGTCTATTACAGCTTATCTGGTTATGTGCACATTTCCTGCACTTAATGTATCCTGATAGCATCATTCATTGAATGAATATTGAGCTTTTTACTCCATACATCAGCGCATCCCACTATGTGCAGCTCTCCTTGTTCTTCTTATTGGAATAAACTCGTCTCCTTATACATGGTAAGTTTAGGTGTGCCTTTTATATTGACAGAATAAATGGAGAGAAGTATTCATTTGTTGCAAGGGCCTTGTGAATCATAAACTGGTTTTTTCAATCACAGTGTTGTCCAATAATGATTTAGGATTGTGTTTTCAGCTAATTGCTTACTGCCAGATCATACAATTATATTAAGAGTAAATGCTTTGATATATATACCACTAACATGAAAGATCAAGCAAGATCAAATTTATATTTGCTTTTTTTATTGACTAGTGAGGGAATTCATTAATTTTTGAAATAGTTAATTTGGAACTTTATTAAATAAATACAGCATATATTTGAGAATGTAATTTATGTGGTAGTTAAGAGGGGTAGGAAGTCAGCAGTGTTGCTCACCTGTTGTGTCCCCCTCACCTTTGTGACTTACCTTCTTATTCCAGTTGTTGCTGTGCTAACAGCTGTATGGAGGTATAACCTGATAGAACTTTGTCTCAGCTGATCTAATATTTCTACCTCAAGAGTTCTCTGCTACTGTTGTGTGGGATGTCCATGGGAATATCCTCAACCCCTTGCATAAACCTGCATGGGTGAGGGAATTCACATTTCATGGGGATAGTCCTCATCAGTAGAGCAGAAACCTATACATGAACACTTCCCTTTTCTGGATGGCTCAGGGAAACACTTGATTTAGGTTTACTGATATACTGTAAAGAATATAACTCAGGAACAACCAAATGGAAGAGATGCATAGGGCGAGGGGAGAGAGGTACACAAAGCTTCCATGCACTCTCTTAGTGTGCTAACCCCCCAGCACCTCAATGTGTTTACCAGCCCAGAAGCTCTCAGAAGCCTGTTGTTTAGAGATTTTTTTGGAAGTTCCATTATGTAGGCATGATTGATTAAATCGTTGGCCATTGGTAGTTGAACTTAATCTCCAGTCTTTCTCTTCTTCCTAGAGGTCCAGGGGTAGAGCTGAAAGTCCCAACCCTCTAACACATGGTGGGTTCCTCTGGCAACCAGCCCCATCAGGAAACTATCTAGGGACCCACCAAGGGTCACCTCATTAGCATAAATTCAGGTAAGGTGAGAAAGGGGCTCATTACGATTAACAAAATATGCTCCTCCGGAACTTTGGGAGTTTTGAAGTTTTATGTCAGGAGCTGAGAACAAAGAACAAATAAGTATTTCTTTCTTTCTTTCTTTCTTTTTTTTTAAGATTTTATTTATTTATTTGACAGAGAAAGAGAGAGCACAAGCAGGGGGAGTGGCAGGCAGAGGGAGAGGAAGAAGCAGGCTCCCTGCTGAGCAGGGAGCCCGATGTGGGGCTCGATCCCAGGACCCTGGGATCATGACCTGAGCCAAAGGCAGACGCTTAACGACTGAGCCACCCAGGCGCCCCCAAATAAGTATTTCTTATTAACATACTTTCTCTGTTTTATTCTTCTCGGTCTGTCATTTCTTTTTTTTACAGTCACCTTTCAGAATAAACTAGCTGTATGCAAATCTTTGTCTCAGACTCTGTCTTTTGGGAGAACCTGAGCCAAGATATCAGGAAAAAGGATAAAGGCAGGAAGAATCAGGTTCTGAAGTATTCTTAAACACTGGGGACCTTAGTTGTTCACCTGGCTCTCCATCACTGCCTTTGAGATTCTGCTCTTTTTATTTTCTTGTGCAAAATATATTGTCTGCAAAAGGTGTGCTATACAACACCCTTCCCAGTATTTTTTATTTTCCTGATTCTAAATTCAAGTACACAATCAACCCATAAAAATGGTGCTGCCGAATATGTAAACTTCCTGTGGAATTCACTTTCCATGCCTGTAGAATTGAAAAACTAATCTCACAAAATAAATTAGAAACACCTGCGTTATGAAGACAGAGGAAAATATAGGAAGCAAAGAATCTACTACCCCAGTGATGTTTTTTAAGGGAGAACACACAAGCTTGTATTTTTCATTTTAGCAACTTAATTGAATTTATGTATAGTATAAGACGATTATGTTCTTGCATCTTCTTTCTGATTTCTTCCTTATTTTTGTCTTTGACTTCCTTAATGAGATTTGATTTCATCTTTAAACATCCTTTTGTTCTCTTTATGCAGCTTTGGCTTGGTCATAACCACTTTGGTAAGAGGAAGGTATAGCAAACAGCATCACCTTTCATGTTAAACCCATTCAATGCATTTGACAAATTTCTTCCCGAAATTCTGGAAAATTTGGCTGATTTATGAATCTTTTGGGTGTCCTTGAATGTTTTAGTTTTAGTGTGTATTTTTTAGTAAAAAGGATTTATTGTAAGGATATGAAAGTAACTTGCAGAACCTAATGATGAAAGTGCCGTTGGACCACGCAGAAGATTAGATAAGCAAAATGGAATATTGATAGGACGTAGAGCAGCAATTCTTACTATCCCACATAAAAGTTTTTTCATCTCTCTCTGGGGCCACAAGGTCTCCCATCTCTGTTTTCCTCTGTATGTTGGCTTCATTCCTGTCTTTGTCTTTGTAGCAGCACCAGACCAATGTGGTTTCCTGCCTAAATATTCAAGAGACATAGCCTATATTTGATGCACCATTAATTTATATATTACTAAGAAAAGCATTATTAAATATGATGCACAAGGTATTGTGAGATGCCTTGTGATTTTAGAAATGATAAAATGTGCAAAAATGTGCATCTTAGCATCAATATAATATGGTACTGGAGTGTCTGGTGTGTGGATTCTTTTTTTAAGATTTTATTTGAGAGGGAGAGAGGGCAGGAGAGAGAGTGAGCAGGGGGAGGAGCAGAGAGAGAGGTAGAAATAGGCTCCATGCTAAGCAGGGAGTCTGACATGGGGCTTGATCCCAGGACCCTGGGATCATGACCTGAGCTGAAGGCAGACGCTTAACTGACTGAGCCACCCAGGCACCCCTGGTGTCTGGATTCTAAATTACTGGAATCAGAGAATCTGAGTGATTCAGTCCAGTTGTCTACTCCAGGACCAAGTAGCCATGGTAAGAGGAAAGTTCTCAGGCAGATGGGTGGGGT
This sequence comes from Phoca vitulina, assembly GCF_004348235.1. Lineage (NCBI taxonomy): Eukaryota > Metazoa > Chordata > Mammalia > Carnivora > Phocidae > Phoca > Phoca vitulina. Next base: position 19,719,321 of record NW_022589736.1, read on the forward strand.
GGAGTAGGGGCATGAATTACAAAGGCTCTGTTGCTGTACACTGTATACTATTCCTTGACATTTTCTAGAGTTTCACATTTAATATTTTGGTAACATAAAACATTATATATTTACTCTTAGGTTTCCTGTTTGTTTTGAATGGCTGCAAACTATGGATTGAAGAGACATGTCAGCAAAAATCTGAAGTACATACTAAATTATTATTAATTTAAAAATGAAAATAAATTCCTTTGGCTGTTAAAAGTTCCATTATGGGTACAGCTATAAATTTAAAATAGTTTTACATTTTGGTGCGGTTTTGAGTATGACTTCAATAAAAAGTAATATTTAATTCTTTATTTTGAGGTAATTTTGGACTTTCAGAAGAGTTGCTGAAGTAGGACAGAGAATTCTCAGATGCCTTTCACTCAGCTTGCCCTGGTGTCAGCATCTTAAGTAACACCGAGCAATGATTAAAACTAAGACACTGACCTAGGTACGATACTATGAACTAGTGTACAGAACTTCGTTGGTTTTCACCAGTGTTCCAATAAGCCTTATTTCTATTCCCAGGATCCAAGCCTGGACTCTGCATTCCATTAAATTGTTCTGTCTCTTTTAAATCTGTGTCAGTCCCTCAGTCTTCCATTGGTTTTTGTAACTATGACACTTTGGAAGAGTATTGGTCAGTCATTCTGTAGAAGGTCCTTCAATGATTCTGCATGATCAGAATGAGGTTATGCATCATTGGGAAGGATGCCATAAAGGTATCAGAACATAATATCAAGGGTCCATGATGTCAGTATGTATTACTGGTGATGTTAACCTTGATCAGTTGGTTAAGGTGGTGTTTATCAGGATTTTCTACTGTAAGAGTAACTATGTTCCTTTTGAAATGAGTAAGTATTTGGGGGTGGGTACTTCTTGTCCCTGTAGATATCCTGTTTTTGCCATCCAGGTTTGTTCCTATGCTCTTTGACATGCTACCATCTTTTTTTCTTTAGGCACCCTTTACTTTCTGACACCACAAGACACTCCAGGCTTACCCTGTGTTCTTCCTGCCCTAACCTTGAAATCCACCAGTTTTCTATGGAGCTCTGCTCCTTTTGTTGGAGAATGGGACTTGGAGGCCAAGATTTGAGTACCAGGTGTGGTTCATTTTTATTTCTAATGCCTCTCGGGAAATAAAACTGAAAATAAATGATGTATAGTACCCCACATATATGTACATCTCTACACCTCTCTCTCCATCTTAAAAACACCATGATGTCTTTGACTCCTATCCCACACCACTGAGTTTCAAAATTAATTTTGATTTTTGAATTTTCTTGTATTATGGTTAGAAAGTGGGGTCCACACAAATTTATTCTTTGGAATTTATTGAGGCTTCCTTATATTGAGGCCTAATAGTTTATTTCGTAATTGTCCCATAGGCACTTGAAAAGAGTGTATATTCTTTGTTAGACATAGAATTACCTGTTCATCTAACAACTTACGAATGTATTATTCAGATATTCTAGATCACTGATTTTTTTTTTCTGCTTGATTTTCAATTTCTGAGTGAGCTATATTTCAGTGGTTCTCAAAGTGTGGTCCCTGGACCAGCAGGTTTACTCTCAGCTGGGAATTTAGAAATGCAAATTCTTGTGGCTCACTCTAATGATTTTTGTTCTTTATGGATTCCTTTCTCTCTGAAAGGCTTTAGAATTTTTATTTGTTTGATGTTCTTAAAATGTCCCATCATCTGTCTTACTGTAGTTCTTTTTTTCTTATCTCTCATATTTAACACTCTGTGATCCTTTTTGATCTGAGGTCTTTTGTCTCTCTAATTCTGGGAAATTTATCTCTATCATTTCTTCAAGACTTTGCCCCTTCAAATTTTTACTTCACTTCTAGGAGTCTTATAATCTGTATCTTGGTACATCTATTTCCAAATTCTTTAGCTTTGAAAGAAATTCTCTCTCTTTATCCTTTCCTGCTATTTTCTCAGTTTAATTTTCCAACTCTCTAATGTGTTTTTTTAAAAAAGTATTCATCTTATTGCTTAAATTATATATTGTATTCATTATTTCAAATATTATACTCTCATAGTTAATATTGCACTTGGCCCTACTTGTGATTACTTTTTCTTCCTTCAAATTGTGAATATTCTTTTGAAGATCTCTCCAAGGGTTTTCTACTCTTCATTTCTTGGTCCTCAATAGTTCTTTTTTTTTTTAAATTGTATTATGTTATGTTAGTCACCATACAATACATCATTAGTTTTTGATGTGGTGATCCACAATCCATTGTTTTCGTATAACACCCAGTGCCCCGTGCAGTACATGCCCTCCTTAATACCCATCACTGGGCTAACCAATCCCCCCTCCCCTCTCCCCTCTAAAACTCTGTTTGTTTCTCAGAGTCCATAGTCTCTCATGGTTCATCTCTCCCTCCGATTCCCCCCTCTCATTTTTCCCTTCCTTCTCCTAGTGTCTTCCTTATGTTCCACAAATAAGTGAAACCATATGATAATTGACTTTCTCTGCTTGACTTATTTCACTTAGCATAATCTCCTCCAGGCCCATCCATGTTGATATAAAAGTTGGGTATTCATCCTTTCTGATGGCTGAGTAATATTCTATTGTATATATGGACCACATCTTCTTTATCCATTCATCTGTTGAAGGGCATCTCGGCTCTTTCCACAGTTTGGCTATTGCGGACATTGCTGCTATGAACATTGGGGTGCATATGGCCCTTCTTTTCACTACATCTGTGTCTTTGGGGTAAATACCCAGTAGTGCAATTGCTGGGTCATAGGGTAGCTCTATTTTTAAATTTTTGAGGAACCTCCACACTGTTTTCCAAAGTGGCCGTACCAACTTGCATTCCCACCAACAGTGTAAGAGGGTTCCCCTTTTTCCACAGCCTCTCCAACATTTGTTGTTTCTTTCCCTGTCCATTTTTGCCATTTAACTGGTGTAAGGTGGTATCTCAATGTGGTTTTGATTTGGATTTCCCTGATGGCTAATGATGATGAACATTTTTTCATGTGTCTGTTAGCCATTTGTATGTCTTCTTCAGAGAAGTGTCTTTTCATATCTTCTGCCCACTTTTTGACTTGATTATTTGTTTTTTGGGTGTTGAGTTTGAGAAGTTCTTTATAGATCTTGGATACCAGCCCTTTATCTGTAGTGTCATTTGCAAATATCTTCTCCCATTCTGTGGGTTGCCTCTTTGTTTTGTTGACTGTTTCCTTTGCTGTGCAGAAGTTTTTTAACTTGATAAAGTCCCAGAAGTTCATTTTTGCTTTTGTTTCACTAGCTTTTGGAGACGTATCTTGAAAGAAGTTGCTGTGGCCAATGTCAAAGAGGTTACTGCCTATGTTCTCCTGTAGGATTTTGATGGATTCCTGTCTCATGTTGAGGTCTTTCATCCACTTTGAGTTTACCTTTGTGAATGGTGTTAGAGAATGGTCGAGTTTCATTCTTCTGTATGTGGCTGTCCAATTTTCCCAGCAACATTTATTGAAGAGACTGTCTTTTTTCCATTGCCTGTTTTTTCCAGCTTTGTTGAAGATTATTTGACCATAGAGTTGAGGGTCCATATCTGGGTCCTCTATTTTGTTCCATTGGTCTATATGTCTGTTTTTATGCCAGTACCATGCTGTCTTGCTGATCACAGCTTTGTAATATAGCTTGAAATTGGGTAATGTGATGCCCCCAGCTTTGCTTTTCTTTTTCAACATTTCCTTGGCAATTCGGGGTCTTTTCTGATTCCATACAAATTTTAGGATTGTTTGTTCCAGCACTTTGAAAAATGTCACTGGAATTTTGATTGGGATGGCATTGAAGGTATAGGTTGCTCTGGGTAGCATAGACATTTTAACAATGTTTATTCTTCCGATCCATGAGCATGGAATGTTTTTCCATCTTTTTGTGTCTTCTTCAATTTCTTTCATGAGTGTTTTGTAGTTCCGAGAGTATAGCTCCTTTACCTCTTTGGTTAGGTTTATTCCGAGGTATCTTACGGTTTTTGGTGCTATTGTAAATGGAATTGTTTCTCTAATTTCTCTTTCTACAGTTGCGTTGTTAGTGTATAAGAAAGCAACTGATTTCTGTGCATTGATTTTGTATCCTGCCACATTACTGAATTGCTGGATGAGTTCTAGTCATTTGGGGGTGGAGTCTTTTGGGTTGTCCACATAAAGTATCATGTCATCTGCGAAAAGAGAGAGTTTGACTTCTTCTTTGCCAATTTGAATACCTTTTATTTCTTTTTGTTGTCTGATTGCTGTTGCTAGGACTTCTAGTACTATGTTGAACAATAGTGGCGAGAGTGGGCGTCCTTGACGTGTTCCTGATCTTAAGGGAAAGGCTCTCAGCTTCTTCCCATTGAGGATGATATTCGCTGTGGGTTTTTCATAGATGGATTTTATGAACTTGAGGAATGTTCCCTCTATCCCTATACTCTGAAGAGTTTTAATCAGGAAAGGATGTTGTATTTTGTCAAATGCTTCTTCTGCATCAATTGAGAGGACCATATGGTTCTTCTCCCTCCTCTTATTAATGTGTTCTATCACATTGATTGATTTGCGAATGTTGAACCACACTTGCATCCCGGGGATAAATCCCACTTGGTCATGGTGGATGATCCTTTTAATGTATTGTTGGATCCTATTAGCTAGGATTTTGTTGAGGATTTTGGAATCCATATTCATCAGGGATATCGGTCTGAAATTCTCCTTTTTGAGGGGGTCTTTGCCTGGTTTGGGGATTAAGGTAATGCTGGCCTCATAGAATGAGTTTGGAAGCTTTCCTTCTGTTTCTATTTTTTGAAAGAGCTTCAGTAGAATAGGTATTATTTCTTCTTTGAATGTTTGGTAGAATTTCCCAGAGAATCCATCAGGCCCTGGACTCTTGTTTTTTGGGAGGTTTTTGATCACTGCTTCAATCTTGTTACTGGTTATTGGCCTATTCAGGTTGTCAATTTCTTCCTGTTTCAGTCTTGGCAGCTTATAGGTTTCCAGGAAGGCCTCCATTTCATCCAGATTGCTCAGTTTATTGGCATATAGTTGTTGATAATAATTTCTAATAATTGTTTCTATTTCCTTGGTGTTAGTCGTGATCTCTCCCCTTTCATTCATAATTTTATTAATTTGAGTCCTTTCTCTTTTCTTTTGGATAAGTCTGGCCAGTGGTTTATCGATCTTATTAAGTCTTTCAAAGAACCAACTTCTAGTTTCGTTGATCTGATCTACTGTGTTTCTGGTTTCTAGTTCATTGATCTCTGCTTTAATTTTAATTATTTCTCTTCTAATGCGTGGCTTAGACATCATTTGTTACTTTTTCTCTAGTTCTTTAAGGTGTAGAATTAGTTGGTGAATTCGGATTTTTCTATTTTTTTGAGTGAGGCTTGGATGGCTATGTATTTCCCCCTTAGGACTGCCTTTGCAGTATCCCATAGGTTTTGGACCAATGTGTTTTCGTTCTCATTGATTGCCATGAATTGTTTGAGTTCTTCTTTGATTTTCTGATTGACCCAAACATTCTTGAGCAGAGTGGTCTTTAGTTTCCAAGTGTTTGAATTTCTGCCAAATTTTTTCTTGTGATTGAGTTCCAGCTTTAAAGCACTGTGGTCTGAGAATATGTAGGGAATAATCTCAATCTTTTGGTATCGGTTGAGACCTGATTTGTGACCCAGTATGTGGTCTATTCTGGAGAAAGTTCCATGTGCGCTCGAGAAGAATGAGTATTCTGTTGTTTTAGGTGGAATGTTCTGTAAATATCTATGAGGTCCATCTGGTCCAATGTATCATTCAAAGCTCTTGTTTCCTTGTTGATTTTCTGCTTAGATGATCTGTCCATTGCTAAGAGTGGAGTATTGAGGTCTCCTACAATTAACGTATTGTTATCAATATGACTCTTTATTTTGGTTAACAGTTGGCTTATGTGGATGGCTGCTCCCATGTTGGGGGCATAGATATTTACAATTGTTAGATCTTCTTGTTGGATAGACCCTTTAAGAATGATATAGTGTCCTTCTGTGTCTCTAATTACAGACTTTAGTTTAAAATCTAATTTGTCTGATATAAGAATTGCTATGAATTAATTGTCATCATGTTGCCTGTGAAGACGTTGCTTTTATAGATTGTCCCTGTAAATTTCTGTTGTATGTCACTCTTGGGGTCTTTCTCCTTTTATAGAACCCCCCTTAATATTTCTTGCAGGGCCGGCTTAGTGGTCACATATTCTTTCAGTTTCTGCTGGTCGTGGAAGCTCTGCATCTCTCCATCCATTCTAAATGAAAGCCTTGCCAGATAAAGTATTCTTGGCTGCATGTTCTTCTCATTTAGTACCCTGAATATGTCTTGCCAGGCCTTTCTGGCTTGCCAGGTCTCTGTGTATAGATCTGACATTATTCTGATGTTCCTCCCTCTGTACGTAAGGAATCTCTTCCCCCTAACTGCCCTTAAGTTGGTTTCCTTGGTTCTAAGATTTGCAAGTTTTACTATAACATGCCGGGGTGTTGGCCTGTTTTCCTTGATCTTGGGAGGGGTCCTCTCTGCCTCTAGGATGCGAATGTTTGTTTCATTCCCCAGATTAGGGAAGTTTTCAGCTACGATTTGCTCAAATACATCTTCTAGTCCTCTCTCTCTCTCCACTCCCTCCAGGATTCCAATTATTCTGACACTGGAACGCTTCATGGTGTCACTTATTTCTCTGATTCTATTTTCATGGATTCTGAGTTGTTTTTCCCTGGCTTCCTCTTTTCCCTTTTTATCTATTATATTGTCTTCCAGGTCGCTTATTCATTCTTCTGCCTCAGTTACCCTAGCTGTTAGATTATCTAGATTGGATTGGATCTCATTGATAGCATTTTTAAGTTCTGCCAATTCAGCTTTCATTTCTGCCCTTAGAGACTCTATGTTGCCATTAATTGATTTCTCCATTCTAGCCATTGTCTTCACAATTGCTAGCCTGAATTCCATCTCCAACATCTTGGTTATATCTGCATCCATTTGTAAATCTGCAGCATAAGTCATAATCTCTGAGTCTTTTCTATTTTGGGGGCTCCTCCTCCTAGTCATTCTGTTGATGGGTGTTTGAGGGAATGTATGGAGTCCAAATTATTGACCAGAACCCAAGCAAGATGCACCTGTTTTCTTGGGACCTTAGGGTTGCTGGCCTCTTATTTTCTCAGCCTGTCTTCTGGGGGAGGGGCCTGCAGCGCTGTTCTTCAGGCAACCCTGTTTGGGCGGAATTGCCCTGCCCCGCTGTGGCAGGGGATGGGCTCAGCGGGAATCAGTTTTTGGGGCTTTTGTTCTCTGGTGGCTCTCCCTGGTGGCTTTCTGCGTCTCCTCCATGAGTCAGAGCAGAAGAGACCGTTTCCAACCCTCTGCCTCAGAGCAGAGAGATCGCAGTCTGTTCTTCCCTGAGCCCTCCAGGCCACACTGTCTCTGTTTCTGTCCGTGCTGCTATAAACTGCAGCGGCCTGGGTTGTGCGCCCCTCTGCAGCGCCCCCAGTCCTGCCTCCAGGTCGGAGCACATCTCTGCCCTTTGTGCTTCTAAAACTGGGCACGCGCGACCCCCCCCCACCCCCGCCACACTCCGGGTTTCTGCCCCGGGGGCTGCCCTAGAGTCCTTTCCCCGCCAATACTGGTCTGCGAGTCTGTGCCCGTCCCCAGTGTGCGAGGCTGTCGCTCACCGGTGGTGTAGGATCCCCACGGCCAGGCACCCTCCCGCTGCCATCTATCCTCCAGTATCTGCCCGTGGATTCAGGGCTCCCCGCATCATACCTCGAAACCAACCGCCTGCGATATTCTGCTTGTAGAGATCCAGATCTTCTTACATCTCAGGCTGGTTTCGTGGGTGCTCAGAGTGGTCTGGTAGATATCCAGCTCAATTCCGGGAACCAGTTGGAATAGGGTCCCCTACTCCTCCACCATCTTTTCCTCTCCCAGTTCTCGATAGTTCTGCTGTAGGCCCAGGCACATCTGGGTGGTGCAGTTGGTTAAGCTCCTGATTCTTGGTTTCAACTCAGATCATGATCTCATGGTTGTGAGATCGAGCCCCATGTCCAGCTTCATGCTCCATGTGGAACCTGCTTAAGATTCTCTCTCTTCCTCTTCCTCTGCCCCTCCTGCTTGTGCTTCTGCTCTCTCTTTCTCTCAAATAAATAAATATTAAAGAAAATAATTCCACTGTATGTTTTATATGTTGCTGATTCGACCTGTTTTAGTTGAGGTCATTTTAAGCTTCAGTTGTATAGTATTTTTGTCTGTATGTGTTTTTCTGGGATACCCTCAGGCAGTGTGAATTTCGGAAGAGCTGGATATCCAGGCCCTGTTACACTGGGAGACTACTGGGAGAGAGGGGCCACACTCCAGAATACCAGTCTCTATGGACTCTGCAAGGAATAACCACACCCAGAACCACCTTTACTCCTCGACAGAGCCAGCACTGGACAGATGTAGTCTCCCCGAGTTCTGTTCCCTGAGCCCTGGGAACCTTGAACTGGAGGGGATGGAGGAGTAATGCAATGGGGCAGCTGGCCAGGCCATACCTGCTTATACCAATACCCAACCCTGTAGCAGGTTTTTGTGCTGGATACTCTTCTCCCTAGCCAGCCCCAGAAGCCTATGCTGTTGCTGCTAATTTCTATGATGAGAGTAGATACATTAATTGTCCAGGGCAACATCAGGGAGAGGAAGGAATAACATTGAAAGAGCTTTCCTTCATACCATCTTCCACAGCTGTCACTCAACTTCCCATCCCCTCCTTCCCCCACACATATACCAATTCAAGGCAGCTTTCGTTCTTTCTAATAGTTTCTCACATTTGGTTTGTTCATTTGATTTGTTTTTGTCTTTGGTCTGGAATCCATGTTTGCTTCCTGAGTCTATATATTCTCCAGGGTTGAATTTTGGGAAAAGGTTTTAGCGACTCTGCTATTTTGCCATCTTGGCAGGCCATTTAATTTGTGCTCATCTATGACCATTGACTATACCCTTGGACTGTACTCTTGGATAACCTCCAGTCCTCATAGCCTCTGCTGCATTGCTACTGCCCTGGAACCAGAAATCACTGCTGGCGGGAGCCAGAGAACAAACAGAGCCTGCCCATTCCAGATTCCCGTTGACCATCTCACCTTGCCCTCCACCGACCCCTCTTGGGGCTGGGTGCACACTTCACCTACGATAAGTACAGGAATTACTCTTCCCTTTTTCTCAGGTCTCAGGTTTCTCCTTGCTACTATTGATCCCAGAGAATGGCCCAGGTTTCTGTTTGACAGAAAAAGATGAAACATGAGCTCTCTTGCCCAAATTCTTATTCATTTCATCATATTCTCTTCTCTCGCCTCAACCTTCCATCCAGTTCTAGAGCTGAGTAGTTATTGCTGAAATAAACTTTCCACTTGTTCCCTGGATCCCATTTTCCTTGGGATGATTTTTCTGAACTCCTCTTCTATATTGTTAGCATTATTTTTGTTTGTTTTAAAATAATTTTGTTATCATTTCCTAAAACTCTATATATTTACATGGAAGTTTTTAAAATGCTTGTAAGTTTTTCTTAGTGTGAGTTTCTTGGCAAAACAGAGGCTGAGGCAAAAGCTTTGTTGCTAAAGCTTCATTGGGACCAAAGGAGCGTGAGGCAATGAAGGAGGGGGAGTGAATATGAATTAGCATGTTACTGAGCTGCTCACACTTTCAGGGCAAGCCAGTCGCTCATTCATACCTTGAGGTCCTCAAAGGGTCTCCAGGAAGCTACTGTCCAACAAATAGTCTGCCTAGGGGTAGACTATTTATCCATTGTGTACTGTCTCCTGTTTGTCAAAGTTTGTCTTGTCAGAGTACCAACTCCTTGCATTCTCTGTCCTGCATTGTTGGTCTCATCATTTTACTTTAATCACAGCTTCTGCTGTGCAGCTATTCTGCTCATGCAGAATAGAAGCGCTGACTCGCTGACTTATTAATTCTGTTCTCTGTGTTACTGTGAAGCCATTGCCTTAAATTATTTTTTAAAGGCCACAGATTAGATTATAGTCCAGTCCTCATGGAAAGGACTAGATGTATGGAAAGTCTCAATCATAGATTCCATAATAAAATTTTCTTAGCTATGTCTCCATTCTAAGACCCTTCCTTCTGACAGTATTTACAACATGAATGTTATCTTAGAACTGATGAAAGTCTATATCTGCTGAATGGCCTCATTTAGAATGTTCTCCTTTGATTTTAATAATGAGCCAAGTAGTACCACTCCAATAATGCAACTGAAGTGTTTTCTATAAATCTTATTAAAGATGTAAAACTGAAAGAAAATTGAAAAGATGTTGCATTAAATTCTTTTAACACTGGAATAACACTGGAAAATTTAAATGGCCTCCTGATTTATCCAATTCATCCTATGGACAACTATCAGAATACTTTCTTTTTTTTAAGATTTATTTATTTATTGGAGAGAGAGAGAGTGAGAAAGATTGTGGGGACAAGGGGCAGAGGGAGAGAGATTTCCAAGCAGATTCCACCCTGAGCAAGGAACCCAATGCAGGGCTCGATCCCATGACCCTGAGACCACGACCTGAGCCAAAACCAAGAGTGGGATGTTCAACCCACTTTGCCACCCATGTGCCCCCAGAAGAATATTTTCTTAAAGCACAAATCCTAGTGTATGGCCCTTCCTTCACTCAAGAAAACTTGAATAATTGCTATTTCTAACTCCTTGCTATACATTTCCATGCCAAATTTATAGTCAAAAACTATCTATCTGAATTGAACTTAGCCACATTTACTCTCATTAAATCAAGATTATTGAAGTCTTTTTAAATATTGTATTCTGTGGGAGGCAAGTGAATCAAAGATGAATTAGCCATGATACTTACTTTCCAGGTGACATTCAGTCCAGTGGGGGTGGAGAGGAGGAATGGACAGTATGTAAAAAAAAAAATCACATAGTGTGGTAAGGGCTTTAATGGAAATTTATGCAAGTAGTTCTTTTTCTTAATTTTCATAGCATTTTATCTTAATCCCTCATATGCATTAGGACTTTTATCTTTTAGTACAGACATTTATCTCCCTGTGACTTCAAAGTTTTTGAGGGGCAAGACATGGATATTAGGTGTTTTGATATTTTTTAAGACAGTTGAAAATTTTTTTTTTTGTTTTTTAAGATTTTATTTATTTTAGAGAGAGAGAGCACAGGGAGAGGAGAAAAAGGGGAGGGAGAGGGACAAGCAGACTCCATGCTGAGCATGGAGCCCAATGTAAGGCTCCACCTTATGACCCGGAGATCATGACCTGAGACAAAACCAAGAGTCAGATGCTTAACTGACTGAGCCACCCAGGTTCCCCTTTAAGATAACTTTTTTAGGCACTTTTAGGTTCACAGCAAAATTTAGGGGAATATGCAGAGATTTCCCATATGCCCCCTCCCCCACACATGCTCAGCCTCCCTATATCAATCTCCTCCATTAGAGGGGAACATTTGTTACCACTGATGAGCCTTCATGGACACATCATCATCGCCCAAATTCTATAATTTAATTAAGATTCATTCTTGGTGTTGTATTTTGTTTGAGTTTGGACAAAAGTGCGATGAAATGTATCTGACATTATAGTATCATTCAGAGCACTCTTACTGCCCTAAAAATCCTCTGTGCTCTGCCCGTTGATCCTTTCCTCTCCCTTGCAATCTCATTTTTTATTCTCCCACACATTTAGTTGAATGCTTTCCATGGAAAAATAATGGTAACGGAACAACAGTAGCACCAGCAATAATATCACTTAAATATTAAGTATGTGCTGGTCCCTGTCCTAGGGTTTTGTACATATTAACTCATTGAATCCATCCAACAACTCCATGAATTGGGTACTATCATAATCCCCATTTAACTGATGAGGAAACTAAGGCACAAATAAGTTAATTTGCTCAAACTCACATAGCTAATAATGCAGTGTGGATATAGTAGATATCTAGAGGTGGATACAGTAGGTAGTCAGTGACTACGTACTGAAGACATGATGAATTAATATTAGGTGGTTGTTTAAAGAAAAACTTAAACTCAAAGGTCCTAGAAATTCTACATCTAACACTGATGCACTTTCCTTTGGTTTTGGGGCTGCATAATTTGTGGAGACTATAAAACTGTATCTGCATTAAAGGATTTTATTTATGTCTGATGGGAAACTCCTTAGTGTTGTTACCCTAAGACATGAAAGACTGACACATTTTACCTCCAGCAATTCTTTAGTTTTGTTGTCTTGTTTTTCAAGTTGGATTGTCCTCAAAGGACAGAAACTTCATTGGCATGCTAGATATTTCTTGTGTTTTACACGGAAACTTCCTCAATGCTCTGAATATAAATAAGCTTTACCTGCAATGCATTAACAACTGACTTTATAACTTGTATATTCATGGAATACACTAAATGGAAAGTCATTTTGAAATCTGGACTCTTCTTGCTTTCTTGGTCTTTTACCTTAGCCCTGAGATAATCATAGCTTATTGGAGTTAGAAGGGGCTTTGGTGATCATATGGTCCAACAATCACCTTTTATGGACACCTAGCTACCGTTCAGAGAAGCTCTGACTCACCTGAGGTCACACGTACATTAAAAGAATAGAAATGAGAAAAGTCCTGTTTAGAGACAAGACTGACAGGCACAAAACAATCAGACACAATCAGAGGATAGCTTGAGCTGTTACCATGAAAAAAAAATTATACGCACCATTCTCTGTATTCAAGTAATTTTATGGCTAGGAGAAGACAGTATCGGGTATGAGGTCCTACACTACAAAGCAGTCCGATAGGGTCCACACAGGTAGAGGTAGAGGTAGATTATATGGGATTGTAGAGGAATAAGGGGTACATTCTGGCTGTGGTATTCAGGAAAGCTGCTTATTCATTTCTTCTTTCAACACATTTCAATCTAGCATATGTTCCAAACACCATTCTGCAGTATGGAGAATCAGTGATGAACAAGATAGACTTACTTTGTCCTCATGGAATTTATATATTGATCGAGATAGATTGTTAATGCAGAAATGAATGAAGACCAATGAAAATAATGAGAATAAGCAAAGGATATTGGTTCAGCGCTTGCTATAGTAAAGGGAGTGAGCCACCATCATCACTTGCATCTGGCAGAGACTCAAAGGCAGAGGAGTGGGAAAGCTTTATAAGAGAGAAAAAAGGTAGTCTTCAGGCCATTGGCATGGGGAAGCTGTAGGCAGGCTAATAGAAGTGGACGCCCTATGTGATTGGTTAGAGGCGTATATTTGGCTTTCTCCGGTTGGCCCTAAGTTAGAAGCAGGTCAGAAGTTAGGGAAGTTGGGGCGCCTGGGTGGCTCAGTTGGTTAAGCGACTGCCTTCGGCTCAGGTCATGGTCCTGGAGTCCCAGGATCGAGTCCCGCATCGGGCTCCCTGCTCAGCAGGGAGTCTGCTTCTCCCTTTGACCCTCCCCCTCTCATGCTCTCTCTCTATCTCATTCTCTCTCTCAAATAAATAAAGTCTTAAAAAAAAAAAAAAAAGAAGTTAGGGAAGCTGTTAGCTAATCAAATCCTGGACATTTGGGGCCAGTTTGTTACAAGGGATATTGTTTGGCTTCCTGGAACAGTTGTTAGAGATAGTAGTCAGACTTTCTATGAGTCCAATTTGTAGGTAATAGGTTGGCTTCCTGGGCTCGTTGCTGTAGGTTGTGGGTCAGAATTCTATTTTTACATATGATCTAGTCACTGTCTATTTGTATATTTCATCTTTCAACAGGGAAACAAAGGCTCTGAATAATACAAATAAGTGCAAAAGTAAAAACTCAGGGAGAGGAATAAAGTGTGATCAAGAAGAGGGAAGGAACTTATTTTAGACAGGATAGTTAGAGAAGTCTCCTCTGAAAAAAGTAACATTTGGGCAGAAACTTGAATTTTGTGAAGGAAAAAGCTGTGAGGGGTTTGGGAGGTAAATGGAGGAGGGAGAAGAATGTCTCTGGTGGAGGGCAAGGCAGGTGTAAAGGCTCAGAGGTGGGAATGAGCTTGAAGTGCTTGAGGGACAGCAAAAAGCCCAGGGTAGGGAGGCAATGAGCATAGAGAGCGCTAAGGACAGTGAATATAGTTTAGAGAGAGATGGGGGTCGGGGGCTGGGATGTTAGTGTCCCACAGGTCTTCTAGACCCTACTCTGAGGTTATCAAATGTCACCCACAGTGAGATGAGCGAATTGCTAAATATCGGTTTGGCCACCATGTGGGACATAGTAAGTATGCCGTCAAATGTGGAAGCAGGAATAATTAGAAAGCTAATTGTGAGGACAATTTGAGCAGAATAAGACTGAGAGGAAAGATGGGAAGACCGGTTTAATGTGAAGGAGTGGTGTGAGCAAAATTAGAATCAATGAAGAGATATTTATGACAGGAGAGTGGAGAGGAATTCCCTTGTGTTCTGGGCAGGGGGGTGGCTGAAACATGGAGACTGTAATCTGAGGCAAAATCGCATGAAGCATAGGTTTTGTTAATTAGGAAATAAGTATCTGTTGTGAGAATAATATAATTAACATTTTAGTTTAGGACGTTTATTTCTTTGTGGTTGCACAGTGGGTGAGGGAAATGGAGCTTGTTAGTAGGAACACTGGTGCTGTGAAGTTATCTGTGTATCAGATATTCCTGACTTAGTGGAAACAGAAAGAACCCAGGGAAGTGATGGTTTTTGTTGTTGTTTCAAGAATTCTGAAGAATGAAGAAATAATTGCACTGCATGGGATCAACACAACTTCATATGGTTCTGAATGATGCAAGAGTTGTTGAGGCAACATTTGGCCCGGAAGATACAATGCCGCTGCCAAAGGCCAGGAAGGTCTAAAAAACTTCACCTCACACAAAGAAAGCCTGTGGTACGAGGCATTGTACAGAAGGTAGAGTTCAGTTTCAAAGCACATTGTTGTTTCTATTCTGTCTTTTTCTCTATGCATCTTTAAATAGATAAGTTGGGACTGCATATAAAATTTTGAGTCTTATTCTTCTCAGGCAATATTAGAATTTTCCTCTGGCATCAAACTGCTGGTAAGCATAATTTTCCAGAATATTCATGTATTTGTACATAAGCTTTTGCTAATATTTCAAATTATTCCCCTATGAAATATTACTAGAAGAGAGATGAATGCATCATTTCTAGTTACTTTTGTTCCTAGTAGTTCTTGCATTAACCTTGAGATGGTAGGAAATTCAGGACCTGTAGAGTCTTTTATTATTCCTTTCAAATGCAAATGTGAGAAGTTTGACATGAATTATAGAAGCACATCAATGGCTGACACAGAATAATAGTGATCACTTGAGTGACTACTGATTTGTACCAGGGTTTTCATACATTATCTACTGAGGTCCTCAAAGCAGTCCTATGAGACAACTGTTTTTATTCTTGCTTTGCAAGTATGAAAACTGAGGCCATGAGGGTTGTTACCTCAAGGTCTTCAAACCCCTGCATTTGACTCCAGAGTCTATGCTCTTAATCTGACCAGATGGACAAACAAAACTAACTAGACAATAACCTGAATGGGTCAATCCTTGCTATTCCTGGGCTTCACCCTTCACCTCATGAAGGAGTCACTGTCATCTTAAACCCCTCTTCTATCTTCCGTTTGGTCTTAAACATGCTGCTGAAATGGGTTTCCTATAATTTCTTTCCCAACGGTTCCCTCTGCTTCCACATTTTCCTGTATTAACCTAATGATGGTAACTACAATGTTAGATCTTGCTGTAATACATTTAAGGTTGCATTAACATAGCTCATAGTTCATTCTCTTACGTAAATTAAATAGTTATGAAGTAATGATTTTGTTGTCATCATAATTTTGTATGTATAAAAGACCCTGAAGAACAAAATATTTTTCCTTGTGACCCTTACGAGACCTTGACCCCCAGATATTTCTCTTTACCCCTCTTGCTAAACCTAAATTGTCCACTGAACTGGCTACTGAGCTGCTACTTTCTGGTACACTGCCCTGCCCCCTGGTCAGCACAGCCCATTTCCCTGAGCCTTCTGAGAATTTGAACAGCAAACAATTCTTAGAATAATATTGGTTGGGTTTTCTCCTCTCATAAAAGATTTTCTACAGGTATTTTTAAGGACCTACTATTCAACTCAACTGACCCGACTGACATTTAAAGTTACTTGTTTTAGCCACAGTTTTAGAAAACCATGTAATTTGTTATCTTATAATCTCATGCCTCGATAACAATATCTAATAGTAAGATCATTTACTCAGCAATTACCCAGTACCAGACTCTGAGCCCTTTTGATAAACCAAGTCATTTACTTCTTAGAAGAAATGCGTGAGATACAATTATGATCCCGTTTTAAAAATAATGCAACTGAAGCATAGTTTAAGTGACTTCCCAAAGTCACACACATCATAAACAGTGGAGTGCAATTCCTAATCCAGTTGTACTTGACCCCAAACCTTGGATTTCTAAGCTCTACAGAGCTCGTGTCTGCCTAGGCAAGCCACCCTTAAAACAACTACAGATTCAAGCCCACCGTGCAATTCAGTTACATTTAATTGTTTGTTATGTAACTCGGTGCTTAAATTCATAGTAAAATTTCCTGTTTGATCAATGAGTTATGATTATATTTCAGATCTGTCTTCTATTGGCACACCTTACTCGTAGAATACTTTTCGTAAAAGCAAGTGTGACTGCAATATCTTTTCACAAATAAAAGCAAAGGAAAGCACTTTACAAAGGCCACTGATTTGTATTTCAGTTATACCTTTGGAGACCACAGGGCAGTGCTCAAACACATCTCTTTTATAGTCTGAAAGCATGAAATTATGTTACTTATTTAAGTTTTCTAAAAAATCTTCAAGATAGCTTGAAAGTGAATTTGTCTAAATGATATTTTTTTCTGGATGACTTTTATTAAAAGATCATTTTATTGATACTTTTCATAAATGTCATCATTAAACAATTATAGGAGCCACTTGTTTGGCTATTTGTTTGTTTATACTAAGATTGAGGCAAATGACCAGCAAAAGCTGAGCTGGTGAAGAACCCCGCACCTGTGAGATCTTACTGTCTGCCAAGTCTTTAAGATTTGAAGGGCAGCTTTAAATAAATTTCTTGCTATTTCCCAAAGATGATTGGACTACTCTGTGCCATCTGCTGAGGATGTTTTAGGTGGCAAATTCTCCAACGGAGTCCTTATCTCAGATACCTTATTTTGTTCAGTTGTTTTTTTTTTTTTTGGCATGTAATACTGCCATCACTAAAGTCCAACAAAATCACCGCAGTCCTATTAATTTGCTGTGCTATCGTTCTGGGGATGGGTTTGTATCAAAGTTATTTGGGTAAGAGTGAATATTTTAAATGGGCAGAGAGCAAAGAGTTGGCATCTGTCTAAAATGTGAAAGGTTTTAATAGCTTTGGAGTCAATCCATTTCTTCAACGTTCTTTTTTAAGCTTTTATCTTAGTGGAGATACTGAATTGTACTCAGGTTATAGACAATTCACAAATATCAATGTTCATAACATTTTCATACTTTTTATCAAATCAGTGCATGGTGAAAACATTCTTTCTGTATTTCTGTAGGAGAATCAAAATGCTTTGAATACTTTAGAGCTTAAATTTTAAAAAATTTTTAATTGAAGTATAGTTGGCATACAATATTATATTAGTTTTAGGCATACAATATGGTGATTCAACAATTATATACATTATACAGTGTTCACCACAATAAATGTAGTTACCATCTGTCACCATGCAAAGTTATTACAATATTATTGACTATATTCTCTATGCTGTACTTTTTATCCCTGTGATTTATTTATGTTATAATTGGAAGCTTGTCCCTCTTAGTCCCCTCTATCTATTTTATCCATCCCCCACATCCCTCCCCTCTGGCAACCACTAGTTCTCTGTACCTATGAGAGTAATTTTTTGTTTGTTTTTTTAGATTTCACATGTAAGTGAAATTATATGGCATTTATCTTTCTCTGTCTGACTTATTTCACTCAGCATAATACCCTCTAGGTCTATCCATGTTGTCACAAAGGGCAAGATTTCATTTTTTAATGGCTGAGTAATATTCCATTATATAAATATCTATATCTATAGCTGTCATTATGTATAACATTGTCTGTAACCATTCATCTATCAGTGGATACTTAGGTTGCTTCCCTATCTTTGCTAGTGTAAATAATGCTGCAATAAACAGGGGTATGTATGTATTTTTGGATTAGTGTTTTCATTTGGGGCGGTAAATACCCAGCAGTGGAATTACTGGATCATGTGGTATTTCTCTTTTTAATTTTTTGAGAAAATGCTATACTGTTCTCCACAGTGGCCGCATCAATTTGCATTCCTACCAAGAGTGCATGAGGGTTCTCTTTTCTCCGCATCCTAGCCAACACTTGTTATTTTTTGTTGTTTTTGATCCTAGTCCTTCTGACAGGTGTGAGGTGATACAGTGATATCTCATTGTGGTTTTGATTTGCATTTCCCTGATGATGAGTGATGTTGAGCATCTTTTCATGTGTCTGTTGGCCATCTGTGTGTGCTCTTTGGAAAAATGTCTATTCATGTCTTCTGTCCATTTTAAATTGGATTATTTGGTTTTTTTTGGTATATGTATAAGGGGGACTATACTTTTTTCAAGGAGGAATATATTTTCATGTTCCTTACTTTAATTCTAAAGAGGAACAAAGAGGAAGAGAAAAGTACTCTTTATTAGTTATTTACTTTATTAATGTAGCTATTCTTACAGAAAATGCTTTTATATAAGCTCAAAACAATCCTAGAGAAGAGGTAAAATTAGAAAACAGGTATTTAGAATTTTAGCTCAATACATATTTATCACACTAAGTGACACATAGTAGTCAACATTTAAAAAATATACCAAGCTCTTTTAAGGATTTTCCTAAATCCATTAAATACATTTTATTGAATTGTCAGTTTTCTAAGAGTTTATAATAAAGCAACATTTCCTGTTAGTGAGAAGATTGAACAGTTTGGAAGCATTAGAAGCCATGCCTACCTTCTTTTTTTTAAATTTTATTTTATTATGTTATGTTAATCACCATACATTACATCATTAGTGTTTTTAAAAAAATTTTTTTTATTGTTATGTTAATCCCCATACATTACATCATTAGTTTTAGATGTAGTGTTCCATGATTCATTGTTTGCGTATAACACCCAGTGCTCCATTCAATACGTGCCCTCTTTAATACCCATCACTGGGCTAACCCATCCCCCCACTCCCCATGCCTACCTTCTTAAAGTGTTTGATTTCAACCTTCCATCCAAATGAGTAGCATCTTGAGAAATGCTGGGCCAGCCATGGCCTGTTTGCCGTCCAGCCATTCCTAGCCTTTCTCTTACCTTGGCAGTAGGGATCAACACCTGCAGGCTGTTTTTTTCCAGGTGATGTTGGCTTCCACCTGGGCCTGGAAAATGGGACGATAGGTGGGAAATTACAGGGTATCCCCAGCCTGTTTTCTCCCCTGAGTGCCTACACCCTGATCTACCTCTGTCTGCTGCTCTGTCTCCTCGAGGAACCCCCTTTTCTGCCTGGCAGGCTCACTGTTGCTTCACCTGCTGTGGAGGGATTCTGATCCCTGGAAATGACTTCCCTTGTCTCCCCAGTCTAGGGGTGGCTCCTGGGTTGCCTCATTATCCCGTTTGACTTCTTTACCCCTCCAAACACCACTAAAACCCATGACTTTAACTTAATTCTATTTTAAATATTTGAGTGTTTTCTCTCTCCCTGAACAGTCCCTGAACAATGTACTTGCCCCGGTGTAATGATGACTTTCAGAATTTTCTGTACTCTAGTATAGATGACAATCGCTTCCTTTGGTGCATACCAACTGTACTGGGTTGAATAGTTTTCTCTCCAAATTTGTGTTCACCTGGAATCCCAGAATGTGTCCTTATTTGGAAATAGGATCTTTGCAGATATTTTTAGTTAATATGAGGTCACACTGAATTAGGGAGGGCTCCAATCCAATGTCTGGTGTCCTTATACAAAAGCCATGTTACTATGGAGACAAAGATCAGAGTTCTATGTCTATAGGCCAAGAAACACCAAAATCACTGATAGTCATCAGAAGCTAGGATGGAGTCATGGAACAGATTGTCCCTCAAACTCCAGAAAGAACCAGCCTTGCCAACACAATTGATTGCAGACTTATGGCTTCCGGAAATGTAGGAGAATACATTTCTGTTGTTTAAAGCCACCTAATTTGTGGTTCTTTATTATAGCAGCCCTAGGAAATTAATATACCAACTATTTTAGCATTACTATTATTGTAATTCTTCTTTCCTAGTTTATGTTATTGTAATTCTTACTTCTTTCCTAACTTATGTTGCATGATTGGGACCAGGTAATTTGCATGGTTGATCTAATGAAAAGTAAGCAATGACCTTAGAAAGGAGTCCTGGCTTGATGAAATTCAGCCTCAGCCACATTAATATAAACCCATGCCAATTCAAATAATCTAATCTAAAAATGCACCAATTCTTTAAGAACAATGTTTTAAAAAATTATTTAATGATGTGTATAAAAATATGTAACATATCTGAAAGTTATGAAGCATCACTAGCCAAGAACCTATTTATAATTTATAAACTAGAACAGAGGTATGCAAATATTTTCTGTAGAGGACGAGATAGAAAATACTTAGGTTTTGTGGGTTTTTTTGTTGTGACTAGTCAACTCTGCCTTCGTAGCAGAAAAGCCACTATGTAAATACCTGTGTTCCAATAAAACTAAAAACAGGTGGCTGGCTAGATTTGACCTATGGTCATAGTTGATGACCACTGAACTAGATCATTACCATTACAGCTCCTTACCCTTCCCTGCCCCTTTGCTCTGAGCAGTAACTATTGTTCTGATTTTGATATTTACCATCCCTTTTAAAAGATATATTAGTCCATTTTGTTTATTTGCAGGCTTTATTAAAATTTCCTTTTAAAGAAAAATGTTCATGAGATCAATACCAATAATTCATGTATTGAGTAGGTCAGTCTTTTCACTGCTAGAAAATACGTTTTGCATGAATATTCCATGATTTTTCATTTCCTGTTGGACACTTGTTTGCTGTCTTTTTTTTTGTTGTTGTTGCTATTTCTAACGAAGTTGCCTGGTTTATCATACTCCTGTTGAGATGCACATGTGCAAAAATTTCTGTGGGTCATATACTTAGTATAAAATTGTTGAATGAGAAGGTATGCACATTTTCAACTTTATAAGAAATTCACAAATTGCTTTCTAAAGTGGTTGTATCAGTTTACATCCATCCCATCAGAACTGTATAAGGATCCTCATGATTCTATATTGTTGCCAAAACAATATTGCTAGATTCTTATTTTTTGCCCATCTAGTGAATAAAAAATGATATCTTTATTTGGTCTTAATTTACATTTCCATGATTATTAATTAAGTCAAGAAACTTTCACTGACCTCTTATTTACTTTTCTGTGAAATTCCTTTATTTTTGTTTCTTTGTTTATATTTCTATTGACTCCTGTCTTTTCCTAATTGATTTGTAGGAATTCTTTATATATCATTGATCCTAATCCTTTATTAATTAAAATAATAGTACAAGGATTTGCCTTATGTAAATCTTGTTTAATGGGTTTTAGTAAGATTTATAAATCTATAATTTGAGTCTTACTTTTTTATTGGATTTAGTGCTAAAGAACCTTATATTTTTGTGGTCTGAGTAAATGAGATCTATGAAAGACATTCTGTTTGCTAGTAACAAACTAGCTTCTAGTAATGGAAAGGCGAAATTCTTTAAAAAATAGGATACAAATGAACAGTAAGAAGTATGAGTTATAGAGAAATGTATTGAACTTAAAATTTACAAGTTATACAATGTTTCACAATTGCAATTAATTTGTTTCTTATGCATGTGGGAGAATGGTTAGGAGAGAAGGAAGTTTCTAGAATAAGATTAAAATGCATTGCTTTAAATTAACTTAAAATTTAACCTTAGTCTGTGCTTTTTCATGTATTTCCTACAGTATCACAGGCTTATTTTTCCTGAGAATAATTAGATAAGTATAGCTCCATTTAAATATAGCACCGTAACATATAATGTTATGTTATAATGTATTTTATTTTTGTAACTCTACTGTAGCATACTGTCAGGAATATTAAATGTTATCATTGTTATTTTGGCAAATGAAAAATGTTTGCCTGACATATTTGAGTTGGAGATCTGGAGACCCAGAGTTCTGGAGTCCTGATGTGTGTAATCAGACTTCCACTAAGGAATTACACAAAATTCCAGCTGAACAACTGTGAAACTTTTCTCTCTCTTCTCTTTCTTAAGTATTTATTAAGCCAAATCCCTACACAATTGTTCAAATAATAAATCTAATAAAATTAAAAATTGACCTTATCAAAATTATATTAGTTTCTAAATGTGATATCTTTTTGTGAAGATCAAATAAATAGACCATTTTCTGCCCAAAACTGTGATTGTATACTAGAGAGCAACTGCCTATTCATTTATGTCCCCAGCCTTAGTCAAATGAATTTCTGTAGATGAGGAGAGCAACTCAGTAAAATATATTTTTCTTAAGTGATTACTTGAAAACTTCAATTTATTTTCATGTTATTATATCATGATTTGATAGGAAATTTCATAGATTTGCCTTTTAACAAGCATCTTCCAATGCAAGCTGTCTTTACTTGGAACTATCCCTCTTTTATCCCTGTTCCTACAGCCTACATGTCTTGTAACCTTTATATTTGTTTGCCAAAAAGATATCTGCTATAAGAATTATTTCATAAATATTTGCTTATTATTTCAGTTGATTTATTAAAATCAGAAGTGTTATCTTTTAAAAACAAATCTATCTATATGACTTGAAATTTCTCTATTAACATACCCATCCAAAAACACCCAACAAATTATAAGTGCTTAATGAATTGCCACAAAGTCTATAACCACCATCCAGGTCAAAAACTGAATATTGCCAATGTTACACAATACTCTTTAATGCCCTCGCCCAATGTCTTTATTTCCTCTCCAAAAACAATCACAATCTTGGCCTTTAACACTATAGTTTAGTTTTGTCTTTATTAACTTTGGTATATTTATTAATTAGAATCATATGTTTGTTGTGTATTGTGTGGGCCTGGTTTTTGTTAATTAATATGTCTATGTGAAATACATTATATGTTAAAAAAAAGAAGAAGAAGATAGCAGGAGGGGGAGATGAACCATGAGAGACGATGGACTCTGAAAAACAAACTGAGGGTTCTAGAGGGGAGGGGGGTGGGAGGATGGGTTAGCCTGGTGATGGGTATTAAAGAGGGCACGTTCTGCATGGAGCACTGGGGGTTATGCACAAACAATGAGTCATGGAACGCTACATCAAAAACTACTGATGTAATGTATGGTGATTAACATAACATAATAATAAAAAAATATCTCTATGTGATTCATCCAAATTTTTGTGACTAACTATTCATTTCATATATTCTGTTATATGGATATATCACAATCTGTTCTACTTTTGGGGGGATATTTGGGTTGTTTCCAGTGTTTTGCTATCATGGACAATGCCAAAATGAACATTTTGTCCTGTCTCCTGCTGCACATACACTGCTGGGTCATAAGAGTGTGTATGTTCAACTTTGGTGGATAATGCCAAACAATTTTCTATAGTGGCTTTACCAATTTACACTTTTCCCAGCACTGTATAAGGGTTCCCATTTTTCCACATCATCGACAAAATTGGGTGCTATCAGCATTTTAAAATTCAGCCATTTTTGTGGATGGCTAATGGTCTTTTATTGTAGTTTTAGCTTTAATGTTTCAGATGAATAATGATGGTAAGAATAGGTTATGCACTTTTTCCCATATACATTGTTCATTTCGATATTCTCTTCTGAAGTTCCTCTACTAGTTTTTGTCCATTTTTAAATTCGGTTGTCTGAATTTATGGAATGGTTTTATATCTGGATTTGAGTAATTTGTTTTGTTATAACTGTTGCAGAGATTTTCTTCCACTCTGTGACTTGACTTTTCATTTCTTGGTGCTGTCTTTTGATATAAAGATGCTCTTAATTTCAACATCCAATTTAGCAATCTTTTCCATTATGGTTAGTGCTTTTATTTTGTCCCTGTTTAAGTATTTTCAAATTTTAAGGTCATAAAAATATTCTAAAAATATACTAAAGGCTTCTAAAAATATTCTAAAATATCCTAAGACTTCTTAAACTCTTTTATATTTTACATTTAGATTTACAGTCTACCTGAAACTATTTTTGTGGGTATGTTGAGTTTTATTTTTCTCCCTTGAGGATATCCACTTGATCTTGAGCCAGTTGTTGAAAGGGCCATCCTTTCCTCACTAATGTATAGTACCATCTTTGTCATATGTAAAGTGCATAAATATGAATCTGCTTTAGAATTATTTCTTTGGTTCCATTAGTTTATTTGTATGTCCTTGTGACCATATCACAATGCTCTCATTGCCATAACTTTACAATAAGTTTTAATATTGGCATTGTGAATCTTCTCAAATTGTTTTTTTCCCCTTCTAAGGGCATTTTGACTATTGTTGGCTCTTTGCTTTCATGAAATGTTTAGAATTAATTTATTTCCACAAAAAAGTATTAAAATATTCTTGGTGATTGCATTTAAGCCATAGATTCATTTAGCAGAAATTTACATCTTTTATACTGAGTTTTCCATCTATGGACACAATAATTTTTTCCATTTATTTAGATCTTGTAAAATTTCCCTGACTGTTATGTTTTTTTATGTAGAAGCCTTGCACATGTTTTGGTAGATTTATTTATGAATTTCTGGTATTTTTTTGTTGTCATTTTGTTTGTTTGCTTATTTATTTATTTATTTGAGAGAGAGAGAGTGAGAGAGAGACCATGTGAGCTGGGGGCGGGGGGCGGAGAGGGAGAGAATCTCAGCAGACTCCACACTGAGCATGGAGCCCTGTGCAAGGCTCCATCTCATGACCGTGAGCTAATGAGCTGAGCTGAAACCAAGAGTAGAATGCTTAACCAACTGAGCCACCTGGGTGCCTTGTAAATGATTCTTTTTAACTTTCATTTTCTATTGTTCATTGCTATCATATGGAAATGCTTTTCTATGTTAGTCATGTACCCAGCAAACTTTGTACATAATTTTTTAGCTCCAACAATTAAACTGTATATTCCTTTGTATTTTCTAAATATCCAATAAAGTTATTTCTGAGTAAGAACATTTTTTTCCATTTTTCCAGTATTTATTTTTCTTACATTACCACATGAGCCCCACTTGTGTCAGCTTCGTTAGGTTGTGTTTTTCAAGGATTTTGTCCACTTCATCTAAAATTTCTAAGTTATTGTTACGACTTTGTTTATAAAGTTCTCTTAAGGTCTTTTACATGTTGGTTGGATCTGTAGTGATGCTCCCCTGAGCTGTCTTGCTCTTTTTCTCAGTCTTGCTAGCTGTCTATTAATGCTAATTTGTCTTTTCATAGAAGTGAATTTAAGATTTGTTGATGATCTTTATGTTTTGTTTTCTATCTTAATTTTAGTTCTTTTAAAGTTCTTTCCACTTACTTCCTTGGATTTAATTTACTCTTAATTTTTAAACTTTGTGTTAAGGACACTCTCTTTCCTCTGTTGAACAGATAGAGTGAGAGTCTTCTAAATCCAATTCAAAATTGAACTGGGTAATAGCTGAGTTTGAATTTTACTTATACAGTCTACCTCTAGCTTACCTTTGTTTCTAGGATCAGGCTCTCCCAGAACTTTGTTCAGGGCCAGTCTTATTTTTCTCAGATGTGAATCACTGTAGTAGTTCTGGTTCTATGCTTCAGAGCCAAATCTCTAGGCTCACACCCTGCATATTTTCAAAA
The DNA here is from genome assembly GCF_004348235.1 of Phoca vitulina. Classification (NCBI taxonomy): domain Eukaryota; kingdom Metazoa; phylum Chordata; class Mammalia; order Carnivora; family Phocidae; genus Phoca; species Phoca vitulina. Next base: position 19,745,147 of record NW_022589736.1, read on the forward strand.
TGTGGCAAATATTGAAAGAGAAAGTTGACAGTGCGTTTGAAGCAAGTTTTTATTTCCTAAGCATTAAGAAATGGACAGAATTTCAGTCTGCCTCTAGGAGATTTTAACCTATGTCCCTTTACACCATCATGGCCTCACAATGTAGAAAATGTCCTATGAATATATAAGCTATTGTTCTGGCTCCTTCAGGTTTTCAATTTGCCACACTATTTCTCCTAAGATTACCCACAACTTTTCCAGTTTACATTTCCCCCATTAGAGGTTCTGTGTTTAGCAAACCTGAAGCTTGGACAAACTAGATCTTTAGTCTACAGCTGAAATTAACTCATGTTCTGTGGGGGAAAATAATTAGATATTATTAGCTTCCCTGAGAAAATTTCTCCTCTTAGATACTTCTCTTTAGAATTCTCCTTGGAATTTTATTTCCTCTAACTCTGCTTTCACAGATTCCTAATACCTTTAAAATATGATTCAAATAATTAATCTTTTCCTAGTTTTTCAAGGGTATTGGTCTGTTATAGAATAACTATAAACTCATTTTTCTGGATTGGTTATTTTTATTATCCCTCTTTATTGGCTTTTTACTTATACAGTTACTTACTCTATTCTTTTAAGTTGTTACCCTGGATACTATAGCATGCATTCTAATCTTATTTTTATTGCCTGGACAGTGAAAGATGTTTCTGCCATCTAATTTTGCATTAATAGACCATTGCAAAACTTAATGCCCTAAACCAACAATTTATTATTATTTCTCATGTTTCTGTGGCTCACCTGGATAATTTTCATTTGGGTTCTCTTATATGGTTCTAGTCAGATGATGACCAAGGCTACAGTCACCTGAAGGCTTACCTGGGAAGGGTATTCTTGTTGCCTCATTCATGTGGTTGGCAGTTGATGCTTGTTGTTGTTTGGGAGCATACTTTCCTATAACCTAAACTTCAAAGATGTCCTCCTTAATGAATTATGTCCTCTAGTATTCAAAGTATTGTGTATCTCCTATCCTTAAGTCTGGGCTGACACTGTGACTCAGTTTTAAGCAGTAGAATATGGCAAAAATAATACCACATGACTACTGAGGCAAAGTCACAGGAAGCCTTGCAGCTTCCACCTGGGGCTCTTGGCATGTTTATTCTTGAGATGCTTCCTCTTGGAATTCAGTTATCATGATGTGACAGGCTTAAATCAGGTGTGAAGGCCATGGAAAGGTATTCATGTTGACAGTCCCTTTTCAGCTGGTTTTGAACTCCAGGTTTTGGTCCTCAGGCCTCATGAATTTTTGTAAAGCCCTCCTCAGCTACTCTCCCTCTTATGTGCCTCTTCTAGAATTAGAAAATATCCCTAGGGGGAAAATAGCCTTAAGTGCTAGGTTCACCTCTTTTGATATTTCTTTTTATCTAGGTCTTGGCCATGTAATTTTTTAAATTGCCTTATTAGCCACTTAGTGCCAGTTATGGATCTTTAAAAAACTTTTAGGGAGCCTTCTAGTTTTCCTCTGCAGGGAAGTTTGGATTGCCACCTCAGGAAGTATAATTTCCATATATATTTTTAAAAATTTATAATTGAAATTCTAACAAATCTAATTAGGACACGGTGAAGGCTTTTCTTCTACTGCATCTTTTTTAAAATTTTATTTTATTATGTAATGTTAGTCACCATACAATACATCATTAGTTTTTGATGTAGTGATCCATGATTTATTGTTTTCATATAACACCCAGTGCTCCATGCAGTACCTGCCCTCCTTAATACCCATCACCAGGCTAACCCATTCCCCCAACCCCCCTCCCCTCTAAAACCCTGTTTGTTTCTCAGAGGCCATAGTTCTCATGATTCCTCTCTCCCTCCAATGCCCTCCCTTCATTTTTGCCTTCCTTCTCCTAATGTCCTCCATGCTATTCCTTATGTTCCACAAATAAGTGAAACCATATGATAATTGACTCTCTCTGCTTGACTTATTCACTTAGCATAATCTCCTCCAGTCCCATCCATGTTGACGTAAAAGTTGGATATTCATCCTTTCTGATGGCTGAGTAATATTCCATTGTATATATGGACCACATCTTCTTTATCCATTCATCTGTTGAAGGGCATCTCGGCTCTTTCCACAGTTTGGCTATTGCAGACATTGCTGCTATGAACATTGGGGTGCATATGGCCCTTCTTTTCACTACATCTGTGTCTTTGGGGTAAATACCCAGTAGTGCAATTGCTGGGTCATAGGGTAGCTCTATTTTTAATTTTGTGAGGCACCTCCATACTGTTTTCCAAAGTGGCTGTAGCAACTTGCATTTCCACCAACAGTGTAAGAGGGTTCCCCGTTCTCCACAACCTCTCCAGCATTTGTTGTTTCTTGCCTTGTCAATTTTGCCATTTTAACTGGTGTAAGGTGGTATCTCAATGTGGTTTTGATTTGGATTTCCCTGATGGCTAATGATGATGAACATTTTTTCATGTGTCTGTTAGCCATTTGTATGTCTTCTTTAGACAAGTGTCTGTTCATGTCTTCTGCCCATTTTTTGACTTGGTTATTTGTTTTTTGGGTGTTGAGTTTGAGAAGTTCTTTATAGATCTTGGATACCAGCCCTTTAACTGTAGTATCATTTGCAAATATCTTCTCCCATTCTATGGGTTGCCTCTTTGTTTTGTTGACTGTTTCCTTTGCAGTGCAGAAGCTTTTTATCTTGATGAAGTCCCAAAAGTTCATTTTTGCCTTTGTTTCACTAGCCTTTGGAGATGTATCTTGAAAGAAGTTGCTGTGGCCAATGTCAAAGAGGTTACTGCCTATGTTCTCCTGTAGGATTTTGATGGATTCCTGTCTCACATTGCGGTCTCTCATCCATTTTGAGTTTATCTTTGTGTATGGTGTTAGAGAAGGGTTGTGTTTCATGCTTCTGTATATAGCTGTCCAATTTTCCCAGCACCATTTATTGAAGAGACTCTTTTTTTCCATTGCATATTTTTTCCAGCTTTGTTGAAGATTGTTTGACCATAGAGTTGAGGGTCCATATCTGGGTTCTCTATTCTGTTTCATTGGTCTATATGTCTGTTTTTGTGCCAGTACCATGCTGTCTTGGTGATCACTGCTTTGTAATATAGCTTGAAATCAGACAACGTGATGCCCCTAGCTTTCTTTTTCTTTTTCAACATTTCCTTGGTGATTCGGGGTCTTTTCTTGTTCCATACAAATTTTAGGATTGTTTGTCCCAGCACTTTGAAAAATGTCATTGGAACTTTGATCGGGATGGCATTGAAGGTATAGATTGCTCTGGGTAGCATAGACATTTTAACAATGTTTATTCTTCCGATCCATGAGCATGGAATGTTTTTCCATCTTTTTGTGTCTTCTTCAATTTCTTTCATGAGTGTCCTGTAGTTCCTAGCGTATAGAACATTTACCTCTTTGGTTAGGTTTATTTTGAGGTATCTTATGATTTTTGGTGCTATTTTAAATAGAATCATTTCTCTAATTTCTCTTTCTACAGTTGCATTGTTAGTGTATAAGAAAGCAACTGATTTCTGTGCATTGATTTTCATCCTGCCACATTACTGAATTGCTGTATGAGTTCTAGTAATTTGCGGGTGGAGTCTTCTGGATTTTCACATAAAGTATCATGTCATCAGGAAAGAGAGAGAGATTGAATTCTTCTTTGCCAATTTGAATACCTTTTATTTCTTTTTGTTGTCTGATTGCTGTTGCTAGGACTTCTAGTACTATGTTTGTTTGTTTGTTTGTTTTATTTTGTTAGGTTAATCCCCATACATTACATCATTAGTTTTTGATATAGTGTTCCATGATTTATTGTTTGGATATAACACCCAGTGCTCCATTCAGTATGTGCCCTCTCTAATACCCATCACCAGGCTAACCCATCCCCCCAGCCCCCCTCCCCTCTAGAACTCTCAGTTTGTTTCTCAGAGTCCATAGTCTCTCATGGTTTGTCTCCCACTCCGATTTCCCCCCCTTCATTTTTTCCTTCCTAATATCTTCTTCTTCATTTTTTTTTTGAATATACTGTATTATTTGTTTCAGAGGTACAGATCTGTGATTCAACAGTCTTACACAATTCACAGTGCTCACCATAGCACAGACACTCCCCAATGTCTTTCACCCAGCCACCCCATCCCTCCCACCCCCCACCATTCCAGCAACCCTCAGTTTGTTTCCTGAGATTAAGAATTCCTCATATCAGTGAGATCATATGATACATGTCTTTCTCTGATTGACTTGTTTCGCTCAGCATAACACCCTCCAGTTCCATCCATGTCGTTGCAAATGGCAAGATTTCATTCCTTTTGATGGCTGCATAATATCCCATTGTATATATATATATATATATATATATATATATATATATATACCACATCTTCTTTATCCATTCTTCTGTCAATGGACATCTTGGCTCTTTCCATAGTTGGGCTATTGTGGACATTGCTGCTATAAACATTGGGGTTCATGTACCCCTTCGGATCCCTACATTTGTATCTTTGGGGTAAATACCCAGTAGTGCAATTGCTGGATCATATGGTAGCTCTATTTTCAACGTTTTGAGGAACCTCCATACTGTTTTCCAGAGCGGTTGCACCAGCTTGCATTCCCACCAACAGTGTAGGAGGGTTCCCCTTTCTCCGCATCCCCGCCAACATCTGTCATTTCCTGACTTGTTAATTTTAGCCATTCTGACTGGTGTGAGGTGGTATCTCATTGAGGTTTCGATTTGGATTTCCCTGATGCCGAGTGATGTTGAGGACTTTTTCATGTGTCTGTTGGCCATTTGGTTGTCTTCTTTGGAAAAATGTCTGTTCATGTCTTCTGCCTATTTCTTGATTGGATCCTTTGTTCTTTGGGTGTTGAGTTTGATAAGTTCTTTATAGATTTTGGATACTAGCCCTTTATCTGATATGTCATTTGCAAATATCTTCTCCCATTCTGTCAGTTGTCTTTTGGTTTTGTTGACTGTTTCTTTTGCGGTGCAAAAGCTTTTTATCTTGATGAAGTCCCAATAGTTCATTTTTGTCCTTGCTTCCCTTGCCTTTGGCGATGTTTCTAGGAAGAAGTTGCTGCAGCTGAGGTCGAAGAGGTTGCTGCCTGTGTTCTCCTTTAGGATTTTGATCGACTCCTGTCTCACATCGAGGTCTTTCAACCATTTTGAGTCTATTGTTTGTGGTGTAAGGAAATGGTCCAGTTTCATTCTTCTGCATGTGGTTGTCCAATTTTCCCAACACCATTTGTTGAAGAGACTGTCATTTTTCCATTGGACATTCTTTCCTGCTTTGTCGAAGATTAGTTGACCATAGAGTTGAGGGTCCATTTCTGGGCTCTCTATTCTGTTCCATTGATCTATGTGTCTGTTTTTGTGCCAGTACCATACTGTCTTGATGATGACAGCTTTGTAATAGAGCTTTAAGTCCAGAATTGTGATGCCACCAGCTTTGCTTTTCTTTTTCAACATTCCTCTGGCTATTCAGAGTCCTTTCTGGTTCCATACAAATTTTTGGATTTTTTGTTCCGTTTCTTTGAAAAAAGTGGATGGTATTTTGATAGGGATTGCATTAAATGTGTAGATTGCTCTAGGTAGCATTGACATCTTCACAATATTTGTTCTTCCAATCCATGAGCATGGAACGCTTTTCCATTTCTTTGTGTCTTCCTCAATTTCTTTCATGAGTATTTTCTAGTTTTCTGAGTACAGATTCTTTGCCTCTTTAGTTAGATTTATTCCTAGGTATCTTATGGTTTTGGGTGCCATTGTAAATGGGATCAACTCCTTAATTTCTCTTTCTTCTGTCTTGTTGTTAGTGTATAGGAATGCCACTGATTTCTGTGCATTGATTTTATGTCCTGCCACTTTACTGAATTCCTGTATGAGTTCTAGCAGTTTTGGGGTGGAGTCTTCTGGGTTTTTCACATAAAGTGTCATATCATCTGCAAAGAGTGAGAGTTTGACTTCTTCTTTGCCGATTCGGATGCCTTTTATTTCTTTTTGTTGTCTGATTACTGTGGCTAGGACTTCTAATATTATGTTGAATAGCAGTGGTGATAGTGGACATCCCTGCCGCGTTCCTGACCTTAGGGGGAAAGCTCTCAGTTTTTGCCCATTGAGAATGATATTCGCTGTGGGTTTTTCATAGATTGCTTTTATGATATTGAGGTATCTACCCTCTATGCCTATATTCTGAAGACTTTTGACCAAGAAAGGATGCTGTACTTTGTCAAATGCTTTTTCTGCATCTATTGAGAGGATCCTATGGTTCTTCTTCTTTCTTTTATTAATGTATTGTATCATATTGATTGGCGGATGTTGAAGCAACCTTGCAGCCCAGGGATAAATCCCACTTGGTCGTGGTGAATAATCCTTTTAATGTAGTCTTCGATCCTATTGGTGAGAATTTTTGCATCCATGTTCATCCAGGATATTGGTCTGTAATTCTCCTTTTTGATGGGGTCTTTGTCTGGTTTTGGGATCAAGGTAATGGTGGCCTCATAAAACGAGTTTGGAAGTTTTCCTTCCATTTCTATTTTTTGGAACAGTTTCAGGAGAATAGGTATTAATTCTTTAAATGTTTGGTAGAATTCCCTTGGGAAGCCATCTGGCCTTGGGATCTTGTTTGTTGGGAGATATTTGATGACTGCTTCAATTTCCTTAGTGGTTATAGGTCTGTTCAGGTTTTTTATTTCTTCCTGGTTCAGTTTTGGTAGTTGATACATCTCTAGGAATGCATCCCTTTCTTCAAAATGATCTAATTTGCTGGCATAGAGTTGCTCATAATATGTTCTTATAATTGTTTGTATTTCTTTGGTGTTGGTTGTGATCTCTCCTCTTTCATTCATGATTTTGTTGATTTGGGTCATTTCTCTTTTCTTTTTGATAAGTCTGGCCAGGGTTTTATCAATCTTGTTAATTCTTTCAAAGAATCAGCTCCTAGTTTCATTGATCTGTTCTACTGTTCTTTTGGTTTCTATTTCATTGATTTCTGCTCTGATATTTTTTATTTGTCTTCTCCTGCTGGGATTAGCTTTATTTGCTGTTCTTTCTCCAGGTCCTTTAGGTGTAGGGTTAGGATGTGTATTTGAGACCTTTCTTGTTTCTTGAGAAAGGCTTGTATTGCTATATACTTTCCTCTTAGGACTGCCTTTGCTGCATCCCAAAGATTTTGAACAGTTGTGTTTTCATTTTCATTGGTTTCCATGAATTTTTAAGTTCTTTAATTTCCTGGTTGACCCATTCATTCTTTAGTAGGATGCTCTTTAGCCTCCATGGACTTGAGTTCTTTCCAACTTTCCTCTTGTGATTGAGTTCTAGTTTCAAAGCATTGTCATCTGAAAATATGCAGGGAATGATCGCAATCTTTTGTTACCGATTGAGACCTGATTTGTGACCTAGGATGTGATCTATTCTGGAGAATGTTCCATGGGCACTCGAGGAGAATGTGTATTCTGTTGCTTTGGGATGGAATGTTCTCAATAGATCTGTGAAGTCCATTTGGTCCAGTGTGTCGTTTAAAGTCTTTATTTTCTTGTTGATCTTTTGCTTAGATGATCTGTCCATTTCAGTGAGGGGGGTGTTAAAGTCCCCCACTATTACTGTATTGTTGTTGATGTGTTTCTTTGCTTTTGTTATTAATTGCCTTATATAATTGGCTGCTCCCATGTTAGGGGCATAGATATTTACACTTGTTATATCATCTTGTTGGATAGACCCTTTAAGTAGGATATAGTGTCCTTCCTCATCTCTTATTACAGTCTTTGGTTTAAAATCTAATTTGTCTGATGTAAGGATTGCCACCCCAGCTTTCTTTTGGTGTCCATTAGCATGGTAAATGGTTTTCCACCCCCTCACTTTCAATCTAGGAGTGTCTTTGGGTCTAAAATGAGTCTCTTGCAGACAGCATATTGATGGGGCTTGTTTTTTTATCCAATCTGATAGCCTGTGTCTTTTGATTGGGGCATTTAGCCCATTTACATTCAGGGTAACTATTGAAAGATATGAATTTAGTGCCATTGTATTGCCTATAAGGTGACTGTTACTGTATATTTTCTGTGTTCCTTTCTGGTCTATGTTGCTTTTAGGCTCTTTTTTTGCTTAGAGGACCCCTTTCAATATTTCTTGTAGGGCTGGTTTCATGTTGGCAAATTCCTTTAGTTTTTGTTTGTCCTGGAAGCTTTTTTATCTCTCCTTCTATTTTCAATGACAGCCTAGCTGGATATAGTATTCTTGGCTGCATATTTTTCTCATTCAGTGCTCTGAAGATATCATGCCAGTCCTTTCTGGCCTGCCAGGTCTCTGTGGATAGGTCTGTTGCCAATCTAATGTTTCTACCATTGTAGGTTACAGATCTCTTCTCCCGAGCTGCTTTCAGGATTTTCTCTTTGTCTCTGAGGCTCGTAAGTTTTACTATTAGATTTTGGGGTGTTGACCTATTTTTATTGATTTGAGGGGGGTTCTCTGTGCCTCCTGGATCTTGATGCCTGTTTCCTTCCCGAAATTAGGGAAGTTCTCTGCTATAATTTGCTCTAATATACCTTCTGCCCCCCTCTCTCTTTCTTCTTCTTCTGGGATCCCAGTTATTTTAATGTTGTTTCGTCTTATGGTATCACTTATCTCTCGAATTCTGGGCTCGTGATCCAGTAGTTGTTTATTTCTCTTTTTCTCAGCTTCTTTATTTTCCATCATTTGGTCTTCTTTATCACTGATTCTCTCTTCTGCCTCATTTATCCTAGCAGTTAGAGCCTCCATTTTTGATTGCACCTCATTAATAGCCTTTTTGATTTCGACTTGGTTAGATTTCAGTTCTTTTATTTCTCCAGAAAGGGTTTCTCTAATAACTTCCATGCTTTTTTCAAGCTCTGCTAGTATCTTTAAAATCATCATTCTGAACTCTAGTTCTGACATCTTACTAATGTCCGTTTTGATTAGGTCCCTGGCAGTTGGTACTGCCTCTTGTTCTTTTTGTTGAGGTGATTTTTTCCATCCTGTCATTTTGTCCAGAGGAGAATAGATGAATGAGGGAACAAAATGCTAACAAGGTAACAATGACCCCAGAAAAATAAACACTAAACAAATCAGAAGAGCCCTGAAATCGGGGGAAAAGAAAGGGAAAGAAATAAAAAAGAAAAAGATAAAAAAAAAAAGAATATGATCACATATGATCAGGCTGGTGCATAGGTCAGTGCCACACACTAGATTTTGGGAATATTTTGGTTTGTTAGAAGAAAAGTGCCTCCCAATATTTTAAAGAAAGAAAAACTTATATATGTACAAAAATAAGGGTAAATACAATGAAGGGATGGAATATGGTTGTAAAGATGAAAATTATAAAAGATTTTATAAAAGGAATTGATAAGAAGTTGGTTGAAGAAAAGAAAGAAGAGGATTTAAAAAAAAAAAAGGAGAGAATGTGATCAGGCAGGAGAGTAGAACAAAACCATACACTAGAGATTTAGGGTATATTTTGGTCTGTTAGAAGAAACTGTATCCCAAACATTTAAAGAGAGAACAACTTATATATATATACCAAAAATAAGATTAACTACTCTGAAGGGATAGAATATGACTCTAAAAATGAAAAATAAAATGATTTTTTAAAAAAGGGATTGATAAGATGTTGGTTGAAAAAGGGAAAATGAAAAATTCAAAAAAAAAGAAAAAAAATTAAAAAAATTAACTTTGAAGACTAAAGAATCATGGGAAAAAAGCCATGAATTCTATGTGTAGTATTCCCTTAGTGTTGGCATTCTGCCATTCTTATTGATATGTAAGGTTGGTCTTGGCTGGCGGTACTTGCTGATCTTCTGGGGGAGGGGCCTTTTGCCATGGTTCCCAAATGTCTTTGCCGGAGGTGGAATTGCCCCGCCCTTGCCGGGTCCAGGCTAAGTAATCTGCTTGGGTTTGCTCTCGGGAGCTTTTGTTCCCTGCAAACTCTCCATACAGCTTTGGAGGACGAGAGTAAAAATGGCGGCCTCCCAATCTCTGCCCTGGAGGAGCCGAGAACTCGGAGCCCCACTCCTCAGTGAGCCCACAGAGAAAAGCAGTCAACTACTCCTTTCTCCCAGGTCTCCGGTCGCACTCCATGCTCACCTGGCCTGTCACCGAGCATTTCTATCTCTGGCACCTGACCCTGTGTGGAGTCTCCAAACCCAGCAGATCCCTGCAGTACGCTCCTGTGCCGCTCCTCCCAGGGGAGGAAGGGGAGTCTCCCCGGATCTGCCACTTGTGTCCCTGCTGGAAAATCAGTGGCCCTACTGTGCCAAGGATCATGGTTTATGGCAACCCCGAGCTGAGAGCCCACTCCTTGGCTCTGTCTCTGCAGCCGGCTTCCCCACTCCGATACCTGGGAGCTCTGCCACACTCAGTCACCCCCAGTGTTTCTGTGACCCTGAGGGTCCCGAGACCACACTGTCCCAGCGAGGGTTCCACCCCCCGCTTAGCCACTGGAGTGACGTCCCTCAGCGGAGCCGACTTCTAAAATTTCCGATTTTGGACTCCTCTGCTCTATCACTTGCCAGAAGTGGCTGACGGAGGCCCTCTCCCCCGCTGTCTATCTTCCCGAATATCGCCTTGGATTCACTTCTCTGTACGTCCTACCTTCCAGGAAGTGGTCACTTTTCTGTTCAGAGAGTTGCTGCTATTCTTTTCTTCAATCTCCTGTTGAGTTCGTAGGTGTTCAGAATGGTTTAATCCCTATCTAGCTGAATTCCTGGGACCAGACGAAAGTTAGGTCTCCTGCTCCTCCGCCATCTTGCTCCTCCCTTCTAGTACTATGTTGAACAATAGTGGCAAGAGTGGGCATCCTTGTCATGTTCCTGATCTTAAGGGAAAGGCTCTCATCTTTTCCCCATTGAGGATGATATTTGCTGTGGGTTTTCCATAGATGGATTTTATGAACTTGAGGAATGTTCCCACTATCCCTATACTCTGAAGAGTTTTAATCAGGAAAGGATGCTGTATTTTGTCAAATGCTTTTTCTGCATCAACCGAGAGGACCGTATGTTTCTTCTCTCTCCTCTAATTAATGTGTTCTATCACATTGATTGATTTGCGAATGTTGAACAACTTTTGCATCCTCGGGATAAATCCCACTTGGCCATGGGGGATGATCCATTTAATGTATTGTTGGATCCTATTAGCTAGGATTTTGTTGAGAATTTTGGAATCCATATTCAACAGGGACATTGGTCTGAAATTCTCCTTTTTGGTGGGGTCTTTGCCTGGTTTGGGGATAATGGTAACGCTGGCCTCATAAAATGAGTCTGGAAGCTTTCCTTCTGTTTCTATTTTTTGAAACTGCTTCAGGAGAATAGGTATTATTTCTTCTTTGAATGTTTGGTAGAATTCCCCAGGGAATCCATCAGGCCCTGGACTCTTGTTTTTTGGGAGGTTTTTTTATCACTGCTTTGTTCTCCTTACTTGATATTGGCCTATTTACATTGTCAGTTTCTTCCTGTTTCAGTCTTGTCAGTTTATAGGTTTCCAGGAAGGCATCCATTTCTTCTGGGTTGCTTAATTTATTGGCATATAGTGGTTGATAACAATTTCTAATAATTGTTTCTATTTCCTTGGTGTTAGTCGTGATCTCTCCCCTTTCATTCATAATTTTATTAATTTGGGTCCTTTCTCTTTTCTTTTGGATAAGTCTGGCCAGTGGTTTATCGATCTTATTAATTCTTTCAAGGAACCAGCTTCTAGTTTCATTGATCTGATCTGCTGTGTTTCTGATTTCTAATTCATTGATCTCTGCTCTAATCTTAATTATCTCTCTTCTAATGCGTGGCTTAGGCATCGTTTGTTGCTTTTTCTCTAGTTCTTTAAGGTGTAGAGTTAGTTGGTGAATTCGGGATATTTCTATTTTTTTGAGTGAGGCTTGGATGGCTATGTATTTCCCCCTTAGGACTGCCTTTGTAGTATCCCATAGGTTTTGGACCAATGTGTTTTCATTCTCATCGGTTTCCATGAATTGTTTAAGTTCTTCTTTGATTTCCTGGTTGACACAAACATTTTTTTTTTAAGATTTTATTTATTTGACAGAGACACAGCGAGAGAGGGAACACAAGCAGGGGGAGTGGGAGAGGGAGATGCAGGCTTCTAGCAGAGCAGGGAGCCTTATGTGGGGGCTTTATCCCAGGACCCTGGGATCATGACCTGAGCTGAAGGCAGATACTTAACGACTGAGCCACCCAGGCGCCCCAGACCCAAACATTTTTGAGCAGAGTGGTCTTTAGCTTCCCAGTGTTCGAATTTCTTCCAAATTTTTTCTTGTGATTGAGTTCCAGTTTTAAAGCATTATGGACTAAGAATATGCAGGGAATAATCTCAGTCTTTTGGTATCAGTTGAGACCTTATTTGTGACCCAGTATGTGGTCTATTCTGGAGAAAGTTCCATGTGCGCTTGAGAAGAATGAGTATTCTGTTGTTTTAGGGTGGAATGTTCTATATATGTCAATGAGGTCCATCTGGTCCAGTGTGTCATTCAAAGCTCTTGTTTCTTTGCAGATTTTCTGCTTAGATGATCTGTCTATTGCTGAGAGTGGAGTATTGAGGTCTCCTAAAATTAATGTGTTGTTATCAATATGACTGTTTATTTTGGTTAACAGTTGGCTTATGTAGATGGTTGCTCCCATGTTGGTGGCATAGATATTTACAGTTGTTGGATCTTCTTGTTGGATAGACCCTTTAAGAATGATATAGTGTCCTTCTGTGTCTCTAACTACAGTCTTTAGTTTAAAATCTAATTTGTCTGATATAAGAGTTGCTACCCCAGATTTCTTTTGAGGTCCGTTGGCATGGAAGATGGATCTCCATCCTTTCACTTTCAGTCTGGATGTATCTTTAGGTTCAAAATGAGTCTCTTGTAGACAGCATATGGATGGGTCCTGTCTTTTTATCCAATCTACAACCCTTTGCCATTTTATGGGAGCTTTTAGGCCGTTCACGTTGAGAGTGATTATTGAAAGATATGAATTTATTGTCATCATGTTGCCTGTGAAGACCTTGTTTTTATAGATTGTTCCTGTAAATTTCTGTTGTATATCACTCTTGGGGTCTTTCTTCTTTTATAGAACCCCCCCCTCCCTTAATATTTCTTGCAGGGCTGGCTTAGTGGTCACATATTCTTTCAGTTTCTGCCGGTCTTGGAAGCTCTGCATCTCTGCATACATTCTAAATGAAGCCTTATTGGATAAACTATTCTTGGCTGCATGTTCTTCTCATTTAGTACCCTGAATATGTCTTGCCAGACCTTTCTGGCTTGCCAGGTCTCTGTGTATAGGTCTGACATTATTCTGATGTTCCTCCCTCTGTACATAAGGAATCTCTTCCCCCTAACTGCCCTTAAATTGGTTTCCTTAGTTCTAAGATTTGCAAGTTTTACTATTACATGCTAGGGCTTTGGCCTGTTTTCCTTGATCTTGGGAAGGGTCCTCTCTGGTTCTGGGACACAAATGTTTGTTTCATTCCTGAGATTAGGGAAGTTCTCAGCTCTGATTTGCTCAAATATATCTTCTAGTCCTCTCTCTCTCTCCACCCACTCAGGGATCTCAATAATTGTGACGTTGGAACGTTTCATGGTGTCACTTATTTCTCTGATTCTATTTTCATGCATTTTGAGTTGTTTTTCCCTGGCCTCCTCCTTTCCCTTTTTGTCTATTAATTGGTCTTCTAGATCACTAATTTGTTCTTCTGCCTCGCTTACCCTAGCTGTTAGATTATCTAGATTAGATTGGATCTCATTGATAGCGTTTTTAAGTTCTGCCAATTCAGCTTTCATTTCTGCCCTTAGAGACTCTATGTTGCCATTAATCGATTTTTCTATTCTAGCTTTCATCTTCACAATTGCTAGCCTGAATTCCATCTCCTACATCTTGGTTATATCTGAATCCACTTGTAAATCTGTGGCATAAGTCATAGTCTCTGAGTCTTTCCTGTTTTGGGATTTCCTCCTCCTAGTTATTCTGTTGAAGGATGTTTGAGGGAATGTATAGAGTCCAAGTTATTGACCACAACCCAAGCAAGATGCACCGGTTTTATAGGGACCTTAGGGTTGCTGGCCTCTTGTTTTCCCAGCCTGTCTTCTGGGGGAGGGGCCTGCTGCGCTGTTACTCAGGCAACCCTGTTTGGGCAGAGTTGCCCTGCCCCTTGTGGCGGGGGATGGGCTCCATGAAAACCAGTTTTTTGGGGCTTTTGTTCTCTGGTGGCTTTCCCTGGCGGCTTTCTGCGTCTCTTCCGAGAGTCAGAGCAGAAGAGACCATATCCAACCCTCTGCGTCAGAGCAGAGAGATTGCATTCTGTTCTTCAGTGAACTCTGCAGGCCACACTATCTCCGTTTCTGTCTGTGCTGCTAAAAACTGCAGTGTCCTGGGTTGTGCGCCCCTCCGCAGCACTCCCAGTCCTCACCTCCAGGTCGGGCACATCTCTGCCCTTTGTGCTTCTAAACCACCAGCCGCCCCCAGTTCGCACGCACCACCCCACCCCTCTGGTTTCCGTCAGGGGGGCTGCCCTAAGGTCCTTTCCCCGCCGCTGCCGATCTGTGAGTCTGTGCCCCATCCCCAGCACGGGAGGCTATTGCTCACCAGCGGTGTCGGGTCCCCACGGCCAGGCTCCCTCCTGCTGCCATTTATCCTCTTGATATCTGCCCACAGAATCACAGCTCCCCTATTGGTACCTTAAAACGAACCACTTGTGATATTCTGTTTGTCAAGATCCAGATCTATCTTCTTACATCTCAGGCTGATTTAGTGGGTATTCAAAGTGGTCTGGTAGATATCCAGCTCCATTCCAGGGACCTACTGCTCCGTCATCTTTTCCAGCGCATCCTTCTACCGCATTTTAATATCATTAGCCCTTCAACAGAATATATGGACCTTTTACACTGAATAGAGGTAAGACTCCATGTGGATGGTGATAGAAGAAAAATTGTGTTGAGATTATTTTCCCCTGAATTGTTTTCAAATTCCCTTATTATATAGTTTATACCTTTTGATTTAGAACTTATCCTAGCAGGGTGACAAAGTTTTGATACCAAGCTCATGTGAAAACATTTCTGATAAAACCTGGACAACAAAACCATCTCACACAGCTACTTACACAGCTACTTGCCTACTATGCAGACTTTAAGTCCTTGAAGTTGTACTTTGTGTGTATCTCATTGTTCTTTAACATTGCTTTGGAATCATTTACTTATGTTTCTAAGTCCACAGTGATAATAAAATTTCCTCAAGGACAATGATCCTTCCTATTCATCATCTAACCTTACCACTCAGGAGATGTATATTGATCTGACCTAATGGGAAGCAAAAGCCTCTGTTTTGAAATCAGTTAGCTTTCTAAGGATCTTTATCAGTTTAGGTCCTGTGACTCTTAGGTGTGTGTGAAGATCTAATTATAAATAGAAGAGAGTTTAAATATTTTGTTTGTTCTTTATAGTTAAGAATAGGGGTGCCTGTGTGGCTCCATCAGTTAAGTGTCTGACTCTTGATTTCGGCTCAGGTCATGACCTCAGAATCATGAGACTGAGCTTCATGTCAGGCTCCTTTTTGGGCATGGGACCTGCTTAAGATTCGCCCTCTCCCTTTGTCCTCCCTCTCCCCACTCCCCCTGGCTCACACATGCTTTCTCTCTTAAAAAAAAAAAGAAAGAAAAAAGAAAAAGAAAAGCTGGACAAAAAAGATTTCATACTCTGTATTTTCTTTTATATAAAATTTTAGAAAATGCAAACTAATCCACAGTGATGGAAAGCAGATCAGTGGTTGCATGGTATATTAGTTATCTATTGCTGTGTAATAGTATTTCCCAAAATTCAACAGCTTAAAATGACATATTTATTATCTCATACTCTCTGTAGTTTAAAAGTCTGGGCACACCTTAACTGTGGGTCCTGTACAAGGCTGCACTCAAAGTGTTGGTCAGGATTGGGTTCTCTTTTGAGGCTAGTCTGGGGAAGGATCTGCTTCTAAGTTCATGTAGTTGTTGGTAGCATTCAGTTCCTTGCAGACTGCTGGACTGAGGCATCAGTTTCTCTCTGGTTTGGGGCTGAAACCTGCCCTCAGTTCCTTGCCTCATGGCCTTCTCCATATGGCAGCTCACAAATTGATAGCTGGCTTCCTCAAGGTTAGCAAGGAGACATTACATGTATTACAGTCCGTATACATTACCACACATATGTAATCATGTACATCCCATCACATTTGCATATTCTGTTGCTTACAAGTCACACGTGCAGCCCACACTCGGGGAAGAGATTATGCAAGGGCATGAACAATGGGAGGCCACCTTGGAGTCTGTCACCACATTTGGGATGAGAAGACTGCTGAAAAGAGGATAGATTTACAAAAGGGCAGAGGGAAACTTTTGGAGTTGATGGATATGTTTATTATCTTTATTGTGGTGAATATTTCATGGGTTTATTCATATATTAAAACATATCAAATTATATAATTAAATATGTGGAGTTTATTATATGCCATTATATCTCAGTAAAGCTGATAAAAAAAGAATTACATTTGCTTATATATCCGGATAGAATTTGAAGCCAAGCAAGAATAAAAAGGTGAAGAAAAACATTGGCATTTCCTTAGCTGCAGATAAGTTAACTTACGGTTACGACCTTGACTGCTCTCTAGATGAAAATGTAGTAATGATATTAATGTAGTCAGCTTTCTGTAAAGAAATGTAAGGTCTATAAAACATTACTGCTACTAACATCAATTCAGATGTTACAAAAATTATGAGCTCTTGTAGTTTCTGTTTTATAAGGAATAATGAACAAAGCAATTTGTATATAGTTCGACTGACGAGTAAATTTCCCACATAGAGTATAAATAGAATAAAAAAATAATTTGTGACATCTGTGAGGCTGAAGTTAGAGAGCTCTTAGAGAAGGTGTATTATTTTTAGAGAAGGCATATTATTTTAATGTCAGAATGCAAGTTCTTTTTCATTTTATCATGATAATGAAATTATGAAAATTTGTTTTACAACATGGCAAGCGTGGTGTAACTTAATAGAAATGTGGGTATTAAAACTGAGTTGCTTTTTTGTTTACTTCTAATTTTGAAAGTGTATGGGAGATATATCATCAAAAGAGCAAAGGATGAAAGAACTTAGAAGTGTATTGCTTTCTAGTGAGGAGAAATACTCATGGGTTGCTGTAGTCTATGTTTATGAAAATAGAATCAAGATTTTGTTCACAGTGGGACTAAGAAGTAACAATCATTGAGTACTAGTCATGTGTTAGGAAAATATGGTAGGCATTCATATTATGAATTGAATATTTAATTTTTACAAAATTCCTACCAGTCATTTTTTTTTTTTTTTTAAGATTTTTTATCTATTTGACAGAGAGAGAGCACAAATAGGCAGAGTGGCAGGCAGAGGGAGAGGGAGAAGCAGGCTCTCTGCTGAGCAGGGAGCCAAATGTGGGGCTCGATCCCAGGACCCCAGGATCATGACCTGAGCCGAAGGCAGCCGCTTAACCAACTGAGCCACCCAGGCGCCCCCCTACCAGTCATTTTTTAAAAGACAAGAATATGGGGCTGAAGTCACATAGAATTGTTCACAATGGAACTGGATTTCCGGTGATGGTCTGCTTCATGCCTCATCCCCAGTATTTTGTTCAGTATTAGAGGCAGGACATCATTGTGGTTAGAAGTACAATTCTGGAGCCATAGTGAATAGGTTCAAATTCTGGTTGTATAAGCTGATATAAGCTGTTATTGTACCTCTCTACGCCACTGTTTTTCCTACTGAAAATATCAGTCATATCCAGTGCATCAGATTGTTTGTAAAGAATGAGGAAACTTCTAGAAAGAACTTAGAACAGTGTCTGGCACATAGTTAGCCTCCTGTGGTTATTTCTTCTCATTATTATTACATGCTTTGGTGCACATGTATTCATCAAGATTTTCCAGAGAAACAAAACCAATAGGATTTATATCTATCTATCTACTTATTTATTTATTTTAAGGAGTTAACTTACATAATTTTGGAAGCCAACATGTCTCAAGATCTGCAGGGTGAATCAGCAAACTGGAGCCCCAGGAGATCTGATGTTTCAATTTGAGTTCAGATGCAGGAAAAAGCAGATGTCCCATTTGGAAAGCACTTAGGAGGAATTCTCTATTACTCTGGGTAGGGGCAGGCCTGTTTTAGTATTTTTGTTCTATTCAGTCCTTCACTTGACTGGATGAGGTCAATGTGCTTTACTCAGTCTACCAATTTACATGTTAATCTCATCCAAAAACACCCTCATGGGAACACCAAGAATCTTTTATGAACTATTTGGGTGCCTCATCATTCAGTCAAGTTGACACATAAAATTAACCAGCACAGCATGGAAACTATTAGACATTGCACCAAAACTATGTATACCTAGGTTCTGTAGGCTGTGATATTTTTAATTAAGATTTATTGATGTTTAAATGTTTTTTAGAGGATTTCTTTATTTTATTTTATTTATTATGTTTTAGAGGATTTCATAGGTATGTTTATGTCTTTTTAATACTGAATGCTTGATGGTTTCTTGCCTTGTCACAATCATTATGATTTCTCCCCCTTTCAGAATGAAGACTTTATAAGTTATATTGGCTATAACATGAAAAGTGGGCTGGTTATTATGAAAACAAATCAGAAGTTTTGTGAGTGATGAAATGACAAATCTTGTGTTTTTTTGATTGATGACTCATTTATTTTAAAAATTTTTGAAATAATTCAGAAACTTGGGGCCTGGTTGGATCTTTAACCATTTCAGCTACAAGGGAGACATTAAATAAAAATTTTTAACAATTAGTTATGGTGATATTAATAATACCAGTAATATTTACCATTTATTGAGTACTGCATCTTAGCTACCATTTCAGCAGGAAGTGAGACATTAAACAAAAATAAAAAATAATTACAGTGATATTAATAATACCAGTAGTAATATTTACCATTTATTGAATATATTTACTATGTGTTGAGCACTGTAACAGAAATTCCACAGTGGTTACTTCCTTTTTTCTTCTTTTTTGTTTTGAGAGAGAGAGAATGAAAGAGAGTGTGCACATGCATGTGTGCAAGTGCAAGCAGGGGTGGGGGAGGTGGGGAGGTGGGGAGTAGGGGGTGGGGTGAAGAGGAGCCGAGGGAGAGGGAGAGAAAGAATCTTAAACAGGCTTCGTGCTGAACATGGAGCCTGATATGGAGCTTGATCTCATGACCTTGAGATTATGACCTGAGCTGAAATCAAGAGTGGGCTGCTTGGGGAGCCTGGTGGCTCAGTTGGTTAAGTGTCTCCTGCCCGCTCAGGTCATGATCCCAGCGTCCTGGGATCAAGTCCTGCATTGGGCTCCTTGCTCAGTGGGGAGTCTGCTTCTCCCTCTCCCTCTGAACTTTCCCCCACTTGTGTTCTCTCTCTCTCAAATAAATAAATAAAATAAAAAGGAATTGGATGCTTAACCGACTGAGCTACCCAGGTGCTCCTCACAGTGGTTACTTCTTTAATTCTTATGCAGACCATGAATTTGGAACCATTATCTTATTCATACATATAGTCAAGGAGATAGCCAAATAAATTAGGGAAGCATTGGAGCCAGTCTGGGCTTGTAAGACCAGAGGTTTGACTCTTGATACACTACTCTGTCCTCCAGAAGGAAGAGGTAATGCTGCAAAGACACTCGGGAGACAGATTGTTCCATGCCAACCTTCCCTTCCAGACAGGAGGTGTTAGAGGGGGACATTTTAGCTTTAATGCCTGGTTTACATTTCCCTTCGGGTCACCAGGATTAGTCTCTTCTCAGTGCTGTATTATAGTGAGAGCAGTGGTCCTAAAATATACTGTATTAGTAGAAAGTTTGAGGTTTAGTAAGGCTAAAAGTTCTGGAAACAATTGTCATTAAAAAGTTTATTGCCCGCAATTCCCAAGAGAAGGGAGGATGCCATGTCATGGGGCTACACTGGGAGGAGAGGATCTGTGAGCAAGAGCCTTTGTTTCGAGGCTTCTATAGGAAGCAATGGGTGAATGGAGTAAGCAGGTTTATGATTGGTTAGTCTGAATGATTTTATCAGGCTCTGGGGCAGAGCGGCTGTCCCTAGGTGCCTGGTACCTGGCCTTGGGCTCTGGATTGGTTGGTTTGTATTTGGAAAGTCACCCCCAGGGAGGTCTGCTTCTAAGGACAGGGATGAGAAGTGGGAGGGGATTCTGAGGGAAGCAGGAAGCCAAGGCGAGGTGACTCAGTTATATTGTCAGGTTGTCCAGAACAAGGCACATCCAACATATTCATGGAGGGCAGATGTTAAAGCATCAAGTTTATAGAGGTTAGAAATATGGTTAATAGTAATAACCCAGTTTGCTTCTAATAGAGAAAGGGGATTTCATGAGGTTTAAATTTATCATTATCCCTCTAATTTATCTGTTTTGGCAGAATTATGCAGAAGTGTCCATTCATTGCCCGGTGGTCCAGAGACTCCCACCTGCAGTGAGGAGTCCTTAGCTCATGACTGTTTGCTACTCAGAAGAGAGAGTTACTAACATGGGCAGACATCTTCCATTGCAAGGTAGAAATGGAAATACCAAGGTTCCAAGGAAGATTAAAGCCTCAGGAAGCCTTGAGGTTTGTGATAAGGGGCTGTGATTGTGCCAGTATGGAACCCCACCAACAACTCCCCAGGAATGACGTGCATAGGAACACCAGTGTGGATCTTTGTCTAGATCTCCCTTCTCTCCCAGATTTAAAAAGAAATTATTATATATTGAAATTAGTGAATCTTTTGAATTCTTCCAATCTTTTTTACTACTTTTTTCACTCTCATTCTCTGCATTCTTTAGGATATTGCAACAATCACCAAAAGAAAATAATGACAAAGCAAGTTTGATAGAATATCTTCACTTACAAGGGAGGAAAAGAAGCTGAGTGAACAACTGCTTTTAGGACATAGAAACATCCTTATCACAGAATGGAGGAAAGAGAAATTTTTGGAAATATTTACAGTTTAAAATGAGGGCCTGTCAGGTTTGTAAGAAGTGGATAGGTTGAACTGAATGGGGCGATTTATGGATTTCAGTGTGGCATGAGCCTGTGGTGAGAGATTGCTATACATATCTGTGCAGACTCAAATATTGTAATATGTTAACTGTCAAAAGGACTTTGGGGGATGTTATGGGCTGTACTTTCTTTCCATTCTAGTATTAACTGCATGATGAAGGTGACATTTTTCTGAGTGACCCTGAGAAAAAGCACAGAAGTCTTCCTTGGATTGTTAAAGTTCTGTTGGGACAAGTTAAATAGCGTAGAGAACCCATTCCAGGTGGACTCTGTGGATAATAATAGATGACCTGCCTGAAGGAAAGAATGGTTCTGTGCATCCTTCTAGAATCCATGAAAGACTATTTGATTCCTGTGAAGGATTAACTGAAAGAAGACTTTTTGTTTTTTTAAATCAACTCTACTGTCTTGTATTTCTGCTATTCAGGGCATAGAGTGTATTACACATGGAACAATCACAGAAAAGGTATGGGTTTAGTACCAGGCCTTAAGTAACCCTTCCTCAAAAGGTTGCATGATTGGCTTTGGAACTCAAATGCAGTGGAAGCTAGGGGGAGACATTAGAAAGTGAAAATTATATAATCTAGTGCAGAGATCCCAAACTAACAGGTAGTGAGGTTGCCAGATTGGAAATGGAATGTTGTTTTTTCCATTTACCCTAGTAGTCCTTGCAAACATGACCGTGTTATATGTATTTCATGGATGGGAAACTGGTTGGAAAGTATTAATCCAAGCAACTGTGGTCTAGAAGGAGAATATCTCCTGTTTTTAAAATAGTTAAACTTTTCATTGCCTCTTTAAGACAATGAGAAGCCTTATCCCTTATTATAAACATATATATATATATATATATATATATATATATAATGCTCTGATTTAGGTGAGTGCATTTTGTAGCACTACTCTCTATCTTTAGATAGCTCTGAGCTGAAAATTAAGGCATTCTTTTTTATTTTTTTTAAGATTTTATTTATTTGTCAGAGAGAGAGAGACAGTGAGAGAGGGAACACAAGCAGGGGGAGTGGGAGAGGGAGAAGCAGGCTTCCCACTGAGGAGGGAGCCCGATACAAGGCTTGATCCCAGGACCCTGGGATCATGACCTGAGCTGAAGGCAGACGCTTAACGACTGAGCCACCCAGGCGCCCCATAAGGCATTCTTTCTAGGTCAAGATATCGCATAAGATATATAAATCAAGATGGCTTTGTGTTTTTCTTTTGTAAATGGTGCTGAATTGCTATTCATTTTCTCTTATAAGGACAACTTTTGGCAGGATTCCTTTCTCCATATTTTCTGTTTTAGTGACTGAAAGTCATGAAAGTCAGAAATGTGGGAGTTACTTTTGACATATGCCTCTTTTTCACCTCCTCTCCTCAATTAGTCACCAAGTCCTTTCAATTTTCTATTATTTCTGCCTTAACTTATGATCGTAGAGATTATTACAACCACTTCTTTATTGGTTTCTCAAAACCCAAGCCTCCCTTTCCTCTTCAGTCTGTCCTCCACATTGCTACCAGAATGTTCTTCCTAAAGCATAAGTTTCGTTTGATATATTTCTGTTGCCCATAAGATAAAGACCAATTTCCTTAGTCTTTGGCTGAGAGCAATGAGTTAACAAAACTTTTTTCCGTTTTACAAGGGAACTTTATCATGAACAGAGAGTACTTTTTTTCCCCCAGAAACTTGAGAAAGGTGTAATGTCCGCTATGTTACTGGGCAATATTTCTAACGGTAAAATAGTTGATATACTGTATCTGGTCTAGAAGAATTTTGAGTGGTAGATCATGGCTCTGGGCTTCATGAGTGTGGGGGATGCATGTAACTGGACATACCTCTTTCGGTCCCTGGAAGCTACGTCTATAGGACTCTTAGGAGAGAGTGGTTTCTGTGTAGGTCATGGGCTACTAATGTGGTGCCCACATCCTCCAATCAGAGCTCATTCCTTTAGCACCTGAGTGTTGGTTGGGGTGGGGGGCCAAAGAAGACTAAACTGTAATTCTGTGAGAACAACCGAGGAACCATGCCTGAAGCTGCCTTCCTGGCTTGTCCCTGTCCTTCTAAGTTAATCTTACACCAAGTATAGCCTACTACAGTCCTGTGGGTTTGACTATTTAGCTGAACTCAAACTCTTGTTGAAGAGGGGCCAGTGCAATGATATACCACTTCCGGTCTCTGCTTCACACATCTCCAGCCACTCTCAAACTCATGTCTTACCTACCAGTTTTACTTGTCTTTCCCCGAGTGTGTTATATTCCCTCATCCACATCTCTCTGTGTTTCTTCCTCCTCCTTCTCTTCCTCTTTCATCTCCTTCTCCTTTCCCACCTTCCTCTCTTCCTCCTTTTTCTCCAGACCATTATTGCCCTGGTGAGTTCTAGTTCCTCAAGTTTCAATGAAGTGAAAGCCCTCTGGGATGCATTCCTTGACTGCTGAGAGCAGGGATTGGATGAATTGCAAGATACATCAGGCCCACTGTCTGTTTTCTGTATGGCCTGATGCTAGGAATGATTTTTAAAAATCAAAGAATAATAGTGCAACACGTAAAAATTACATGAAAACCAAATTTCAGTGTCCATAAATAAAGTTTTATTGGAATCTATTACACTTATTTGTTTATTGTTTATGGATTATCTATGGCTGCTTTTGAACTATAGTAGCAGAGTTGAGTAATTGAGACAGAGACTGTATGACTCACAAATCCTAAAATATTTACTATTTGATCTTTTTTAGAGAGAAAATTTGCTAACCCTTAGTCTAGAGCAGCACTGTCCAATAGAAATTTCTGTAGTGATGTACAGGTTTAAATTTGCACTCTTCAATATGGTGGCAACTAGCCACATGTAGTTATTTAAATTTAAATTAATAAAAAAATTAAAAATTTAGGTTGTCACGCTAGCCAAGTGTGTCTGGTTGCTACTATATTAGATAGTCCTAGTCTAGAAATCTGGCTTTCTTGAGTAATTTCATAGCACCCTGTATATAGCTGTTATTAAATTTAATACATTGTTTAATGACTTTGCTTTCTTAACCTTTTTTTTCTCACCTAGATAGTGAATTTGGGGGAGAAATTTGCTTTTATTTCATTTAACTTTTTTTAAAGATTTTATTTATTTATTTGAGAGAGAGAGCATGAGTGGTGAGGAGGAGCAGAGGGAGAGCGGGAGGGAGAAGCAGACTCCCCACTGAGCAGGGAGACTGATGTGGGGCTTGATCCCAGGACTCTGGGATCATGAGTTGAGCCGAAGGCAGATGCCTAACCAACTGAGCCACCCAGACACCCCTATTTTATTTAACTTTGAATTGTTGGGGCCTAGTACAGTACATGGGAGATGGCAGGACTTCAATAGGAATTTGTCTTCCAGCTCCATCTGGTAGTGATGTTTTAGATACACATACCTCTGGTGAGCTGTTTGCTTTTTGTTTCAGAGTCATAAAGACTTTAGGAATCTACTGTAACATGACTAGATTTGTCAGAATGATCAACAGGATGTTTATTCCTCTCTTACTATCGCTCAGGGTTTGTGCTAGGCATTACTGTATGCAGTATCTTAATTTGATTCCCACAAATCTGCAAAGTAAGTTGTCTGTGGTGGTCATGATTACATAGCTAGTGAAGGAAAGATTCATTATTCATATGTTAAGGTTTTACTTCCTCTTGGGGATTTTAGATTTTTAAAAGCAGTGTTCTTTAAACCAATTAAATGATTCTCTAATGCAAAATTTCAGTGATCCATTATAAGTGAGAAGAGATGATATTTAGGGGCAGAAAAATAATTTCTGGTAATAAAATCTTCTCACATGGGTGATTGTCTGGCTTGTGTGCTTTATTGGTGGATCTCAAAGATGTTTAAGTAATATTTCATTTGTTCATATGGTGGGGGAAGGAATCTGATGGGGTTCAGGACATGCTACCCCAAAACATGGCACCTTGACATATTGAATATTTTGAGCTCAAGGAGTTTGAGAAAACCACAGAAGCAGACCTTCCACACCTTCTTCTCCCTAAAAACAACTTTGTGGGGCTCTTTATGAGCATTAATACCTCTTTGAGGGCTCTGCCCTCATGACATAAGCACCCCAAAAGGCTCCACCTCCTAATATCATCACATTGGGCATTAGGATTTCAACATATAAATTTTGGGGGGACACAAACAATCATACCATAGCAACTTTCTTTTTTTTATATTTTATTTTATTATGTTAATCCCCATACATTACATCATTAGTTTTTGATGTAGTGTTCCATGATTCACTATTTGCGTATAACACCCGGTGCTCCATTCAGTATGTGCCCTCTTTAATACCCATCACCAGGCTAACCCATCCCCCCACCCCCCTCCCCTCTAGAACTCTCAGTTTTTTTCTCAGAGTCCATAGTCTCTCATGGTTCGTCTCCCCCTCCGATTTCTCCCCCCTTCATTTTTCCCTTCCTAATATCTTCTTCTTCTTCTTTTTTTTTTTTTAACATGTAATGTATTATTTGTTTCAGAGGTACACGTCTGTGATTCAACAGTCTTACACAATTCACAGCGCTCACCATAGAACATACCCTCCCCAATGTCTATCACCCAGCCACCCCATCCCTCCCACCCCCCACCACTCCAGCAACTCTGTTTGTTTCCTGAGATTAAGAATTCCTCATATCAGTGAGATCACATGATACATGTCTTTCTCTGATCCATAGCAACTTTCTTAATGGAAACTCCCTTAATAGAGATACTTTAGAATAGGTGCCCTAGAATGATATATCTCTTAAAATTGAAGTACTAGGGACAATTTTGGGATCAAGGAAATAGTATTTATATCCAATGTAGAGACAGTGCTCATCCGCCCAGGTAGTTTAAGAGGATTTTGAGTTTGCTGTGTCTGTTGTTGCCCATCTGTCAAAATTAAAGCCACAATTAAATAGTATCAACAACTTGGTAAAAGAGGGATGTACTCTTACTATCTGTTGTGTACTTATTTATGTGTTCTTGAAGAGACTCTTTCAAGTTTCTAGATTTTCAAGATGTTCTGCAAATCGAATGAAATATCACTAAAATATTTATCATCCACAGCATAATATTCTCTTAACAAATGAGCTAAGTTAGAAGAGAGAAAATCTATTTCGTTGTGGTAGTTTCCTATAGCTATGCTTTATTTTGAAGGTCTTCTTTTTTTTTTTAAAGATTTTATTTATTTATTTGACAGAGAGAGACACAGCAAGAGAGGGAACACAAGCAGGCGGAGTGGGAGAGGGAGAAGCAGGCTTCCCGCTGAGCAGGGAGCCTGATGCAGGTCCCAGGATGCTGAGACCATGACCTGAGCCGAAGGCAGATGCTTACCGACTGAGCCACCCAGGCGCCCCTGAAGGTCTTCTTACAATTACATAAGTAATGCATGAAAATATGCTCCTTAAGAAAAAAATCAATAAAGATTATATAGATTTTAAAGGCAAGACTCTATTTTATCCTTTATGTTTAATCTACTTTTCTCCCTCGAAATAAATATTGTAAACATTGGTATAAATCCTTCCAGACTAAGTTTTTAAAAATATATATGAATCATATTTATTTTGTACATAATGCAATCATTCTGGAATCATTTTCCAGTGACTGACTTTTATGACTCAATTATGTATCTTTGAGATTAGTATGTGCAAGTGTATTTCTCAACAGTCTGTTGCCACCCTGATGGTGTGTAACAAAACACCCCACAACTTAGTGAATTAAAACAGCAGCCATCTATTATTTCTAGTTCTTTCTGATCTAGGCTGATCTAGGTCTGGTTTTTGCATGCATCTGCTGACAAGTAAGCTAGGAGCTTGGTGTATAATGGCCTCAAATGGAAAACTTGGCTTTTCTCCATGTATCTTTCACATTTCTCAAGAGGCTAGCTCAGGCATGTTATAATCATGGAGGCAGGGATCCAAGAATTGATAAAGGAGCATACAAGAGTTTTGTCAAGCTTCTGTGTGCATCACATTTGCTACCGTCCTATTGACAGTAGGAGGTTAAGCTTAGAATCAGTGTGGGGTGTGAGTACAAAGAGATGTGAAAAACTGGTCATTAATACAATCTACCATAATACAAATGTAGCATGATTTTAATTCTGTATAGTATTTTACAACTGATTACACCAAAATTTGTTAATCTGACCCCTGACTTTGAGGGTGCTTGTAGTTTACACTGTTAAAAACACTGATGCAAGGTACATCTTTTTACATATGTATCTATGTCCACATTTTAATTTTTCAGTAGGGATACATTCCAAGAAAACCTAGAATTTTATTTTTCATTGAAAGGATAAGAAAGTGTGTATAGTAAAAAAAAAAAATACATATATATATATATATATATATATATATATATATATATATGTATATAACCTAACTCCAAGAAAGCTGTTTTCCTCAATTAATTGCGTTCTGCCTTTGGAAACAATATTTGGGGCCTATAACTTGAGCCTTTGAATTACAGTTGAATCAGGAAAGAGCAAAGGGTATGCTTCTTTCAATCCTCTTTTGTTCCTCTTAGTTTAACGTGGGGTCCAATAAGGAGAAGTAGAAGCTAATAACTGAACAGCATATAATGTCAGGTAAATACTGTATTTTATTCTATATTTACTATTTCATTTTAGCATGTGTTGAAGTCATAAAAACTAGTACCTTGTCTCATTTAAAAAATAATAAACTCTGCCATATGCCGTTATTTCCTTCTGGGATCTACAAATAGAAATAGAATCAATAAAAAGTAACATCAAGTTACATAAAATCATTAACAATTCCATATACCTTGTTCATGTTCTAATCCCATACATGGATCAGTGTCTAGCACATAATAGATGTTTAGTAAATTTGTGTTGAATAAATGTCAAAAATATGTTTATAGCCCATATTATAAGTCCCTAATGTAACAGAGATTATGGCATTGGAAAAACTGGGCTGATATTTGAGATCTGGAAAATCTTGTGCTTTAGCTTCTCAGGAACAGTTTTACATAGCACGAGAATTCTGTTTTGCTTCACTATTCATTCGGTGTCTAAGATACTGGGAATAATAATTCTCTGCCATTATGCAGTTCTATTCAGTCTTAGCTATAAGAGTCCTTAAGGTGCAGCATAAAGATTGACACATTAGAAATGGGTTTGTAAAGAGCCCAGGGCCTTGTTTGGGGTCATGTAATTGAAGACAATTTTCCTAAATATAATGAGAGCAACAAGGCCTAAAAGCTAAGAGTTTAAAAGGAACAGATTTATGCAAGGATGAGAAATGCCAAGCCATTACATGAAGCAAGTAATTTTTCTGTTCTCAAATTGCATTTCCTAATAAGTCAAGGTTCAATTTATTTTACTTATAAATGAATATACACTTTTGCCCTGCCTCCTCCCTGTTTGATTGTAGGAGTTTAGTTCAAGAGAGTGGGGAAAAAATATAGCACCATTGGTCTTCCTTAGAGGAGAGATGATTATATAATCACCAAATTTAATTAAGAATATGGAAAACATCTTTTTAAACCTGCTCCATATAAAAAACAGTATGCTCTCATCATCACTGACAGGAGAAAAAATGTAGTCTAAAGCAAGATAATATATTAGCAATCATTTTTTTTGTCATTCTGGAAAAATAGCTTTAAAAAATGAGAGCTGATTCTTTCATTAACTATAAATATTACCACTGGCACTATGTAAGTCAGTCTACTGTGTTTTGCTTCCAAGTGGAAAAATATGCTGAGTGCCTCGAAACTCTTTTGCCCCCAAAGTTTAGAAGTCTATGAAATGATGGCTTAACCACATTTAGATTTGATCTTAGAAGAAAAAAAATGTAGAACTATTGCATAATATGACCCGTATTTCTCCAAGTCACACGAGGCAACGTGAGATAGCATGAGGGTCCAAAAAGGATCTCACTTCAAAAATATCTATCCTTTGTTTGATGACTCTTAACACCCCCTGTTCGCACAGAGCCTCGGGATCCCTGCCTCCATTATATTAGCCAGTCCCCCAAAGTGTCTCCAGACCAAGGCTTTCCTCTCCTCTGCCGCGCTCAGCCTCTTCTTCATTACGACTCCCGCGCTAACCCACTGACGCTGGCTGCCCCTGCAGCGCAGCCATCGTGCCAGTGGTCACTGGGGGGAACGTCTACTGAGGTGTGCTGCCTCCCTCCCCAGTGATTGCCCTTGATTCTGTAGAATCAGAAAAAAAATAATGTCTGTTAAATATTTCATTTTCTTATGAACAAGGTCAAATACAAATTGCACATGACCTGCATTTCTGAAGGAAGAAGTTCAGGCTGCCCTACATTAACCTAAAATTTGGGAGAAAGTGATGATGGCGATGGTGGTAGTTGTAGGAAAAGCTTACAGTACAGTACTGCCTAGTTGTATGTTTATGATTATCGTTTTCATTTTTCATTTTGGTGACCTCATTACCTTACTTCTAGAGTAAGACTGGATAATTTCCAGTTAGTGGTAGCTTTAGTGGCTAAGGAAAGCGTCAGGATGAAATCTATAACTTATATAATTCTAACACAATGATAACAACGGTTGTGCAGTGCAAATTTTACAATTTACTAAAATTGTATGTACCTTGTAGAATTTAATCTTTGTAATGATGCTGTGAAAGTTGACGATGGATTGTATTTCTAGTTAAATTTTACAAATGAAGAAACTGAGGCTCTGGGGGTTACTTAATTTGTCTAAGGTGGTATAGCTAGTAACTGGCAAAGGCAAAATTTGAAGTCAGGTCACTTAACTGAAGTGAATACATTACCCCCTGTTACTACTATGATTTAGAGAGCCCATTACTTTCTGATAATTTATTCAAACAGTCCTTTGTTTTTTTGATGGTTGAAATGTACACATATGCATGTACTTGCACACACACACATACTGCATAAATTCATGTTATCATATTATGCTTCCCCTTATACTTTTTGCTGAACTTCTCCCCCTTTTCTTCCCTCTCCCATCACATCACCCTGATGCTCGATCTGCACCACAGGCATCCCATGCTAACAATACATTCTTCCTATTTTCTTCATGTTTATATAATCACAAAATATACATGGATGTGAATAATAATCATTGAAATATACACTGTTTTCTGCACTTTTCTTTTCTCATTTAACACTGGAGTTTGGAAATTTCTCTGAATTCAAAGATTTAGTTGTCATTCATTCTTTTTATTTGCTACATAATATATCATGGTTGGCTGTGCTGTAAGTTGTCCAGTATTCGCAAGATGATGGGCATTTCAGTTTGCAATTATCAACAGTGTTGCAATTAACATTATTATACATATATCTTCCTGTGGCTGTTTGAAGGGGTATGATATTCTTTTTTAAAAAAATTATTTATTTATTTGAGAGAGAGAAAGAAAGAGCGAGAGCGTGAGTGGGGGGTGGGCAGAGGGACAAGCAGACTCCCTGCTGAGTAAGGAGTCTGATGTGGGACTCGATCCTGTGACCCTGAGATCATGACATGAGCTGAAGTGGGTTGATTAATTGACTCAACCACCCAGGCAAACCAAAGGGGTGTGTTATTCTTAATTTTAATAGTTGATAGATTGCTTTCCAAAAGATTTCCAATACAGTTGTAAGAAGCCAGATTTCCCCCCCAAAATGTATGAGAGTATACTTCCTTTACATTCTATCTGCAAGAAATAAGATCATCTTTAATGTTTGCCAATTACATGGGTATAAGATGATCTATTACAGTAACTTTAATTTAAACTTCCCTTACTGCTACTATAGTTGGACATTTTTTTAAAATGTATTTTATGTCATTTAGATGACATCTTCTGTGAATTATCTTTCCATATCCTTAGTATGTTTTCTACAGGGTAGTTTATCTCTTCCCTAGCTATTTGTAGGAATTTTATTATGTTATGTTATTTATATTAAATGTTAATTCTTTGTTGTGATATTTTCAAAATCTCTTGCTCCTCTGTTAGGTTCTTACATCATACAAAATGATTTATTTTTAAAATTTATCCTTCAAATAAGTTTATCTCCTCTTCTATAGCCACTGAGTTTCTGTCCATTGTAAAGAAAATCTCCTTAGATTGTATATCATGTAGGAATTTTATTGTTTTATGTTTTACATTTATTATATTTGGTCCTGGAATTTACTTACATATGTGGTGAAAGAATGGGTTTGCTTTAATTTTCTTCCAGATGGAAAGCCAATTGTTTCAATATCATTTGTTGGTTTGTTTTTAATTTAAATTCAAG
This sequence comes from Phoca vitulina, assembly GCF_004348235.1. Lineage (NCBI taxonomy): Eukaryota > Metazoa > Chordata > Mammalia > Carnivora > Phocidae > Phoca > Phoca vitulina. Next base: position 19,776,367 of record NW_022589736.1, read on the forward strand.
TTAGTTAACATACAGTGTAGTATTGGTGTCAGGAGTAGAATTTGGTGATTTATCACTTACATGTAACACCCAGTGCTCATCCCAACAAGTGCCCTCCTTCATTGCCCATCCCCCATCTGGCCCATCCCCGACCCACCTCCCTCCATCAATCCTCAGTTGTTCTGTATAGTTAAGAGTCTCTTATGGTTGGCCTCCCTCTCTGTTTTTATCTTATTTTATTTTTACTTCTTTTTCCCTAGGTTCATCTCTTTTTTTTCTTAAATTCTACATATGAGTGAAATCATATGATATTTGTCTTACACTTATTTCGCTTAGCATAATACAATCTAGTTCCATTCACGTTGTTGCAAATGGAAGGTTTCATTCTTTTTGGTGCTGAGTAACATTCCATTATATATATATATACATATATATATCTATCTCACTTCTTTATCCATTCATCATTTGATGGACACCTAGGCTCTCTCCATGGTTTAGCTGTTGTTGATAATGCTGCTGTAAATATCAGGGAGCATGTATCCCTTTGAATCTGTGTTTTTGTATCCTTTGGGTAAATGCCTAGTAGTGCAATTGCTGGATCATAGGTAGATCTATTTTTAACGTCTTGAGGAACCTCCATACTGTTTTTCAGAGTGGCTGCACCAGTTTGCATCCCCACCAACAGTGCAAAAGCATTCCCCTTTCTCCACATCCTCACCAACATCTGTTGTTTCCTATGTTGTTAATTCTAGCCATTCTGACAGGTGTGAGGTGTTATCTCATTACGGTTTTGATTTGCATTTCCCTGAAGATGAGTGATTTGAGCATTTTTTCACGTGTCTATTGGCCATTTGTATGTCTTCCGTGGAGAAATGTCTGTTCATGTCTTCTGCCCATTTCTTTTTTTTTTTTTTTTTTTAAAGATTTTTATTTATTTATTTGACAGAGAGAGACACAGAGAAAGAGGGAACACAAGCAGGGGGAGAGGGAGAGGGAGAAGCAGACTCCCCGCTGAGCAGGGAGCCCGATGCGGGGCTCGATCCCAGGACCCTGGGATCATGACCTGAGCCGAAGGCAGACGCTTAACGACTGAGCCACCCAGGCGCCCCGTCTTCTGCCCATTTCTTAACTGGATTATTTATTTTCTGGGTGTTGATTTTGATGAGTTCTTTGTAGATTCTAGATACTAGCCCTTTATCCAATATGTTATTTGCAAATATCTTCTCCCATTTTATATGTTGCCTTTTAGGTTTGTTGATTGTTTCTTTTGCTGTGCAGAAGCTTTTTATCTTGATGAGGTCCCAATAGTTCATTTTTGCTTTTGTTTCCCTTGCCTCTGGAGATGTGTCTAGTAAGAAGTTGCTGCAGCCAAAGTCAAAGAAGTTGCTGCCTGTTTTCTCCTCTAGGATATTGATGGTTTCTGGTTTTACATTTAGGTCTTTCATCCATTTGAGTTTATTTTTAGGTATGGTAAAAGAAAATGGTCCAGTTTCATTCTTTTGCATGTCACTGCCCAGTTTTCCCAACACCATTTGTCTAAAATGAATCTCTTGTAAGCAGCATATTGATAGGTCTTGTTTTTTTTTATCCATTCTGATACCCTATGTCTTTTGATTAGAGCATTTAGTTCATTTACATTCAGGGTAGTTATTGATAGATATGAATTTAGTGCCATTTTATTACTGTAAAGTCACTGTTCCTGTAGATTGTCTCTGTTCCTTTCTAGTGTTTGGTGCTTTTGGTCTCTCTTTCCTGTGCAAAGGGTCCCCTTTAATATTTCTTGCAGAGTTGGTGTAATGTTCATGATGAACTCCTTTAGTTTTTCCTTGTTTTGGAAACTCTTTATCTCTCCTTCTATTCTGAATGACAGCATTCCTGGATATACTATTCTTGGCTGCATATTTTACCCATTTATCACATTGACTGTACCATGCCAGTCCTTTCTGGTCTGCCAAGTTTCTGTGGACAGGTCTGCTGCTAACCTTATATGTTTACCCTTGTAGGTTGAGGACCTTTGTCCCTAGCTGCTTTCAGAATTTTTTTTTTCTTTGTATTTTGCAAGTTTCACTATGATATGTCTTGGTGTTGACCTGTTTTTGTTGATTTGGAGGAGAGTTCTCTGTGCCTCTTGGACTTGAGTGCCTGTTTCCTCTCCCAGATTAGCGAAGTTCTCAGTTATAATTTGTTCAGATAAACCTTCTGCCCCTTTTTCCTGCTCTTCTTCTTCTGGCACTCCTATGATATGGACATTACTGTGCTTTGTGGAATCACTGAGTTCCCTAAGTCTATTTTCATGATCTAATAGTTTTCTTTCTCTCAGGGTGCCTGGGTGGCTCAGTTGGTTAAGTGGCCAACTCTTGATTTCAGCTCAGGTCATGATCTTGGGGTCCTGGGTTCAAGCCCTTCATTGGGGTCTACACTCAGCAGGGACTCCGCTTGAGGATTCTCTCTCTCTGTCTTTTTCTGCCCCTCCCCCTCAAAACAAATAAATAGATCTTTTAATTTTTTTATTATTTATTTATTTATTTTAAATTTTATTTATTTATTTGACAGAGAGAGAGACACAGTGAAAGAGGGAACACAAGCAGGGGGAGTGGGAGAGGGAGAAGAAGGCTTCCCGTGGAGCAGGGAGCCCGATGCAGGGCTTGATCCCAGGATGCTGGGATCATGACCTGAGCCCAAGGCAGATGCTTAACGACTGAGCCACTCAGGCGCCCCTAAATAGATCTTTTTAAAAAATTGTTTTCTTTCCCTCTTCTTTTCAGCTTCATTATTTTCCATAATTTTATCTTCTATAGCACCTGTTTGTTCCTCTGCTTCTTCCATCCTCATTGTGATTACGTCCAGTCAGTTTTGCATCTCATTTCTAGCATTTTTTATTTTGGCCTGACTAGCTCTTAGGCCTTTTATCTATGCAGCCAGTGTTTCTCTGGTGTCTTCTATGCTTCTTTCAAGCCCAGCTAGTATTCTTATAACTGTTGTTCTAAATTCTTGTTCAGAGATGTTGCTTATATCTGTTTTGAGCAAATCCCTGGCTATGATTTCTTCTTGATCTTTCTTTTGGGGAGAATTCCTCTGTCTTGTCATTGTGTCTGCGTTTCTGTCCTTTGCATGTTATGAAAGCTTGTTATGTTTCCTGCTCCTGCGTGTAATACTATATTAGGAAGGGGTCCTACACTGTCCAGGGCCTGGCACTTCAGGAAGTGTTTCTGGTATATGCTGTGTGCACTCTGCTGTTGTGTTTTGGTTGCTCTTTCCCACAGGTCAGTCCTCTGCAGTTCCTCCTTGCTTGCAGTGGGGAGTGTTTGGATCTTTAACTGGGTGTGCTTTGATTTGTTTGTTAAGATAAGCCTGATTAAAAAAAAAAAAAAGCCTGATCCAAGAAAAGAGAAAAGGAAAAGGAAGAAAAAAGCAGACAGACAAAAAACTATAAGGCTGATTCCAAAGAAAAAGAAAGAAAGAAGGAAAAAAGAAAAAAAGAAAAAAAAAGAAGCCTGATCCAAGAAATGAGAAAAGGAGATAAGCAAACAAACCAACAGATGAACAAAAACTATAAGCCTGATTCCAAAGAAGAAAGAAAAAAAATAAGAAAAAATAAAAAATGAGAAAATAATAAAAGAATGGCTGGTCCTATTTCCTACAGTTCCTACCAGAACTGAGGCTGACACTTTGGAGCACTCTATGATCAGTAGACTTGGTACATGCAGGGGGCCTGTGTTGGTCTTCTGAGGGAGAGGCCTGCTGCGCTTGTTCAGTCAGACCTGCCCTAGTAGAGATGGCCCTGCCAGGTGCAGTGGGGCGGCGTTTGGTGTAAGTGACTCCAGCCTCCACTGGAGGTGCTGTGTTTCTCTCTGAAGTCTGACCATGCTGGTGGGAGTGGGGTAGGGTAGGGGAATGGAAGATGGCATCACCACCACTGTTCAGGAGGCCCTCACAGAAAAGTGAACAGTCTCTCCTCCTGGCTTTCGTAAGATCCTTGCCCTCCACCTGTCTGCGCCCAGGCTGTCGGCCCTCCCAGTGCCACAGTTCTCCTGTGTTTTGTCTCTGGATGGTGGTTGGGATTCAAAACTCCACATCTTAAAGGACCCGGCAAGGTGCAGACCGACTCTTCTCCCCCAGAGGAGAGCTTCAAAACGCTGCACCCAGCACTGTTCTGTCCCAAAAAAGCAGTGGCACACCTGCACAGGTGCACTGAGTCCGTGGTGAAGCACAGTGGAAAGCTGTGACCAGGTTATCCACCCTCTGCGCCCTCCCTGTCCCATGCTGTTGAATGGCTGCTCAATGGCACCTGGCAGGTCTTTTGTCCTTGGAGAGGCAATATACCTTCTCCCAAATGTACTCCAGGAAAAGGAATGTTCTCTCCCAGTGTAACCCAGGGGATCCTCATACCATGGCATCTTGCACAAACCCTACACGCTGCTCTCTCTCCCACTCTCTCCCTCTCTCCCTAACTTCTTTCCTTGAAAAGGACTCCCTCCCCTCCATGGCACCGCAGCTTTTCTCTTCCCTAGTTCACAACTCTGAACCTCTCATCTGCCATGTTCTCTCCTCCAGTTGTGCAGATTTTTTTCTTAATCCTTAGATCTATTTCCTAGTTATTCAAAATGATTTGATGTTGATCTAGCTGTGTGTGAGGGCCGAGGCAAGTCCAGGGTCCCCCTACTACTCTGCCATCTTAACTCCTCCCCCTCTCCAATTTCATTTGTTAAATAAGTCACGGTTTTCACTGAATTGAAATTTCTCTTCTCAAACATGAACTTCTCAACTATACTAGATACGTTTCTGGATTATGTTTAAGAGATCTCTGTCAAGGACTGTGAAGCCTCTGAGATTTTACCCTACCTCTAAGTTGACAAGTTAGCCTGCCACAGTTTTACAGGTGGTGGAAGAAGATACAAGACTTCTAGGTCAGAGGCGAAGGACAGTTTATTACTCACAACAGGAACAGTAGTTATAGTTGCATAATTTTCTCGTCTGGGTTATCTGAGCCCCAATTCCTGCAGGGTAATGCAACAAGGACCAGATTACACTACTTTATCTGCATTACTTGAATGTTGATATGTTGTGATTTTTTTCCCCATTCAGTTCAAGAAATTTTCTCATTTCCACTGTGAATTCTTTGACTTGTGTTATTTGAGATATGTTGTTTAATTTTCAAATAGTTGGGTGTTTCTCATGTTTTTTTCTGTTATTGATTGCTAATTTAATTCTATTGTGGTCAGAGAATATAATCTATATCCTTTAAATACCTTAAAATTTATTGAGACTTTCTGATTTGGATGTCCTTTATATCTTTTTCTTGCCTTGTTGGTTTGGCTAGGACTTGTAAAACTATGTTGAATACAAGTGGCAAGAGCAGGCATCTTTGTCCTATTCCTGGTCTTAGAGGAAAAGCTTTCAGCTTCTCATTATTGTGTATGATGATATTAGTGGTGGGTTTATCATAAACATATACGTATTGAGGAACATTCATTTTATACCTAATTTGTTGAGGGTTTTTATGATGAAAGAATGTTGAATTTTGTCAAATGCTTTTTCTGCATTTGTTGAGATGATTATATGATTTTTATACATCATTCTGGTAATGTGGTGTATTATACTTCTTGATCTGCATATATTTAACCATCCTTGAATTACATGGCTAAGTCCCACTTGATCATAGAGTGTAGTCCTTTTAATGTGCTGTTGAATTGTACTGTTTGTTGGTATTTTGTTGAGGACTATGATAAAAAAAAACATTGTACACTGTTGGTGGGATTATAAATTGGTATAGGCATTATGGAAAACACTGTGGGGGTTTCCTCAGAGCATTAAAAATAGAACTACAATATCATCTAGCTATCCTACTTCTGGGTATTTATCAAAAGGAAATGAAAACAGTGACTTGAAAAGATATGTGCATTCCTATTTCATTGCAGCATTATTTACAATAGGCAAGACATAGAAACAATTTAAGTGTTCATCAATGGATAAATGGATAAAGACAGTGTCACACGCACACACATACACACACATAGTGGAATATTATTCAGCCTTAAAAAAGAAGGAAACCCTGCCAATTTTTTCCTCTAAAGATTTATTTATTTAGTTTTAGAGAGAGAGAACACGGGAGGGGCAGAGGGAGACAGAGAGCGAGAATCTCAGGCAAACTTCCTGCTGAGCATGGATTCCGACGCAGGGCTCGATCTCTTGGTCCTGAGATCATAACCTGAGCTGGAATTGAGTCAGACACTTAACTGACTGAGCCACCCAGGTGCCCCAAAACCCTGCCATTTGTGACAAAATGGAAGAACTTAGAGGAAATTATGCTACATGATATAAGGCAGTCACAGAGAGAGAAATACCGCACAGGGTTTCCTTTTTTCTACATTCTTTCCAACATTTGTTATTTCTTGTCTTTTAGACAATAGCCATTCTAAAAGGTATGAGGTGTTATCTCACTGTAGTTTTGATATCCATTTCCCCGATGACTAGTGATGTTGAGTACCTTTTCATGTCCTTGTTCATTATCTGTATGTCTTTTTTGGAAAAATGCCTATTTAGATGTCCATTTTTTTTTCTCAGATTGTTCTCTTGTTATTGAGTTGTTTGAGTTCTTTATATATTTTGGACATTAACCCTTTATCAGATTTGCAAATATTTTCTCCCATTCCAGAGGTTCCCTTTTCATTGATGGTTTCCTTTGCTGTGCAATAGCTTTTTGGTTTGATATGGATCCAACTGTTTCTTTTTGCTTTTGTTGCATTTGCTTTTGGTGTCAAATCCAAAAAGTTATCACCAAGACCAGTGTCAAGAAGTTTACTGCCCATGTTTTTACCAGGAGATTTGTGGTTTCAGGTCTTAGGTTCAGGTCTTTAATCCATTTTACGTTAATTTGTGTGTATGGTATAAGGTAGTGGTCCAATTTTATTCTTTTGCAAGTGGTTGTCCACTTTTCCCAACACAATTTAAGAGACTGTCATTTCCCCATTGTATATTCTTGGCTCCTTTGTTGTAAATTAACTGACCATATATGTTTGGGTTTGTTTCTGGGTTCTCCATTCTGTTCAATTGACCTATATGTCTATATTTATACCAATACTGTAGTGTTTTGATTACTATAGCTTTGTAACAAAGTTTAAGATGAAAGCATGATTCCTTTAACTCTGTTCTTCTTTCTCAAGATTTGTGTGGCTAGTTGCAGTCTTTTGTGGTTCCATACAAATTTTAGGATTGTTTGTTCTATATCTGTGAACAATGTCATTGAAATTTTGTTAGGAATGATTTTTTCAATGACTTTCAAAATATTTTTTTCTCTTATTCCTTAGATTGGAAAATTTTAATTTATTTCCAAGTTTTTTGTGCCTTTCATTTGGAATCTCAAATATGTTGTTAAGACTATCCAGCAAAATTTAGTTTTAGACATTGTAATTTTCAGTTCTTTAATTTCCATTTGGTTCACTACTATAGTTTCCAAATCTTTTCCTTTCCTTTTTTTTTTTTTTTAAGATTTTATTTATTTATTTGTCAGAGAGAGAAAGCAAGGGGAGTGGCAGGCAGAGGGAGAAGCAGGCTCCCGCTGAGCAAGAAGCTCAATATGGGACTTGATACCAGGACCCTGGGATCATGACCTGAGCCGAAGGAAGATGCTTAACTGACTGAGCCACCCAGGTGTCCCTCAAATATTTTCCTTTTATATTTTTGAACATATCCATAATAGCTTCTCTAAAGTCTGTGCCAACTCCAAAATTTGGATAATCGTGCAGTTGCTTTCTGTTAGTTGGTTTTTCTCTTGACTGTGGGACACTTTTTGTTTTTATTTTTCTATTTGCTTTTTTTTAATTTCAAATATATATTTTTTTGTTGTGTATTGGACATTGTGGTTGATGTATTTTAACGGTTCTGGATTTTTTTGTCTTTCATTGTAGAATCTTGGCTTTAGTCCTCGCATGCAGTTAACGTGGCTAAATTGCAACTTCTAACATTGCCACAACTCTGGTGAGCAAATAGTTAAAGTTTCCTGTCAATTCTTTGAGCCACCAGTATTTTTTTCACCTGGTCCCCTGGAGTATGTGTAGTTCAGAGACCAGCCAAAGGTTGGATAGAGTTTATAAACAGATTTGTTCCCCTTTCTTTATAGTTCTCTTTACTGGGAATTTTCTCCCTCAGACCTGAACTCCATCTTCTGGGTACACAATGTCTTAGGCTGCTCAGATGGAAGTACCCTCATAGAAAAAGTTGCATGTACATAAATTTCACCCAGTGCAGTTACTTTCTTTCACAGCTGTTTTCTCCTTAAGGTCCAAAAGTTTTGCTCATTCTCTAGTGCCTTAACTTAAAATGATTGTTTTTATTCATATTTTGTCTAGAGTTTATAGTTGCTATCCATGGGAGAGTCATCTACTCTGCCATTACTAGAACAAAATCAGTATAGACTTTTAATAAACTAAAGTAACCATAAATTATAAAATCTGTCTTAAGGCATCTTGGGAAGGAAAATTCAAAAAGCATTTTTGAAGTCAGAGATTTTTTTTTTTAAATGATCAAACAATAAATGTTTTCTGTTTGTAACTCACTCAGTTCCTACTGTGAAAGAAACCAATTACAGATATTCTAGCTTTTTCCTAATATGGTTTCCTCTAAACACATAGGAATTTTATGTGTTTAGATAAAATTAACTAATGTATAATAAAGCTGATCCTTGTGCTTAGGGCTCATTTATCAATGGCTAGATCCAAATATAAACTTGAAAGTTCATCAACTGGTAAAAACATGTGAAAAAAGAAATGTTAAGGGCAACACAAACTGTGGGGGCTCAGGATTAGGTGTGCGTGGAAAAATGTTTTGTTTGTTTTTTCGACAAAAATCTGTATGGAACCTGGAGATGAGTGTGGGTGAAAGTTAATCAAAACACCTTGTTAAAATGACCAGGTACTTCTTTTCTCATGTCACTGAAGCCAATTAAAGTTTGATGGGAATGGAGAACTGGGACAGATTCAGGGTGATGTTTGTTTGTTCTCTTTTAAATCACATTTTCTTCCTCTTTGCCTTTTATGTCAAAAAGGCTGCAATTTTTATGAAATGAATTTTATAATATGTATTTGTTTAAAAAAATAAGCTAACCAGAGGAAAGAGTCATTGTGTATTTTTTTGTTACATTGAAAATATGCTTTTGTAGGATGCTGAAAAGAAGCATGAATAGCAAAGTATAATGTTTTAGGCATAACTGGTAATGAGTTAGTGTAGGATTTAATAGTTATTTTTTAATTTTTGTAGGATATTAATTTTATCAGCAGATATGTTTATTGCCAAGTTTGTGATATAAAGTTGCTTATCTTACAGAAATAAGCACATTTGGTTTACCACACCTTAAAGAACAATGCTATTTTGTAATGTTCATCCCTAGAAGAATAAGTTAGAACAAATAAGATTCAATTTCTGATTGACACTTTATTAGCTAAAAAATATTAGAATCACATTTACTATTTTAATAATATATTTTTATTATATAATTTCTTGAATTTATTATATAATTTCTTGAATTGTTATATAATTTGTTGAATTGTTTCTCTTGAATTTTAAAAATATATTTTTATTATATAATTTCTTGAATTTATTATATAATTTCTTGAATTGTTATATAATTTGTTGAATTGTTTCTCTTGAATTTAAATATTGTGAATATTTACAATATTTAAATTCAAGAGAAACAAACAAAAAAAAGTCACAGTAAGCATTTTTTTGAAGTAAAATACAGAGCTTATAATCAACCAAAGCTTCAAATATGTAATTTGAAATTTCTAATGTTCCCCGTAGGTAATTTGGGTCCAAATCACTTTTAGTGGAAATTATATTTGTAATCACTTATATTTTCAGTGTACCTACATTTCTCAGAATTGCTGCAGGAAATAAGGTGGAATCCAGCCTCCAAGCCTCTGATTTATTAGAGGACTTTTGCAAATTTGCTTTATATGTAATTTATGTATCATCATTTTAAATAAGAATTTTGCATTTTTCTGTTTGAGGTTCCTTAAAGTGACCAGTTTTACATGTAAAGAGAGGTTATGTTTTACCTGTGAATGCCTCAGGGATAGACCTGCATTGTTGTATTCCTTAGTACCCCAGTTTCTAGGACCTTGCATGGCACGTAGTAAACACACAAGAAATATTCATTTTCCAAGTGGTGCTTTTTACATTAATACCTTTTTTAAGCAATGAAGAATAACTGATATCATTGGATTTTCATAATTTCTAACACTTCACACATTATTTTAATGGCATATGGTTTTAATACAAATACTTTAATGTTAGATAAATTTCTTCTCTGTTTTAAAGTATGGTAATTTATTATGTCAGGAAAAACTTTATTCTTCAAGTAAAATACTAATTTTGGAAAACAGACTAAGATCTCCCTACTTCAAAATGAAACTTACATTTTCATAACTTAAAGTTGAAACATAGCTGGAGAAGCTATTGTTTAAGGGGAAAATGATTAGACTCAGATTGTTAAGACAATTGGTATATTCTAGGTTTCTCTATATTTGGAATTCTTGGCACATAGTAGAAAATCAATAAATATTGCATTAAATCAATGAAGAGTGAAAGTTAGGGTTATTAAAAATACATTATTAAAATAGTAAATGTGATTCTAATATTTTTTAGCTAATAAATTGTCAATCAGAAAAAAATCATAGAATGATAGTAATGCATTTTGTATTTGCACACTCCATTAGAGTTTTCAAATATAACATTAGCTTTCAGTGACATACCTTAATGTACTGACTTTCCTATCCTGCTTTATCATAGAATTTTTTTATATGTATGTTAACACATTTAGATTGTTATTTGTTTACTGTTTCTGGCAGCTACTATGTAGTGTGTGAAAAACTGAACATTCTGTAATTCTGATTAACAGGGATTTTGTTTGAAGGGCTGCTCATCAGTGAGTGGACACCCATCTGACTCATTTTAGGAAAGGAGCTCCAACTCTGCCCCCCCCCCCCCCCCAGTGCTTATTGTCTTCCCTTCACCTAATACATGCTGGGACTGTTGGTTATGAATATGAAAATAAATTATTTAGAATATAGCATATTGTGCATTAGTCCTTTATACCACACTCTTTTTTTGACCTTGCATTTTTCCGTTCATGTTTATGTTGCTTCTATAAAATCATGACAACAAAGATGACTCTATAATTGTAATGCAGTTGGTTGGCATTTTTCTGTGTTCTTTCACATACATGAACTACCCACCTAAATTAAAAATAAAATAGGTGGATCTATTTCATACCAGTGTTATCAGTCAGTAGTGTCTACTCAGAGCAAACAAGCCACTCTGCATATTTTGAGTAGAGAGGGATTTAATGTAGAGATCATTATAATGGTGCTGATGGGACTGGAAGAAGAAAGAGGATGGCAAGTCTTACTGTCCATAGGCTGGAGCCCAACATCCCCACTCTCACCACTAAAGCTTCCAGGAATTCGAAAGCTGCAGACGCTTACTTTGGATCTGGAGATAGACATTTTTTCTTTTAGAATTTTATTGGAATGCATAGGTCAATAAAAGCAAACTCTATTTAATTTGAGTTATTGAGTATAAAATATAGTTCATAAAAATACTTCCATATGTATCTGTGCTATATTATGATGGCTCCACTAGATTTTGAATTCCTAAAGAAGGTCTCTATTTGGCATTATTTGCTGAACTGAATTAAGGAGTTTATTTTTTCTGACTTCATAAAGGATTATCAAGGAGGGCAAAAAAGTTAACTAAAATTTTAAAGATTTTTTGGCTCATTCATCTTAGAAAACTCATTTTTATAGTTATTATTTGCTTTTAAGAATTTTAGGGAGAAACTGGTAGGGTTCATAAGATTGAGATGTGTCTGCTAGTTCATACTTAGAAGCATAATATTGTACTAGGCATAATAATCTATGTTATGGGAAATTAATTTTACATTTTGTATTAAATATTTGAATGTGGGAGCATAATCATTTATAACATTCTGAGTTTCAGAGATTTTCTTAGTACTTGTGAAATGAAAAATTTAAAAGTATTTTAAAATTATTTTTAAATAATGAAGTATTTCAACCATATAAAAAAGTATAGAGAATAATATGAACATCCATCACCCACTTTGCTTCAGAATTTGGAAAAGATTTTTAAGTATAAGAATAGAGCAAAATAAATACTTCTTTTTATTGTACAATTACATTATCTGTTTTTATGAAATCTTTACAAAGTTGAGCTGATTCTTTAAAGTTAACTCTATCTTCAAGAATTAAAAATCCTATTTCTAAATGAGATATTCCAGGAATGGTGCACTTTAGTTGTTTTAACATTTTCATTGGTGCATTAAATGTCAGTTCAGTCTCATTGGCTCTCAGTTTTATATAAAAGTAGTTTGTCGTCCTATTTTTGAAAAATTACCTCCTTATATCCCCACAGTTTATAATAAATGGCACATGAGAAGCTCCATAAAAATAACTAGACCAAAATCAAAACATTTGAATACTTGTGCACTTTATATTATATACAGAAATAGGGAGTATATTTCAAGCATGTGGCATTATCAAACATGTCAATGTTTCACCCAGTAGTTTGGTTGGAATAAAATTATGAATCTATTATTTAAATGAAGTAAAGGATTATATGGTTCTTTATGCAGAAAATATATCTCTTTTCTCTTACTTTATTATCTTATTTGATTTTAGATGAAGGATGTCAGACTTTATAATGAGGAAACCCATTCTCATTTTCACCAAGATTGCCCAAATTTAATACGTGTGCTTCAAGCTTCAGTATCCTTCTAAGTAATAATCTGTTAAGTGTCTTATTTTTTTGTTTGTCAAATGTGGGCAAGGGCATTGTGAAGCTTATACTTTTGCTGTGTTCAATTGCCTATAACAATATTAATTGAAATTACTATAGTTTTCTATGATATTAAAATTTGTAATTTTCTATTTCTTTTTTCTTTTTAAAAATTTTAGTTAAATTCAAGTTAGTTAACATACTATCTGCTATTTCTAATATGCTTTTTACAAATTTTCAGATTTATTGGAATTTATTAGAGGTAGCACCCAAAGACACTCTCATGAAATATTTCCAACAAATTTGCAAATTCTTTATTCATAGTGAAGAACTAGAAAACATAATGAAATATATATCCAGGTCTTGGCCTATAGAGAATTTTTTTCTCCTCCAATAAAGTCAATTCAAAGTATATCATTCAATACCTATACTCTAAATGTCTTTGTAAACATTTAGGAAAAATAAAGGGCCCACCTTGTCTAAATGTCTCAAAGTTGATGTGGAGAACAAAGGCAAAAGAAATGTAGAAAAAAATTAAATTTCCTTATAACTCAAGACAGGCAGAATGACCTCCTCAAGGTGCCCAACTGCCTCAGTGTTTGCTAAAGGCAAAAGGCAACCTTAGCTTGACATTCATCCTACCTCAAGGATCCTCTAAGTCTTCTTGAACATATAAAATTCCCTTTGGAAACTTCCTTTATCTCTATCTCGCCCCACCACCTATATATGTTGGCAATCATCCTCCAAGCATATGTCCCACTGATATACGTCTGAAGGGTCTCATGACTAAAGTTTTACTAGACAGTAGTAAATAACCCCTTAAGGTCCTGGAAACCTTGTTTCCAAATTCCTTAGGGACTTCCGCTATCCCTAACTCCTTTCCAACTTGAAATTACACAATTGTTCATTCCTCACAACCCCAGTACAACTCTTTCTGCCTGTGGGCCCTGTCCCCGTGCTTTAATAAAACCACATTTTATATTTTACTTATTCTCTGTGTAAATACCATGCACATTCCTTGAGCTGTCTTGTCAGTCAGCTAGCCCACACTTTTACCTAAAGATAAAATGGAGTAATAATAGTGGTAAGTGAAGTGAAGTGAAGGGGAAAAAAATAAAAGGTCCAGCTTCACCAGACTTGTCCTTTCTGGGAACAAAAATAGCCGGAGGGAGTCAAGTCATTCTGAAGAGAAGGAGAATGGCCATTTATTTAATACCATGTTAAGGTAAGGATTTAAAGTTTATATTGATTAGAAAGAAGGACATAATTTGATTCTCCATGCTTAATAAAATAAGTCCACCATTTACCTGGAAATGCATTCAGGAAACGAAATGGCCGCAGTGACGAATTACCTTAAGATAGTTCAAAAACAAAATGTATCTGATTAAATTTGAAGATCTAATTGGCTTTATTCAAGGATTCATGAATGGGTCAGCATCCTGTCTAGCAAGTAGAAAGGAGCTCTGAGGAGCTGTACAAAATGGAAGGCTTCTATAAAAGATAGTAATAGGGGTGGGATAAGAAAGTTATTAGCAAAAAGAATTGTTTCAGGCAAGGTCACCTTCCTTTGGGGGAAGGGCAGGGGTCTATCATGCTGATTACCTCACTATGGCTGATCAGAAAATCCCAGACTGACTGTTTAAAGGTCACATTCCTGAAGTTAAAGTCTGTTTGCTGTCATGGGATCAAGTGACTCCATTTTAGACCTATTTTTTCTTTCTTTCTTCTTAACAAGATCAAACAGTCAAATAGTGTGTCCTAATTGTTTGCTGCTATACTTGGTACTAAGAAATGCAAAACAAGATGAATAATTTAATTATAAGGATAAGAAATTATATTAAATCACATACTATTGTGTACTTAGGGTGCGTGGGGCAGATATAATGAGGACCCATGGTGTTTATTTCCAGGATAAGCCCTATTAGGCTAGGCAGTAGGTAGAAAGTTCCAGAAAATGCAGGTGAGGAAAAGACAGCTGTGGAAATGAGTTTTAGGTGTGTACTTAGGACCTAGGGGAAAAAGGCCTCATGACACCCATGCTTTTCACATTTACTTTTGATGTGATTTATTTGAAAAGTTCAGCTCTTGAGATAAAGGTTGAATAATGGGGCAGGACTTGATTTCTCTACTGATAAGGAAGATGGACTGTTCAGAAAACTGATGGTGAAAAATGATCAGGACTTTGGTCCTGATAAGGCAAGGGAAAAATGCTGAGACAGGGAGACTGGTGACATTTATAACGACACGTTTATGCATTGAAAACACATTCAAGTATTTATAAAGGCCACTTTTTATTGACTGATCAATCTATATGCTCTGGTAAACCCTGGAGAAAAACATGAAAAGATAGTTTAAAACGTCTAAAAAAATAGATTTCTTGGGAAGAAAGCCACAACTTTTTTTTTTTTTTTAGAAAAACCCACCTCATCCCCGCCCCTGCCACTAGAAGTTAATAAAGACATATACCTTATTTGCCATGCTGTGATATTTCCCCTTAAACTTTCCTCCTCCTGAGTCTTCTGCCTTGAGTCTGGCTTCCTTTAATGTAAGAGCAGAAGTGCTCTACCTAACAGAACCCAGTTCTTTGATTTCCTGAGTAAAGTCTTTATTTTAAAATGACTGTAATGCAGTGGATTTTGTTCTTTCTGTATGTGGTGTATTTTTGACCCTCTTCTTTTGAAACTCATACTAATTTTACTTTTTCCTTTCTACTATGCTTCTTGCAAAAAACTCAAAGTTAAAACTCAGTGATCTCAAAGTGCAGGTTGGGAGAGTAGGGGTAAATTATTTGAAATCAACAGGATACTTTTAATTTTTCGTGTTCCCAAATGTTCCCATCTATCACATGTGAAATAGAGAATATGTTTTGGGCAAGTCCCTTGAACTCTGAGGGTACTGTCATCTTCATTTGAGAAGATGAGATCACGTAACTCATTTTTTTTTAACTTAAAAAATTTATTGAGGTGTAATTGATATATAACATTATATGATTTTGAAGTGTACAACATAATGATTTAATATTCATATATTTTGCAAAATGATCACAGTAAGTCTAGTTAACAGGCATCATTATACATAGTTATAAATTTTTTTTTCTTGTGTTGAGGACTTTTAAGATCTTAAGTATTTTCTTAGCAACTTTCAAGTACACAGCACAGTATTATTAACTATAGTCACTGTGCTGTACATTACATCCTAATGAACAATGTTCTTTCTGATGAATTTTTTTCTCCCCCCTTATCTTTATTATTTTATTTAATTTTATTTATTTTTTATTTGAGTGTAGTTGACATACAATATTACATTCATTTCAGGTGTACAACATAGTGATTCCACAAGTCTATACATGATGCTGTGCTCACCACAGGGGTAGCTGCCATCTGTCCTCATACAACACTATTACAATATCATTGACCATATTTCTTATGCTGTACCTTTTATTCCCATGATTTATTTGTTCCATAACTGGACGTCTGTATCTCCCTCTCCCCTTCACCCATTCTGCCCATGTCCCCATCTAGCAAATACCAGTTTTTGTGTTTATAGTCTAATTCTGCTTTTTGTTTGTTTATTCATTTGTTTAGTTTTTAGATTTCACATATAAGTGAGATCATATGGTATTTATCTTTCTCTATCTGACCTCTTTCACTTAGGAATGACATAACTCTTAAAGTAACTTTATATTTCAGTCATTCTATCAGAACATAACATGTCCTATGTAAAGGCCATACTGGGTTTTTATCAGTCTTTGCACTTAAATTGCTGATACCTGGCATAGTGCTCTGCAAGTAGTACGTACTCATTTCTACAATGAATGGATGGCATAGATTTTATGGTGGTTTCAGCTTCAGTTAGAAAGTCATATGATACATATTGCCATCTTCAAACACTAATAGCACCCCTGTTTATACCTGATATATTCTCTTAATGTTTCCTATTTATTCTTTCTTCTACTAGCAATGCCTCATTATACCAAAATTTGCCAAAAAAAATGGGAAAAGTCTCCCTTTGCCTCTATTAATTTGACAGTAGCTCTAACAAATAAAACTAATTATAGCTAAAAGGATTTTCACATCTCTCAAATTTATCATTCAGCAATATAATCAGGAAAGGTAAAGTGTAAAACCAGTAGAGATTGTTCAAAGGAGTTATATGCTAGTGAAAATAGGAAATTCAATAGAAACCATTTTGTAAACTTTACTCTGGTGTTGTAATTGCAGATGCTGAATTGAAAATGTGGCCAAAATGTTCAGTGACAGGACATCTTGATAGCTTTCTGAATGAAAACAGTCAAGTTACTTTGTAATTTTAGCTCCTTTGAATGTTCATTCTCTTTGTCATATGTTCTTGATCTCATTTATTTATTTATATAGTGACGACAGAAATTCTGATCTAAAAATCCTATACTTCAACTTAACTTAAATATATTGCTGTTTATAACTGATTCACTTACAGGGCGCCTGGACTTTGATTAATAAAAATGTACCAATACAATATCAATTGTAACACATATACCTACTAATGCAGGATGTTAATAGTAGAAGAAGTTGTGTGCAGGCAAGAGAGGAGGCATATGGGAATTCTCTGGACTTTCTGCACAACTTTCCAGTGAATCTAAACATGATCTAAAATGTAAAGTATATTATTAAAAATAGTAAGATAAAAATATAGTATTATTATGGAAAAATGTGTAATCTGTAATGAATAACATTAAAATTACCAGGTTATGCTTTTATTATCTTATCTAAACAGTCATTGCCAGCCCAAGATCACCTAAATTTTCTCCCTACGTTTATCTTCTAGAAGATTTATAGTTTTCATTTAACATTTAGATGTATGATCCATTTGAGTTAGTTTTTGTGAAAGGTGTAAATCTCTTTCTGGATACATTTTCTTGCATGTGTATGTCCTGTTTTTTCAACAGAGTTGTTGGAAAGGCTACCCTTTCTCCACTGAATTGCCTTTGCTCTTTAGTCAAAGATTGGTTGACTATGTTTTTGTGGGGCAATTTCTGGGCTCTCTATTCTGTTCTATTAATCTATTTGTTTTTCTACGTCACTTTGTCTTGATGACTGTAGCTTTATAGTAAGTCTGCATGTTGGGTCGTGCCAACGTCCTCTAACTTTGTTCTCTCCTTCAGTTTTGTGTTTCCATTCGAGCTCTTAGCACGATAATCAGTGTTAAGTTCCCCATCTGACAATTCCAAAATCTCGGCCCTAAGTCTGTTTCTGATGCTTGTTTATGTCTTCAGCCTGTGTTTCTTGCTTTTTAGCATGCCTTGTAATATTTTGTTGAAAGGGGGACATGAAGAAATGGGTAAAAGGAATGCAGGTAAATAAGCCTTTAGTTTGAGGTTTTATGTTTATCCGGTTAGAAATTAGGCTCTGTTTACTTTTTGCTGTAGCTGTAGGTCTTAGAGGCTAAGAAATCCCTTGGCAGCCTTGTTATTGGCTCCCCTGTTGTCTTTAGGTTTCCTTAGAAATTTCTTCTTAAGTGGGTTTCTAGTTGTTTCAGCTGTAATCTGTTGCTGTTATACGGGAGCCTGATTGATGTGCTGGGGAGAGGGGAGAGAGTGCATTCTATAGTCCTCCGACTGGGTCTCCGTGTTTTGGTAAGCCTGTATCTTTGGCTGTAACTTTCACAGATACTTCTCTGCCTTCCACATCCCTCACATCCTCCTGGAAGAGACAGAAAGGTAAGAGCTGGTTGGGGTTGGTAGGCTCTGGTGGAACCCACATTAGTTATGGTCTAGTAAAACTGAGCTCTGGGAATATTTAAAAGTGGTTACTTTGCGCCGCCCTCTGCCCCCCAGAAAGATGTGGGGATTTTCCCTCCAAACTTCACCTTAAGAACCAGATGGGACTCTTGGAAATAAACTCATGAAAATGTTGGGGGGAGCTCTGTGAGCCTGGCTTCCCAGGAATTTTTATCCCTCAATCTTGTCCATGCTCAGTTTGCAGCAATAAACTAATTACCCTTTAAATTTTTCTACCAGCAACTGGCTCGAACGATGGTTTTTGCTCCTGGTATACTGGGATTCTTTGTGTGGGCCTGTCTCTCCAGCTATTGGGATGACCTTCTGTTGTGTGACCTCAATTGAGGCTTTTGAGTATTTATATATAAATAAAGTTAATATTTGGATATTTTAAGAGGCTTTTATAGAAGTGTTCCCAGTTTATATAGAATATTGCTTTCTCAATTTTGTGTAGGTGCACCAGCTTGCTGAATACATAATATTAGAGTCTTTGGCAAAAATCACACATATGGTTTATTTATGACATTTACTTCAGCTCTGCATAGGAGAAACTAAGACTTTTGGGGTCCACAGAAGCATATATGGTTTCAATATTTTGAAAAATGTTGGGGAGAGATATGTGCATTCACTTAAATATTTTTGAATATCTGCCATCCATTCAAGATGCTACATGTATAGCAGTGAACACCACATACGTGTTATTGACCTTCTTGGAGTTTACATGGGAATCAGGTCTGGCCTTGACAACCTCCTCTTCTCTATTGTTATGAAGAGCTCCTTCTAGGAAGGACTGAGTCAAAACTGGAAAGGGGATATTTTCACTAAATTCTTCCAGCCTCCTCTCTTCACCCTTTTCCTCCTTATATAGCATGATATCCATAAAATTAAAAGAAAACAAACAAAGCAATGTATAGTATTAAATTAGTAAAAAAAAAAAAGTGATTAAATTCCCTTTCCCTTCCCATCCTTTGCCACAACTTCTGGCAAAAGCCTTAATCCTGAATGAACTTAATTATCACCCTTCCCCAGGCTGGCAGTCAAGCTGATGAGTTTGGCTGAATAATATCAAATACATTTAGATCACAAATGACTTCCTCATGGATTAATTTAATTAGCAATTTTCAGTCCTCAACGTTCTTGACGTCTCAGCATACATTTATGTAACTGCCCACCGCAACACGTTCGAAGCCATCTTTTCTTTCCGGCTCTTCTGAAATCCACACATTTCTCTTTTTCCTACTCTTCTGGCTACTACTTCTCAGTTTCCTTTATGGACTCATCCTCTTTCCCCTGACCGTTAAGTAGAACAATTCTTCAGTGCTTTGTTTTAACTTCTCTTCTCTTCCCACCCACTGCTTCACTTCAATTACTACACACCAGTAATTTCCAGCAACTCCATCTTGGCATATGCCCAGCGGAAATCACCTTTACCTACTTCGCCTTTCCCTGCTTCTCATTGTCAGCTTACTCTTCAGTATATAATAGTAGCATCTACAGAGTTGCTTACACCAGAAACCTGGGCATCATTTTGATAATCTTTTTTTTCACCTCTGGTATACAAACATGTCACCAGCCCACAACCCACATGTGTACAGAGGAAGGTACTCTGTGGTCATTTTAGGATTCCTCGCAAGAGATCCTAGAAAGAAAAAAGGGACCACATCAGTTATATAGGACCAGTAGAGGGGACCTGTTTGTTTCAAGGGAGCTGCCGTTGAAAATCACATGTGCACCCATAGAAAAAAGAGCCACCACAGGATGTTGCCACCCTAGAGGGCCTGTGAGGTTAAATCTAAACACTAGCCCTAAACACTTGCTTTTTACTGAATCCCCTATTTCCTGAATATAATGCTGGAAGGATGAGAAACAGCAACTCAAGCTTGGGGGAGACAAAACAGGAAGGTCCTATTTAGTATCCTCTTACATAATCATATGCCAACACGCTCCAACATCTGGTGATTTCACCTGCTAAATAGTTTAAGATTGTTCACAGCTGTACATGCCATTGTTTACATTCTAGTTGAAACCAGAAAGATCTCCATCTTCTGTGATAATTTTTTTTAAATCAATATTTTCATTTCATATAATTTCTCTATTGAAATACTTCATTTTTTTTTAAGATTTTATTTATTTGAGAGAGAGTGAGAGAGGGAGAGCACATAGAGGGGGAGGGAGAGGGTGAAGCAGACTCCCTGCTGAGCAGAGAGCCCAATGAGGGGCTCCATCCCAGGACCCCGAGATCATTACCTGAGCCGAAGGCAGATGCTTAACTGACTGAGCCACCCAGGCATCCCAACTCTATTGAAGTATTTTAAAAATTCTGTGCTATAGGTATATCTATATGAGGCTACGAATTACAATTTTTCAAATTAGGAGAAAGAAATAGATGGGTTCTAAGAATAGAAACAGTTTGGGATTTGGTTATAGATCAGTTTTTTTGAGTGAACACATCTATTACCTTGGCTTTCTTATCTCCTGTTCCTGACAATTTTGGAGGGGGAGATTCGAAAACAAAAGGCCTAGTTTTTTTTTTTTTTCCATTTTTGTCCAATTATTTTTCAACACATTGTCTGAATGCCATATTTGCAGACATAGGAAGTAAACAGTTTTCATTTTTTCTTTGACTTGGGTAGAATTGATTTCTTATTGCCTTTTCAGTATTCTGTTGTTTCTTTTTTTAAATTTATTATTATGTTATGTTAATCACCATACATTACATCATTAGTTTTTGATGTAGTGTTCCATGATTCATTGTTTGTGCATAACACCCAGTGCTCCATGCAGAACATGCCCTCTTTAATACCCATCACCAGGCTAACCCATCCTCCCACCCCCCTCCCCTCTAGAACCCTCAGTTTGTTTTTCAGAGTCCATCGTCTCTCATGGTTCATCTCCCCCTCCGATTTCGCCCCTTCATTCTTCGCCTCCTTCTATCTTCTTTTTTTTTTTTTAACATATAATGTATTATTTGTTTCAGAGGTACAGATCTGTGATTCAACAGTCTTGCACAATTCACAGTGCTCACCATAGCACATACACTCCCCAATGTCTATCACCCAGCCACCCCATCCTTCCCACCCCCCACCACTCCAGCAACCCTCAGTTTGTTTCCTGAGATTAAGAATTCCTCATATCAGTGAGGTCATATGATACATGTCTTTCTCTGATTGACTTATTTCGCTCAGCATAACACCCTCCAGTTCTATCCACGTCATTGCAAATGGCAAGATTTCATTCCTTTTGATGACTGCATAATATTCCATTGTATATATATACCACCTCTCCTTTATCCATTCATCTGTCGATGGACATCTTGGCTCTTCCCACATTTTGGCTATTGTGGACATTGTTGCTATAAACATCGGGGTGCACGTACCCCTTCGGATCCCTACATTTGTATCTTTGGGGTAAATACCCAGTAGTGCAATTGCTGGGTTGTATGGTAGCTCTATTTTCAACTTTTTGAGGAACCTCCATACTGTTTTCCAGAGTGGCTGCACCAGCTTGCATTCCCAGCAACAGTGTAGGAGGGTTCCCCTTTCTCTGCATCCTCGCCAATATCTGTTGTTTCCTGACTTGTTAATTCTAGCCATTCTGACTGGTGTGAGGTGGTATCTCACTGAGGTTTTGATTTGGATTTCCCTGATGCCGAGTGATGTTGAGGACTTTTTTTTTTTTTTAATTTTTTTATTGTTATGTTAATCCCCATACATTACATCATTAGTTTTAGATATAGTGTTCCATGATTCATTGTTTGTGCATAACACCCAGTGCTCCATGCAGAACGTGCCCTCCTCAATACCCATCACCAGGCTAACCCATCCTCCCAACCCCCTCCCCTCTAGAACCCTCAGTTTGTTTTTCAGAGTCCATCGTCTCTCATGGTTCTTCTCCCCCTCCGATTTCCCCCCCTTCATTCTTCCCCTCCTGCTACATTCTTCTTCTTCTTTTTTTCTTTCTTAACATCTATTGCATTATTTGTTTCAGAGGTACAGATCTGTGATTCAACAGTCTTGCACAATTCACAGCGCTTACCAGAACACATACCCTCCCCAGTGTCCATCACCCAGTCACCCCATCCCTCCCACCCCACCCCCCACTCCAGCAACCCTCAGTTTGTTTCCTGAGATTAAGAATCCCTCATATCAGTGAGGTCATATGATACATGTCTTTCTCTGTTTGACTTATTTCGCTCAGCATAATACCCTCCAGTTCCATCCACGTCGTTGCAAATGGCAAGATCTCATTCCTTTTGATGGCTGCATAATATTCCATTGTATATATATACCACTTCTTCTTTATCCATTCATCTGTTGATGGACATCTTGGCTCTTTCCACAGTTTGGCTATTGTGGACATTGCTGCTATGAACATCGGGGTGCACGTAGCCTTTCGGGTCCCTACTTTTGTATCTTTGGGGTAAATACCCAGTAGTGCAATTGCTGGATCATATGGTAGCTCTATTTTCAACTTTTTGAGGAACCTCCATACTGTTTTCCAGAGTGGCTGCACCAGCTTGCATTCCCACCAACAGTGTAGGAGGGTTCCCCTTTCTCCGCATCCCCGCCAACATCTGTCATTTCCTGACTTGTTAATTTTAGCCATTCTGACTGGTGTGAGGTGGTATCTCATTGAGGTTTTGATTTGGATTTCCCTGATGCCGAGTGATATTGAACACTTTTTCATGTGTCTGTTGGCCATTTGGATGTCTTCTTTGGAAAAATGTCTGTTCATGTCTTCTGCCCATTTCTTGATTGGATTCTTTGTTCTTTGGGTGTTGAGTTTGATACGTTCTTTATAGATTTTGGATACTAGCCCTTTATCTGATATGTCATTTGCAAATATCTTCTCCCATTCTGTGGTTGTCTTTTGGTTTTGTTGACAGTTTCTTTTGTTGTGCAAATGCTTTTTATCTTGATGAAGTCCCAATAGTTCATTTTTGTCCTTGCTTCCCTTGCCTTTGGCCATGTTTCTAGGAAGAAGTTGCTGTGGCTGAGGTCGAAGAGGTTGCTGCCTGTGTTCTCCTTTAGGATTTTGATGGACTCCTGTCTCACATTTAGGTCTTTCATCCATTTTGAGTCTATTTTTGTGTGTGGTGTAAGGAAATGGTCCAGTTTCATTCTTCTGCATGTGGCTGTCCAATTTTCCCAACACCATTTGTTGAAGAGACTGTCTTTTTTCCATTGGACATTCTTTCCCGCTTTGTCGAAGATTAGTTGACCATAGAGTTGAGGGTCCATTTCTGGGCTCTCTATTCTATTCCATTGATCTATGTGTCTGTTTTTGTGCCAGTACCATACTGTCTTGATAATGACAGCTTTGTAATAGAGCTTCAAGTCCGGAATTGTGATGCAACATTCCTCTGGCTATTTGGGGTCTTTTCTGGTTCCATACAAATTTTAGGATTATTTGTTCCATTTCTTTGAAAAAAAGTTGATGGTATTTTGATGGGGATTGCATTGAATGTGTAGATTGCTCTAGGTAGCATTGACATCTTCACAATATTTGTTCTTCCAATCCATGAGCATGGCACGTTTTTCCATTTCTTTGTGTCTTCCTCAATTTCTTTCATGAGTATTTTCTAGTTTTCTGAGTACAGATTCTTTGCCTCTTTGGTTAGATTTATTCCTAGGTATCTTATGGTTTTGGGTGCCATTGTAAATGGGATCGACTCCTTAATTTCTCTTTGTTCTGTCTTGTTGTTGGTGTATAGGAATGCCACTGATTTCTGTGCATTGATTTTATATCCTGCTACTTTACTGAATTCCTGTACGAGTTCTAGCAGTTTTGGGGTGGAGTCTTTTGGGTGTTCCACATAAAGTATCATATCATCTGCAAAGAGTGAGAGTTTGACTTCTTCTTTGCCGATTCGGATGCCTTTGATTTCTTTTTGTTGTCTGATTGCTGTGGCTAGGACTTCTAATACTATATTGAATAGCAGTGGTGATAGTGGACATCCCTGCCGCGTTCCTGACCTTAGGGGGAAAGCTCTCAGTTTTTCCCCATTGAGAATGATATTCGCTATTGGTTTTTCATAGATGGCTTTTATGATATTGAGCTATGTACTTTCTATCCCTATACTCTGAGGAGTTTTTTTTTTTTTTTTTTTTTTTAAAGATTTTATTTATTTATTTGACAGAGAGAGACATAGTGAGAGAGGGAACACAAGCAGGGGGAGTGGGAGAGGGAGAAGCAGGCTCTCCGCTGAGCAGGGAGCCCGATATGGGACTCGATCCCAGGACCCTGGGATCATGACCTGAGCCGAAGGCAGACGCTTAACGACTGAGCCACCCAGACGCCCCTATACTCTGAGGAGTTTTGATCAAGAAAGGATGCTGTGCTTTGTCAAATGCTTTTTCTGCATCTATTGAGAGGATCATATGGTTCTTGTTCTTTCTTTTATCAATGTATTGTATCACATTGATTGATGTGCAGATGTTGAACCAACCTGGCAGCCCAGGGATAAATCCCACTTGGTCGTGGTGAATAATCCTTTTAATGTACTCTTGGATCCTATTGGCTATCCTATTTTGGTGAAAATTTTTGCATCCATGTTCATCAAGGATATTGGTCTGTAATTCTCCTTTTTGATGGGGTCTTTGTCTTGTTTTGGGATCAAGGTAATGGTGGCCTCATAAAACGAGTTTGGAAGTTGTCCTTCCATTTCTATTTTTTGGAACAGTTTCAGAAGAATAGGTATTAATTCTTCTTTAAATGTTTGGTAGAATTCCCCTGGGAAGCCATCTGGCTCTGGGCTTTTGTTTTTTGGGAGATTTTTGATGACTGCTTCAATTTCCTTAGTGGTTATATGTCTGTTCAGGTTTTCTATTTCTTCCTGGTTCAGTTTTGGTAGTTGATACATCTCTAGGAAAGCATCCCTTTCTTCCAGATTATCTAATTTGCTGGCATATAGCTGCTCATAATATGTTCTTATAATTGTTTGTATTCCTTTGGTGTTGGTTGTGATCTCTCCTCTTTCATTCATGATTTTGTTTATTTGGGTCATTTCTCTTTTCTTTTTGATAAGTCTGGCCAGGGATTTATCAATCTTGTTAATTCTTTCAAAGAACCAGCTCCAAGTTTCATTGATCTGTTCTACTGTTCTTTTGTTTTCTATTTCATTGATTTCTGCTCTGATCTTTATTATTTCTCTTCTCCTGCTGGGTTTAGGCTTTATTTGCTGTTTTTTCTCTAGCTCCTTTAGGTGTAGGGTTAGGTTGTGTATTTGAGACCTTTCTTGTTTCTTGAGAAAGGCTTGTATTGCTATATACTTTCCTCTTAGGACTGCCTTTGCTGCATCCCAAAGATTTTGAACCAGTTGTGTTTTCATTTTCATTTGTTTCTATGAATTTTTTTAATTCTTCTTTAATTCCCTGGTTGACCCATTCTTTCTTTAGTAGGATGTTCTTTAGCCTCCATGGACTTGAGTTCTTTCTGACTTTCCTCCTGTGATTGAGTTCTAGTTTCAAAGCATTGTGGTCTGAAAATATGCAGGGAATGATCCCAATCTTTTGGTACCGGTTGAGACCTGATTTGTGACCTAGAATGTGATCTATTCTGGAGAATGTTCCATGGGCAAGAGAAGAATGTGTATTCTGTTGTTTTGGGATGGAACGTTCTGAATATATCTGTGAAGTCCATTTGGTCCAGTGTGTCATTGAAAGTCTTTACTTCCTTGTTGATCTTTTGCTTAGATGATCTGTCCATTTCAGTGAGGGGGGTGTTAAAGTCCCCCACTATTATTGTATTGTTGTCGATGTGTTTCTTTGCTTTTGTTATTAATTGCCTTATATAATTGGCTGCTCCCATGTTAGGGGCATAGATATTTACCATTGTTAGACCTTCTTGTTGGATAGACCCTTTAAGTAGGATATAGTGTCCTTCCTCATCTCTTATTACAGTCTTTGGTTTAAAATCTAATTTGTCTGATGTAAGGATTGCCACCCCAGCTTTCTTTTGGTGTCCATTAGCATGGTAAATGGTTTTCCACCCCCTCACTTTCAATCTGGGGGTGTCTTTGGGTCTAAAATGAGTCTCTTGCAGACAGCATATTGATGGGTCTTGTTTTTTTATCCAATCTGATAGTATTCTGTTGTTTCTTAAGAGAATAGATTTCCATTTCTGAAAGTGTCTGAGAAGGTGCTTTTGAAGAAATTTTCTTTGAGAACTATAATATTGAGGTGGTATAACAATCGCATTTGTGTTCTAGCTAAACAGCATCTATAAAATAATAAGAACAGCTTTAAGAATCTTTAACTTCATATTCAACTAGCACCAAATATTCAGTTGTATTACTTTGTCCAGAGACTTTCATATTCACAGGAGACTGCTATATAGTCACAGCAGCTGCATGATTGTTTGAATCATTCCTTTTTCTGTTTAAATTTTCCTCCTGAACAAATGATTGCCATTTTATAGGCAACTCTAAATTTGTAGCAGATGATTATATTGTTTGTGAATTTTTCATGTTCTTCCCATTTCACTGTTTTTCTCTTGCATGATTCTTGGTCCCTTTAGTAAAGTTTGATTATCAAAAATAAAAAAAAATAAAATTTATTACTATCTTTTTTTTTAACTCTTGGAAGAAGAGAAGATTGCAGTAGATTATTGTGATTGTCTATGCTACTACAAATATGAAGGTTATCAAGAGTTGTCAATAAGTTTCTTATGGGGACCTAAAGAGCTAGTGTGTTATGATAAGGATGATTTGGCATATATATATATATATATATATATATATATATATATATATATATTTCTATTTTTTCCTTACAATGGATTAAAAATTACATTTGCTACTTTTATGAAATGTATAGGGTGTTCTGGCAAATTCTAAACTTGAAAAGTAAAATGATACTGACATTAGGTTTTGAAAATGAATCTCTTTTAACTATCCCTTAGGTAGGTATGGGTTTAGAAATGATATTGCTATCCCAGGCAATTATATTTCCTTGGGTCCAGTTGATTTCCAGTGGCTGCCTGGTCTTCTTCATCCTGCAGTCTGACTTGAGTCACTTCCTTCTACTTATCTAGGGTTTGTTCTTCTTTTATAAGCTGTCTCTAACTTCTGTGATCATTCTGGATTGCCTAAACCAATGCCATACTCCATTCATGGTGGGGATGTAAGATTTTCTTATTTATTTCTGTGTTTCTTCTTGGTAAGTGATGAGTTTATTATCACCAGTATTAGAATTGATAGAAATATCTGCTTCCAAGTGTTGATTCAAATAAACCTGTTTCAATTGCAAGCAACAGAAACCAACTTGACAAGCCTAAAAAAAAAAAAAAAGGAATTTATGAGAAGGGTAAAGGAAATCAAGGAGCTCCCAGATAGATGGAAAGTTTGGAGACTCAGACTTGGTAATGGATGGAAACTAGGACAACTGTTGAGATCTGGTAGCAACTATTTATTAGACAAGGTAGAGTCATTCTGTTCTGGTCATTATAGCTGGAACAAATAAGCATTATCCAGTTCTACCTTGATTAAAAGTCCTTCCTGATTATATCAAAATAGGGAAGAAGAAGTGATTTTGCACAAGGAAATTAGGTTGTCATAATCAGAGAAGGTGGAATGACTGTAAATAGTCCAAACTCAACAAATACCCAGAACAAAGATCTGTGTTTGGAAAATCATAATAGTTTTATGGTTTTTAAATTTCCTTCTGAACTGGGATTTTGGTACTCTAGACAGTGTCAGAATTTACCTAATATTATTGATTTTAAGATTACATGATTTTGCACTTCTTAAAAAAAACTTTATGCATTTGAAAGTATTCACAAGAATTGAATTTAGGTGGGTGTAGTTGGTTTAAGAATGATTTTAAATAGTTATATTGTCTTTAATTACTTAATGCCTTGAATCAAATATTCCTAGGAATATTTTAATACAAAATGATAAATTATTTTAAGAGAAATTTTTAGAGTTTTATACCCTTCTCAGAAATAATGCAGTTCTATCTATCTCATACTACTAATTCAGAAGGTCTGCCTTTTCATGCAATAAGAAAATGTGATCAGTAAAATTATTATAAATTAATAAATTCATTAGAGTTCCCTAGGAGAAATGTAGAATGTATATCTATTGACAGTCACTTATCCAGAGAATAAAAATAAAAATAGGGTCATGTCCTGTACTAAAAAAGGAATTAAAAAAAATTAGAGTAATATATGCAACATTCAAACTATTTTTGTTATTCAAAAGTTAATAACATGTTGTTTAATCAAAAAGTATAAGAATAATAACTCAATATGAACTAGTTTCAAAGTTGTAAGGGAAAGACAGAAAAACAAAACAAAGCACAGGAATAGAAACAAAGCAGAAATAGCAAAGTGAAGGAAGGGCAAATGGCCACTTCCCATAATGCCATTAACAGATCACAATGGCTTCAACTTATTCCTCTGTTCCTAAATCTGTAGGACATGCTTTCACCCTCTTCTTGCCCCTGCATTCTGAATAAGACATTTCTGTCTTGGAAGTTGCCTCTTGCTTCACCAGTTCCCTTAAATTCACAGCCATGAATTATCTCCACTTTCTCTATGTGAATCCTTTATGTCTCAGCTTTCCATATTTCTTAACACTCCCCTGAATATAGTCCAAAATCGCCTTTTTCTCTGGCCTGGCCTACTGCCAGTATTATAAGTCTCTCACTCCTACCTTCATTCCATCAACAAAACTACTCGTGGGAAATTCACTTAATTAATTATCTTCCACCTGACTTCTAAGGTTGTCATCATCAATCAATTTGTTAAATATTTATTATGTTCAGAATGAAGTGTCAAGGTCTAGCCCCACCACCCCGCTCCACAATTTCCTAATATTTGCTGACATCCAGATTTCTTATGAGAGGTGTCAACTAGTTAAGTTTATTTAACTTCTTATTACATTCCTAAATTAAACCAAGGTTCTGATCTGGTCACCCTTGAGCATGGACTCATGTTTCTCTTAGAAATGCATCAACTCTTTGAGGATCCCTGGGTACATGAGTTTATGGACTTTTTTTTTTTTTTTTAAACCATTGAGCCAGATATCCTTTGGGGTAGGGATGGAGGCAAGGATTAAGAGATAATATCTAATACTGAAAAGGAAGAAGAAGCAATCCACTCTGAGCTGCTCATGGCTCTACTGAAATGAAAAAAATGATACAAACCTTCAGAATGAATCCTTCCTTAAGGCACCACAAGAATATCACAAATGTTGTAGGATGGACACTATTTGGTATACATTTAGACAAATTCCTCTGAGAAGTCCATTTTATTTTATTTTACAGATTTATTTATTTTAGAGAGAGAAAGAGTGCGGGGGTGGGGGAGGAAAGGGCGGAGGGAGAAGGAGAGAGAATCTGGAGCAGACTCCCCTCTGAGCATGGAGCCTTATGTGGGGCTTGATGCCATGACCCTGAGATCATGATCTGAGCCGAAATCAAGAGTCGGATGCTCAACTGACTGAGCCACCCAGGCACCCCGAGAAGTTTATTTTTATATAAAAAAAATCTAAAACTAAATGTGATATTTGGATAAGGAAGGACTAATTGAATGAGGATTAAAGTATAATTAGGGCCAGAAACTTGGGAGAACCCCCTCAGTTCTGGTGGTGTGATCATAGATCAGCCACAAATATCTTCTGGCTAGGGAACTTTGCTATACCACTTTCCACTAACTCTCTTCATAGTAATTTACTGTATTTCTAATTTACCTTAAGAGCTGTATGCTCAAGCTGTGAGGCCCACTTCTTAGGACTTGACTCACTATTTATCTTACTGGTTGGATATTTTCCCTTTTGAGATGCTCACTTCTTAAAGTCTAAAAAAATAAAATTGGTGTCATTTGGTTTTATTTTCTAATTTTATTTCTGGTCCATTTCTGCCATAGGAATCAAGATTTCATTTTTATAATTTAAGCTTGACAAGGAACACTGGATCTTATTGGGAGTGTATGCTCTTCTTTAGATCCTTCATTTTTGAGGCAAAGATGCTGCATCAGTTTCTATATGGGGTCTGGTTAAGTTTGCAAAATTTCCCACTTTGTGGTTTTATCTGATTTTGTATTATTGATTGATTGATTGCCACTATGTACAGTGGCTATGGTGTTGGAATTTGTGTGTTAAATGCCCAAACCTCAGATCCCAGTGCTCTTGATCTATTCCCCTCCCTCCCTTCTTCCCCTTTTTTCTCTCCCTCCTTCCACAAATATTTGTGGAACACTTCATTTGTGTCAGGCTACACACTACTATAAGATGGTGAGCAATATAGAAAACCCCTCCTTGAAGAACTCACTATCTAATGAGAAAGATACACATTAAGTAAAATCATGCAAATAAATGAACAGTAAGAGACTATAATTAAAGCAAAACTGTTACGGGCTTAGAAGGCAAATTATAGGCCGACATTCCCTCACCATCTACAAGGTACTGAAATAGCCCAGCTCTTGTCATTCTCTGTCTTCACACAGGCTCCTTGATCTATGACCCTACAGAACTCAGCTTAAAATCATTGTCATTCAGATCATGAAGACATCCAGAACAGATAAGTCACCTCATGTCTAAGCTTTCACACTGTCCTGATTCTCTCCTTTAGCATTTACTTAAGTGGAATTAATCATTCACTGGCATAATTAAATTTAATGTCTCCTTCTCCCATTGGCCCACACCCCGTCCATCTCATTCATATATATCCCAGCAGCCTGGAAAGAAAACATGATAGTTATTTGAGAAATGTTTTTGTTCAAGCAGAGATAATAGACTATGGTGACTGTGTTCTTTCTCTAAGATAGGAAATGAAAAGAATTTTATGTATCATTGTGGTTGTTTCTCAGCATCCATTCTATCCTTTTCTTTTTATTTTTTTTAAAAAGATTTTATTTATTTGAGAGAGAGAGAAAGATCATGAGCAGGGGGGAAAGGTAGAAGGAGAAGCAGACTCCCCATTGAGCAGGGAGCCCGACGCGGGACTTGATACCGGGACTCTGGGATCATGAACTGAGCTGAAGGCAAACATTTAACCGTCTGAGCCACCCAGGCGCCCTATCCTTTTCTTTTATATAATAGGTGGTGTGAGGGTGACTCCAACTTCAAGGAAGGGGATACTTATTAATCTATGCCACTGGGTAATTTGATCACTCTTGCTGTAGTGATAGGTTCAGGATTCGGAAGGTCAGCTGGTTACTTTATGACACTCTCCTGGTCAGGGGTTGGAATGGGTTTGTGACTGAATCCAAAACAGTAAGCTTCAAGGACAGATTTGCTAGAGGCTTCAAGGACAGCTTTCTCTTTCACTGTCTGTTCTAGAATACAAGTGTGAGGCCAAGGCTGAGACACACTGAGGGGGAGGTTGAGGAAATCCTACAGGCAGAACCAGGCTGAATTGATTCTGCTGAGCCTGACCCTGACTTCTACCCATCTCTGCTTTTTCCAGTTACCTGGGAAAATAAATGGCTTTTACTGCATATGCCAGATGGAGCTGTTTTTACTCTCTATCTAAGGATCTAAGCTCTTATCTCCCATTTATACTGGTGAGATCTCTCTATCTCTGTCTCCATCTCTTTCTCTGCCCCTCCTGGCAAAGCTCCACTATCAAACAGGCAAAGAAGTGTTATTATACACTGGAAAAAAAAGACCTATAATTAAGAAATATCTATCTTCACTTAAACAGCACATATTTTAGAATACTCTCTTTTTTAATCTAGTATATTGATCAAGTTGAGTTAACTATGTTCACCAAGCACAAAGAATTAAGTTTGTTAATTTTTTCAGGGCCCATATGATTTTTTTTTACTTATTTTTGAGATTTTTTCATTGTTGTAAAATACACATACAATTTACCATTTTAGCCATTTTAAGTGTACAATTCAGTGGCATTTAGTGTATTCATAGTCTTGTGCAACATCGCCACTAACCATTCCCAGAGATTTTTTTATCATTCCAAATAGAAACTCTGTACTTTAAAAATAATAACTCCTCATTCCCTTTTCCCCTCAACTTCTAGTCTACTTTCTGTCTCTATGAATTTGCCTGTTCTAGGTGCCTCATACAAGTAGGGTCATACAGTGTTTGTTCTTTTGTGTCTGACTTATTTCATTTAGCATAGTACCTTCAAGGTTCATCCATGTTGTAGCATTTATCATAATTTAATTACTTTTAAGGCTAAATAATATATAATTATACATACATATAATTATATATATATATATATATATATATATATATATATATGCCACATATCGTGTACCCATTCATCCATCAATGGGCATTTGGGTTATTTCCACCTTTTGGCTCGTATGAATTATACTACTATGAACAGTGGTGTATAAATATCTATTTGAATACTTGCTTTCAGTTCTTTTGAGTATATACCCAGAAGTGGAATTTCTGGATCATAAGGTAATTCTATGTGTAACTTTTTGAGGAACTGCCAAATTGTTTCCCACAGTGGCTGCATCATTTTCTATTCCCACCAGCAAGGCACAAAGGGCTCCAGTTTCTCCACATTCCTCACCAACACACCCACACTTGTTATTTTCTCTCTTTTTTTAGGCTACTATGCATCCTAATGAATGTGAATTGGTATCTTATTGCTCATTGTGGTGATTTTATTTTATGAATAGATTTACCAGTTGGCTATAAAGAGGGATATTTTGTAGCATTTCAGTGTGGTCTTTTGAGCCAAAGTGCCAGGGTTCAAATTCCAACTCTGACAGCCACTAGACCTATTAGGGTAATCTTGGGATATTTATTCAACTTGTCTGTGCCTTAGTTTATTCCTATAAAAATGGGGTTAATAATAGTAGCTGATCCCGTGAGATGGTACAGATTGAATGAAAAAATTTGTTACAGTCTTGGGAGTTTCCTTTCAATATTCTGAGCTTGAGTAATATTGTTTTAAGTTAGTCCTTTAAAAAAATCCTTGTAATTTATCCAGCATTTCTTGTTGCTTGTTGTAGAAGAGGAATTCAAGTCATCTCAGTCTTTATTGTTACTGATGCCCCTTGATATATTTCCTCAATTGAAGAGCTTTCTTCACCATGCTGTGAGTCATTACCCAAGCACCAGCACTGTTAACATTTTGTATTTGTCCCTGCCAATATATATATTTTTAAATACAGTTTTTATCTCCTTGGTACTTACCCAAAGGAGTTGAAAACTTATGTCCATACAAAAACCTGCACACTAATGTTTATAGCAGCTTTATTCATAATTGCCAAAATTGGAAGCGACTAAGATGCCCTTCAGTACTTGTATGGATAAACAAACTGTAGTACATCCATACAATGAAATATTATTCAGCAATAAAAGAAATGAGCGATCAAGCCACAAAAAAACATGGAGGGAACTAAAATGCATATTGCTAAGTGTAGGAAGCCAATCTGAAAAGACTGCCGTAATGTATGATTCCAACTATATAACATCCTTGAAAAGGTAAAACTATAGAGACGAAAAAGATATGTGGTTGCCAGGGGTTGGCTGGGGGCATGAATAGGTGAACCACAGAGAATTTTTTAGGACAGTAAAAATACTCTGTATGACATTATTAAGATGGATACATGTCGTAATGCATTTGTTCAAATCCACAGAATGTACCACACCAAGAGTGAGCCATAATGTAAGCTATGGACTCTGTGTGATAATGAAGTGTCAATATAGGCTCATCAGTTGTAATAAATGTAGCACTCCGGTGGGGGATGTTGATGATGGGGAGGTTATACAACGGGGATAGGGGTATTGGGAAATCCCTGTACCTTCCCTTCGATTTTGCTGTGAGCTTAAAACTACTTTAAAAGCTTTAAGTCTTAAGAAAAAAAAAGAAAGAAAACAAAAACACCCTGTAGTTTTTATAATATAACTGCTACTATACTGTATAGAAAAATGATGTTTCCCAACAACATGATTTCGTAAGGCTTTTTACATGTTATCATGTGATCATTGTAAATATCTTTTTATTTTTATTTTTTGTAAATATCTTTTTAAATTAATGCTAATATCCCATTTGATATATGATTTAAAATATCTAACCCTTTTACAGCACCTACTGTGTTTCAGATGCTTTTCTAGACACTTTATATTTACTATTTGATTATATTTGATTAAAAAGTATGTAGTAAAAGTGACTTTTTTGGTATATGGTTCTATGAATTTTGACACATGTATAGATTTGTGTTAACTACCACCACAATCAGGATATAGAACAGTTCCATTATCCCCCCAAAACCGTCCCTTGTGCTACGCCTTTGCAGTCAAACTTCCTATTACACTCCCCACCACCCCCCAACCCGGTAACCACTGATCTACTCTCTATCGTTGCAGTTTTGTCTTTTTAAGAACATCATATATTTGGAATTATACAGTACATACTCTTTTGGGAGTGGTTTCTTTCAGTCACCATAATGCCTTATTTTAATAGCAATGCACTTTGTTGCATATATTATTGGTTTGCTCCCTTTGAATATTGGCTAGTATTCCATTGTATGGCTATACCACAATTTTTTTTAAGGATTTATTTATTTATTTTAGAGAGAGAGAGTGAGTGCCAGTGGGGGAGGGGCAGAGAAATAGGGAGAGAATGAATCTTAAGCAGGCTCCATGCTCAGCGGGGAGCCTGATGTGGGGCTCAATCCCACCACCCTGAGATCATGACCTGAGCTGAAATCAAGAGTCAGGCGCTTAGCTGACTGAGCCACCCAGGCATGCCTGCACCACAGTTTTTTTCAATCCATTCACCAGTGGAAGGACATCTGCTTATTTTCATTTTGGAAAAAGATTTCGAATAAGTTTCTATAAACATTCACATAGTTTTTTGCAACATAAATTGCCATTACTCCAGGAGTGGATTGCTAGGTCATATGATAATTGAATGTTTATATTGTAAGAAACTACCAAACTTTCCCAGAGTAGCTGTACCATTTTACATTCCCATCAGCAAAGCGTCAGAGTTCCAATTGCTCTACATACTTGCCAGTATTTAGTATTAAACATAATTTTATTTATCCTAATAGGGATGGAGTTATAGCTCAACATCATTTTAATCTGCATTTACTTAATGACAAGGGAGGTTAAACATCATTTTGTGTGCTTCTCTGCCATCTTTATGGCCTCTTTGCATTTTGCATTTATTAGCTCATGGAATTCTCACAACGATCCTATGAGGCTATAAAGTAGGTAATATTATTATCCCCAATTTACAGATAAGGAAACTGAGACACTGCAGAAGTTAAGTAATTTGCTTACA
This sequence comes from Phoca vitulina, assembly GCF_004348235.1. Lineage (NCBI taxonomy): Eukaryota > Metazoa > Chordata > Mammalia > Carnivora > Phocidae > Phoca > Phoca vitulina. The sequence continues at coordinate 19,812,106 of NW_022589736.1, forward strand.
GTTTACACTTATATAGCTAGAAAGTGTCAGAACCAAGTTTCATACCCAAGTTCCTATAAATGGACATTTAAGCTGTTTGTAATTATTTTTCTAATTATGATTATTTCTAAGAAGAATGTTATGGTCATGAAGATTTTCACGTATCAGATTATTAGGATTTATCCTAGAGGTCAACTTAGTGGATCAAAGGTTAAGAAAAATTTTCATACATGTCTGTTGATAGCTAGTGTCAAATTGTTTTTCAAAAAGGTTATACAAATTTATGCCACTCAGTATTCTATACAGTTACTTGTTCCATTTTTCTTGGGTGTCCAGTGGCCCCTAGGCCTGCTTGAAGTCCCCTTAGTCTAGGTAACTTCTTATTCTGCCTTCTTGATCTGCCTGTAAGTACAAAAACTATGAAATTGGGTGAACCAGCTTCAATTTTTCTTTCATGCTATTTTGTTTAGAATTGTTCATGAGATACTAAATAGACTCTAAATAAAAGTAAACTTTTTTTTTACACAAAATTAGGTGGGCCATGCAATAATCTCTAAGTCATATTCAGAAAAGTTCTAGAGGTCCTGTTTACCCATCAAAAAATATTTTTCCTACTGACCTGTCCAAGTACTGCCTTCTTCCCTGTCTGATCTGTAATTCCAATTGGAAGAGTTGAAATAGCAGAGGTAGGAGACATTACTAAAATTCTGTTAAATTAGTTTGTCTTGTTGGCTAATTCTACTTGAAATGGAGAACAAGAGAAAAGAGAGAACTTACCGTGAAGGGATGAGTTTTGATTGTATTTGAATGCAGATTTTCAGCCACTAATTTTGAAACTCTGAGTCAACCAAAGAGGCAGAGCCCTCAGAGTGCAGGTAAAGGATGACTATGTGGAGGGCCAGGAACTGGGTCAGAGGACAACCACCTGTTGAACAATGTGTGCCAGACCCAGACAACACTGTATTATTTTGTAAAAACGCATTATAAGCATTCAATCTGTAGATTTTCAAACTACATTATATTTTCCTCATTTTACATTACATTACTTTATATTCTTTACATTACTCTATATTCTTTCTCCTGCTAATGCAAAATATTTATTTTCATCCAATGGGTTCAATTTGGAGGCTTTCTAAGATCCTTATGGTCCCACTACCCTCTTTCAACGGTTAGCTCTCTTGATAACTATCCCTGTAGATTCTTAACTATTGTCGTGGTTCTTCCTTGAGTATTTCCAGTTTTGTGTTTTACATTTATTGTGTGCATACTGTGTACACAGCGGTTCCAGACTCTGGTGCTGGTTTAGAAAATGTATCCCATTCCAGAAATGTACCCAACGGACATAATTTGAAATAAAATAAAATCTATTTGCATAGAGTGTTTGGTTGCTAAATTATTTGTAACATAAAACCTTTGAAAAGACTAAATTAGAGACAAAGGGAAATGGTTATATAAATAGTTAAGTCAACTTGATGGAATATTTGAAAGCATTATAGAAACCTGGCAACATAAAATTATATGTAAGGTGTCACTGATAACTATAAAACTGTGTGAATATAGATGAGAATATCCAAAGGAAGACAGAAAAAAAAATGTGCACAATGTTAGGTTGGTTGTACTAGGGGTCATCACCATGTATTCTTAATTGCTATAATGTTGAAATGTTATACAGTTTAAAAAAATGAAAGGTATGATCTGTTGAGATGTGGCCTGAATCCACAAGGAGCTTGGTTTGTAGTTTAACTGCAGGAAGATAATACACTTGTACATGGAAAGATAATTGATGCTCTGAAGCTTCATATGGTTAAGATAAATGAATACCATGAACAATAAGAATTTTAGTTATAGCATTTTTCTTCGATGTTGGCATTTCCATCTCATGAGATATTGGAGAGGTGGTCAATTCAGATTCCATCAGATACAAGAAACATATTACATAAAGAATAGCATCCCTAGTGCATTACTCCTTCATTTCTAGCTCATTTAGTTTCCATCTACAAATCCATTTGGTGCTTCTATTACACAGTGAATGATTTTCCAATTTAAATCATATTCATTGATATTTTTACTTAGTTTTGTTTTATCATAAAAAGGAATACTCTTTAGGATAAGGCTTAATGTTCATTGCTAATTAATTTTTTAAAAATTCCACTTTTAGTACTTGTGAAGTTTACATTTGCATAGGGAACTGGGGACGTTGTAATTCAGTTCATCCTACTTCTGAATTATTGTGAGTAAAATATTCTTGAGAAAGTATGATTGTAATCACTTTAGAGAGGGATAATTTTAAAGTCTGCCCTTGTGACAAAGGTTGGTATCTTATGATTGCATAGGGTTAGACCAGAAGGCTAATGGATCAAGATCATAGCCTGTTTCCATGTGGCCAAGTTAGGTTTGGAAATATGCTTGTAGCTTGCACCCTGCCCATGTTTTGAGGGCCTTACCAATGTTATAGATTGAACTGTGTTATCCACATTTCGTATGTTGAAGCCCTTAACCCCCAATGTGAGGTATTTGCAGATAAGAGCTTTGGGAGATAATTAGGTTTAGATGAGGTCATGAGGGTGGGGCCCTCATGATGAGATTAGTGCCCTTCTAAGAAGATCTACCAAGAACTTGTGCTCCTACCCCATCCCCTCTTCTTGCTGAAAGTGGCCATTTACAAGTCAGAAAGAGAGCTTTCATCAGAAACTGACTATGCTGGCATCTTGATCTTGGACTTCTAGGTTCCAGAACTATGAGAAAATAAATTTCTATTGTTTAAGCCACCCAGTCATGGTACCTCATTATGGCAACCTGAGCTGATTAAGGCCCCACTTCATTGTTTGAAGGCTAGGTGTCCATCGTCATTACTGTAACTTGTCTGAGGGCTTTCTCTGAAGCATCAAAAGGCAGCTCAGTCTGCGGTCTGGAAAATGCCAAGAAATTAACCAGTGCTGTCCCCAACCTCAGCAGCTCTCAACCACTGGCTGATGGTGTCTGACTCCTGGCCTCTGGAGGGTAACTCTGCAGCTGTGTTCTCAATCATTTCTTAGGCACATCAGTAGCTGACTTAGTGACACGGCCTTTTCTGGCTGCTTCCCTTTGCTGTCACATCCTTACTCCCTGACAATAATTTCCTGTGCCTGTCGAAGTACTGGGCACTTGAATCCTGGCTCAGAATCTGCTTCCATTGGAACATAAGACATGTCGAACCCTTCTTTTGGCCACGTTGTGAAGGGATACAGCTGATTGCTATGGGGGAAATTGCAGGCATTTGGAAACAGGCACTTGGCCCTCATCAGTATTGGAAAAAGGTTTAAGTACATGCTCTAATACTGGTGGGTTAGTAGTATCTTTTTTTTTCTTTCTTCCAGAACACTCAGGCAACATGTGCATATTTATACTGAGTGTTTATATGTTTATCGTGAATATTTTATTGTTTTCCTGATCGGTCATATAATGGGCTCTCACATAATTCATCCAAGCCGGGGGGCAGGCCTTGTTCACAACTCATTACCATACTGGAAGGGGTGTTGCTTTTCCGGTTTGTCCACTCTGTGTGGTGCCATGATCCTAACTGCACTTGTTCACTGGGGATGCATATAGGGTACATATTGACCCAGTCATGCTAGTTGTTGAAATATTCAAATACTTCTCAACTGGTTGTGAGAAGGCTGCTTCCCTGATTCTTCTAAGTATCTTTCTTCCCCTATCTTTTCCCTCCAAGCTCTCTAGACCCTTCTGGCTGTTCTCATCATCCTGATCTGACAACTGAAAGAAACCCCATTTGTAATTTCAGCACTGCATATAGAATATGGTTGAGAAAAAAAAAATATGTGTTCTTTAAGAATTTTAAAGACATCTTTATAATTAATTTGAATGGCTGAGTACACTTGAAATAAGCTGTTTATTTTTATTTATCAAGTAGCTTATTTATTTACCAAGTAGTTAAAACATGAATATATATGAATGTGTCCATGTATGTAAGCATTATGTACATGCATATTTATACACATATACACTTACATATAATCATATATATAACAAATATCTTTTTTCTCTAACTTTATTGAGATATAATTGACATATGACTGTGAAAGTTTAATTTGTACATGTTGATTTGATACATTTATATATTGCAACATGATTACCACCATAGTGTTAGCTAATAGCTCCACCATGTCACATGATTACCATTTCTTTTTCTGTGGTAAGAACATTTAAGATCTACTATCTTAGCAACTTTCAAGTTTATAATATAGTATTGCTAACTATAATCACAGTGCTGTGCATTAGGTCCATAGAATGTGTTCATCTTCTAACTGGACGTTTGTACTCTTTGACCAACATCTCCCTATTTCCCCTACCTCCAGCCCCTGCTAACCACACCATTCTAATCTCTGTTTCTATGAGTTTGGCTCTTTTAGATTCCACATATAAGTGATATCATAGAGCATAGGTCTTTCTCTGACTTATTTCACTTAGCAGAATGCCCTCAAGGTCTAGCCATATTGTTGGAAGTGGCAGCATTTCCTTCTTTCTCATGGCCAGGTAATATTCCAGTGTGTGTGTGTGTGTGTGTGTGTGTGTGTGTGTGTGTGTGTGTATCACATCTTTATCCATTCATCCATTGACAGACACTTAGGTTATTTCCATATCTTGATTATTGTGAATAATGCTGCAGTAATGATGGGAATATAGCTATTTCTTCAATATAATCCATTTCCTTTGGATATGTACTCAGGAGTGGGATTGTTGGGTCAATAGCAGTTCTATTTTGAGTTTTTTGAGGAACCTCCATACTGATTTCCATAGTAGTTCTATTAATTTGCATTTCTACCAACAGTGTGCAAGGATTTCCCTTTTCTCCACATCCTCTTATCTTCGTTGAGGACAGCCTTTTTAACCATGAGAGGTGATTTCTCTTTGTGGTTTTGATTTGCATTTTTCTGATGATTAGTGATGTCAGACATCTTTTCATGTACCTGTTGGCCATTTGTAGGTATGTTTTTTTTTAAATGTCTATTTAATTCCTCTGTCCATTTTTTTTTAAATTTTTTATTTATTTATTTGACAGAGAGAGACATAGCGAGAGAGGGAACACAAGCAGGAGGAGTAGGAGAGGGAGAAGCAGGCTTCCCCGCGGTGCAGGGAGCCCGATGTGGGGCTCGATCCCAGGACCCTGGGATCACGACCTGAGCCGAAGGCAGATGCTTAACGACTGAGCCACCCAGGCGCCCTCCTCTGTCCATTTTTAAATTGGATTTTAAATTGGATTGTTAGGGAGTTATATGAGTTTTTAAAATATATTTTGGATATTAACTCCTTTATTTGATATATGGTTTGCAAATATTTTCTCCCATTCCATAGGTTGAAATTTCATTTTGTTATTTATTTTGCTGTCATATAAAATATATTTTGGATATTAACTCCTTTATTTGATATATGGTTTGCAAATATTTTCTCCCATTCCATAGGTTGAAATTTCATTTTGTTAATTATTTATTTTGCTGTGCAGAAGCTTTTTAGTTTAAAGTAGTCCTACTTATTAATTTTTACCTTTGTTGTATGTGGTTTTGTTATCATATCTAAAAAATTATTGCCAAGACCAATGTCAAAGAGTTTTTTCCCTATGTGTTCTTTTAGAAGCTTACATTTTCAGGTCTTATGTTTAAGTCTTGAATCTATTTCAAGTATTTTTGTTGTTGTTGTTTTGCTTGCTTTATATAATATATAATTTATATAATATTATTAGAAATCAAAAAGTATAGATGCCTCCAGCTTTGTTTTTCTTTCTCAGGATTGCTTTTTGTTCTTTTACATGTGGAAATCCTTTTCAAGCACTGTTTACTGAAGAGATTGTCTTTTCCATATTAAGTATGCTTGGCTCTCTTGTCAAATACTCATTGACCATAGATATGGGTTTATTTCTGGGCTCAAGATTCTGTTTTACTGATCTATGTGTCTGTTTTTATGCTAATACCATACTGTTTTGATTGCTATAGCTTTGTAATATGGTTTGAAATCAGAAAGTATGGGGCCTCCAGCCTTGTTTTTCTTTTTCAAGATTGTTTTAGCTGTTCAGGGTCCTTTGTGGTTCCATAAAAATTTTAGGATATTTTTTCTATTTCTGTGAAAAATGTCATTGGAATTTTGATAGGGATTGCATTGAACTTATAGATAGCTTTGGTAATATGGACATTTTAACAAATTAATAACCAATGGGTGATACATTATTGCCTTTGCTCTGGCTGTACCTCTGCAGCCTTCATCCTGTGACATCATCTTCTGATCCTCTTCTTCATACCATGTTGTCCTTTATTTTTGTCAATTCTTAATGCATTTACAAGAGAGCTCAGCTTTTGCTTAACATGTCTGGGCACTATAGCAGGATAGTGGGGTGGCCACACAGGGAACACAGTGCTGATCTAAGCAGGGGGTTCTCTGCAGGTTGCTAAGAGTCAGCAAACACATCTTAATTCTGATGACTTGTGATTATCTGAGCAAAGATGATTCATCATTCTTTTCTCAAAGAATCTTCTTTCTCCTTCATCAAAGTCCCTGAGAAATACCTGCAGCCTGTTATCCTACGAATTTTTTTTTCTTTAATCCAGTATGGATTTCTGTCTGCATCACTGCTCTGTTAACTGTCCAATCCATGCTATGCCAGTGGGAGGGGTCTATCAGGTTTGGGAAAAAAAAAAAAAAACAGCTTCTGAGGTTGACGATAACCTGAAAGTCTTACTTAGCACACAGAACTTATGACACCTCTTTTGTTTTAGTAGAAAATATTTGTAGTGACCTCTCTATCCCCAATACCAATGTTACTTAGGATGCTGGAAATTCTGTATTTTACATTTCCAGATAAGAGTGTTGAGACTCAATATTTTGTCTCAACAGTATACAAATGACCAAATTAATAATTGCAACAACAGCTTAAGAGCAGTATAAGAGCAGTGCTTTCTTGAGTCTGCTACATAAATGCAGACTCCTTTAACTATAGCCAAATATGGGCAATTTGTATGAAAAAGGATGATCATAGATTAAGATTTTAGAAATGATTGCTTTTTTATAAAATGTGATTTTAAAGATGCTGCTGGTAATTCAGCATCTGTTTCCATTCCAGTTAGATGTTTCTGGCTGTCTTAATTTCTCTTTATTTTTACCTCTTCAACATATTACTTTTTTCCCCTTGCTGTTGTTTTTGTTCTTTACTTTTGCACTTATCTCAGGCAAGGACACATATCTGCAGCCCTTTATTATTTGGATTACTAGAAAGCCATCTGGTAACCACAATTCTCTTCCCTTCCTTGTACTTTTTTCTATGAGATGCACAGAAGATATTTGGAATTCATGGGGAAGATCATAGGGATGATTTTTGAAGGGAGTGAATGACCTTACTCAGCTTGAGCCTCCTGGAGTTTCCAACATGGTGTCATATGGGCATAAAGTACTTGCTTTGACTAAATGCTTGAAGGAGAGAAGGACAAGACCAGTAATAAGAGTTTACATCCTTCAAATAAAAACAGGAGAAAAAGTGACAACCAAGAGTGACCACCAAAAGATGATAGAAAAAATTCATAAAAATCTATTCTTTATCATTATTGGGTTGTGCATAAAAGATTAAGTTTTCAAAAGACATTTAGATTGATATGACAGAATATGTCAATTTATATTCTATATAGAAAAATAAATACAATTTTTACATACTTAGTCTATTCATTGATGTATTAAAAATGAACTATTTACTATGTGCCAGCCATTATGATGGGTGCTGTGGATACAGTGGTAGGTAGAAATAGATACGGCTTCTGTTTTCACAGTTTATGGACTACTGAGATATAAAGAGACTAAATAATAACAAAGTGATGTTTAGCTGAGAGCTTTTCCTCTACGGTCAGTAACAAGACAGAGATGTCCATTCTCACCACTATTATTTAACATACCACTAGTAGTCCTAGCCTCAGCAATCAGACAACAAAAAGAAATAAAAGGCATCCAAATCAGCAAGGAAGAAGTCAAACTTTCACTCTTTGGAGATGACATGATATTCTATATAGAAAACCCAAAAGACTCAACCAAAAAATTGCTAGAACTGATACACAAATTCAGTAAATTTGCAGGATACAAAATCAAGTACAGAAATCTGTTGCATTTCCATATACCCATAATGAAGCAGCAGAAAGAGAAATCAAGGAATAGATCCCATTTACAATTGCACCAAAAATCATAAGATACCTAGGAAGGAACCTAACTAAAGAGATCTGTATGATGAAAACTATAGAACATTTATGAAAGAAATTGAAGGTGACACAAAGAAATGGAAAAACATTCCATACTCATGGGTTGAAAGAACAAATATTGCTAAAATGCCTATACTACCCAAAGCAATGTACAAATTTAATGCAATCCCTATCAAAATACTTTTTGGATTTTCAGATTTTTCACAATAATCCTAAAATCCTAAAATCCTAAAATTTGTTTGGAACCACAAAAGACCCCCAAATAGCCAAGGCAATCTTGAAAAAGAAAAGCAAAGCGGGAGGCATCACAATTCCAGACTTCAAGTTATATTACAAAACTGTAGTGATCAAGATAGTATGGTACTGACACAAAAACAGACAGATCAATGGAACAGAATATAAAACTCAGAAGTGAATTCACAACCAAATCATCAACTAATCTTTGACAAAGCAAGAAAGAATATCCAATGGGAAAAAGACAATCTCTTCAACAAATGGTGTTGGATAAACTGGACAGCAATATGCAGAAGAATGAAACTGGACCAGTTTCTTACACCATACACAAAAATAAATTCAAAATGGGCGAAAGACCCAAATGTGAGACAGAAAACCATAAGAATCCTAGAGGAGAACACAGGCAGTAACCTCTTTGACTTCAACTGCAACAGCTTCTTACTAGATATGTCTCCTGAGGCAAGGGAAACAAAAGCAAAAATAAACCACTGGGACTACATCAAGATAAAGAGCTTCTGCATAGTGAAGGAAACAATCAACAAAACTAAAAGGCAACCTATTGAATGGGAGAAGATATTTGCAAATGGCATATCTGATAAAAGGTTAGTATCCAAAATATATAAAGAAACTTATAAACTGAACACACCAAAAACAAATAATCCAGTTAAGAAATAGGCAGAAGACATGAATAGACATTTTTCTGAGGAAGACATACAAATGGCTAACAGACACATGAAAAGATGCTCAACATCACTCATCATTGGGGAAATACAAGTCGAAACTATAATAAGATACCATTTCACGCCAGTCAGAATGGCTAAAATGAACAACACAAGAAACGTTGGGCAAGGATGTGGAGAAAGGGGAACCCTCTTACACTGTTGGTGGGAATACAAACTGGTGCAGCCACTCTGGAAAACTGTATAGAGGTTCCTCAAGATGTTAAAAATAGAACTGCCTGTGATCCAGCAATTGCACTCCTGTGTATTTATCCAAAGGATACAAAAATACTAATTCAAAGGGATACACACACCTAAGGTTTATAGCAGCAGTATCTACTATAGCCAAATTATGGAAACACCCCAAGTGTCCATCAATTGATGAATGGATAAAGAAGAAGTGGTATATATGCACAATGGAATATTACTCAGCCATAAAAAAAAAAATGGAATCTTGCCATTTGCAACAACATGGATGGAGCTAGAGAGTATTATGCTAAGCAAATTAAGTCAGTCAGAGAAAGACAAATACTGCATGACTTCACTCATATGTGGAATTTAAGAAACAAAATAGATGAACATAGGGTGAAAAAAAGAGAGACGGCAAACTAGGAAACAGACTCTTAACTATAGAGAACAAACTGAGGGCTACAGAGGGGAGGTAGGTGGGGGGATGGGTTAAACCAGTGATGGGGATTAAGAGGGACTCTTGTGATGAGCTCTGGGTGTTGTATGTAAATGACAAATCACTAAATTCTACACCTGAAACTAATATTACACTGTATGTTAACTAACTGGAATTTAAATACAAACTTACAAAAAAAGGAAACTAAAAAGAAAGTGATGTACAGGATTCTTTTGACTGTAAGTAAAAGAAATGGAGATCAACATGGTGGAGATAAAAGTGGTAGATGTGGGTAGGAATTTTGGGTCCATATAACTGAAAGGTGTAGGTTATTTTTCAGGCATTAGGACCAGGGAACTGTCACTCAGCATTTCCCAGCTTCAGTTTCCTCTTGGGTAGCTTATTAATTATCAGGCAGGCTCTCTGCACATCTTAGCCAACAGGACTCCTTGTACTCCCAGTTTACATTGTCCTGAGCACCTGTGATCTCAGAAGGCGATAAATGCCCCTTTCTCTGTTGTGTTAGTTAAGATGACTTTATTCAGCTGGCAATTATTGGGGAAGTACTGGTTATTCAAGTCGGTGGTTGGGACAGGTGAAACTTCATCCCTGTATAAACCACTTAAAATGTATTCTCTTTTTTATGGCGAAGAAAGGAAGGATGATAGGAAGGCAAAATAATTATACATACTATAGTACAAATGCTAAGTATAAATACTATCATATGTAGTATTTACTATACTGTACTATACTATAAATATACTATAAATACTAGTGACAAATATAGAAATTAGTAATAGAAATGGAATACAATTTTTTAAAATCAAGTTAAATAAGTAAAAGCTAACAATAAAAAGGCAATAAATATTGCTAATATATGTAGAGTACTTATTATATGGATACAACAATCATCTAAATGAAGAAATACAAGCAGCATTTCTTTAGAAATCCACAAAGATCCAGATATGCTCTTGTCATTATTTATGTTAAAGAATTTATTGGAGGGGCGCCTGGGTGGCTCAGTCGTTAAGCGTCTGCCTTCGGCTCAGGTCATGATCCCAGGATCCTGGGATCAAGCCCCGCCTCAGGCTCCCTGCTCCGCGGGAAGCCTGCTTCTCCCTCTCCCACTCCCCCTGCTTGTGTTCCCTCTCTCGCTGTCTCTCTCTGTCAAATAAATAAATAAAATCTTAGGGAAAAAAAAAGAATTTATTGGAAGTTTTGGCTATGCAGTAAGTCAATAAAAAAATAAAAGCACAAATATTAGAAAGCAGGAAATGTAACTATTGCTGGGTTTGCTTGATACAATTGTCTACCTAAAAATATTTAAAATAATCTGATGAATTATTACAAGTCATTAGATCTAAAAGAAAGATTAGCAAGATGGCTGGATATAAGATTAATATAAAGAAATTAACTGTATCCTAATTCACCAGAAAAAAGTTTTTAAGCATCATTTACAATAGCAAAAAAAAATTATTAAATACATGTAAATAAATTTAACAAATGATGAGCAAGATATATAATTATAAGATTTTATTAAAGCCATTAAAGAAGACTCAACAAATGGAGAGTTATATCAAATTCATAGATGAGGAGACTTAGTATCATTAATAATTCACTTTTTCTAATTTGTTTATAGAATTCATGCAGGGCCAACAAATATCCCGACAGAGTTATTCATGGAGCTTGCCAAGTTAATTTTCTCATTTATATGGGAGAACAGAGGTTTAAGAAAAGTCAAAACACCACAAAAAAAAGAATGAAGAAGTAGTTGCCATAACATATATCAAGACTTTTATGGAGCTGTAGTAATTAAGACAGTATGGTGTTTGTGCAGAGATGGACAGATTGAATAACGTGAAAGAATAGAATGACTAGAAATGGACCGTGCATATTTGCAACTTGATTATATGGCAGAAGTGACAAAACAGATCTTTGATAAAGGAGGCACTGTTCTTTAAATGAAATTGGAAAAGCTGGTTAACATATGAAAACAAAATAAAATTAGGTCCTTACGGTGCACCACACTAAATATTTAATCCTTAATGGATTAAAGACATACTATCATAAGCAAAGTTTTTTTAAAGATTTTATTTATTTATTAGAGAGAGAAAATAAGAGCACGAGCATGGGTGGGGGAGGGGCAGAGGCAGAAGTAGACTCCCAGCTGAGGAGGGACCCCATCACTGAGCTTGATCCCAGAACTCCGAGATCATGACCTGAGCCGAAGACAGACGCTTAACAGACTGAGCCACACAGGCACTATTAAAACTTTTAGGAGAAAATATAGGAAATATCCTGCTGGTTTTAGGATTAGAAAGGATTTCTTAAGACGTGCAAAAAGCCAATGGGTTGAGAAACTATGAGTACATTTGTTATATTAAAATTAAGAACTTCTATTTACCAAAAACACCTTGAAAGACCTGAAAAGAGAGGCTACATGTAACCTAGGAAATATAATATAAATACCTCTTAACAAGATTATTTAAATAACTTCTACAAATCAATAAGAATGATAAAGAGCACAATGTAAAAGTGGGTAAAATGTATGAATAGGTATTTCACAGAAGGAGAAATTCATACTGGCAATGATTGAGAAGTCTGACAATTGACAGTGTTTGAGATACGGATTAGCTGGATCCTTTACATATTGCTGGTAGTTTATATGCTGGGAGTAAGACTGCTTAAACACTGACCATTGTATTTTAATTGCTTGCCCTAAAATATAGCAATTCCAATCCTAGCTGTATATTCAAGGGACAGTTTTATCCAGCAGCACTAAGAGAAATGAAAAGTAATGTTCCTGTTCTTAAGAGCAAAAAATAAGAAAAAACCTGAATATTCATCAAATAATGATAAATTGTGGTCAGTTTTCACTATGGGATACTTCAGCTATAAATATGTATAATAATAGATAATATTCATAGTATAATTTTGAAAAGAAAAAAACCCATCAAATCCCAGAAGACTATGTACTAGATACACAGTTCGAAAGCAGGAAACGGAAAGCAACATATTGTATTGGCATATATAGCAGGGAATGATTAACGTAAATTCAGATTAAATGTCATGAGGAGGAGGTTTGAAGGAGTAGAAACCAGGTATGAGATAAGAGAGGAGGAGTTCATAGGTAGATTTAAGTTATTCTTAATTTGCTAGTCTTTGGTTTGAGAAGTAAATTAAAATTGGCCAAGTAAGGTCATGCATAGGTTGATAATGACCAATAGTCAAGGATTGATTAATCCAATATAGTGTCGGGTTTCGGTTGCCCAACTAGAAAGAAGATAAAGTCATTCACAGAGAAACCTGAAAGAAGACCAGATGGAAAAATAAAAGGCCTGCATTGGATTTTAATCTGTGTCTTGTTCCTTTTCATTAAGCAAATTTTTGTGTATCATTTAACCAGAGTGAGTAAGGTAATAATTTTAACAGCATTCTTTTTCTTTCTGTTTCTTTGTAGTTCACATTGTCTTATCTCTTTTTCTGTGTACTATGATGTACACTGAGGACCTTTTTACTTTGTTCATACATATTTCATTTATGAGATGATCTCTATGCATAGAGTAGTGCCCAGACTGAGTTTATGCTTAGTCCACAAACTACATCAGATATATCTGAGAACTCATAGGGAATGTGTGTTAAGATCCTACTTGCCTGAGGGACTGAAATATTTTCTCAAGGAGAAATGTTCCATAAAAGAAGAGAGAATCAGGCAGAGAAGCTTGACCCAGTTGTAAATTAGGCCAATTGTCATGGGGTGGGGTGATACTAAATATAACATGGTATCTGTTAATTGAATTTCCCTTTACTGGTTTACATATATATTTTAGGGGAAGGGGAATCTGAAAATTCTGTTATAAAAGAGGAACTCTCTGTTAAGAAAAGAAGATGGTCCAAGCTGATGCATACCTATTTTCCTGGTATAAATATGGAGAAATGCCGGATACAATATGATACCATACAATAAAACCATTTTTAAAATATTACCATGCTCATGAGAAAAAAAAAGAAAGGTAGGAGACATTTCCAAATTTAAAAGACAAAAACAAAAGGAATAGTTGTGAATTATAGTTCGTGTTAAAGCAATCCTTAGGGCATTAGACAAGAATATGGGCCTTTGGGGAAGGAGGCTGTAATTTTGACCGGAATATGGGAACAGGGTTTATGGTCTTGGTCCTGCACTAAGTGGAAAGTTGCAACCAGTATTTTGTATGAAGTAGAGATACTAGAAGAGCTTTCCAGTCAATGAAGTGGAATAGAAAAACTATGGAACATGGAGCAACAGTGATTTCCCAAACTCTCAGTGGAAAAACATTACAGAATTTCCTTGAGAGAATATACCAAGATATGGAAGTGAGGTTTGATTTTATATGACATGCTTGCTGAGGAAAACCCAAGCTAAGCTATAAACAGAAATGGGGAAATATCTGAATTTCCAGAAAAAGAAGGGGGGAAAACAGTCTACATGTGAACATAATCATGAACTAGGGCACACTGGACCCATAAGCAACCTGCATTAAAGGCAATTGCACAATTAAAAAGAATTACATCCCTCAAAAGGAAGGGAACCATTAGAAGGTAAAGTCAACAGATACGATAATGGGAGAATTGACACTCTCAAAATCAGAAATAAAAATCTAAGAATATACATCTGTTTGAAATTCTTCCAGCAATAAAGAACTGAAACTATAATGAAGAATAGAACACTATGAAGAAAGAATAGACAGTATTGTTGTAAGTACCAACCGGAACTTCTAGAAATGAAAAATATACTCATTGAAATTAATAACCTGATGGTTACAGAGAATATTAGACAATGCTGTAAAGAAAGTTAGTAAACTAAAAGATGTAGCGGAAGGACTCAGAATAGACTCCAGAAAGATAAGGAAATGGAAAATAAGACAGATTAAAAAATATGAATGTTATACATAGATCACCAAATGTAATCAATTAGAAGTCTACAAAGAGAAAATAGAGAATAGGGGAGAGGCAGGACTCAAAGGGATAATGGAAATTTTCTTAAATGAAAAAAAGAAGATTCTGAACTGAAGACATTCACTGATTTTTAAATAGAAAAAAATAACACAGATCCTACCTAGATACACTGCAGTGAAACTATAGAACATTAAACACAGGAAAAAACCTTAAAGCAACCAGAGAGAAAAGACAATTATTTAAAAAGAATGACAATTAGGGGCACCTGGGTGGCTCAGTCGGTTAAGTGTCTGTCTTTGGCTCAGGTCATGATCTCAGGGTCCTAGGATCGAGTCCCACGTCAGGCTCCCTGCTCAGTGGGGAGTCTGCTTCTTCCTCTCCACCCACTTGTGCTCACTCTCTCTCTCAAATAAATAAATAAATAAACTCTTAAAAAAAAGATGACAATTATACTGATAATAGACTTTTATCTTTAGAATATTTTTGGAAGGAACAATATTTTTGGGAGTTAGAACCTAAAAGTCAAAACTCAGCTAACATAATATTTAAGAGTCAAGTAAGTAAAAAGAACTGAAGCGAGCCTGAGAATTTTTTTTTTTTTTTTAATTTCAGATAATTGCCAGAAGTGCTACTACAGACTGCCCTTCAATAAGGAGGACCTTGAGCCCAGAAATAAGAAGTGGGATTCAAGAAACAATCATGTGTAAAGACAACCGGTAAGTGTATGAGTAATTTTATCTAATCATTGACCATGACAAACAACAAGAATTACTTCAACAATAACATTAAAAGTAGTGATAACTAATTTTGAGATTAAATATTTTAAAAATAAATGAGACCAATACAAATAAGTAAATGCTCATTAAATATCAAAATGGGATTGTTTACTAACTTAAGTGATATGCAGTCTGGTCAGGAGGTTATGAAGGGGACAGGATCCAGTGGGAAAATGAGATTCAACACAGGGTATGGCTAAAAGCAATAAAGTACCTTACACTAGTTAAAACAGAGAAAATGCCAGCAAAAATTACTGAGAAAATGAAACAGTCACAGGTGAATAGTTTTAGAAATGAAAAAGGACTCATAAAGACAGAAAACTTTGAAAACTTCAAAAAGCATAAGAAAATACTATGAATACCTTTTTTCTCATAAGTTTGAATACAGATGAAATACACAATATTTTAGAAAAATATGCGTTGTAAAAACTTGTCAAGAAGAGAGAAAAAGCAGGAATAAACCAACATCTTTTTTTGGTAAAGTTTAAATTGACGCTTTGAAATGTACTCATAAGTAATATGCTTATACAAACATATCAACTGCTCCAAATAAAGTTAAAAAAATTACCAACACATTTAAAGGGCTATATTATCTTGAAAAATTATGACAAGCTGAATTATGAACTTAATAATAGCCAACAGTTATATAATATTTTTATAAACGCAACACTTTCCTAAATGCTTTACATATATTAACCCATTATAACCCTCAAAACACCTAAACATAATTCAGTAACATGTTGGAAGAACACTGGTGATCAAATAGTATTATCCCAGGAATTTAAGAGTAATTTAGCTAGAGAATCTGTCAGTATAGTTTTTTACATCAATAAATGGAGGGAGGAAAATTACATAATATTAATACATACAAAAATAGTTGACATAAATAGTTGTTGAAATTGTTTTCCACTTCCTCTGAAGTTTGTTATAGCCAAGTTCTGGGTAATAGGTTATAATCATTTTGAACACTTTTTAGGAGATAGCAGGTCCATGCCATTCTCCTTCTCTTCTTTGTTCCTTCCTTCATCCTGCTCTGCTTGGACTGTGGAGGCTGTCATCTTGGACTTTGAGAAGGAGGATCCCTGTAATGGTCAATAAGATAAAGGAGCCTGTGTGTCTAGTTCAGACACTGGGGCAGCATCTGCCTGATAACTGTTTACCACAGACAACTAAATAACTACTCAGTAGCCTGTGGGGCAATTTGTGACTTTTACGTTGTGTAGGCTGAAGGGAAAAATCAGAGGGATTAACCCCTAAGAAATGCATCTACTGAGCTGTGGTCTTACTCCTTTCTAAAGCCATCTACTCTGGGAAATAGGCATTTTCTCCTTTTATAAATACTCGAATAATGATATCAGTGGCATGCTGATAAATTTTTAACAAGTGAATTTTCAAGAAAAAAATCTGATTTCTATCATTTTCTGATTTTTGAGTTATAAATTCTGCCATGGCCAATTTCAAGCTACTATTGTGAACTTACTGATGGTGGGTTTGGGTAGAGATGCACACTTTTGAGATCCTATGAGCCAATGTGAGCCAGTCCCAGTACCCGCCTGCAATGGTAGAGGGACAGATGTGAGTGAGGGTTGAAAATGTGTGGGGTAACTTCTTTGGATTTTCTGTCCTTATGATACTATACCTTCAACTTGGAGGTCCTTTATGCAATAGATAATATACACTCTTAAGCATACATTCTTATTTCAAATTTATCTGACTTCCTTACCTATACTACTTAAATCTAAAATTATATTTTCCATTGTAATTCCCAAGATTGAATTTTCAAGGCAAAGAGAACAATTAGCACAGTTTCCCCAAACAATGAAATATGTAAAAACAAACAAACAAACAACAACAACAAAATCTACGTTTAATAACTGGTCAACTGCAGCTTAGATAAGAACCACCTACAGATTGATGACTTTCAAATGAAAGTCACTATCAATGTGGTTTTTGATTCTTTTATCTTTTACAACACTAACTCAACCCTTATCCCCATCTTGATCTTCCCTGTGGTTGGAGTTAGTGCTGTGGATTATTAGGCCAAAGTTCAGACACAAGGAACAAAGATAAAGCAACATAAATTTGAACTTTGATATGCTGCAGCTTCTCTGTGATAGAAATTGAGTTTCACTGAGTGCCAAGTGAGATGACACCAGGAAAAAAAGTATCATGTGTCAGTGGGAGGGAGAAAGGATAAGAGAAAGCTATTAAGAGACAAGAGCTATGAAGAAAATTCAAGAAAGTCTCTGAGCACCATTTCAACCAAAGGATTCTTTCTTCACATATCTTAAGGCTAATATTTCAAAGTACGATCTAGACTGGACACAAAGTAACTATTTTGATCCTTTACAAAGAAATACTTTGGTAAAAAAGAAAGGTGTAGAATTTGGACATTTTTTACTGAAAGTTAAGGTATTAAATATGTTCTCCCATTTTAAAAAATATATCTAATTAGCACAGGCAATTGGAAAAGAGTTATAGCAGGTATTAAAATGGATTTTGAGACCCAGTTTCAAGGTTCTAGTAGTTTGGTGGCTCTTCCTAGTCCTAAAATACACAGTTAAGAAAAAGTAGTATCTTTATTATGGAGAGGATTGAAGTACTTCCAAGTTGGTTACTTGGCCTTATATTTCTAGTTTCAGCTATCTGTTGATTTCTGTCTTCAATGTGGATTTAGAAGAAAGAGGCAGTAGTGGAGAAGTTCCTCACAAACAATTCCAGCTTAGCTTCCAACCTCCAAATGCAATATCATGCAAATTTCATTTGGGCCTCCAGCCCTCAGAAGTTGTCACTGTAGAGAAGCCTAAAAAAGCTCAACCAATGTCTAATTTGTGGCATGAAACAAACTATTAATACAGAAACAGGGAAAAATAGCATCTAAAAAGCGAGAGTAAGACAGCATGTCATATATTAACAAGTATGTAAATATATATTGTTCTAGTTTCCCCAAAATGGAGTTGGAATGCAAAACAATGAAAAACAAAACATAGTTTGTTCAAATCTTTAAAAAACAGCAAAGAGGAATGACAAAAAGATGGCTATAAAAGCTTTAAGAGAAGGAAATTCAGAATAAATAAAATATTGGTTTACCTAGTGGATGTAAAACAAGGGCATTATAAATATTAAAGAAGAATTCAAAAAAGTCTTGGAGAGGGGGTACAGGCAATCTTCATTATTCATAGACACCGTATTTGCAAATTTACCTGCATGCTAAAATCTATTTGTAACCCCCAAATTAATACTTAGCATGCTTTTGCAGGCATTGGGTATATGCAGATTGGCAAAAAATGTGAGTCACTTGAAGCTCATGTTCCCAGCTGAGGTTGAACAAAGTGATGCTCTGCTTTCTTGTTTCAGCTTTCATCCTGTAAACAATTTCCTTTTCATGGTCTGTTTAGTGTAGTGTTTCTTGCCTGGTGTCATTAATCATCAGGGAAATGCTAATCAAAACCACACCTGTTATAATAGCTATAGTAAAAAAATTACAAAAGAAAACAAATGTTGGCAAGGATGTGTAAAACTTAGAACCCTTGTATGCTGTTGGTGGAAATGTAAAATGGTACAGCTGCCGGGGAATACGATATGGAGATTCCACATTTTTGTGTTTTGTTAGTGATTTTGTTGTTAAAATTGTCTCCAAGGATAGTGCTTAAGTGCTGGCCAGTGTACCTAAGTGCAAGATGGCAGTGGTGTGTCTTATGGAAAAAATACATGTGCTAGATAAGCTTCATTCAGGCATGAGTTCTAGTGCTTTTGGCTGTGAGTTCCATGTTAATGGATCAACAATATATGTAACAATATATATGAGGGATCAAAAAAAGTAGGGGGTATTTAAACAGAAACACACATAGAACAAGACAATATGTTGATTGGTTGAGACTCACAAGAACCAAATCATGAGTTCCTCTTAGAAGCAAAGTTATTTTATAGAACATAACTACAATGAATAATGAGAATTAACTCTATATGATATGTTATAAAAGGAAGCTTAGGGTGATTGAAAGATGCATCCACAACATTTTAAGATTGTTAATTCAGAGGACTGTGTCACGGTGTCACATGAAGTCACTTGGAATCAGTCAGAAAGAAAAAATAGACTGAGTGGGCCAGTCTGATGCGGTAGGTCAAGTCTTTTGTTTTCAAATGATTATTTCGAAAGACATGGTCAAAAGAGCCTAGAGTCTTATTTGAATAATAGTAATGCATGGAAGTCACATGTAAGGGTGACTTTGTATGGGTCATGAAATTGGAAAGGGCTTTGGAAACTACTCCTCTTTCTAAAGATCTGACAAGAGGGGTGCCATTTGTCCCCTGGATTATCAGATGCTGTCATTTGTCCCCTGGATGAGATGCTGGGATTTTTCTTTCCCTAGATATCGGTCCAATGTTTTAACTATTGCACAATCTTATAAGATAAACAATTTGACCATGCCTTATTGTAAAATTTGAGGTGATATTTGCAATTATTTCTTCAAATACAGTTGAAGAACATAGAGAATATATGGTACTTTGATGTTTTGTAAAAGAAAACTATTGATTAACTATTTTTTAAAAGTGGAAATATGCTCTTAAATCAGTGTGTCATTAATATTTGGTCCAAAAAATGAATTTACTATGCCATTTAAAGCTGACATAGTATAACACTAAGTTCTTAGCTTTAAGAATCAGAGCTTCAAAATGCATCTATTTGTATCAGGAAATTTAGTACACTAGAATACACCATGAATACAATATATCAATGATTATTGTTATATCATTATCATAATGAAGAACTTCATCTGTGCCTTTCAAACTTACAATAGCATGGGGAGGGGAGTGGTGCACAGAAATTATGTTTTATTTATTTTTTTTAAGATTTTATTTATTTATTTGAGGGGGGAGGGGCAGAGGGAGAAGCAGACTCCCTGCTGAGCAGGAGCCTGACATGGGGCTCGATCCCAGGACCCTGAGATCATGACATGAGCCGCAGGCAGATGCTTAACTGCCTGAGCCACCCAGGTGCCCCAGAAATTATGTTTTAGATGAAACTGTAAATCAAGGAGATTATTAGCCCTCTCTGGCACAGCACTGACGAAAGTCTAACAGGGAAGAATGTCTTTTTTTTTTAAATTTAAGGAGCAAATTGGAAGTTGTAGTTAGGGAGAAAATGAATGAAAGAGCAGACAGGGACTTTAATAGATGATATTTGGTTTTGCCAGCCAGTATCCATTTATTTTTCTTTGGGATGAATACTCTAGTTTTCTTCTAGAGACCAATACAGTCCTCTCTAGAAAAAAAAATTCACTGTATTTTCCTTTACACTAAATACTCTGTTCACCAAATGTGTGGGGTTTTTCTCACACTGACCTTTTTTTCAATACCAGCTGGGTGTCCTACAGTTCATTTCAGCTGTGACACTATGAAGAGTTGGAGTTGGATCGCACAAGTTAAGGGCTCAGTCTCAAAAGTCTACGCCAACTCTCAATGCCAGTTTCAAGTCTCAGGTTGTTACCTATACTTCTGACCAAGTGGCTATCAATTGAAAGTCTTGGGAACCTTGAGTTTGGTAATTTGCTAGAATGGCTCCCGGAACTCAGGTAAATATTTACTTATAGGTTACCAGTTTATTATAAAGAATATAATAAAGAATACAGATGAACAGTCAGATGAAGAGATACATAGGCTAAGATCCCAAAGGGTCTTAAGCATGGGATCTTCTGTCCCTGTGGAGTTGGGGTGCACCTCCCTCCAGGTATGTGGATTGGTTTACTAAGCTGATGGCTCTCTAAACTCCATACTTTGGGGATTTTTATGGACGCTTCATTATGTAGGCATGATTAATTATTAACTCAACTTCCTGCCCTCCTCTTCTTTCTGGAAATGGGGGGTAGGGCTAAAATTCCTAAGCTTCTAGTAATGGAGTGGTCTCTCTGGTGACCAGCACCCATGCAAGAGCCCACTGAAAATCACCTTATTAGAACAAAAGAACTTCTCATACCAAAGAAATCCCAAGAGATTTAGGAGTTCTGCTATCTCTTAGGAAATTAAAAGGGTTTTAGGAGCATTGTGTCAGGAAACAGGACCAAGAACAAAATATTAGCAGGAACCCAGAGCAGAGACCAATATGTATATTTCTTTTTATTTCACACTCCAATTCTTGGTAGACCTGTAACTCAGTCTTCGCCCCTCCAAGTAACACATTTCACCAGCCACAAGGATTAATGATGGACTTGAAACCAACCAGAGCCAAGGGCATGCCTGGTGGGACTGTCTCTTAAGAGCCAGTTATAAAATCTGATAATGAAACCAACAGAGAGAAGGTGGTGGAGCTGAGAGAAGGAAACTGAATCCTATGACAGTGCTTCATACTCTGGACTGGACTTTTCAGCTGTATAGTAACTTCCTTTTTTAAAAAATGCTGATTTTACTCAGGTTTTTTACTCTTACAGCTAAAAGCGTCCTAATCGCTACAGGTACTAAACTATTGCAAGTCCCAAATTTCAGAACCAATGAATACTTTAGCATTCAATCTCCCATTTTACCTTGTTTAGCTAATACAGAGACAAGTGGGCAGTAATTTATTTTCGAAGGAGGAAGACACTTGGAATCCTTCCTGACCTTGGGAAGAGTTTAACCTTGGGCCCATGGAGGCTCACTACACATAGAACATTACCAAGGAGATGTTCAAATACTACTTCAATATTAGCTTTAACATTTTTTTTCCTGGTTGTTTACATGTCTGTTTAAGGCTGAAAATATTTTAAATAGGATACAATACTTCTCACGTTGTTTTAGAATATTTTGACTGCAAAAGCACATCAGATACATTTCCATTGTGTTTTAAGAATTCTTTGCTATTTTGATTAAAAAATGTTGACATCTCCATTCATTAAAAGTTAAAACAGTTTGATTGATTCAGCCATAAAATATATGGGCCAAATTCAAATGATCACGTCTACAATATCACATTAGTTGTCTCAGTAGGAAGGTTCAGATATAATTGCTCATGGGTTCTAAGATGCTTTATATAAGAAAGGTAAACCTTGTGTACCATAAAAGATTTCATGCACAACTCTGCCAAATTGGTTCTGCTTTTTCAGCTCTGGTATTTGTAAGAAGAATGTAATATAGCATTAGGTAATCTTCCTGGTAGGGCATATACTTTATAGTTGGGTTACCAATCAAAATGATTGAATCAATACATCCAGATCTTATTTGATAAAGATGATAAGCAGCCTTGTGCCTTTGAGAGAGATTTTGTAAATTTGACCTTTAATGTAAAAAAGGAAATTGTGCATCTTTGATTTTTAGAATTCACCTTGTCATAAAGCAGTCAGGGCTGTCTATGTGTCATTAGTTTTAGCACAAAATTCATTTTCAAAAATATAACTCTGTAAATACAGAAAAAAGAAAAATATGTTTTAAAAGTCACTTAGAATATGGGCAAGTGCAAGAAATGGAAACTACTTGGTTACCAGGGAGCCATCTCTTTCTTAAAAGATCATTCTATCATGTAATTCACAGATATTCATCAGCTTTTAAGGATATGCTGCTTCTTAAAGGTTGGAGTACAGAGATAAAGATTAGCTACATTACACCAATAAAAAAAATATAAGGACAATGCTTAGATGGTTCCTAAAAACAACCTGTTAACTCAGCAAAAGTGAACTCTGGAAAACAGCTCAAAAAATGAATTCAATGGTTTATTTCTTTGCAGATTCTTAATTCTTTGCCAGTGGAATGAAATAAATTTTATCTGTGGACACATGGACACAGAATAAATAATGGAATTGAGAGAGAACATAGAAAGAATTTGGCCCAGCTTCTCATCTTAGAGACAGGAAATGAAGCTCATTTGAAATAGACTGAAAACCTATTTGAATGAAATAGGTTTTGAATGAAATGAAAAAGATCATTAAGCATTTAAATTGTTCTCTTTACTTCTTTTATTTAAATTTAATTTTTTACATTAAAGAAATAGCTGGACATAATTTAAAATTCAAGTAGGACCATGAGGATTGTAATTTTAAAAAGCAGCTCCCTGTCCCAGTCCTCTGATAATATTTTAATATGTAGTATTGATAATATGTAAATATTATTGATAAGTGAACTACATTGCATTCAGTGATAATATTTGCTTTGATGTACAGTCTTGTTTTCCTTGGAAGAAGCTGCCTTTTTTGTGTTGGTTTTGGCCTCTCAAGTTAATCAAACCCATCAGTTATGAGTCCTAACTCTTACTGGTTTCCCTTGGGGACATCAGTCCTAGAGATGAGAGATTTTTACCTGTTTCCTCTAATGTAGACTGCTGCTCTCTAGATCTGCTCCACAGTTATCATGTATGAGATGGTGACATTGTGCTTCTTTCTTGTGTAGACTACTGCTTCCTGGTCCCATGTCTTCTTTCTTGGCTGTCCTCTGCTTTTGGTAAAGCATATCCTTTCCATGCTTCTTGAGGAGGGTTACTTTGGAAGCAAAGTTTTTGTGACCTTGTTTGAAAATATTCATATTCTCCCCTTAACTTTGAATGTTTAGGATCATACAGATTCTAGGTGAAAAAATTATTTTCATTTCATAATTTTAAAGCAATGATAGAATTACTTTTACCATCTAGGGTTGCCGGGGAGAAGCCCTTGTGGCTTCCAATCCTGTGTGTGTGTGTGTGTGTGTGTGTGTGTGTGTATCTTCTTCTGAAGACACATAGGATCCTCTTATATCAATGGTATTCTGGAAATTTGTTCTTTTTTCTTTTTTTTTTTTTTCTGTGAACACATCCTCATATAATTACCCTTTTCTGGGAGGGAGTGGTAAGAGCTTTTAAAATATATTCTTTTACCTTTCAAGTATACAATACAAGACTGTATTGCTGTACAGTAGATTGGCAGAAGTTATTCATTTTATAACTGGAAGTTTGTACCTTTTGACCACCTTTATTCTTAGTCTATGTGTGACCTTAAAGCTGAAGTGAACCTCTTGTAGGCAGCTTGTCTTTGGGTCTTTTTAATCCATTTAGCTATTCTAGGCCTTTTGATTGGAGAATTCTAATCCATTTACATTCAAAATAATTATGGATAGGCAAGGACTTACTATTGCCATTTTGTTAATTTTTTTCTGACTGTTTTATAGATACTATGTTCCTTGCTTTCTCTTTTGCTGTATTTCTTATGATTGATGACATTGCAGTGGTATGTGTTGACACCTTTATCATGATATTTTGTGTATCTACTGAAGGTTGTTTCTTTGTGACCATGAGACTTACATCGAATACCTTATAACATCCTATTTTAAGCTGATAATAACTTAAATTTATAGCATAACGAAACTTTAAACTTTTATTTCTCTCCCCTCACATTTTAGGTTATCAGTGTTCTAATTTATATTTTTTATATCATGCATCCAATAACAAATTATTGTTGTTCGTTCATTTTTTAAAAGATTTATTTATATATTTTAGAAAGGAAGAGAGCGAGCAGGGGGAGGGGAGAGAGAGAAGCAGACTCCCCGCTGAGCATGGAGCCTAACTTGGGAATTGAACCTATAACCCTGAGATTATGACTTGAGCCAAAATCAAGAGTCAGACACTTAACTAACTGAGCCACCCAGGTGCCCCTGTTGCTAGTTCTTTTTTTTTTTTTTTTAACTTTTTTTTTTTTTTTAAAGATTTTATTTATTTATTTGAGACAGAGAGAATGAGAGAGAGAGAGAGAGCACATGAGATGGGGGAGGGTCAGAGGGAGAAGCAGGCTCCCTGCCGAGCAGGGAGCCCGATGCGGGACTCGATCCAGGGACTCCAGGATCATGACCTGAGCCGAAGGCAGTCGCTTAACCAACTGAGCCACCCAGGCGCCCTTTTTTTTAACTTTTAAACTAGAGTTTTAAGTGGTTCACATACTATCATTACAATATTAGAAAACCAGACTTTGACCACATCTACCTTTACTGATGAAATATACACATTCATATGTGTTTATGACATTTATTAGCATCCTTTCATTTCAGTTTGTAGAATGCTCATTAGCATTTCTTGTGAGGCTGATTCAGTGGTGATGAACTCCCTGATTTTGTTTGTTTGGGAAAGTCTTTCTTTCTACTCCGTTTCTGAATGACAGGCTTTACCAGATATAGTATTCTTGGTTGAGTTTTGTTTGTTTAACAGTTTGAATACATCTTCCCATTGTCTCCTGGCCTGTGAAATTACCACTGAGAAACTGCTGATAATCTTGTGTGTGTGTTGGGTGGGGAGGGCTCCCTTGTATGTGACAAGTTGCTTTTCTACTGTTGCTTTAAAAATTTCTTTGTCTTTGATTTTTTTTTTTAAACAATTTAATTATAATGTGTCTTAGTGTAGAACTTTTCAAGTTCAACCTATTTGGGATCCCTTTAGCCTCATGAATCTGGGTGTCCATTTCTCACGTCAAGTTTGGAAAATTTTTGTTCATTATTTATTTAAATATGCCTTCTATCCCTTTCTCTTTCTCATCTCGGATGTCCATAATGCATATAATGTCAAAGGATCTCTCTTCAAGTTCACTGATTTCTTTCTTCTGGTGATGATGAATCTGATTGAGTCTGATGTTGAAACTGTCTACTGAATTCTTTTTTTAGTTGATAAATTTGGCATGTATCATTGTGTAAATTTAGGGTGTACAATGTGTTACTTGTGTTACTTTGATACATTTACATATTGTAATAAAGTGGCTGTTGTACTATATTGAATTCTTCAGTTCAACCATTATATTTATCTCTCAGATTCTTTTTATGATGGTTTTTTAAAAAATGTTTTATTTATTTATTCATTAGAGTCAGAGAGAGAGAGAGAGAGAGGCAGAGGCAGAGGGAGAAGCAGGCCCCCCACTGAGCAGGGAGCCTGATGCGGGGCTTGATCCCAGGACCCTGGGATCATGACCTGAGCCGAAGGCAGATGCTTAACCATCTGAGCCACTCAGGTGCCCCTTTACGATGGTTTTTATTTCCTTGTTGAACTTCTCATTTTGTGCATGCATTATTTTCCTAATTTGTTTCATTGTCTGTGTGTTCTTATAGTTCACTGAACTTCTTTAAAAGAATTATTCTGAAATTTTTTTGGAGAGTTTATAGATTTTTATATCTTTAGGGTTAGTCATTGGAGCTTTGTTAGTTAGTTACCTTTGGTGGTGTTATGTTTACCTGATTCTTTATGATCCTTGTATATGCATTGGTATCTGTGCATTTGAATAAGTGGTCTCCTCTTCCAGACTTTATAGGTTCATTTCAGTAGGGAAAGACCTTTACCATTAGCTCAGCTTGGCATACTGGATGGGTCATCTAGTAGCATCTGTGAGCGGGTGAGTCTTGCTATCAGGGTCTCTAGTTGGGCAAGATCACTGCCTGTGCTCTAATTGTGAGGGCTCGGGGTGCCTATAGGTGATCTCTTTGCTTGGGTGGGCCTGTTGACTGGGCCCTTTTTTCAAGTAAGTCTTTTGGGTGGGATCCCTGATTAGGACCCCTGTTGGCTATTTTCCACAGTCAGATGGGGCCTTGGCTGGGTTCTGCAATCACCTCTGGTTGGGCAGGTTTGTAGGCTGTGTTCTCTGGCAGGGTGGTGCCACTGGATGTGTTTCACAGTTGGGTAGGGCTGAGGGTCATGATCCATAATCACTCCTGGGTGGGTGGGGTCTTAGGGTGTATTCCCTGACTGGATGGTTCCACTGGCTTGACTTGATGTTCAGGCAGGGATGTAGGCTGGGTTTCATGGTCAGATGTAGCCTCAGGCTGTGCTCCAGAGTTGGCCAGGGATACAGGCTGGGCTTTGCAATTGAGTAGGCCATTGGTTGTGTTCTGTCTTTGGTTGAAGTCACTGTTCAAGCTCTTTGGTTGGGGAGGGCCTATAATTGTACCCGAGTTGGGTGGGGCTGGAGACTGTGTTAAACAATTGGGCAGAGCCATATGCTAGGCTCTGCTGCTTGATGAGATTGTAGGCTGGGCTCTGAGTCTATGTGGTACCATTGCCACTACAAAAACAAGTGCTCAAAATGAAGACAACATCATCGGGGGGACCCACAATGGGTTTGTAACCAAAGTGAGAAATAATCCTGTGTTGTTATAAGCCATGGGATCTTGGGGTAGTTTGTTACTATCATGTAACTTAATAAAAGTTGAGTGATGCAGAGTTCTGTTATTGCCTGAATGTAGTCTAGAAGTATGACCCTTTTTATTTTAATAAATTTAGTTCCTTTTTAAAAGTAGAAGCTAAATACATATTTTTGATTGAATTGCGACTTTGTGAATTATGTCATTTTTAGTGAGTTTTGTTCTACGTAAGAGAAAACCATCTCAAACTTGCTTAAACAGTGAGGAGAGATCACTGGTTTACACATCAGTAAATACAAAGGTGAAAGAGTCTTTGAGCCTCGTTTGACGTAATGGCTCATTTAGTTCATCAAGGATTGAGTTCATCTATGTCTCTCTGTACTGCCTTTGACAGTGTCAGCTTTTTTCTAATCTGTTCCTATTTAAGTATTGATGCTGCCAACCATTCCCAGGTTTACATGTTTTCTGGTCAACACTAGGAAGAGAGTGCCCTTCTAGAAACGCTCAGAAGAGTAAGTAAACATCTTTCTTAGAAGCCACAATAAATTTATTGCATCTTAGTGACAGGAAGTGAGTCACCTATCTGTTTCTGAATTAATAATTGTAACCTATTCACCTCAGCCTCAAGCACAGATTGAACTGCTTGAGCAAGGTGTGGTTAAGCCACCCCTAAAGGGCTGGGGAAGTGAGTTTGCCAAAGCAATGAATAATTAGATGTGCTAGGCAAAATTGCAGTGAACACTATGCATTAACCCGGCTTTTTTTTTTTTTTTTAATCAATCCTTGTACTTAAATATGTGACAGTGTATCAGATGATTTGTGCTTTTGATCTTTGCTGAATATTCCTATACATTTGGCATAATCCAAGAGAAGTAGTAATTGAAGAAATGATGGCAAACACACAGCACATTTCACATGGCCACTAGATTCATCCAATCTAGTTTTGCAAATTACCATCTGACAAGTTCCTTACCACACTTAACATGGTCAAATATGCCAAATCTTTGATATGTTTCCAGATTTTATGCTCTCATGCTCTCCTTCTCCCTTCATCTCTCCCTCTCTCTTTTTCTCTCTCTGATATATAGATATATCTACATAATTTCTCTCTCTCTCAAAGAGTTAAATGCTTAAAATGTTAAGCTTTGTGTATCTGCTTCCTTTTCTTTTTTTCATAAGCACTAAATTCCTCTTGTTTTCTTGAAAATATCTTCATGCTTATCAAGATTCATTTCATAGCATATTGGATTTCTGGGAAAGTAGTTGGTCTAACATTAAACCTCAAAATAAATAATCTTCATAATTTTAATGAAACATTCTTGATTTTATCTTCTTTGGTGGATTATAGCAAGAGTAATATAAATACTTGGGCTTGTTTTAGCATTATTTTCTTGTAACTATTAATTGGTATTTGAAGCATAATACCAATTTGGCCATGAAAATCCATTTAAAATCTCGATTTTTCTTCTTCCTTATTTATCTAATTCTCAGACAGAGATGGTCTAAAGATTTTGCTGAGACACCATTTTACTTTGAATAATTTATAATCAATGTGATTTTTCTGGTTGTGCTAGATGACTGATCATTTATTCATTACATGTCTGGGTGTTTTATATGTCAAAATAGAATTTTAATGGGCATTAAATCAATTAGAATACATTTGACAATCATTGCAGATTAACTGTATGTGGAGGTCTAAACCTTATTTATTTTGATAAATGTGGCTGATACATACAGCACTGAGAACAGCTGAGAATCCCATTAAAATGAGGGAAAACATTACAGTGAGAACTTTCCTACTCTGTTATACATGGAGTCCCTTTAATGCATCCTAGATTTTTGTAAAGTTCTTATTTGGTAAGTGAATAGATGGATTATAAACCAGCAGTTTCTTAGTGAAAATGCCTGTGCAATATTTAAAGCAAATCAACCTGTAATTGATATTTGCATTTTAAATAAAATGTATGTGTTGTAAGGGAGTTGCATTAATTTTCCAATCATTAAATTGTAAACTTCTTCAGTTGGTTGTTTTCCTCTTTTTAATCCTTCGTTCACAGTGAATCCTTCAGAAAGATGCCCAGGGGAAATCAAAGATGGTGAAACCCAAGTACAGAGCTCAGCAGCAAAGAGACAGAGGACGAATATCAGTTCAAGTGCTTGGCTAAAAATGAAGTTTTTGATTGATGCAGTCACATATTTTTCAGGATTAATCAGGACCAAAGCCAGGGTGGCCAAAGGAAGCATTTGTCTATAGTGGGGAATAGAGGACTTGCCCTGTTGCCTAAAAGTTTATCATTAGAGCTTTATTCCAGGAAGAGAAAGATAAGGGAGTGCATATATCCTAATGGTGTGAAGGGAAAAGCAATTACTTTTGATCAGGCAGAACTAAATTTTAATCCAATTGTACCTCTGAGTAGTTTCCTGTAATTCCTGGGCAATTATCTCACCAATTAAAGACTTGGCTTCACCACTGGAATAAATATCTAGTTCACTGGCTAGTGGGGAGAATAATGTTAAATGAGTTAACATGTGCAGAAGTGATCAGGCACCATGGCTACCACATGGAAAGGACTTGGTGACTGCCTGGGTCCTTGACTCCCTTCCTTCTTTACCCACCATTTTTCTCCTTCCTTTTGCGGAAAAGGAAGTGGGAGGGCCCCTGAGGTTAACATAGCTACGATTTAGTTGAAGACTAGTTCACAATGGGGCAACTCCTTCTAAAAAGTACAGTGAAACATGGAAGGTGTCCCATTTTTTAAACATTAGGATATAGGCTTCTCACATCACAAAATGTTTTTAAGAATTAGGCAAATTATTATGCACAAAACTCTAATGTGCTAAAAAAGAGAAAAAGCCCTTTGGAATCAGAGACATCTGACCTCAAATATCACTAGTCCTGGAGTTATGGGGACAGTCTTTATCTTCTCCAACTTCAGTTCCTCTTCTTTAAATTGTGACGACAAATGTGTGTGAGGTGCTTTTGTGAATTTATGCAGCACTGAGCTCGGCACTTAGTAGGCTCTCAGCGGATTTTGCATCTTGGGACCCCATTATCACAAATAAAGTGGAGCTGGTTGAACTGTGTCAGATGTTAATCCGGTAACTGTCAGCTGAAAGAATTTAAAAAGTTGGCTGCGTGCAGGTCTTGCTTGGCGGATCCCTGAGCTACAGCTGTCACTGATAATTGCTTAACAGCTCAGTTAGTACAATGGCAAGTTGTTGGCTCTCAGATGACTTGTGTATTTGGGAAGAGACTTCAAATCATTTCAGAGAATGTACCTGAATTTCAATGCATTCTAAGAGGTGTGTCAAGCACTTTGATGACCTTGGGTTTAAACTTTTATTCAAATTATTTGATGTAACTGTTCCTCTCTCTGTGAAAAACTTTTATACAGGATGTAATGAATCATTTTGACAGTCAAAACACACAGTGGCAATTGTATTCTGTGTTCCATCAGTCAGGAGAGCAGTAAGAGTTTATTGCTGCACTTAAAATATCTAATCCTAGACATAACCATTAAATTAGTTTCAAATGTTTTAAATTCAGAATATATGGAATATAATTGGCCATGCTTAAAGAACTCAGCTGCTGCCAGCAACTGATATATAAATTTAGCAGTGGGGACCAAGATTGGGGATTATAGGTGAAGTGGTTAAAATATGCATATAGAAAGGGTATTAGCAGTGGCTGTGAAATTAGCTTTGGCCTGGATGTGGCATGTTGAGGGAAAGGGGCTTTCTTGAGCCCGAAGCAGGACTTAATACCTTTCTCTCCTCCCAGTAGTTAAGTTTTCAATATCCCTCATGAATAATTATGCTTAGGAGGATAAATCTGTTTCAAAGACTGCAGTTTCAAATGTTTCCTGATTTTGCCCATAGGTTTACTGTTTATAGTTTCTGAGATGTAAGCATAGATCTTTCAGTTGAAGTAGATTCTTAGTTCTGCCCTAATAGACCCTGAACTTCCGAGTCAGAGTTGAGGAGAATCCAATGAAAATTTTCTTTTTTTTTTTTTTAAAGATTTTATTTATTTATTCATGAGAGACAGAGGCAGAGGGAGAAGCAGGCTCCCAAGGAGCAGGGAGCCCGATGTGGGACTCGATCCCAGGACCCTGGGATCATGACCTGAGCCGAAGGCAGACGCTTAACGACTGAGCCCAGGCGCCCCACCAATGAAAATTTTCTTATCCATCTGCCCCTACTCGTTAAAGTACAGAGCGGGGATTCTCAAACTATAGGTGTGTTGATATCACCTGGAGGGCTTGTTAAACTGGATTGTTGGGCTCCATCTCCAGAGACTGGGAATCTGTATTTTTGTAAAGGTTCCAGGTGAGACTAATGTTGCTAGCCTGGGGATCCCACTTTGAGAATCACTGGTACAGAGGAAGTGCTTCTTCAGGTGGGATGCTTTATGTTACAAATAACGGAACTCTTGACTTCAGTGGTTCAAACAATAGAAATTATCTTGCATAACAAGAAATCCAGAAATAAAAGACCCTGAGTTGGTTCAGTGGCACAAGGTCATCAAGGGCCCACACTCTTTTCCTCCTTCTGTGACAGTGAGTGTTGGTTATGTCTTCCTGATATCACCAGATATTACTTCTACCTATAGCTGGATAGCTGTGGCAGCTCTAAACATTAGGTACCAGCACAAGAGCCCTCAGGAGCAGGAAAATGGAGGGATAGAAGATATTTTTTAGTATCTACTATGGGAACACTCTTAGCCAAAAAGGAAGAAGGGAAAAGACTAAAATGACCAGTGATAAGTAACCAGCAACCATCAAGGGCATGCTTGCAAGTGATATTAGGAAAAGGTCCTCTAGCTTTTGTTTTCCACAAGGTATTTGAAATGACACAAAAGCATTGATTGCTGTTATCATCCTGGTGGCTCCCACCCTCCCTCGCTTCCTCCCACCCTCCCACCCTTCCTACCTTCTTGCTTGCCTGCCTGTCTGCCTGTCTGCCTGCCTTTCTTTCTTTTTGGCTTTCTGTTACTCCGAATTCTCTCCATGATAACCTCTTGCTTCCACCATCTCTTAATACTGTTTTCATCTAACTTCCTTCTTCCCATGAATGAAGAATTTAAAATTACATTTTGGATGATGAATAATTGCGGCCTGAAATTGGACAGTCATATGCCTTTTCTTTGCTTTCCATGGAACAGATTTGGATTTCCTTCTCTTTCTTGCCGTTTTAGATTGCCCACTTTCATTCTCTTTTGGGAGGAGCTTTTAGAGGAGACAATAAAAGCTTGGTTTGCCTTGTAGAGTCCCACTCTTAAGAACTGGAAAGCCCCAAAGCCCGCCAGAGCTGATGTTGAAGACTTAGGGGGAACCTTGATGGATGTTTAGAACCCCCAGGATTTTACCTTGCCCTCCTAGGATGGAGGGCATCCCCAAATGTCCTCTTCCCACAGTCTTTCCCATTTCCATAAGAGGTAACTCTGTACCTCTTTATACTTGTCAGGGCAATATCTGTTGATTTCTTGATTTCAGAAATAATTCTTTAGCACAACTGGGCAGCTTTAACTTAAGAATATGCCCCCACTGTGACCATTTCTCACAACTTTCATAGTTACAACACGGGTGGTACGAACCAACAATCTCTTATCTAGGTTTTCTTTCATCTGGATGTTCTCCCTGCTCCTGCCTTGGCCTTCTTAAATTTATTCCCAACAAAGGAGCCAGAATATTTCTATTAAAATGTAAATAAGATTATGTCACTACTCTGTTTAATACCCTTCAATGGCTTCACATCTCATTACAAATGAGAGCCAAAATTGTTACAATGGCCTACAAGGTTCCTTAGTGATCTGCTTTGCTCCCCACCTTGTTGCCCTTTGAACATGCCAGGTATGCTCCCACTTTGGGGCCTTTGCTTTTCCTGTTCCCTCTCATGACCTATTTCTTACTTTTGTTCAGGCCTTCCTCAGATATCACCTTCTTACTGGGTGCTTTATCATTCTATTAAAATTGCATCACCAGTCCTTGTTCCTGACTGTTTCCCCTCTGTTCACTCTTCCTTTACAGCACATATGACCACCTGTTATATTTTATCTTTTACTTATTCGTTGCTTATTTATTTACTATTTTATTTATTTTTTATCTTCCTCTGCTACAATGGGATCTCCATGACAGTAGCGATCAATGTTTCTTTTATTAATTGCTCTTTTATCAGAGGAGCACCTAGTTCACAGAAATCACTAATATTTGTTGCATGAATGGATGAATGAATCATTCATTATACAGTAATTTACAATCAATATCATAATAAATATAAAACATATACAAAGCAAAGACAATAGTGTAATGGACCCCTTGTACCAGTCACCAGTTTCAACCATGATCCTCATGCTGCCATTCTACTATCAACTAGCCCGTCTATCTCCTACTCAATAATAATTCAGTGGGGATGTAATTATGCCTTTTTTTTCCAGGTAAAATTACATATATTAAAATACATAAATCTTATCTGTACAGTTTTTTGACAAATGTATATACCTAAGTAAACCACACCTGTATCATGATATGAACCATTGTCACCTGCCCAGAAAGTCCAGTCCTATCCCCTCCAAGGTAATCTGCTCCTGACACCATCACCTACATCCCAACCCAGCTAATGACTGCTCTGCTTTTTTCCCACCTTAACTTTGGTTTCACCTGTTCTAGAACATCAGCTATAAATTAAAGCATGCAATAGGAACTCTTCATTTTTTTCCTGCCTTCTTTCACTCAGAAAAATGTCTGTGAGGTTCGCTCATGTTTTTGCATGCATTAGTAGTAAGTTCTTCTTTCTGTTGAGTAGTATTTCACTGTATGACTATATGGCAATTTATCATTCCATTCTCCCAATGATGGACATTTGCCCTTGTTTTGTGGCTCAGGACATGGTCTGTCTAGCTGTATGTTTCATGAGCAATTGAAAGGAATTTGTTTTTGGTTATTGTTCAAAAGCTGCTACATACATTCTTCTATAAGTCTTTTTGGTTTTGTTTTTGGACATCTATTTTTCACGTTTTTTTTTGGAAAATACTTAGGGGTCAAATTGTTAGGCCAAAGTATTGGTATATGTTTAACTCTGTAACAAATGCCAAACATATCTCCACATAGTTTACCACTTTATATTTCCATTAATGATGCTTTATGGTCTTAATTTCCAGTTCCTTGATGGCAAATGATATTGAACATTTTTTCATATGCTTACTAGCTATTCATTTGTTAAGTGTCTATTGTGTATTCTTTATATAGTCTGAATAAAAGACTGTGGTCAGCTACCTGTTTTGTGAATACTTTTTTCCTGGCTATTTCTGTTTCTGTCTAATCTATGTTTAATTTCAGTCTGCAAAGACATTTTTTCTATGTTTTTTTTTTTTAGAAGATTTATTTATTTATTTATTTTAGAGAGAGAGAGAGAGTGTGGGGGAGAGGGGTAGAGTGACAGAGAGAGATAGTCTCAAGCAGACTCCATGCTGAGCATGGAGCTTGAGTCCGGACTCAATTTCACAACCCTATGATCACAACCTGAGCTGAAATCAAGAGTCTGATGCTTAACCAACTACGCCACCCCAGGTGCCCCTGTTTTCTTTCTTTTGTTTTTTAAATCTTTTAAAACAAGATTTTATTTATTTATTTATTTATTATTTATTTATTTATTTAGAGAGTGAAAAAGGTGGGTGCATACACTGCACTGAGCGTGGAGCCCAATGCGGGGCTCGATCTCAGGCTGGCTCATTCGGAGGAACATGTGACTCTTGGTCTTGGGGTTATGAGTTAGAGCCCCACGTGAGGTGTAGAGATTACTTCAATAAATAAATTAAAAAAAATGAGATCAAGTTGGTTGGTAGTCTAACAGTTCTATCAATTACTGAGGAAGGATACAAAAATATCCAGCTTTGATGTTAGATTTATCTAGTTTGCCTTTTAGTTTCATTAGTTTTTACTTCATTTAATTTGATGCTTTGTAGTTAGATACACACACATTAATGAGTGTTATGTCTTCATGGTGTATTAACTCTTCTTTGTGATGAAAAGTATTATTTTGATAATACTTCTTTTCTTGATGTCTATTTTATTTGATGTTAAAATAGTGACTCCAGGTTTTTTATGATTATGTTTTTCATGGTATATCTTTTTTCATCCCTTTTCTTTCATCTTAATCATGTCTTTAAAGTATACTTTTAAAGACATATCATAGGGCTCTGCTTTTTTATCTATTTTTGACAATTTTTGCCTTTTGGGGGGAAGTTTAGCCCATTTAAAATAAATATAATTGTTGATATGGTTGGGTTTAAATCTACTGTTTTATTAATTGTTTTCTATTTATCTCATCTCTCTTTTGTTTCTTTTCTTCCTTTTTCCTACTTTAGGGCAAACCAACTATTTTTAAATATTCTATTTTGATACTTATATTTACAGCTTTGCTCTTTTCCTTTGAAAATCTTTCAGTGGTAATCTAGGAATTGCAATTTTTATATTTAATAAAAATCTACGTAGAAGTTATTATTGTACTAATCCAAAAAAAAAAAATGGGAATCTTCTGCCAGTATAATATCATTTGCTCCACTGTTTCTTGTACCACTGTAGCATATACGTTACAACTACATACATTCTAAACTCTACAATATAGTGTTATGATTTTTGTTTTAAACTATTATATAACATAAAGAAATTACGATATTTTTGTGATCAATTATATTTTATATTTTATGATGGATTAAACACAGCCACAGATACTTATTCTTGCTACTGCTTCTGTTGACATGTGGAGTCTAATGTCCTATCCTCCTGGCTTGGGGCTGACTTTAGTACTTGCTCAATAAAATGTAGCAAAAGTAATGTCCTTAGTTTTCCAATGCTAGCTCACAAAAAGCTTCCACTGGTGTTTGTTGAAACATTCTCTCTTGTAATCTGCTGTGAGGAGCCCAAATGAGATGGAGAGGTCTCACGTCAGCTCCTCACCAGCAGCCACACCAACTGCCAGCTGTGGAGTGAGCCATCTTGGCAATCTTGCCAGTTGTGTTCTTAGATGAGTCCAGCCTCAGCCATCATCTGACTGCAGCCACATAAAAGATCCCGAGTAAGTGTTTCCCAGCTGATCCCAATAAACCTACAGGACCATGAGAGAGAAATAAACGTTTTTCTAATATTTTAAGCTACTAAATTTTGGGGTGGTTTGTTAGGCTGTAATAGAAAGTGTACTCATAGTCTCGTCATTTCCTCCACCAGTTATCACTTGGTGTCATTTGCCTTCAGCCTGAGGAAATTCTATCAGCATTTCTTGTGATGTTTTTACATTTTATTAATAATCTGAAATGTCTGTGTTTCACCTTTATTTTTAAAGAGTGGTTTTATTGGATATAGAATTATTAGGTTGACAGTTTTCTTTTTTTCTCAGCACTTAAATAATGTTGTTCCATTGTCTTTTAGCCTTTGTTGTCATTAAGCAATAATTTTTATTTTTTATTTTATTTTTTTAAAGATTTTATTTTTTATTTGAGAGAGAGAATAAGCGGGGGCGGGGAGGAGCAGAGG
The DNA here is from genome assembly GCF_004348235.1 of Phoca vitulina. Lineage (NCBI taxonomy): Eukaryota > Metazoa > Chordata > Mammalia > Carnivora > Phocidae > Phoca > Phoca vitulina. Next base: position 19,849,177 of record NW_022589736.1, read on the forward strand.
GAGAGGGAGAAGTAGACTCCCTGCTGAGCAGGGAGCCCAACACAGGGCTTGATCCCAGGACCCTGAGATCATGACCTGAGCCAAAGGCAGATGTTTAACTGACTGAGCCACCCAGGAGCCCCTAATCAATAATTTTTAAACATTTTTCCCATGCTACTTTTAGAATCTCTCTCTTATTCATTTATTTTAGCTCTTTGATTCTGTTGTGCTTTTTTTATATTTATCCTGCTTGGGACATGGTGAGTTTCTTGGATCTATAAATTGGCATCTTTCCTCAAATTTGGGGAGTTTGGGGCCATTGTTTTTCAGTTTTGGACATTATTTTGGACATTATCCTGAAGCTCAGAGATTTGTTCCTTAGCTGTGTCCAGTCTATCAGTGAGTGTACTAAAGGTATTCTTTTATTTCTGTTACAGTGTTTTTGATCTCTAACATTTCTTTTTGATTCTTTCTTAGAATCTCCATCTCTCTGCTTACATTTTCAATCTGTTCTTTCATGCTGTTTACTTTCTCCATTAGAGCCCTAAGCATGTTATTCCTATCATTTTTAATTCACAGTCTGATTAATCTAACATTCCTGCCATATCTGACTTTGGTTCTGATGCTTACTCAGTCTCTTTAAGCTGTGTTTTTTTTGCCTTTTAATATACCTTATAATTCTTTCCTGATAGCCAGATATGATGTATTGGGTAAAAAGAACCATAGTAAATAGGCCCTTAGTAATGTGGTGGTGAGGTGTCAGGGGAAGGGAGCATCTTACAGCCTATGATTAGGTCTGTCTCTTAGTGACCCTGTGCCCTGGGCTGAGAACTTTTTAATTGCTTCTTAGTTTTTGTGGGGTTTTGTTGTTGTTGTTGTTTGTTTTTTATAACCCTTTTAGGTGGTGCAGGGATGACTGGAGGGGACTAAAATTAGGTGTTTCCCTTGCCCTGAGTTTATTTGACTCTGCTAAAACCCCAATAGTTTAGGCTCTGACAAAATAGTTTCTTTTGAAGGCAGGCCTTGTTAAGAACAGAATGTGTTGGCATGTATCTCCCCCTCCCCCTACCAGAAAGCTCAAAGGCATTTTTCTCTTATCTTCACTGTGAGAACCTGGAAGAGCCCCTGAAGGTCAGACTCAGGTAAATGTGAGTCCCCACCCTGCCCATAATGATTGAAGTCCCCCTGCAGCTTTTAACTCTTATACGTATGCACACTGAGCCTCTAACAATTTCGGAATGAGTTAGAGACGTGTAGACCAAGACTAGATTGGTAGGAGGTCTGGTTTTATTCCAATATGATTAAAAGTCCTTGGAAGGTTTAAATCAAGAATGACTGGATCTAACTTAAAAGTTTCAAAGATTTTTCTGACCAATTTGTTGTGACAGGAATGTGGTGTAATGGGTGGGACAAACATAGAGGTTGGAGAACCAACTGGGAGGCTGTTGCAGTCATCCAAAATGAGAGCTAATAGGCTCTGAGAATCAGTTATGTGGCTAATCTCTATCTTGGAACTAGCCCAGAATATTTCTAAGAGCAGGAGAGACAAATTCTGGACTATTCAGTGGTCTCTGAGGGCAATATATCACTATTCTCCAATCTAAGTCCTGAAATAAATATTGCATGCTGGAAAGTAATGTCTTTATATTTAGTTTTATTTTCATCAACTCTGTGGTTCAGCTGAAAGAATTATTTGTCACTTCCTGAACTTGTCTCATAGTTCTCAATTCTGTACTTCTACACATGACATTTCTTCCTGTTTGAAATATATTTTCCTTATATATTTAAACAATTGTTTTTGAGATCTTATTCAAATACTACCAAGGACATTTTTTTCTCTCACCTCTGATGCAGTTTTATTATTATATTTTTCAAGGTATATTCTCTATCCTAGTTTATACTAAATTGTTATTTCACCTTGTCAAGTATCATGAATAACCTGAGAATTTATCCTAATCATATGCTAACAAGTTAGCGATTCACAATTTCATGGGTGTTGGCAGAAGACACGAGACTCCTGAGTCAGAGACAAAAGATTTCAGTACTGTGGCATAGCAGGAAGCATGAGCTTCATGTTTTTTTTTTTTTTTTTTTTTTTCTTGTTCTCTGAGTGCCATGGGAATAACACAGAAGCCCAGGGGAGACTGTTTACTCAGCGGCTTTGTGCCACGGTTGAGGAACTTCAAACTTAGGAAATTTGATTATTTTCTAAAGGGCTGCAAATAAATCTTCTAGATTTTTTCTTGGGAAGGAGACATTCTTTGTATATATAGTGGTGTTACAATCAGCAAACTTGCCCTCTGCTCTGCCTTGTAAGGGCGTTCACTCTACAAATATCCTTGAAAACATAGTCTGGAACAAAAAGGCAGTTCATGCTTCTGCTCACAGGATGTGTGGAATCACGAGGCTGATGGAATATTGTCTCTTAATGTCATTAGTGCAAGGACCAAGTACCATATATACTATTATAGACTGAATGTTTGTGCCCTTCTTAACATTTATATGTTGAAATCTTTTTTTTTTAAGATTTTATTTATTTATTTGACAGAGAGAGACACAGTGAGAGAGGGAACACAAGCAGGGGGAGTGGGAGAGGGAGAAGCAGGCTTCCCACGGAGCAGGGAGCCCGATGCGGGTCTTGATCCCAGGACCCTGAGATCATGACCTGAGCTGAAGGCAGACGCTTAATGACTGAGCCACCCAGGTACCCCTTATATGTTGAAATCTTAGACCCCAATGTGATACTATTGGAATATGGGGTGTTGGAATGTAATTAGGACATTAGGGTAGAAGCCTCACAAATGGGGTTAGTGCCTATTTATAAAAAAGAGACATTATAGCGCTTGCTTCCTCTTTCTGCTCTCTGCCATGTGAGGACACTGCAAGAAGACACTATCTGCATAGTGGGAAGAGGGCCTTCACCAGGAACCTGGCCTTGCTACCACTGAGCTGATTTCTAGCCTCAAAAAATGTGAGAAATAAATGCCTGTTGTTTAAGCCACCCAGTCTATATTTTTGTTATATCGCTCTGAACTGATTCAGACATATGCCTGTTTCACATATGCCTATATCCCTAGCCCAGTGCCTGTATACTTAGGGTTTCAGGATAATATCTATTGAATAAATGAAATACCTGATTACATTGCTTTTTCCTATTATCTGCATCTACCCAAATCTACTAATATGGATTAATACCAATTTAGTATATTTATTTTTTTAAACTTTGTTTTTAAATATTTTGTTTAAGAGCTATAATGCTGTTGAGACATTTTTAAGACTATAGATTGTGGGAAAAATTAATGTGTCAGATATTTACTAAAATGTTGCTCATTTAAGGCACGAGATATACAACTGAGAGGTTTACTTTAATCAGAAGCAAGGAGTTCTTGGAAAAGACAATTAAGGAATGTTTCTTGGCTAAGGGTAAATGTGTAAGCAGAGGAAAGAGAATTCTTTAGCCAGAGAGCAAGCAGGTACAGTTGTTTATAAAGAGAACCCCCAAATTCTTGGGTTCCTAGTCTCAGCAGATGATGAAGCTATGAAGCTTTGCCCGGCGGTTTCTATAAGAAGAGCACCATTGGGTTGTTTTGTTTTGTTTTGTTTTTCATGGTAATTCTTGATGGTGAGAGATTGCCCAGGACATTTCAGGACACTTAGATTCCTCAGTCTCAGGCCTTATGTGCCAGCAAAACTCTCCAGGTACTGTTCATTTTATATATTTGTCAAAAAATACCCCACAGCCAAAACAAAATAAAACAAAACAATATGCCCTAAGGGGATGGTATCGTCCCTTGTAAAGAACTACTGGGTGAGATGTAAAGGTCTCACATGAATATGTCAAGAGCAAGATAAATTCTAAGGCTGTGTGATGACAGCTACCAAAATTGTGGATGCTGGCTTCCTGGGCAGAATATTATTCTCCTTGTGGTGACGCCCACAGGTACTATTAAAATTCTACACAGATGCTTACTTCTCCATGAAACCACTGAATTCTCTATATCTGATTTATACTTTCCTAATCCAACAGCTTTTATTCATTTGTTCAAAATGTTTGTTAAGCCACTACTATGTGCCAGATACTGTTTCTGGGTGTTGAGATAGGGCACTGAATAAAAACATGCCTCTGGTATCACAAAGTTTACCTTCTATTAAGAGGAGATAGATAATAAAAGTATGCAATAAAATGGGTAATTTCATGTGTAACAAGTCCTTAAGGAATAAGGGGCTGAGATAGTGCCTTGAGGAGGGGTTAAGGAGAGGCTACCTTCATCTCAGGGAAGTTCTCAGAGGAGGGGATCTGAAAGATGATAAAAGGCTGGGCTTGGGAAGAGCTGGTGAGAGTAAGTTTTTTATTTTATTTTATTTTATTTTATTCAGATTTTATTTATTTATTTGTCAGAGAAAGAGAGAGAGAGAGCACAAGCTGGGGAAGTGGCAGGCAGAGGGAGAAGCAGGCTTCTCGCTGAGCAAGGAGGCCGATGTGGGGCTCCATCCCAGGACCCAGGGATCATGACCTGAGCGAAGGCAGATGCTTAACCGACTGAGCCACCCGGGCGTCCCTGGGAGTGTGTTTTAAAGGGAAGGAAGAGCAAAGATGCTGAGAGAAAAATGAGTGTTTATTTTTTGTACTAACTAATCATTTGGCATGTAATTGAGTATTATCTCATGACACCTTTCATTATCATAGTAGTGATGGTTATCATTTGTGAAACTTTACAGGGACTTCCCATGGGTCAGTTCATTTAATCCCCACAATAACTCTATAGGCATATATGATTACTAACTTAAAGATGTGACAACTCTGTCTTGGAGATGTTCAGTTACTTGAAGAATTATATTCAAAACTAGGTCACTTTATTCAGTTCTGACTCTGTCTGACCTATTAATGTGTTCTGTGATTCCATCCTACCTTCTTAAGTAGATTGTGAATTTTATAAAAAGTGATGTATGAGTCAGCTTGGGATACCATAACAAAATACCACAGGCTGTGTGGCTTAAACAACATATTTTATTTTCTCACAGTTCTGGAGGATGGAAGTTCAAGATCAAGATGATGTCTGATTTGTTTCCTGGTGAGGGCCCTCTTGGCTGGCTACCTTCTCACTGTGTCCTTATAAGGTGGGGAGAGAGAGGGAGAGCTCTGGTCTATCCTCCTCATTTTATAAGGACATTAATCCCATCATGGGGGCCCTACCCTCATGATCTCATCTAAACTTAACCCCCAAAGGCCCCACTTCCAAATATTATCTCATTAGGGGTTAGGGCTTAACATAGGAATGTTCTGGAGACACATTTAGTCCATAACAGATGGGAACCATGCATTGTATATATTGGGTATCCTCTAAAATACTTAACAACAAATGTTAAAACAGTATCACTGGAATTAAAGCTTAACTATTTTGCCTACCTAATTCCTACTTGATTTTCAGGTTTCAGGTTAAGCTGTTAGCTTCCCAGGAAGCCCTGGGTTGGCTGCCTCTCCCAAATGCTTCCATAGTACTCTATTTATCTATTAGTGGTTTCCTATGTGTTCTTCCTGATTTTGTGAGCTCCTTGAAAACCATCATCATCATATTCCCAGTGTGTGGTGGTGCAGTATCTGATACACAGTAGCTGCTCAGTAGTTGTTTAATTAAATTAATTTATGATCCTTGGCAAGTTAAAAGCTCTCTGAACCTTAGTTTCCTCATTTATAAAGTATAGATAATTCATTGCATTTGGTTAAGAGAATTCAGTGGGATAAGGCTGGGAAGGTGGCAGAGTAGGAGAACCCTAAGCTCACCTCCTCCCATGGATACAACTAGATAACACTCACATCAGTATAAATAAACCAGAAAACAACCTGAAGACTGGCCTAACAAACTCCACAACTAAAGCTAGAGAAGAGGCCACATGGAAAAAAGTAGGGAGGGCGGAGACGTGGTTTGGGAACAAAACAGACCACCCGTGATAGGGAAGGAGCCAGCAGCATGTAGAAGAGCAAGAAACACTATCACATTCCAGGGCAGCCTGCATGGCTTTGAAAGCAGGAGGGGCGGAATTTTGTGAGTTCTTACAAACAATAGTACTTAAAGCCTGGGATTTAAAAAAAATCAGCAGGCTCAGCTCTGGGAGATAGCTTGTGGGGATATATCATAAAAGCAGCAGTTTGACACATGTCTGTGGCACATGGGAGAGATAGTTATTTACTCATCTTGGTAGAGCTGGAGACGCAGGGATTGTGGGGAGACGCCTCCAGGAACAAAGGAGCTGGCAGGTGCCATTTCCTTGCCCCACACCTCCATCATTAATGCATGGTCACCTGTGGGGACTAGCGTGGTGCTGATACCCACTACCTAATTGCATATATCCAGCTTCACCACCCCGCACTTAGGCAGATCTTTCCCAGTCATGCTTGTCTCAGTCCCAGCACTGTGGGTATCTCCTCCGCCACTGCCCAGAAGACCAGCATAAACCCCACCAACACCACTTCTCTGACTCATGCATTTTGAGGGCCCTTGATTTCAGTGGCGGCAGCCACAGGTCTCATTTCACAAGCAGACCAGCATACACCTTGTTAAAATGCACCCCACCTGGCCAGGGACCAAACCCTGCCCACAACAGGCAAAGAGAACTTCTGCAGACAACTGGACTGAAGGAAAAAGTGGCCAGAACATAACAGCAGGGCATAGGCATCATACATGGGAGATACTACCTGAAGTGCCAGGTCCTGGCGAACAGGGGACACTATACTGCATTATAGGACCTTTTCTTCATAAGGCCATTACCTTCAAGAGCAGGAGAGGTAGTTGACTCTCCTAACATACAGAAACAGACACAGGGAGGTAGACAAAATGAGGAGACTGAGGAATATGCCCTAAATGAAAGAACAGGACAAAACCACAGCAAGAGACCTAAGTGAAACAGATATAAATAATACACCAGATAGAGAATTTAAAGTAATGATCATAAAGATACTCACTGGACTCGAGAAAAGAGTGGAGGACATCAGTGAGAACCTTAACAAAGAGATAAAAATAAAGAACAAATCAGAGATGAAGAATACAATAAACAAAATTAAAAATACACTTGATGGAATAAATGGCAGGTTAGAGGAAGCAGAGGAATGAGTTAATGACCTGGAAGACAGAGTAATGGAAAGTAATGAAGCTGAGCAGGTGAGGGAGAAAAAAATTATGCAAACTGAGACTAGACCTTGGGAACTCAGTGACTCCAACAAGCATAATAACATTTGCATCTATATAGGGATTTCAGAAGAAGAAGAAGAGAGAAAAGGGAGCAGTTTATTTATTTAAAGTAATAATAGCTGAAAACTTCTCTAATCTGGGGAAGAAACATATCCAGGTGCAGGAGGCAGGAGGCACGGAGATCTGCCAATAAAATCAATCCAAGGAGGTCCACACCAAGACACATAGTAATTAAAATGGCAAAAAGTAGTGGAAAATAAATTTTAAAAGCAGCAAGAGAAAAGAAGACAGTTACATAGAAGGGGACACCCCATAAGGCTATCAGTAGATATTTCAGTAAAAACTTTCCAGGGCAAGAGGGAGTGGCATGATATATTCAAAGTGCTGAGAGGGAAAAATCTGCAGCCAAGAATTCTCTATCCAGTAAGGCTATCACTCAGAATAGAAGGAGAGAGAAAAACTTCCTCAGACAAACAAAAACTAAAGAAATTCATGACCATTAAACTAGCCCTACAAGAAATACTAAAGGGGACACTTTGAGTGGAAAGGAAAGACCATAAGTGAGAGTATGAAAGGTAAGAATGATAAAAATAGTAAAAATAAGTATATCTGTAAAAATCAGTAAAGGGACTCACAAAATAAAAGGATGTAAAATATGACACTATATACCTAAAATGTGAGGGGGGGAGTAGTAAAGAATTGGTTCAAACTTAAGCAACCATCAGCTTAATATAGACTGCTATATGCAGAAGATGTTATATATAAACCTAATGGTAATCACAAAGCAAAATCCAGTAATAGATATGCAAAGATTAAGGAGAAAGGAATCCAAGTGTATCATTAAAGAAAGCCAGGAAATCATGAAAGAGAGCAAGAGAAGAAAGGATCAGAGAAAATCTATAGAAACAGCCACATAGCAAGTAACAAAATGACAATAAATACACATCTGTCAATAATTACTTTGAGTGTAAATGGCCTAAATGATCCAATCAAAAGACATAGGGTGTCAGAATGGATAAAAAACCAAGACCCATCTATATGCTGCCTACAAGAGACTCATTACAGACCTTAAGACACCTGCAGATTGAAAATGAGGGGGTGGAGAAATACCATGAAAATGGATGTCAAAAGAAATTTGGGGCAGCAATACTTACACTGGTCAAAATAGAATTTAAAACAAAGACTGTAACAAGAGACAAAGAAGGGCATTATGTAATAATAAAAGGGACAATCCAACAAGAAGATATAACAATTATAAATATTTAGGCACCCAACAACAGAGTATAAATACATAAAACAGTTGACAAACATAAAGGAACTAATCCATAATAATACAATAATAATATGTATTTAATAATATGGGACTTTATCACTCCACTGATATCAATTGACAGATCATTCAAACAGAAAAATCAATAAGGAAACAGTGGCTTTGAATGACACACTTGAATAGATGGATTTAATAGATATATTCAGAACATTCCATCCTAAAACAGCAGAATACACATTCTTTTCAATTGCACATGGCACATTCTCTAGAATGGATCACATATTAGGTCACAAAGCCGGCCTCAACAAATACAGAAAGATCAAAGTCATAACATGCATCTTTTCTGACCACCATGCTATGAAACTAGAAATCAACCACAAGAAGAAATCTGGAAAGACCACAAATACATAGAGGTTAAATAACATGCTAGTAGACAATGAATGGGTCAACCAAGAAATTAAAGAAGAAATAAAAAATTACATGAAAACAAATGAAAATGAAAACACAATGGTCCAAAATCTTTGGGATGCAGCAAAAGTGGTTTGAAGAGGGAAGTTTATAGCAATACAGGCCTATCTCAAGAAGCAAGAAAAAAAATTTCAAATAAACAACCTAACCTTACACCTAAAGGAGCTAAAAAATAACAGCAAACAAAACCTAAAACCAACAAAAGGGTGGAAATAATAAAGATTAGAGCATAAATAAATGATATAGAAACTAAAAAACAATAGAATAGAGCAATGAAACCAAGAGCTGGTTCTTTGAAAAGACCAACAAAATTGATAAACCTCTAGCCAGACTCCCCACCCCCCCCAAAAAAGCCAGAGAGGACTCAAATAAAGAAAATCTCTAATGAAAGAGGGAAAATATCAACCAAGACCACACAAATACAAACAATTATAACAGAATATTATGAAAAATTATATGCCAACAAATTGGACAAACAAGAAGAAATGGATAAATTCCTAGAAATGTATAATCTGCCAAAACTGAAGCAGGAAGAAATAGACAATTTGAACAGACCAATTATCAGCAAAGAAATTGAATCAGTGGTCAGAAAACTCCCAACGAACAAAAGTCCAGGACCTGATGGCTTCACAGGCAAATGCTACTAAATATTTAAAGAAGAGGTAATACCTATTCTTCTCAAGCTATTCTGAAAAACAGAAGATGGAGGAAAACTTCCAAGTTCATTCTATGAGGCCAGTATTATTCTAATACCAAAACCAGATACTGACACTACAAAAAAAAAAAAGAAAAAAAAGAAAAAAAGAACTACAGGCCAATATCTCTAATGAACATAGATGCAAAAATTCTCAACAAAATACTAGCAAACCAAATCTAACCATACATTTAAAAAAATCACTCACCATGATTAGTGTGCTTTTATTTCTGGGTTGCAGGGGTGGTTCAATATTTGCAAATCAATCAATGTGATACGTCACATAAATAAGAGAAAGGATTAACATATGATCATTTCAATAGATGCAGAAAAAACTTTTGACGAAGTACAACATCCATTCATGATAAAAAACCTTCAACAGAGTAGGTTTAGAGGAAACATATTTCAACCTAGTAAAGCCCTTATATGAAAAATGCACAGCAAACATCATCCTCAATAGGGAGAAAATGAGAGCTTTTTCCCTAAGTCAGGAACAAGACATGAATGTCCATGCTCACCACTTCTATTCAACATAGCACTGGAAGTCCTAGCCACAGCAATCAGACAACTAAAAGAAATAAAAGGCATCCAAACCAGTATGGAAGAAGTAAAATTTCCACTATTGCAGATGACATGATATTATATATAGAAAACCATAAAGATTCCACCAAAAAAACTATTAGAACTTGCAAACAATGAATCATGGAACACTACATCAAAAACTAATGATGTAATGTATGGTGATTAACATAACATAATAATAAAAAAAACTATTAGAACTGATAAGTGAATTTGGTAAAGTTAAAGGATACAAAATCAACATACAGAAATCTGTTGTATTTCTATACTAATAATGAAACAGCAGAAAGAGAAATTAAGAAAACAATCCCATTTACAATTGCATCAAAAATAATAAAATAACTAGGAATAAACTTAGCCAAAAAAGTGAAAGACCTGTACTCTGAAAACTATAAAATATTGATGAAAGAAATTGAAGATGAGACAAAGAAATGGAAAGATATTCTACACTCATGGATTGGAAGAACAAATATTGTTAAAATATCTATACTATCCCAAACAATCTACAGATTTAATTCAATCCCTACCAAAACACCAACAGCATTTTTCACAGAACTAGAACAAACAATCCTAAAATTTATGGGGAACCACAATATAACCTGAATAGCCAAAGCACTCTTGAAAAAGAAAAACAACACTAGAGGTATCACAATTCCAGACTTCAAGTTATATTACAAAGCTGTAGTAAACAAAACAGTATGGTACTGGCACAAAAATAGACACAAAGGTCAACAGAACAGAGTAGAAAACCCAGAAATAAACCCACAATTATGCGGTCAGTTAATCTTTGACAAAGCAGGAAAGAATATGTAATATAAAAATAGACAGTCTCTTCAACATACGGTGTTTGGGGAAACTGGACACCTACACGCAAAAAAAAATGAAACTGGACCACTTTCTTACACCATCCACAAAAGTAAACTTAAAAAGGTTCATGTACCTAGGGCGCCTGGGTGGCTCAGTTGGTTAAGCGACTGCCTTCGGCTCAGGTCATGATCCCGGAGTCCCGGGATCGAGTCCCACATCGGGCTCCCTGCTCGGCGGGGAGTCTGCTTCTCCCTCTAACCCTACCCCCTCTTGCACTCTCTCTCTCACTCTCTCTCTCTCTCGCAAATAAATAAATAAATAAAAATCTTTATAATGTAAAAAAAAAAAAAAAAAAAAAAGGTTCATGTACCTAAATATGAGACCTAAAACTGTAAAAATGCTAGAGGAGAACACAGGCAGCAGTTTCTCTGATACTTACTGTAGCAACATTTTTCTAGATATGTCTCCTGAGGCAAGGGAAATAAAAGCAAAAATAAACTATTGGGACTACATCAAAATAAAAAGCTATTGCACAGCAAGGAAGCAATCAAGAAAACTAAAAGGCAACCTTCTGAATGGGAGAAGATATACAGAAATGACTTATCTGGTAAAGGATTAGTATCAAAAATATATAAAGAATTGATAGAACCCAACACCCCAAAACAAATAATCCAATTAAAAATGGGCAGAAGTAATGAACAGACATTTGTTCAAAGAAGACATCCAGATGGCCAACAGACACATGAAAAGATGTTCAACATCACTCATCATCAGGGAAATGCAAATCAAAACTATAATGAGATATCACCTCACACCTGTCAGAATGGCTAAAATAAAAAACACAAGAAACAACAGGTGTTGGCAAGGGTGTGAGAAAGGGGAACCCTCCTACACTGTTGGTGGGAGTGCAAATTGGTGCAGCCACTGTGGAAGACAGTATGGAGTTTCCTCAAAAAGTTAAAAATAGAACTACCCTATGACCCAGTAATTGCATTACTGGGTATTTAACCCCAAAATATAAAAATGCTAATTCACATATTGCATGGAGTACTGGGTGTTATACGAATACAATGAATCATGGAACACTACATAAAAAACTAATGATGGAATGTATGGTGATTAACATAACATAATAAAAAAACAAACAAACAAACAAAACTAATGATGTACTGTATGGTGACTAACAAAGCATAATAAAATAAAATAAACCCCGCTAATTCAAAGGGATACATGCACCCCCATGTTTATAGCAGCATTCTTTACACTAGCCGAATTATGGAAGCAGTCCAAGTATCCATCAATAGATGATTACAATGAACTACTGTTCAGCCATAAAAAAAGATTGAAACCTTGCCATTTGCAATGACATGGTTGGAGGTAGAGAGAATGGTGCTAAGCACAATAAGTCAGTCAGAGAAAGACAAATACTATCTGATTTCACTCATATGTGGAATTTAAGGAACAAAATGAATGAGCAAAGGGAATAAAAAGAGAGAGAGAGAGACAAACCAAGAAACACTCAACTACATAGAACAAACTAGTGGTCACCAGAGAGAGGTGGGTCGGGGGATGGGTGAAATAGGTGAAGGGGATGAAGAGCACACTTATCATGATGAGTACTGAGTAGTGTTTAGAATTGTTGAATCACTGTATTTACACCTGAAACTAATATAACATTGTATGTTAACAATAGTGAAATTAAAATAAAACTTAATTAAAAATATCAAGAAAAAAAGAGAATTCGGTGAACTGATGGATATGAAAGCATTATTGCTTCATTTTTCCCTTTGCCTCATCATCCAGCACTTACATATTTTCTCTTAAAGCTCTTTACTTACAACACACCTTATGATTTAGCTATCTGAAAAGGTTAAGCAAACTGTGGCAGGTGATTTCAAAATGGATCTATATTTCTAGAACCGTAGCTGTAATTCTTTAAATGCCAAGGCTAAAACAGCACGATGATTTGTCTGAAGGTGACCTTTATCACACTGAAGATATAGACAATAGATTTTTCTGCATCTTGTGTAAAAGGTTTGTGATAGCACAGCATTCAGTTCTTTGATATGCCTAAATCACAGTGATAGGTTAACGGTAGAGGAACGATAGTTTTCAGTCAGAAAATTAGGTCACATTATCTGATGAGCATCAGCATATTTATCAGGATAGTAGGATAAAATATTTGAAATTATGACTATTCTGGAAAATCTAAGGAGGTATGAACAGATGAGCATTTGTCTAGGTGATTTCAAGGTACATCATTATTTCCATTCCACAGGTTGTTTATTTCATGAAGAAGCTCCTTGAAGCTAGTTAAGTTTAACTTTAGATATAGATACAAATAATATAGATATAAAAATATTTTACCATAAATGATAGGACATATAAGGAATACTTGGTCATTGTATTTTTATTTTTTAATTAATTTTATTTTTATCAAAGTAATATGTGCACTTAATATTCAAATGCCAAGCTTACCTTAAATAACAGGAGTCTGCCACCCTGACTCCCTTCAACCCTTAGTCTCTTTCTGCTAAAGAAATAATTTTTGATTCCCTTGCTATTTCTTCTGGCATTTACATCCACATTTTCAAACAACATATAAGTGTTATTTCTTTATTATCGATTTTGGACTTTGCTTCCTATGACGGGGGTTGATAATATGCCTCTCTTAGACCCCCTTTGTATTAGAGTTTTTATTTACACCAGTAGTCGGTGCTCACATTATCATTATTATGTGAATATTGTTGATGGTTTTCTTTCTGGCACATTTTGTTTTCTTCTAGAATTAACAGCAGCTTTATTTTTTTCCCCCAAATATTCAAACGCATCAATTAACCCACAATTCCTCTTTTTCCCCCCTGGAAACGTCCTGCTGTATCTCTTGGCCCTGCTCCTGCCTAATGGACTGTCCTCTAAATGTGCTTCATGGCTGGTCCTCCTGGGACTTCTGGCTGTCTAGCCCCAATGATTGAAAGCTTATCTCTTGATCCCAAGTCTTCCTCTCTTGGTTTTCTACCTCATTTTGCTATAACACGTTCTATTGCAGCTTCCTAAGGAAAAGAACATCAATGATAAATTTTCTGCAGTTATTACAGGTTTTGAAATATCTTTATTTCAAACTTAAAATTTAGTTGACAGTTTGGCTGGGTTCGTAATTCTAGGTTGAAAGTAATTTTGCGCCCAAATTTTGACATTATTACCTCATTATTTTCATATCCCCATTGCCATTGAGAAGTCCAATGCTATTTTGATCCTTTGTATATTACATGTTTTTTCCTACTTGAATATATATAGCTAAATAAGATTTTATATGTGTTATATATGTATGTACATGTACCATCTAAATAAACTTTTCATTTTGAAATAATTTTAAAATTATAAAAATTTGCAAAAATAGTACAAATAATTCTTGTATATCCCTGACCCAGCTTCTCTGATTTCTTAAATTTTTTTCTTGATAATTTACTCCTTTTGTTTTCTCTGTTCTCTCTTTCTGGAATACCTGTTAGTGGGGTGTTCTATGTCCTGGATCAATGCTCAAATTTTCGTATATTTTCTCTCCCATTTTCTTGTTTTGGTCTTTTTGATCTAACCTGTGGCCCAGGAGGGAGAGAGATTTCACTGTTCCTTCACCTGCAGTCTGTGGCTGGTGCCTTCCATTTACCAATCCACATGGGAGACAGGACTCAGGGGCCTGGGTCTCTAGAGCTTGGCCTCCTAAGTTACACTTCAGGGTAGAGAGGAAGGGGGCTGGTTCTGGAAAGGCAAATGGAGAATATCTAGCACTGAGCCTTCTGAAAATATTAGTGTTCCTTTGCTAGGCTCTCATTTATGAGTGATGCAATTAAGAACTAACTGGCAAGTCTAGGATTTCTTCAAGGCCAAGCTTTGGTCTTCCATAGGATGAATGAAAGGAGAAAGGACTAGAATTAAAGGGCAGTGGCCTGGGTGTGCTGGGTTAGGGAGAGATCTGAGAGGTTAAGATTTGCATGCCAGCTTTTAATAGAGTCCTAATTTTTATTCCTGCAACTCAACTCTGCTTTCCAAGGCGTCAGTGTCTCCAGTGGCTGAAATTCTCTGGATTTCTATGAGATGTGTAACTTTCTGTCCTCTTCCTCTCCACGAAGTCATTTACAATTTCTCCATCTATTTCCATCTTTCAAAATGTTGTTGAAATCTCATTTCTACTAGTCTCTTCTTTCTTGATCTCTTTGTACTTCTGCATTTGTATATATTTTTGGTCTTTTATTCTTATATTAGTTAGCTTAGGAATCAAAGAGACTATCTGCTCTGTTTAACCAGAATTCTTTGATATTTTTATAAATTGACTCATGGGGAATGTAAATTTCACCAATGGACTCAGGGAGAATTGAATCAATTAAGAAACGGTAGCTAATAATAATTTTATCTACTAAATATGTCTGTAAGTCTAGGAAATTTATGAATCTGAACACTGTACGGTACAATGAAAAATTCTGTTTTGGATTTGCCATCAGGGGGCTGAGTATTGTAGAGCCTTTGCGTCACTATTCTTTCCTTTATAAACAAGTCCGAACAATACGTGGTTACTGTTTCTAACATGGAGTCCTACACCTGGCAGGGATGTATGTATATTCATCACCCTTGTTCTGCCCATTTTCTGGCAGGAGTGCTCATACACTGAAATTGCAAAGAAAGGAAGGAAAGGAACTGAATTATTCACCCTTAAATGATTGAGAGTTGGCTGCACCAGATGCCACCAAAAGAAATCTGCCCAGGGTCCATTTGAATGAAACATATTTATAACTCAGTCCTTTACATTTGTAATCTAACAATTGAATTAGTTCCATTTAACTGGCAGCAGATGGTGTGTGATTATTACCTTCCTAATAATAAAAAAAAAAGAGCCTGTCAATACTTGTTAAATATGGATTAAACCAAGGGTTACTGCAACTGCTTGGATTTTCATTAATATAGTTTGTTCAAGTTGAATTTGGCAATTAAAATGTGCAGAAATCACATGAATTCCATATGCATTATGCATCTTGGCCCCTCAACTTCAAAATGAAGTAGTTTGGTAGTGAATTCTTCTGGAAATATAACTTATTTTTGCTATTTAAGTGAGAAAATAAAATGGTCTCTGTGTAAACATAGGCAGAAGTTTGCATATTTTAAAACTGATTATGTTTGTGAAATGCTGTCCTCAAGCACAGAGACCCGGGAGACTTTGCAGCCTGCACATCAGCCCAGTGATCTCCTTGGTTTAAAGGAAGGCAGCTTGGAGGTACAGCAAACACAGGCTCTCTTACAATCCAAGCAGCAGATTGAATTCAAATGGATTTTCACTCTTCAGACACTGTCACCACATTTTTTTTTTTTTTTTGAAGGCAAATCATTATCCAGCAAATCTATTCAGAAGACCTGTTCACAAGAGTGACCTGTTCAGAAGAGTGAAGGTTCCTTTTTTAATTGACTCTTTGGGCCCAAACTGGATAATTGCACTACCATTTGGAAGTTTTCAGGATGGGACAAATGTTTGAGCGAGTGGAATCCACTGAATTATGTATTGCAGGAGAAACAGTGCAAGTCATATTGGTTCAGACTTGAGGTTTGTTTGCTTGTTTGTTTTGCATCAAGCGTTGACTGTTTTAGAGGGTTGTGGGGTTGTTATTGTTTTGAGGGTTTTGCTTCTCCTGTGGGTCATCACTCATCTTAGGGATGTTTTTCTGGGAAATCTCTGTTTCAGGCATGGGTGCAGGAGTGGTCCCTGCTGAAGCTCCCTTTTCTCCCTCCAGGGCTCAATTGATCATTCTATTCACTGGATCCATCACTTCCCTTTCAGCCTCTGAGAGCTCATCACTCATTTCTCTCCTGACTGACCTAGATGCCTCTTTCTTCAATTTAAAAGAATGCTTTTTGCCGGTGATTTTTTTTCAAAGAAAGTTTTTAGATTTCTGCATGCGTGCATGCGTATGTGTGTATGTGAATGTCATGCAGTTGTAAAACAAACTAGGAATAGGTACAGAAAAAGAAATGGAAAAGCTGAATGCAGATACATTTTGGCATTTGAAGAAACTTGCCAATAAAGCACTCCAAAAATCCCAGTCTATTAGGGCTTGGGTCCCTCCGCTAAAGTTGGTCCGATACAAATTAGGGAACTTAAGAGTTGAATTACATTTAGTTTTTGCAGAAAATGAGCAGTTTCATATGATGCAACATAATTTTTTTTAAGATCTTATTGGGGCGCCTGGGTGGCTCAGTCAGTTAGGTGTCTGCCCTGAGCTCAGGTCATGATCTCAGGGTCCTGGGATGGAGTTCCTCCATCGGGCTCCTTGCTCAGCAGGGAGCCAGCTTCTCCCTCTCCTCCCCACTCATGCTCTCTCCCGTTATCTCTGTCTCTCTCTCTCAAATTAAAAAAAAAAAATCTCTAAAAAATTTTTTTATTCATTTTTTGACAGAGAGAGAGATCATGAGCAGCGGGGAGGGGTAGAGGGAGAAGCAGGCTCCCCGCTGAACAGGGAGCCCAATGCAGGGCTCGATCCCAGGACCCTGAAATCATGACCTGAGCTGAAGGCAGATGCTTAACTGACTGAGCCACCCAGGCACCCGATGCAACATTAATATTTAAAATTTTTTAAAAATTAGAATTAACAGGACTTGGTAACTTATTTTATTAGGTGCTGAAAGAGGAAGGAGCTAAGTGACTCTGATAAATATTGATCTTTGGTGTTTATCTTGAATTTAAATTCATGGTCATTAACATCAATATAGATAATGGCTATCAGATAAAATTTACCGTTTCAGGCACAATTCTATGCTATCTGTGTGTCTATCATCTGTATATGTATGATAAATATATATGATCATCTAATCTTTGAGGAAAGTAGTGTTATCATCCCTATTTTGTAGAGCAGGAAAGGGAGGGCAGAGAGGTACTAACTTGCCTGGGTCACACGGGTAGAAACTGGTGGAGGTGGGGTTCTCAATCAGGCTCTCCATCGCTGTAGGAGTCTGTACTATAGGGGCCATGTCTCCCCCCAGGGTCCTCTGAATGCTGCCTTGTTGTTGTGCAGTTGTCCTCAGTGCATTTACTCTCCCCTCCTCTCTTGTAAGACTACTGTATGCATCTCAGTTTTCCTCAAGGCTCTAGTACTTCCTCTCCTATGTTCATTCTCAGCTCATGATTTTGCTTTCTCCAAGAAAACCAAAATAATCCAAAGAGGACTCCAGCACTATTAACTGCCTGCCTGCCTCAATCTCCATCTCTCTATAATCTGACCCATCTCCAGGAAATCTGGACCAACTTCCCCTACGACTCCTGCCCCTGCACAGGGGAGGATACCTCTTTTTACCCACTCCACAGAATCCTGAGCAATTTTCTCCTCTTTTACATTATTAATTTTGTCCTTTCTTCTGTGTTATCCTCATAAACATATGAACATGCAATTTCTTTATTCTTAAAAAAAGAAGGGGTGCCTGGGTAGCGCAGTCGGTTAAGCATCTGACTCTTGGTTTCAGCTCAGGTCGTGATCTCAGTGTTGTGAGATCGAGCCCCACCTCTGGCTCTGTGCTCAGTGGTGAGTCTGCTTAGTTCTCTCTCTCTCTCTCTCTCTCTCTCTGCCCTCTACTTTCTCTAAAATAAATAAATCAATCTGGAAAAAAAAAAAAAAAGAAGCAGCAGCTCCTTTCACCTCATATCTTTTTCCAGGGACTCTCCCACTTTTTTGTCCCCCTACGAGAAAACTCTTGGAAGAGTTACCTATAATCACTTTCCCCAATTTCTCTCCTTGCAGCCAGCCTTGAACCTCTGGTAGACTCTTTCCTGCTGCTCTTCACAAAGTCATCAGTAACCTTCACACTGTTGCTGTACCCATCATTTCTTTGCTCAGTTGCTCCCCCAACTGCATTTGACATAGCTGATGACCTTCTCCTCTTGAATCCCTTCCTTAATTTAGTTCCTAGAATGCCACACTGTCCTGGCTTTCATCCTACCTCCCCAGCGGTTGCCTCTCTGCCACATCTGTTCCTTAACTCTCTGACCTTGAAACACTGAGGTGGTCCTGGATTCAAAGTTTTTCTTCCTCTCCTTACTGTCTTGGCGCTCTCCATCCTGTCTCATGGCTTTCAATACTGTTTGTATCAGCTTTTCTTGGGTACCATTTCAGATCCTCTTAGACTCTTCCTTTTGTTCTAGCTCCTCATTATCTTTATCCTTCACCCCCGAACCTCTTGTTTTTTGCCTCCTGCGTGTCATAGACTGAGTCTGTCTGCTCGAGATTCTTATGTTGAAACAGAGTCCCCAAGATGATGGTCTTCGGAGGTGCAGCCTTTGAAAGGTGACAAGGTCATAAAGAATGAAATTAGTGACCTTAGAAAAGAGACACATGGCTCCTTCATCTCTTTCCCCATGTGAGGACACAGAGAACACAGCTGTCCATGAACCAGGAAACGAGTCCTCACCAGACACGCAATGCACCTTCATCTTGGACTTGCTAACCTCCAGAACTGTCAGAATAAATTTCTGAGGTTTCACCCAGTCTATGATATTCTGTTACAGGAGCCCAAATGGACTAGCACACCGCAAGAGGTTTCTCTGTTAATGCCACCTGGAGCCCTGTCCACTCGCGCTCCCCATCCATATTTTGGCAGCCCAGCAGGGGGTAACGTCACCCGGCGCTGAGATTCAGTGGATGAATTCTTTCCTCTTTCCCACTTATTGGCTCTCTTATCACAGTCAATTTTGCTATCCCATCCCCTGGTGCTTTCGTTTTCTTCACTTCTTCACTGTTTTTCCAGGAGTGAGAACAAGCAAAGAACACCCTTCGCATTTTCCTGTAAAAGACTCCAAACATAGCCTTGACAAAAATATTATGTATCTTTTCATTAGATTCCAGAATTGTTCACAACCATAATATTCTACAATTTTATTTGGGGTTGGATGTTCTGTATCCATCTACCGTGTGAAGTTATACTCACGGTACACCTTTAGGTCATTTCATAAGCAATTTTGCTATGTTTCTACAACATACCCACACATAGTAAATGACGGCATTTTCCCCCCTTCCCTCATTTTACTTTCTACTTTCTAGTTGAGCTGTTATAGTTACCTAGCTTTCAATATAGGTGCTGTTTCAACTTCTTTTTGGTGATTTTATCTTCTATTTACCTTAGTGAGTCTTTCTGCTTTCTCTCCCAGTCCAGTTTGCTTTTGTTAATCATTTGCCTTAAACATATCTTTCAATGTTTTGCTGCAAGGGTTTCTGACCCATGCTTTCCCACCCCAAGTCCACGCTATACACATCTTATATTCTCTGACTTTGGAGTTTATTCAGTTGTAATTCTAAGAACTCAACGCATCTGGACCTTTAAGAGGTTGAAGTGAAAGTAATAGAAAAGAGAAATCAGTGAGAAATCTCAGATGCATCTTTGTTTACCATTGAAGACCAAAAAAAAAAAAAATCATTCTTTATTATTCACTTGGACATCTTCCTGTTCTCTTCCAAGCTTTTCAAGTTCCATTCTATGAATTTTGTAATAATAAGCAGCCTGTCCTATGGCTCCCTCCTCTCGCTCCTACCTCTGCACTCTTGCCAAGGAACAAAGGGTAAAGGGCAAGTACAAAAGTAAATGTCAAGAAAGTGAGCATTACCCAGATTTAATCACAACATTTGGCATATTCCATGTGTGATTTATTTGACTAGCTTCTATCTTTAAGCCTAGAGTGCCAGGTCTTCCATATGTCATGCGGAGGGGATAAGAGTTTTAGTCATTTGTTAGATAACAAAAGTAGCATCATCCAAGTTCCACTTTTTTTTTTCTAAACACAAACACACATGGACATGCAATTAATGTTTTCTTTATTTATAATCGTCTATTTCCTGAGCTGATCACCATACGATCACAGTGGGGTTGCCAATTTGTTCCTACCTTCCTACTTTAATCTTCCTTATGTATCCATTTCTAAGTCTCTCTCTCTGGAATCATTATTATTCAGTGCCATTCTTCTCTAGCAGCCTTTGTCAAAAGCTGGCTCCCCAAACGTTACAACAAAGCTTTTGATAAGACAAAGCTGAATGTATTGCCTACCATAGCAAGAAGGAACCTCACCTCACAAAGCTTTGGCACCCTCTCGGATGACTGGAAATTTGGCTTAAGGCAGGTCTTTCAAGACAAGGACTTGATTAGAATTGTGTAAGCATCATGATACAACAGTTCAGGATTGTCAGAAACAGCAAGGTGAGGGTTTTGAGACAGTGATTCAGGTACAAACCCAAGGGCAGTTCTGGAAGAGTCCTGGAAGCTATGCTAATGAAGGCAGGAAAAGGTAACAGAGACATTTTCATGAAGACAGTAGGACGTGGTTTGGGTTTCAACATCCAGCCTGAATGTTGGGGTTGACAGTTTGTTTCTCACTTTCTATTTCTTACGTATATCCTTGAAGAACTAAAATGCCGAAAAATTAATGTGCCTTTTTTCACATCCTCATCCATGAACAGAGAGATGATTACTTTCGAGCCAATGATGGATATTTACTGGGATGGAGTTTGAAAACACTGGTCCATTTGGTCGAGTTTTTATGTGCTCAAGTTATTTCTAGTGTGTGGAACAAATTTGCCCTCCAGCCTGTGGCCATTTCAGAATGACTTTGTGGCTAAGCTAGCACACTCCATCCCCTTCGAGGGGTGTCCCTCATTTTTATAAAAGTGTTGGGGAAGTAGCACACCACTGGAGTGAACAGTCCATTTCTTGTGCTATAGGTGTTAAGAGAAAACATTTTACATGTATTAGGGTAAGAGCTACTGCCTCATGACTTGTAACCTAATGGTCCTGTTTCTACCCCTGGAGTCAGAGAACAAGACTTAGCTCCTCTCCATTATAAATGGTCTTCAAACAGTGAAGACAGTTGTGTGATTTTCCTTAATTTATGTCTTCTGCCAGAAACTTCTCAGAACAAACATTTGGGTTGCTTTTCCCTCCTGAACATTCTTTTGTTCTCCCTTTGAAATGCTTCAGATTGTTAAAAAAAATTCTTCCCCAAGAAGGACACTCAGAACTGAATACACTTCTCAGAGTTTTGTCCAATACTATAGATGTGGAGCAGAACTGTAACTTCTTTGGTTTAGATACTGTTTATGAAACAAAAGACTGACATCTTTTTCTGGAAGTCATACCACACTATAAATTGCATAAAAGTTGATATCAAAAAAGACCCAGGAGTTTTGCCCCAGCCTTGCCACGAGCGCACATCTGATCTATGTCTTTGTAGGACGGTATTGTCTCGTGGTTAGACACATAGTCTCAGGAACAGCACTCTTGAGACTGTAACCCCAGCTCCGTGACATCCTAGTGCAAACTTGGACAAGTAATTAGCTCTCTCTTAGTTATGAAATTGAAAATAAGATTAGAAAAGTATATATTTTATTGGATGTTGTAAGGAATCATGTGAGGAAATGCATGCCAAGTCCTGAGAACAGTTGGCTGCCGTATAAAGGAAGCATGGTAAGTATCAGCATTTACTATATTTTAGGGGGCTTTCTTTTTCAAAATGAAAATAGCCTCATTATAAAAATGACACATGTACATTACTTTAAAAATCAATCTGTGAATGAAAAGGATAAAGAAAAAGTACAATTTCAGAATCCAGAAATCACCACTGTCACTCATTTTCTTCTAGATATTTCTGTGTGTACACACATACTTCTGCAGAATTTTATAAAATGAAATACTACACATGCTGTCTCGTGTCCTACTTATTATATGAACATCTTTTTGTGTCAATTTTTATCAGGGGTCAGCAAACATTTTTTTTACAAGGGGCCAGATAGCAAATATTTTATTTAGCCTCATGAGATACATGCGGTCTGGTGAATCATATTCTTTGTTTTATTATTGCTATTTTTTTTATTTTATAGAGCTTTCAATATGTAAAAACCACTTTTTAGCTCACAGACTGTACAAAAACAGGCTATGGGCCAAATTTGGCCTGCAGCCCATAGTTTGCCAGCCCTATCTACGTAATGATTTCTCAATAACTAAAATGTAGATATGTGTCATATTTATTAAACTCTCCACTATTTACATTTTCCCCTATCTTAAGAAATACAAAATGTTTTGAACAATTTTGCTCTTTCCTTAGAGAAAATTGTAGAAGTGGCATTGCTTGGTTAACATCTTTTTGCGCACATATTGAAAATGTTCTCTTTTGAGGTAAGAATAAGACATTAAATTAGGAGCCTGATTCTGTCATCCAAATTATTAGTTATTCTCCACAGCTTCTGGTTATTGGAGAATGTCTTCAGAAGTCCCTCATCTAAGCCAGTGGTCAGGTCAAAGCAGAGGAGAGCAGCATGCAATTACCTATATACTTTTACTTTGACATCATATATTTTGGAATTGTTTGGGACCTTTTTTATTTTTTTTAAATTTATTTTATTTTATTTTTTTTAATTTTTTATTGTTATGTTAATCACCATACATTACATCATTAGTTTTAGATGTAATGGCTCATACACTTTCTCTGAACTATTCTAAAGTGTAGTTCCATGATTCATTGTTTGTGCATAACACCCAGTGCTCCATGCAGAACATGCCCTCTTTAATACCCATCACCAGGCTAACACATCCCCCCACACCACTCCCCTCTAGAACCCTCAGTTTGTTTTTCAGAGTCCATCGTCTCATGGTTCATCTCCCCCTCCAGTTTCTTCCCCTCCTGCTATCTTCTTCTTTTTTTTTCTTAACATATATTGCATTATTTGTTTCAGAGGTACAGATCTGAGATTCAACAGTCTTGCACAATTCACAGCGCTTACCAGAGCACATACCCTCCCCAGTGTCTATCACCAGTCACCCCATCCCTCCCACCCCACCCCCCACTCCAGCAATCCTCAGTTTGTTTCCTGAGATTAAGAATTCCTCATATCAACGAGGTCATATGATACATGTCTTTCTCTGTTTGACTTATTTCGCTCAGCATAATACCTTCCAGTTCCATCCATGTCATTGCAAATGGCAAGATCTCATTCCTTTTGATGGCTGCATAATATTCCATTGTATATATATACCACCTCTTCTTTATCCATTCATCTGTCGATGGACATCTTGGCTCTTTCCATAGTTTGGCTATTGTGGACATTGCTGCTATAAACATCAAGGTGCACATACCCCTTCAGATCCCTACATTTGTATCTTTGGGGTAAATACCCAGTAGTGCATTTGCTGGGTCGTAGGGTAGCTCTATTTTCAACTTTTTGAGGAACCTCCATACTGTTTTCCAGAGTGGCTGCACCAGCTTGCATTCCCACCAACAGTGTAGGAGGGTTCCCCTTTCTCCACACGGGACCTTTTTTTAAATGAGAAGGGAATTCTAAGCAACTGTAGTTAACATCAGACACACATTTTTCTCAGCTAACTCCCAATAATATCAGAGGTCATCAAAAGATTAGGTAAAATCAGGACTGTTTTCTTCCTTAATGGCTCATACACTTTCTCTGAACTATTCTAAAGTGTTTTCCCGGGGCAGTAGCAAACCCTAGGCTGCAGTTTGTTTATTAGTCATGAGTATATTTTCTACTCTGTCATGCACAGAGGACACACTGAGGAAGAGCGCATCCTTGTCCTCCATTTTAGAGGAGACCAGGCACATGGGTCATTACAACGCACTCTGCTAATTAGCATGAAACTCATACAAGGCAAGGCTTCATTTGTGTGGCAGCCATATTTGAGCACCTGCTGACTTTAATTTTGTGAGAATGATTGACTGTAATGTTTTCCTTGAGTTGTCTCAGTGTTCGGGGAGATCTGAACTGATTTGGAGGCATTAATTATATCACTGCCATCTAACAAATGGGTGCAGAGCTAACCTTATGGGTGAACAGAAGTCTTAGACTTATATGGATTTAACAGAAAACCAACAATACAGACTGATATACTTTAATTAAATAAGTTCACAGCAATTACGGTTCAGGATTCTAAGACCAGAGTATGGATTTTTTGCTTAAGACCTAAATAAGTGGGAAAGATAAAGAAAATTGGAATATTTTGATATTAAGAGAAGTATTCAAAAGTCATATTTCAGGAACATTTTTTTAAGAATT
Source organism: Phoca vitulina (assembly GCF_004348235.1). Taxonomy (NCBI): domain Eukaryota; kingdom Metazoa; phylum Chordata; class Mammalia; order Carnivora; family Phocidae; genus Phoca; species Phoca vitulina. The sequence goes on from NW_022589736.1 coordinate 19,874,239, forward strand.
TTTTTCAAAGATTTAATTTATTTATTTGTGGGATGCCTGGGTGGCTCAGTTGGTTAAGCATCTGCCTTCAGCTCAGGTCATGATCCCAGAGTCCTGGGATCAAGCCCCGTGTCGGGCTCCTTGCTCAGCGGGGAGCCTGCTTCTCCCTCTGCCTGCCGCTCCCCCTGCTTGTGCTCTCTCCCGCTCTCTCTTTGACAAATAAATAAATAAAATCTTTTAAAAAAACCAAAAATATAAAGATTTTATTTATTTATTTGAGAGCATGAGCGAGGGGTGGGGGAAGAGACAGAGGGAGAGGGAGAAGCAGGCTCCCTGCGGAACAGGGCTGGATCCTAGGACCCTGGGATCATTACCTGAGCCTAAGGCAGACGCTTAACCGACCGAGCCACCCAAGCGCCCCTCAAGAACGTTTTGAAAGCGTCATTACTTTAAGAAACTATGATTCTTTTCATTTGGTCTGGTGAATTCCTGGTTTCAAAATCTGCCTGCATTTTGTGTACAAAGGACCATTTATGTCACTCAGTGGAGCTAAATCATTCCAAAGTTTTTAAAAGGATTGCTCTGGGCATGTTGTTATAACTGAATGTATTAGCTTCCATATCAAGGAGACAGAGTGAGTCCTGCACTTCAATAGATGGGTAATGTAGGAGCCTTGATGGGGATGAAATCAAACTTCCTTCCTGTGATCTATTTGAGTCTTTGAGACTGTATTTCATCCCTCAAAAATAAATCTGCTGCTATATCAGTGTTTCCCCTGAGCTAGAACCCAGATTCTCAGCACTAACTCAGACTTTCCTTGCTGCAGTGACCGTCATTGCTTTAGATTCGATTTTATATTGTGCTTTTAACAGCATCATCTCATGTAAAATTTGTAACATTCCATCTTTTTATTTTAAAACATATTTATTAATATTTGCAAGTTTTGCAAATCACATGACTTAAGTAAAAATTGTCCATAACCTATAGTTTGGGGGAAGTTTTGAAAGATAGTAATGAAGTTCTCATCTGCCCTTGCAATACGATCTGCAGAGATGACAGCCATTTACCGTGTTGTTGAAATCCTTAATGAAATGTTCTTTGTATCTTCAACAGAGTTCAGACAAATTCTGAATGTAGACTGAATCCATTAAAATACATTCTTTATGGGATAAATTGGCGTGCAGGTCTTGAGTATTTACTGTTATTTCCAAGAAGTTGAGACAGTGCCGTTATTAGCTCTGTATGCCCAGTGCCAAGCTGGGTGTTTGAAATAGCGGATATTCAGTAAGTGTTGAGTGGAAGAATGGAGCTGTGCTAGAGGCCTATGTGTGTGATTTAATAACAAAATGAAATAATTGAGAGAAAACCGGAGTGACATTCTTCTAAACTATTTATCTTTGTAAAGATTTGATACACTTACATGAAAAACTTACAAATAGACTTACATTTTTGTAAACTAGCAAATGAACTTGCATTTTATGTTAAATGGGGTTCTTTTTCCAAAAGAGAGTTTCAGGATTGCCATGCTTAAGGATTTCATATCCCCACAAGCTTTCTTGGTATAGATTTCACCTGGGAATATCTATTATACCAAAACAGAGTGTTCTTTCCCTCTATGCCAGTCACAGTGTGATACAGAATTGGCTAAATGAGGTAATCTCAAATCAAATAATATTTAGATGGATGACTTACCAATTTCCCCACCTTACCAAATCCTAGTGCTCATGCAGTTGTGATGTTTGGCTTGTGGGAAATACAGAGAGGCTTCTATTCCAGCTTCCTTGCTGTTCCCACATGAGATCCTGAGACTTACAGTTGGGCCACAAGTACTATACTCTATATTCTCCTCTTCTAGGATCCATGAGCCAACAAGTACCTGCTGGTTGTTCAGCCAAAGCTGTGCGCTGACTGCCCTGCTCACAATGAAACCAAGTATTACATGGGGGAAGCTCCCCTATTAGAAGAGCCCCTATTTCCTTCATCTTGCATTTACTACCTAGGTTCTCTAACATTTAACTTTATCAGAGAGTCACTTTTAACTTCCAACAGAAACATTTTATTCAGCTATGAGATTAGATTTCCTATGAATTGCCAGCCACACCATCAGAGTGCTATTGGCATTCTCATTACATCTTAATATAAACTTACCTTCTACAAGCCGTTTTTAAAGTAGCCTCATATTGAAAACCATGAGATAAATCTCTGGTTTGGTTATAATATTTAGGAAATATATCTTTAAGCTTAACAATTATAAAATAAAGCTTTCTTAAAACTAATCAAATAGAGAGAAACTAGATTTATTTGAAAAATATCCACTTTTCCTTAAATTCGAAATCAATATTAAATACCGTAAGAGAAAAGAAAACAACAAAAAAATTGTATGTATTAATCCAAACATTTTTGGTTGACTAGGAGAGAAACCAACTAAGTGAACAATTCTCTCAGCTTATGTAAATAAAGACTATTGGGTATGGATTCAGCTTTCAGCATAGCTGTGTTTAGGAACTTAACCAAAGACAAATTTATCCATCTTTATCTCTTGGCTCAGCTAATATGTGTATTGGCCTCATTCTAAGAAAGGTTCTCCTCAAATGTTGCCAAAGATAGCCACCAGAAAATCTGGCCTATCCTGTCTTGGCTTGGCCACCTCAGTAGAAAGAGCACCTTTTTTTCTGATAGTTACCGAAGTCTGGGACTTGCCCCTTCATGGCTTTGCTTGGGTCATATGTTTATCCTGGCACAAATCACTGTGGCCAGGAGGGTAGGTGGGTCTGATTGACCAAGAATGAGTCTTCTTTCAATACTGCCAATTCCTATGAAATTGCAAAAGCTTAGAATTAGTTTGTGTGGTTTCTCAAAGAAAAAAAAATCAGTCTGCTCTCACCAAAAGGGGAAAATGTATGCTAGACAGGTAAACAACAAAAAAATTTTTTATAAAAGATTTTATTTATTTATTTGAGAGAGAGAATGAGAGAGAGAGAGAGAGAGCACGAGCAGGGGGAGCAGCAGAGGGAGAGGGAGAAGAAGACTCCCTGCTGAGCAGGGAGCCCCATGTGGGACTCGATCCCAGGACCCTGAGACCATGACTCGAGCCAAAGGCAGATGCTTAACCAACTGAGCCACCCAGGTGCCCAACAAAAAATTTTTTTAAAGATTTTATTTATTTATTTTAGAGAGAGAGAGTGAGGGAGTGAGAGCATGAGTGGTGGGAGGATCAGAAGGAGAGAGACAAGCAGACTTCATGCTGAGCACAGAACCTGACTTGGGGCTTGATCCCAGGACCCTGAGATCATGACCTGAGTTGAAATCAAGAGTTGGACGTTCAACTGTGACTGAGCCACCCAGGAGCCCCTATTTTTTTTCCTTTTTCAAATTTTTATTTAAATTCTAGTTAGTTAACATATAGTGTAATATTGGTTTCAGGAGAATTCAGTGATTCATCACTTACATACAACACCCAGTGCTCATCACAAGTGCCCTCCTTAATACCCATCCTGCATCTTGCCCATCCCCCACCTACTTCCCTCCATCACCCCTCAGTTCTCTAAAGTTAAGAGTCTCTTATCCTTTGTTTCCCAATGTCTCTCTCTCTCTTTTTCCCCTTCCCATATATTCATCTGTTTTGTTTCCTAAATTCCACATATGAATGAAATCATATGGTATTTTTCTTTCTCTAATTGACTTATTTCACTTAGCATAATACACTCTAGCTCCATCCATGTCATTGCAAATGGCAAGATTTTATTCTTTTTTGATGGCTGAGTATCCACCTCTTTATCCATTCATCAGCTGATGGACACTTGGGCTCTCTCCATAGTTTGGCTATTGTTGATAATGCTGCTATGAACATCAGGGTGCATGTACCCCTTCAAATCTGTATTTTTGTATCCTTTGGGTAAATACCTAGTAGGGCAATTGCTGGATCATAGGGTAGTTCTATTTTTAACATTTTGAGGAACCTCCATACTGTTTTCCAGAGTGGCTGCACAAGTTTGCATTCCCACCAACAGTGTAAGAGGGTTGCCCTTTCTCTGCACCTCACCAACATCTGTTGTTTCCTGAGTTGTTAATTTTAGCCATTCTGACAGGTGTGAGGCAGTCTCTCATGGTGGTTTTGATTTGTATTTCCCTGATAATGAGTAATGTTGAGCATCTTTTCATGGGTCTGTTAACCATCTGGATGTCTTCCTTGGAAAAATATGTATTCATGTCTTCTGCCCATTTCTTAACTGGATTATTTGTTTTTTGGGTGTTGAGTTTGATAAATTCTTTATAGATTTTGCATACTAACCCCATATCAGATATGTCATTTGCAAATATCTTCTCCTCTTTAGTAGGTTGCCTTTTAGTTTTGTTGATTGTTTCCTTCACTGTGCAGAAGACTTTTATCTCGATGAGGCCCCAATAGTTCGTTTTCGCTTTTGTTTCCCTCATCTCTGGTGACATGTCTAGTAAGAAGTTGCTACAGCTGAGGTCAAAGAAGTTGCTGCCTCTGTTCTCTAGGATTTTTATGGTTTTCTGTCTCACATTGAGGTCTTTCATTCCATTTTGAATTTATTTTTGTGTATGGTGTAAGAAAGTGGTCCAGTGTCATTCTTCTGCATGTTGCTGTCCAGTTTTCCCAACACCATTTGTTGAAGAGACTGTCTTTTTTCCCATTGGATATTCTTTCCTGCTTTGCCGAAGATAAGTTGCCCATCAGGTAAACAAAATTTTAAAAACCAGTAAGAATTAAAGGCAGTTATTTTTATAATATAATGCTTATTCATTCATGTATACATTTGATGAATATTTATTGGGCACTAATATGTGATGAATGCTATATTTAGCAGTGAGGATAAACAGGTGAATGAATTTGTAGCCCTAAAGAGGTCACAATTTAGAGGAGAGGATCAGACACTGAAACTTACCATCAAGACAGAGTCTGTAACAGAAATGTAAGCTGGCTGTCATGCTTTGTGTCATGGCACAAACAAACGAACTAGGAGGTGGCAGAAGTCAGGAACGGTTTTCAGAGGATGTTAGGATCAAGTTGAGTCTTGAGGGATGAGCAGGAGTTACTCAGGCAGATGACTTAGAAGGACCTATTACACAAAGCAAAAGCATCTGTAATGTTAAAATACTTGAACTTTCTTCAATAGAGACTTCTGAGCAGTTTCACAGTAATTATTATAATTTTGGCCCAATATAAGCTACTTTTGCTTCATGTCCTTAGTAACTAATTCAGTATTCAAATTTGTTATCCCTATTTTTAAAGAGTATTTGCCCTGGATTTTTAAATAAAGTGCTAAGCTTCATAAACCCCTCAAATTCTCTCTAAAAACTTAAATAAGTAAATAGATACAGAAGAAATACGTTGATAGGTGTACTTGGAGGGGAAAATCAAGGGGCATTCTGAGCTCTTCTGCCTGACCTCAGCCTGTGCTCCCCAGGGACTATGTTTCTGGCTCTAGGATCAGGCACCTGATTGGACCATGAGGCACCCTCAGACCAGATCAACCCATCACTAGGAAGGCTACTGATATGACTTACTAGGCTGGCATTAAAACGAAGAGCTGGGCTACTCTATTTCTGTAATGTGGATTAATCAACATAAAGACTAAATGAAAGAAGGAATGAAACTAAAACTGGAAGCTCCTGGCATCTCAGGAGTCAGAGTGGCCCAGAGAGGGATTATCTTCAAGCCACAACTGAACAGTTGAGGAAGCAAAGTCTGTGCATAAGCAGCTGAAGCTCCCAGTAGAGAGGGGGAAAGAAGCAACTCTTTGGCCTCATGTGCAAAGTACTAGGGTGAAAGCAAGAGAAAAAGAGAGAGAGCGGGAGAAGGTGTTCACTTCCAGAGACACCTCAGTTCTTGAATTTCTCATCTACCTCCTCCATTATCAACGTAGACTACCCTCTGTCATCACCTCTGTCCTGCTACACCCTTCTAGGTGATTACTCTGCTTCTACTCCTGTTCCTCTCCTACCCATTCTCCAAACTGGAGCCAACATGACCTTTTAGAATGTAGATCAGATGAGGGACTGCTTCTGAAAAAAAAAAATACCCCCAGTGGCTTTCCTTTGCTTTGCACTAAAGGCAAAACTCCCTATGTAATTTGGTTCCTTCCCACCTCTGTAGCCTCACTGCTGGCCCTTCTTTTCCTCTGTCCATGGGCTCAGCTGCACTGCCAGGCTGCCTGTGTCCCAAACACACCACATCGTTCTCTCTTCTGTATGTCCTAGGGGCCTCACATTTGTTCCTGCCTCAAGGCCTTTGCACTCACTGTTCTGTTTGCTTGGAATACACTTCCTCCAGATCTTCCCATGGTGACTATTTCTTTTTTTTTTTAATTTAAATTCAATTAATTAAAATATAGTATATTATTATTTTCAGAGGTAGAGTTTAGTGATTCATCAGTTGCATATAACACCCAGTGCTTATTACATCAAATGCCCTCCTTAATGCCCATCGCCAAGTACCCCATCCCCCCCACCTCCCCTCCAGCAACCCTCAGTTTGTTTTCTATAGTTAAGAGTCTCTTATGGTTTGTCTCCCTCTCTGATTTAATCTTATTTTATTTTTCTCTCCCTTCCCCTATGATCCTTTGTTTTGTTTCTTAAATTCCACATATGAGTGGAACCATATACTTATCTTTCTCTGATTGACTTATTTTACTTTTAAGCCTCAGATTAAATGGCACTTTCTCAAAAATCACCTTGTCATCTGTTTTTTATCACCATATCTTGTTTTTTTTTTTAAATAGAACCTAATAGTATTTGAAAATTTCCTTCTTTTCCTCCTTCTTTTTTTCTCCCCCTCCCTTCTTTTCTTTCTTCCTCTTCTCTCTCCCCCCATCCCCCTTCCCGCTGTTCTTTCTTCTATGTTAACAATTTAATTTTTCTTTGGATGATTCCTCTATTAAAATATGAGCACACAAAAACATGAAATTTGTTTGACTTCTTTATCATCATATCTTTAAAATTCAGAAAAGTGCTTGGCTATCAGTTAGAAATGTATTGATCAAATAACTCCAGTCCTAAAGCGGATTTCCAATAAATCCTCCTTCCTTACCCATCTTTGGAGGTAACTTGAATAATGCTATTAGTGGCAACTAATAGTATCCAAGACTACATTAACACTTGTGTTATTATTGGTATTGTGAAGCCGTTTCTTAATCTATGTTGCAACATTAAATGAGTCGGTTGTATGAGTAATCCCTCTCGTTGGAAACCATTTCCCCCAAATAGCCAGAAATCCTGACCCTTTTCAATTTGGTTTGAAATTCAACACATTTAAATACGTTATTTTATTATGAAGCTCCATTAAATAGTGCAAATTCTCTAGGAGGTCCATTGTTTTCTCAAGGTGAATTAATCAATCAGAATGCTCACTGGGTGTTGTTGCGAAGGTGGAAGGTCAGATGGGGTGTTGGAGTGACACAAGGCCGTGTATGGAAGGACAGAATGGAGGAGGCAAAAGAAGAGGCCAGCTTCTAAACTCTGAACAGAACCACCCTGTTAACCTGATGCTTACACTTGTCCTGTCCCTGGGTAGTAATAGAAATGGGAGGTGGGGAAGGGGTTTCAAGAGAGAGGGCAGTGAGGAACCACAGAAATTTAGAGACTGAAATCACATTCACAGCAACTCAGTGTCTCTTCCTTCTTCCCAGCTTATTCACAGGTGGACATAACCTATGGAGTAATTTTGTCTTGGCCCTTAGCCTCGTGGAGTGCATGCCCCCTGTCCAGAGACCTGGTGGGAGGGTTGGTACTGCCTGGGTCGGCTTCTGTTTTTTCTGGAGAGGAACTCAGGTCAGAGGTAATGTGTTGGTTCAGGTTGTCTCTTCTGCCGGAGAGGGAAAAAGTCAAATGTGAAACGCCCTGAGTGAGAAGTGGCTAAAAAAGTTTAACTGTGTGCTAATAGATATTTTGAAAAGAGGAACTCTAATATTTGTTGGAAATATGACCTCTCTTATACTCTCTTCACTTCTACACAGTTAGCTCTCTATAGAGTTATATTTATTTTATAGTGGAAACCAATAATAACAGACACCCACCCCACTGTGGAGAAAAGCAATAGAACTCCACAGTTTGAGAGATCATACAATTTTGATTACTCCAGAGTCTCCGGATGGCTCTCCTTCAACTAGGAATGTGATCATCACACTATATGCCCAACTCCTGGGGGAACGAAATCATCAACAAAACATTTTCGAGTTTTAAAGGCAAAAATCATAGTTTCGGGGAAAAATGGCTGTTATAACACCAAACTGTTTCTCTAAGGTGGTTTCATTAGCTTGGTTGTAACATCTAAATAGTTAAGAGATGGTTTCTGGAAAATTCTCTGTGCAATAGTCCCAGATTTCTTGCTGTCCAGTCCCCTTCCCCCTTTTCTGCAAGGTGTTAGAAGACACTTCCTCCTTCTCCAGCTCCCAGCCCGTTATTACTTGGTCCCCCAGTCAATCTCTTGGCCTCCATTTTAGCATCTACTTTAGGGGACCCGAATAACACATAGTACTGTGAGTGGTCTAAGATAACAGGCAGTAAGATGAAGTTTTAAACACATCTAATGCATTTTCATCCCCAAGTTCCTGAGCTGATGCATTTTTTCTCCTGGAGTGAGCAGGGTGTGGAGTGGGGGTCAGGGGGTATTAACCCTCTTACCCATGTGGAAATAAACAAAGACCACTCAGATGAGAACAGAGTCTATTTATTCAGAGCTTGCCATAGCAAGGGAGCCAGCCGCCATCATTTGCGGAGAAACTCAGGCAGATAGAAAAGGAGGAAAGCCGTATAATGATAAATAAATAAATAAATAAATAAATAAATAAATAAATAAGTAAGTAAGTAAGTAAGTAAGTAAGTAAGTAAGTAAGTGGGGGCTTCAGGTCTGCCCTGCTTGGATGATGTGGCATGCGGAAGCTGAGGCAGACTAGCTAACTAAAAGTGAGGCCTGTTATGTGATTGGTTGGGGTAACATACTTGAGTTTCTCTGGTTGATCTGAGTTGGAAGCAGAAGCAAGGAAGGAGTGAAGCTGGTCCTAACCATTCCAAGTCAGTCGCTACAACGGTTGTGGATTAGCTTCCTGGGCTGGTTGCTGCAGAAATGGTGGTGTCCTCTTTGTTCTGGCCACCATCTGCTTGTTCACTCTGTCGCTCACCAGGGTGGCTCTTGTGGGCTCCTGTAGGGGCTGCAGCAGCTGCACCTGGCACTCTCTCTTGTCGTTGGTGCCCTTTACCCCACATGCCTCCCTGCTGCCCTCCAGAAGTGGATTTTGAAGGTGCCAGAATGTAAGACTGAATAAGCAGTAATTCATTGACTTGGGAGAACTTTTTCAGAACACAGGATTTAAAACCCTAGCCACTAGCCCAGGGGATGGGGTGAACCATACCTAGGGTGGCTCTGACAAGTCTGGAGAAAGCGATGGCCAAAGGCAAGTGAAGCGGAAGTGCCCGAGTCTCCCTGGTAGAAGACAGAAGTGGAGAGAGATACATTCAAGGGTTATGGGAAGGTCCAGAGGACACATCACCTGCCAAGACCATGAGGACTGTGCTGCCGAGAGGGACATTAGCACGTTCAATGGCAGCTCTCTGCAGGCTGGAGCTTTTGACAGGAGAAGGGGTCACAGAACTGGGCTCATTCCCTTATCCAAGGGAATCCTAGAGTGATAGAGACCAGGTGGTAGGTTCTAAGTGCCAGAAGCCCAGGGGCTGCAACTGAGCACCCATAATGACTCTCAAGGTCAGAGGGGCATCCAAGGGGCCTTGACCCACAGATATATGGTCAGTTGAACTTGGCATCCTAAAGGGGAAACACAAATGGGCAGCCAGTGAAGGTGCTGCTTAACATCTACCAACAGAAAAGGCAAAGGTGGAGATGCAGAAGTTTGATGGTGGTTGACACAGTAAAAATCATGGTCACTTGTTCGGTTCCTGAACTCATGCCAATTTTTTTTTGTCTTCATAGACTTTATTTTGTAGAGCAGTTTTAGGTTTACAGAGAATTGCACATTGCAGAGGAACTAGAGAGTTCTCAGATCCCCTCTCTCCCCTACCCCATAATGTCACGTCTCCACTGTTACAGGACTGTATAGAACAGTTTCAGCACCCTGTAAATAAATTCTCTGCTCCATCAATTCATTCCTGCCTTCCTTCCGTCCCTGGAACCCCTGGCAACCACTGATCTTTTATTATCTCTACAGTGTTGCCTTTTCCAAGATGTCATATAGTCAGAATCAAAGAGTGTATAGCTTTAGATTTGCTTCTTTTATTTAGAATAAGCATTCAATTTCTTCTGTGTCTCTACAGGCTTGATAGTTTATCTCTTCTTATTCCTTGATAATGTTCCATTGTATGGATGTAATACAATTTGTTTACCCATTCAGCTATTGAAGGACATCTTGATTATTTCCAGTTTTTGGTGATTATAAAGTGCTCTAAATATTTATGTGAAGGAGTTGTGTGGACAGTTTTCAACTAATTTGGTTAAACACCAAGGAGTGCGATTGTTGCATCATATGGTAAGAGTATGTTTAGTTTTTTAAGAAACTGCCAAACTGTCTTTCAAAGTGACTATCATTTTGGATACCGACTGGCAGGGAATGAGATTTCCTGCTGTTTTGGATTTTAGCCATTTTAATAGGTATGTAGTATTATATTATTATTTTAATTTGCATTTCTCTGAACACATGTTGATCATCTTTTCATATGCTTATTTGCCACCTGTATATCTTCTTAGGTGAGGTGTCTGTTCATGTTTTTTGTCATTAAAATTTTTTTCTAGCTTTATGGTAATAAAATTGATGTAACATCATGTAAGTTTGAGATATAGAATGCGTTGATTTATTTATATATTGCAAAATGATTACCACTATAGCATTAGCTAACACCTCCATCATGTCACATAATTACCGTTTCTTTTTTTGTGGTAAGAAGATTGAAATTCTACTTTCTTAGCAACTTTCAAGTATATAATACTGTTAACTATAATCGCCAAACTGTACATCAGATTGTCAGAAATTATTTTTCTTGTAACTGGATATTTGTACTGTCTGACCAGCATCTCTCCATTTCTCTTACCCCACAGCCTCCGGTAACCACCATTCTACTCTGTTTCTATGAGTTTGGCTTTTTTAGATTCCACATATAAGCGATATACAGTATTTGTCTTTCTTTGTCTAACTTATTTCACTTAGCATAATGCCTTCAAGGTCCATGTTGTTGCAAATGACAGGATTTCCTTCCTTTTCCATGGCTATAATAATATCCTATTATTATACATACTACATCTTCTTTATTCTTCTATCTGTTGATAGACACTGAGGTAGTTTCCATATCTTGGATATTGGGATAATGCTTAAATGAACATGGGAGAGCAAATAGCTCTTCAATATCTTGTTTTCATTTCCTTTGGATACATTTCCAGAAGTGGGACTACTGGATGATATGGTGTTTCTATTTTTAATTTTTTGAGGAACCTCCATACTTTTTTCCACAGTGACTGCACCAGTTTGCATTCCTACCAACAGTATAGAAGGGTTCTCTTCTTTCCACAACCTCACCAACACTTATCTCTTGTCTTTTTGATAATAGCCATTCTAATAGTGTGAGGTGATATCTCATTATGGTTTTGATTTGCATTTCTTTGATGATTAGTGATGCTGAGTACTTTTTCATGTACCTGTTGACATTTGTACATCTTTGGGAAAATGCCTATTTAGTTCTTTTACCCATTTTTAATTGGATTGTTGTTTGTTTTGATATTGAATTGTATGGGTTCTTTACATATTTTGAATATTAACTCCTTATCCTATATATGTTTTGCAAATATTTTCTCCTATTTGCTTTTGTTTAAGATTTTATTTATTTACTTTAGAGAGAGCACATGCGAGTGGGGGGAGGGGCAGAGGAAGAGGGAGAGAGAGAATCTCAAGCAGACTCCATGCTGAGCACAGAGCCTGACGTGGGGCTCCATCTCAGGACCCTGAGATCATGACTTGAGCTGAAATCAAGAGTCAGATGCCTTACTGACTGAGCCACCCAGGTGCCCCTCCTTTGCTTTTTAGAAGCTTTTTAGTTTGAGGTAGTCCCTTTGTTTATTTTGTTTTTGTTGCCTTTGCTTTTAGTGTCAAATCCAAAAAAATCATTGCCAAGATTGATGTTAAGGATTGTACCCCTATGCTTTCTTCCAGAAGTTTTCTGGTTTCGGGTCTTACATTCAAGTCTTTTTTTTTTTTAAGATTTTATTTACTTATTTGACAGAGAGAGCGAGAGAGCACAAACAGGGGAACAGCAGAGGGAGAGGGAGAAGCATGCTCCCCACCGATGCGGGGCTTGATCCCAGGACCCTGGGATCATGACCTGAGCCAAAGGCAGATGCTTAACCATCTGAACCATCCAGGTGCCCCTACATTCAAGTCTTTAATCCATTTTTCTGTTGCCCATTTTTGAATTGGATTATTTAATTTTTCATTGTTTAATTTTAATAATTCCTAGTTTGGATACAAGTTCTTTATCAATTATGTGTTTTGCAAAGATTTTCTCCCAGTCTGTGGCTTGTCTTTTTATTCTCTTAAAAGAGTCTTTCAGAGAGAATAATTTTTTAATTTTAATTAAACATATCTATATTTTTCTTTCTTGCATAGTGCTTTGGATATTGGGTATTAAAAATCATTGCCAAAGCATCTGGTTGGCTCAGTTAGTAGAGCATATGACTCTTGATCTTGGGGACCTGAGTTCAAGTCCCATGTTGGGTGTAGAGATTACTAAAAAAAAAAAAAAAGCCATTGCCAAACCTTAGGTCATCTGGATTTTCCCCATATTATTTTTTTGAAATTTTATATTTAAGCTTTTTACAGTTATATTTATGACCTATTTTGAGTTAATTTTTGTGAAAAGTCAAAAAAAAGTCTTTGTGTTTATATTAATAATTTTTTGCATGTAGATGTTTAGTGGTCCCAGTACCATTTCTTGGGAAGGTTATCCTTTATTCAGTTGCCTTTGCCCCTTTGTCAAAAATCAGGTGACTGTATTTTTGTGGGTCTATTTCTGGACTCTCTATTCTGTTCCATTGATCTTTTTGGATCTATAGCTACCTTCTTTCACCAGTACACACTGTCTTGATTACTGTAGCTTCATACTAATTTTTGAAGTACTATCAGTCTTCTGACATAGTTCTCCTTCCTCAGTATTGTGCTGGCTATTCTGGGTCTCTGCCTTTGCATATGAATTTTAGAATCACTCTCGGGGTAAAATAACTCACTGGAATTTTGATGGGGATTGGGTTAAATCTGTACATCAAATTGGGCAGAACTGTCAACTTAACATTAAATATTCTAATCCGTAATCATGAGATATCTCTCTAATTATTTAGGTTTTCTTTTATTTCTTTCATCAGAATTTTATAGGTTTCCTCATATTTCTCTTGTACATATCTTGTTAGATTTAGACTGATACCTAGGTGTATTTCATTTTTGGGGTACTAATAAAAGTAGTTTTTTATTTTAAATTTCAAATTTTATTGTTTATTCCTGGCATACAGGAAAACAGTTAGTTTTGTATATTAACTTTGTATCCTGTAACCTTGCTGTGATCATTTAGTTTCAGGATTTTTTGTGTGATTTTTAAAGATATTCTACATAGAAAATTTCATCATCTGTGAACATGACAGTTTTATTTCTTCCTTCCCAATCTATCTTTTCTTTTCTTGTCTTACTGCATTAGCTAGAACTTCCAGTATGAGGCTGAATAGGAATGACAAGAGGGGACATCCTTTTCTTGTTTCTCATCTTTGGGAGAAAACATCTAGTTTCTCACCATTAAGTATGATGTTAGTTGTAGATTTTGGTAGATATGCTTTATCAAGTTGATAATTCTCCTCTGTTCTTAGTTTTCTTAGAGTTTTTACTATAAATCGGTGTTGAATTTTGCCCAATGCTTTTTCTACATCAGTTGATATGATTATATGATTTTCATTCTTCAGACTGTTGATGTGATGGATTACATTTATTGATTTTGAATGTTGAACTAGTTTTACATACCTGGAATAATTCTCACCTGGACATGATATATAATTGTTTTTATACATTGATGGATTTTATTTGCTAATAGTTTGTTGAGGATTTTTACATCTAAGTTCATGAGAGATATTGGTTTGAAATGTCTTTTAATGTCTGTCTGGTTTTAGTATTAGGGTAATGCTGTCTTCATGAAATGAGTTAGGAGGTATTTCATCTGTTTCTATTTTCTGGAAGAGATTGTAGAGTAATGGAATTATTTCTTCCTTAAATGTTTCGTACAGTTCACCAATGTTATCATCTGGGCCTGGTGCTTTCTGATTGGAAGGTTATTAGTTGTCAATTGAATTTCCTTATTAAATATAGGCCTGAATTGAGCGAATTTTCATATCTGGGACCCATCGACTGAAAAAGTGTTCAGGTCCCTGGGAAGAATAGTTCTGCAACACCATGAAAAATACAGATTGTGATTATTTTCAAAGCTTTTTCCCAAAGCTCCCATGATCATTTACTTGAGTATACTTTATATTGGGTATATTAGGTCCTTCAAGAAGTAGACTCCAAGACAGGATTGTGATTTTGGAATCTGTGAGTTATTCCTAGAAATTCCTTCTAAAGTTTACCCCTTCAGACCTTGCATATTATTTTCAAACTATCGAAAAGCTGATAATAAATTACTTTCTGCTTAACCCATTGAAATACTTTCTATTGCTTGCTACTGAAACTTAATTGATAATATACTTGTTCACAAGGATGGTTGCCAAGTGCAGTTTTTTTAAAGATTTTGTTTATTTATTTGAGGGAGAAAGAGCGTGTGTACAAGCAGCAGGGGAGGGGCAGAGGGAGAGGGACAAGCAGACTCCCCACTGAGCAGGGAGCCAGATAACACAGGGCTTGATCCCAGGACCTGGAGGTCATGACCTGAGCTGAAGGCAGATGCTTAATCGACTGAGCCACCCAGGTGCCCTGCCAACTGCAGTTTCTAAAAGAAACTACATCAAGGATGGGGTAATTGACCTGATTGGGGTTTAAAGCAGTGAAAATCCTGTTAGCATTTGCCACAGTATTTTGTGGCAAAGAGTGGTAAAATTTCATCTGTGTCAATATGGACTGAGGGGCATATTGAAGGTGAAGCTTTCGCAGATCAGGTTGCTGCTGTGAAAACCATTGTGGTTGAGAATGAAGAATTCAAGAATTGTAGCATCGGCTGGGTAAAATTCTTGAAAAAAATGACAGGCTCAGGCTATTAAATCTTGGGGGAAGGCATGGTCAGAGGACCAGGAAACTTTATGGTTCCCTAAAATAACCTTTGTTGGTGTTGTTGTTGTTGTTATAGACTGAGTTTGTTTCTGCAATTTGATTTAAAATGTAGTTTGAATTCAAAGACTCCTTATGCCTCTTGTGGAAAAGTGAGGGCATTGTTTATGAGAGTGTGGGATCCTAAGAATTGGAATGGGGAATTGGGGAGCATTTGGATGACTGCAAATACCTCTAATCCCTGATATCCCTGCTTCCAGCTTCCCTTGATAAAAGAAGCAGCTCTTCCTCCTCTGATAAGCATGATTCTGTCTTCTCTGGAAATATGCAATCATCTCAATCGTGCATGCAAGTTTTCCACATGCCTCATTCTGACCATCCTCATTCTGAACTATAAGCAGATCTGTGAAGAGCAAACCAACACAAAAAGGACTTGCAATTAGCTGCTAAGTCATATCAGTAGAAAATGGGGGATGTGTGTAGAAATAAAGAACCTGGTTCAGGTAAGAAGAAATATAATTTTGAATTGGGTTGAAGATTTCTTTATTTTTGATCATTTAGAGTAGGTTCTTTGTAGTCGCTCAGTTCAACTGACTGAGACCTAGATTTATTCATTAAATGAATTTGAGATGCTAATAATGAAGAGGCAGAAATTTAAGACTTAGAAAAATAGGAATGTTGGAGTGGATTGTTTGGTAACCAATACCAAATGGTAACCAAAAGAATTTTTGGTGTAGTTTGTTTATTCTTCTCCTATTCTATATAAACTGAGATGGCCTAGAAGACCATGTGTAATAAAACATTTAGAAGTAGTTTGTTGAGGAGAATGTTGGCGTTCTTATGAAATGCTGTAATGGCTGACCTATTCAGACCTCACATGAAGTGGAGATGATGCTATCTCAAAGTGAAGCTGGCCAGTAACAAAATGTAATTGTTAGAGGCAAGTGTAGCATGATTACTATAATATTATCATAGTAGTCAGCAAAGCCAGGTGCTTTAGGGACCTTTGGTGGTGGCTAATGGAACTTGAGATCCATAGCAATAAAAGAGGTAGGCCACTAATGAAAATCCTACATGGCTTGATAGAAAAACAAAAAAAAAAAAACCTCTTCTGGGTTGGGTACCTATGCTGTTTGATGGTAATAGTTCACTGGAAAATGGGAAATACTCAGATGCTGGTTCTATGCTGATTAATTCCTGGATATCCAGAAAATCACCATGGTTCTATTGGTCAGAGGTGGGACATATGAAGGTTAGGTGATGAATGGAACTTAGGTCCAAGTCCACCTCTGAGTGGCTCACAGATTCTACAAAACCATTCTGTGGTTGCTTTTCTATTGGTGAATGGGTAATTGGAATACATATACTCAGTGTTTGGTAGTATCTTCACACTGATTCCTGATCCATTAAATGAGTTCCATTATGGGAGTGTGTCAGGACGCCCTCAAAACCATCCCCAGGTTCCATGATTTGCTAGAGGGACTCACAGGACTCAGCATATAGTTGTACTTATGGCAAAGATTTATTACAGTGAAGGGATACAGAGCAAGATCAATAATGGGAAAAGGTACATGTGGCAATGTCTAGGGGAAACCAGGGGCACACTTCCAGAGTCTTCTCCCCCAGTGGAGTCACACAGGACACACTTTATTACAGCAATGAGTTGTGACAATCAGGGGAGGTCCTAAGATACCCAGTGCCTTGGATTTTTTTATTGGTGGTTGGTCATGTAGATAGTTTCTGCCTGGCACATATTAAAATTCTAGACCCCAGAAGGAAAGCAGGTATTCAGCATAAACTAGATTTTTGTTTGCACAAACAGTTTAAGTATAATGACCTACTCTTAATCAGTTAGAATGGTGGGAACTGGTTGTCCCAGATGCCAGCCAAGGGCCAACATTGAAAGTCTGGCTTTTGAAGGATATTAGCCAGTCCTGCTCTTTCTTCATAAGTAAGAATAAACACCCCCCAACCTCTGGGGGAATTACAGAGATGGGTGCCACCATGGGCACTAATTCCTGTCCATTAACCTGACCTGCCTTTTTGTCCTTTGCAGAGGTGGATGAGTCTTGGAAAATAATGGATGATTATTGAAAGTATAACCAGCTCAGGATTCTGATAACAGTGCTCTTTCAGATGTAGTTTCTTTACTGAGCAAGTCCACAAAGCTCTGTGTAGTTCTGTATGTGGAAAAAATATTTGTTTTCTCTATTCCAATGAGCAGAGAACTCTAGAAATATTTTGTTTTCAATTAAGAGGGACAACAGTATGCCTTCGCTGTTGTGCTTCAGAACACGATCAACTCACTTGCCCCTGGTCATATATGTTCTGTAGATGCCTGAATTGTCTTGCCCTTGTATAGGACATCATGTTTATCCACTACAGACATGGTGGT
The DNA here is from genome assembly GCF_004348235.1 of Phoca vitulina. Lineage (NCBI taxonomy): Eukaryota > Metazoa > Chordata > Mammalia > Carnivora > Phocidae > Phoca > Phoca vitulina. The sequence goes on from NW_022589736.1 coordinate 19,891,867, forward strand.
AATCTGACATAATTTGGTAAGCACAGGTTAGCAGATTTTTTTTTAAAGATTTTATTTATTTATTTGACAGAGAGAGAGACAGCGAGAGAGGGAACACAAGCAGGGGGAGTGGGAGAGGGAGAAGCAGGCTTCCTGCCGAGCAGGGAGCCCAGTGTGAGGCTCGATCCCAGGACACTGGGATCATGACCTGAGCCGAAGACAGACACCTAACGACTGAGCCATCCAGGAGGCCCCAGGTTAGCAGATTTTTAAAAATGCTTTGGAGAAGTTCATATATGGCAGAGGTTGGGTAATAAACCTGATAGATATACAGAGTTCGAATGCATTCATGAAGTTACTTGGAATAAAGAAAGATAACTCTCAGAGTGAGAGAAAATTTGCCTTGTCTTGCATCTTATACCTCTAAGAAAGATACAGAAAACCTGGTTGGCTTGTTTGAGTTTCAGATGCAAGCTATGCGTAAAACAAAACAGAAACCTGTGTGGTACCTAATATGAGGCAGTGTTCTTGAGTCTGTTAAGACTTCAGCGCAAGGATCTGTGGACATTTAGTCAGCTTGATAAAAGTATGTCCTACTCTGTCAGAGAATCACATTATAGGTCCCAATCATTTTGGAGTAAAGCCAGCAAAATAAATATTCTTCCCTTGAGAAATAGCTATTGGGCACAGATTAAGACTGAATTCCTGACCATGAGACAATGACCCTGCAACCTGAGCTGCTTGAAATAAGTTGAATGTGATATAATTTGAGTGTGCCAAGCAACAGCATTCTGTCATCAGCGGAAGCAGTATATACAAGACCAAAATTGAGTAGGGCCTGCAGTCTCAGATAAATGCCACAAGCAGATGGCTCACACTCCCAGGGCATCTGTTCACAATGCTGTATCATATATATATATATATATATGGTGAATATATATATATATATATATATATATATATATATTTTTTTTTTTTTTTAATTTTCACCTTTTTTTTAAAAAAAATAAGTTTTTATTTCTGATTTTTCACTGAACGTCATTGCCAGCAGAGAAAGTCATCTGGGTAACACCGAGTCTTTGAAATATACTGAAATTAGTTTTATGAATATTTTATTTCCATGTATTCTTGTTGGGTGCCGAATTTAGAATATATCCATTACTTAGGGCCTGTCAAAAAGAAACTCCCTCAGTTTTTAACCATTTCAAAATTATCTTATCCCCTACCCTGAATAAACAAACATTCAGGTCACCACTAAATCTAAGTTTACTGTGGTTTTTTTATAGTTTTTGAAAACACTATTCCATTATCTTACATTTGCTCCATAGGCCACTTTCTTATTTGCTTATATTGTTGCTGTTGAAAAGTTAACTGCCAGTCTAAATAACATGCCTTTGTAGATACGTCTTGTCTCTCTAATTGATTTTAAGAACTTCACTTCTCTTTGGAATTCTTCAGTTTAATTACAAAGTATCTAGCTTAATATATTTTAAATTTATCCTGCGCCCTGATTCTTAGAGTTCATGACCTTTTTCATTTCTGAAAAATTTTCATTTCAAGTACCGTCTCCCACATTTTCTTTTATTTCCCCTATATGGTTCACTTAGTCATGTGTTGGACCCTATCATTTATCTTCCAGGTTCTTAAACTATGTTTTTTTTTTCATATTTGTGTACATCTCTTTGTTGCATTTTGTATATTTACTCATAAATATCTTCCAATTCATTGAATTCTATATGCACTTCTGTTTTTTGTCTTTTTTCCTATTTATACCATCTACATTGTTTTCATTTTGAATGGTTATGTTTTCCTGATCACTTTTACAAAATCATGCTTGGTCTCTTCTTCCTTGTGCTTATTTTAAAAATTTAATCTTTTATATATTTGATACATAGATTTTTTATATTCATTATCACATAATGCCAATGCATGAAATCCTTGGGTATCAATTGTGCCCTTGTTTTCATTTGATTATTTGTGCTAGCTCTGATTCATAGAGATGTGTTTGTCATTTGCCAGTTAATTTTTCATTGCAAGCCCTTATTTGGATGATCATAATCAATGGGAATCTTGACATGGCCTTATGAAGGTGCCAGGAATTTTTTTTTCCTAGCAAATTCTTCCTCTGGCTTTGTGCAAAGACGTCAGTTCTAGTTCCTTATCTTATGCAGATCTAAATTCTTTTATTACCTTTCTCAGTTCCACTTTCAAGACTGGGGCTCTGGGTTGTTTTTCTCTGCAGAATAACTTCAATCTCTCCTCACTGTTCTTGCATCTTCTTTTGCATTAATTCTGGAATTGTTCTTTTCTTTTTTTTTTTTAAGTAGGCTCCAAGCCCAGCATGTAGCCCAATGCAGGGCTTGAACTCATGACCATGAGATCAAGACAGTGAGATCAAGACCTGAGCTGATATCAAGATTTGGACACTTAACCCACTGAGCCACCCAGGTGGCCCTGGACTAGTTCTTAAAATATTATTCAGGATGGTTATTCAGTAATAAACTATTATGTTGGCTTTACTTCTTCCCATCTCCCATTCAATTCTTGGGATTTGCTTTACATTTTGCAGCCTTGGGACTCAGTTATATATATATTTAAAAGCATTTTATATTCCACTTCTTTCCACATCTAACATTTTTTTTTTTTAAAGATTTTATTTATTTATTTGAGACAGAGAGAATGAGAGAGAGAGCACATGAGAAGGGGGAGGGTCAGAGGGAGAAGCAGGCTCCCTGCCGAGCAGGGAGCCCGATGCGGGACTCGATCCAGGGACTCCAGGATCATGACCTGAGCCGAAGGCAGTCGCTTAACCAACTGAGCCACCCAGGCGCCCTCCACATCTAACATTTTTATACTTTGTAAGTTGGTTTATATATTTTTATAGAAAATATGACCCACTGTTTTTGCCAAACTAGAAGCAGTTTGTGTACATTTTTTGTAAATGTCTTATATCTCCTTTCTCATGTTGTACATTCTTTTATATCTGGACACTGTCTTATTCTTCACTGTATCTGTCCTATCTTCCTGACCCCATTCCCAGTGTCTAGCATAAATAGGTGTTCAGTCTTTAAAAAAGAAAGATAAAACAGTGTGTGTACTTGAAAATGAATTTGCTATCACTTTTGAATATTTTGCTGTTTGGAAGTCTCAGAGATTTTTAAATGCCTCATAAAAATTATTGGCAATATAATTCAATTAAAATTATGTGATCATTTTTTTTTCTATCTTGGGTCATATCCAAGCTCCATCATTTAATACTCATGGGATCTTGGGGAACTGATTAATGATTTTTAAAGCATAAGTAGAGAATAGCACAAGAGGGTGTTTTGGACATAATGAGACAATATGTATGAAGCACCTAGCACAGTGTTAGAACATTGGGATCTACAAGGCATTTTTCCCTTCCTCAGAAAACCCGGTAAAGAGAACACTAGTTGCTATCAGTATCTATTTATTCCTTGTCCCTTTTGGTGCACATAGAGAAAAAGTGATAAAGAAATTATCAATTGAAAATAATGTTATTTTTTGGCAACAAAATATAAATTTGCCTTATTAAATATAATGCTACTGGATTATACTGATTTACTTTGGGTGATTCCAGTTCATTTCTTGTCTAAATGATGAATACCACTTGAAACAGTATACGGTAATGTTATCTTTAGTAGGCAGTAACAGTTAATAAAGGAGTTTCCCAGCCAAAACGAGGCAATAAACAGCTATGACAGCAAGAAAATATGTGATTTTTTTTCTAAATGGAAAATAGTGAACATATAGAGTATTATGGGACCTGAGTTCAGAATCAGGATATAAAAGGAATGTTTCAGGGTTTGCATGTCTCTTTACACTGTTGCTTTCCTTCCCTCTTCCCCTCTTTCTTCTTTCTCTTCCTCCTTCTTTATTCCTCTATTTTTCACTCTCTCCCTTCTACCCACCTGACTGAAGGATGGAAAACAAGTGTGGGTAGCAACAACATCTGGTTTGGGGTGTGGCTGAGATGAGAATTGATAGTCTTTAACTGAAATATAGAATGCAGAAGACTGGATGATTGTTAGGTAGAGAGGGTGAGAATAGTCCAAGAACACTGTATAATTTCCTGGCATGGGATGGAAGAAGGTGCACTTCATTGAAATATGAGCTGGTTGGGTGGGTGGGGGAAGGGAAGGATGGTTTAGTTTTGGAGATTTAGAGTGTCCGTCTATGTGGGGTGTGTGTGTGTGTGTGTGTGTGTGTGTGTGTGTGTATGTGTGTGCTCAGAAAGAAGACTGACAATATAGATTTGAGGAACATATCCTATCAGGACTTCAGATACAGATTTGGAACAATATGTAGATAATACTCAGAATCACAAGAGTGAAGAAAAAGCCTAGGAAAAAAAGTATAATCTGGGCAGAGAGAAGGATTAACATGGAACTATGAGGATAATCAACATTTAAGGGACACATAAAGGAGAGAAGTAGGTTAGGTATGATTAATATTCATTCATAAAACAGAGGTAAGGAGAAGAAATATTTTTGAAATTGGAGTAAAGCATAGAGCAATGAAATGCCAGATTATATGGAGAGCTCAATGAAAGGGCAAAATTATGGATTTTCCTCCCAGGATCCTGAATGCCCATACTTTAGAGATATATATATATATATATATAGTGGGTCCTTTTTCTAGAATTATGGAGAAAATCTTACTTTCCTAACATTTTTATTAAATGTTTAGATGCATCCCTGTCCCTGATCTATGGTCCTGATTTTCACTCTACATTCCCCAATTAATTCTTATAGTCTCATGGGGTGTCTTGTTTCTTGCCATTATATTGCAGAAATGAAAAGAAAGTAGTTGAAAAAGAACTTTGATATGCCTTTAAGAAATAAAATATAAAAGAATATTTTGTGTTCAACTTCATATAATTTCTATGATTATGCAGCTTCATAGAATTTTATTATGAATACATCAGTGTGTCCTGAACTTCAGTATACTGTTCATTCTCAATATGCATTCTGAAATCATATTTCAGTTGTAGAAGCAAATTAATATGAATTGACAAGAGGATCAGTGTGCTGTAGAAGAAAGAACACTGCCCTCGGCAGTAGTAGGAAATTTGAATTCTAGTTTCTAATACCAAATTACTGTATTTTCTCATAAATACTCTTAACTTCTTTGGGCCCAAGTTATGTGATTTGTAAGACAATGACCTCCAATGTCCCTTCAACTTCTAAAATCCTATGGTTCTTGGGCGCCTGGGTGGCTTGGTCAGTTAAGCGTCTGCCTTCGGCTCAGATCATGATCTCAGGGTCCTGGGATTGAGCTCTGTGTCAGGCTCCCTGCTCAGCAGGGAGTCTGCTTATCCCTCTCCCTCTGCCCCTCCCCCCTCACCCCCGCTCGTGCTCTCTCTCTCTGAAATAAATAAATAAAGTCTTTAAAAATCCTATGGTACTCAATTTATCCAAACAAGCAATATGAGGTTCCTATTTAATAACTAAGGATACACATTTTGAACTCACAGAGAAATTCTAATAATTGGGTCTGAAATATTTGAATAAGTTTTAGCGACCGCAATAATGTTCTAAATTACATGAATGTGATTAAGTAAGCACAGGAATTAATACAGAACATTGCTGTTACTTAAAACTTTACTGTGGTCCTCCCCTGGTCCCCCACCCCATTTATGTGCCTGCCCTTTGTTTCTTAAAATTTTCTTTCAGGAGATAGCATGATCATAAAGGCTTACATTGTTTAAATATGGTATACACAGGGCAATAAATATCCATGTTTAGCTAGATACAGAAAAGGTGCAATTGCTCAAGTTAAATATTTTCTAAAGACACTCCTCTGAAAGAGTAAATGAACTGCTCTGGGAGTCATTTGTTAGGGTTGCAAATAGTTACCAAGGGTATCCAGTCATAAGAGGCAAATCTGGAAAAGAAAGGGTAGAGAAAAGAGAAAGGATGTTTCTAATTATGGATTCACCTATTACAACTGCCTGATCTCCCAGCGACCTATCAAGTGGTGCTCTTCTGCTTGGCCGAAATGTTAGCATTCCCAAGGAATGAAGCTTTTTGTTTCCTTTGGATTTCTTGTATTTTCATCTCTGCATGGGTTCAGCAAGGAACAAAAGCCTTTCAGTGTGGCAATGGGTTGTCCTTACCTCCTGACAACGTGTGTGACTTCACAGATCAGTGTGGGGACAAGAGCAATGAACAGCAATGTAAGTGCTATTCTCCTTTGTCCAATTTCAGTTCCCTGGACACCTTCAAGTCAGGGGCTGACGGGTAGCCCAGGGAGATTTGGCTAGATACCTGGCCCTCGTGGATTTCATTTATACGCCTTTAATGTAAATCGGAAACTAAAATATACTTTTCAATAGAGATGGGTTCATAGACCAAAATTCCTCTAATTAAACAATATCAAATTGCTAAGATTCTAACTGGAGGGAACGTATTCTAAACTAGTTTTTACTGATTATAAAGAAGGAAGTGATATGCAATCTTGTAGCTTTTAATGTATCAGGGAAGCAAAATTCCAAAGAAGCTCATGACTGAAGCTTTAAAATGCTGTGATGGAAATGATGAGCTTAAATTTGGAATCAATATGGAAATGTTTGAGATGACTTTTAGGTTGCATGAATGGATTTGATTTTTGCTTATAGGACACTACCTTCCCCGTGAGTTGGTACCGACTGCCCACAGAGTACAACAGGGGCTCGTAGCCTTTGATTCTGGGGTGCAGGAAACAGCACCAGCTTAGGGGAGTGCAGGACCTAGATTTGGATCCTGCATAAACCATGTACTAATTGTGTGATCTTGAACGTCCATCTCATTAAAGAGGTTGTAAAGTGAGATAAATTGACTCTCAGCGCGGGAAAATGCTCCATTGCTTACTGGTGTTATATGAAAAAGGAAACTGTTCACCAAGGCAAGACATGGGTAAAGACATGTATGTTTCTGTAGTTTCTCTTGCAATCTGACGTCCTGAAGGAATATTGCATTTCCCTAGTGGAATGAGGGCAATCACCTTTCACAAACATTTTCATACAATTAAGTGGGTTCATTGTTGGTTCATAGTAACTACTGGTTCAATTATCTGGAGGCACTAATTCTAGTATTTTAGAGCACCTTACTCAAACATATTTTCTAGTTTTTATTCAGATGCTATGTTAAGTCATGTTTATAGAATTTTTCATTTTCTTCTGCTAAAATAAGTTTCTATATATTCAGTTTTGCTATTGTTGGACTTCTACTTACATATTCAGTTGTTGTTACAGTAGAACAAGAACAGTGAATACTGAAAAATCTCTTCTCTGCAGAAGAAAACAAGCTATTGATTTGTTTCCCATAGTTTGGGATAGTGATCATGCCATTAGTAACTGTTAAATACAAAATGCAGCTGAAGACAGGGATTCATTTATATTTGTCCAATTTGCCCAGAGAGGCTGAATGTGGGTGTGCTGCCCTTTCTCTGACCTGTCTGGGAAAACCCTCGCTGTTCTTTGGTGAGCAGCAAAGAGGAACCACTTGGCTGGTTTGACAAGAAGTGCAAAGTCCCTTCCCTTATTAATCTCTGTGGAGCTTCCTTTAGCACGCTTGCTGTGATAACATGCATGGTCCTGCCTCAGGGAAAAGGTTAATGTGAAAGAAGGAGAAAGCTGCCGAGTGCAAAAGGTCTCGGCTGCATGAAAAATTCTAATAACTCGCGGCCGTGGAGGGAAACGAAGGAACAGATCTGCGAATAAACAGATTTCATTTTAAATGTTACATTAGGAGATCACCTTTTGGCTTTTTCACTTTTCATTTTCATTTCGGAGAACTTTCCACTTTCGTATTTTATTTAAAATGTGGACCATAACCTGTTGGTAAAATCGAGAATCACTTAGAAGTGTGAGTTTCTTTTGTACACCACAGGAGGGGGGAAATGTTGTGGAAGAATAATGATGGCTAAGCAATTTTTCTCATAAAAATTTGTGACGCTGAAACTTATGGGTGAGACTTTTTTTTTTAAAAAGTTAACTTTATAATGATGTTAAAATAGTCCCTTTTTGAAAAAAAAAATCAACCTGTGTCTCTTTTAAGCATCCAGATGGTGTGACCTTTAAAGAAATAGATTATTATGTTGACTTTTCGTAATGAAATTGGCCTAGTTGAAGTTGAATTTCAGATGCAACTGATTCTATTAATGCGTTTTTGAGAATTTTCTTATTTTACATGATGGACCTCCTTTTCAGAATACTTGAACTTTTTGTTTTAACTCAGAATTTTTTTAAAGATGGGAGGTTTAGAAAGACAATCTTCACAATGAAATAAATTCTATTTATACACGATATTGAGCACTTAATATATAGTGATTAAGAAAAATAATTTTTAGGTATCACAACTGTTTGGTTCTAGTGTTGACAAGAATCCCTCTTCATTATAATTTATTGATATCCTGAGCCAGGGAAATAAATGTTGTAGTCCTGGGTATCTTTTTTAAAAAATCATGTTCCAAGCATTGCGTCGTCTGCTTCCATGCTGATCCGCATTGCCCATTCTCCCTCATTCTCTTTGATTTGTATTTGTTTATTTTAATACTGGAGCCATTATAGCAAGTACAGAGAAAGTCTAGCTTCTCTCCTAGCAATTTCTCAAAATTATTTGATATGCAAAGGCTTTATTTTTACTTAAGAATAAAGACAGTAATCTTGCTTATATTGCTACCATTCAGATCCAAGTCAACTGGAAGATTATAAACTACTGTTGATACAGTGTTGAGATATATATCCCATGAAATGGATCCCCACTGTTGAAGTGTTGCCGGAAAATAAATATTCTTAGATAATTACTTTTGCATACCTGAAGTCAGTATTACAATTAACTGTTACATACATTCACTTTTAGAGCTAACTCCTGACTCTAAAGAAAAAAAATATATTCTGTTAATCTGACACTTTTCTCTCCTACCTACCCATCACACTTAGGAACTTTCTGTTTGGTCTAGTATTTTTATAAGGAGATAGGAATCTATTTTATACTTTGATTTGATGGAATACATAAAATTTTGTGGTTTTACCTTATTTCTTTTGCAAACTTTCTGGATTTAGGAAGAAGAATTTTTTTCCAAAAAAGGTATTTACCTTTTTAGGTATTTACTTTGTATAAATCTAAATTTATATGTGAAAAACATAAAAATTACCTTAGAGGTGCATTCTCAAAATCTGAGAGGTGACAGTGTTTAATCAGGTGATGTTTAAGTACAAATGTTATTACTTCAATAGGATGACATGTCAACTACTTTAAAAAAGTAATTGATTCACTGAAGTACTTGAAGTTAAAGAATTAATAGACTGAAATGTGAGATTTCATGCACAATACTTACCTTACTACTACATTGTATGCAAAGTGTTTGATGTATATTTTCATGAAACAACTAAAAATCCTAAGCAACATGTCTCAGTTTGGGCTACCATAACAAATACCATGAAATGGGTGGCCTTTAATTCTCATAGTCCTGGAAGCTGAAAAGTCTAGGATCAAAGTACTTGCAGATTTGGTGTCTGATGAGGGCCCTTCTCCTGGTTTGCAGGTAGCTGTTTTTTGGTTTTGGTTTTTGTTTTAAGATTTATTTATTTATTTGAGAGAGAGAGAGAGAGAGCACGTATGTGTACATAAGGGGAGTTGAGGGGCAGAGGGAGAGGGAGAGAGAGTCTCAAGCAGACTCCACGCTGAGCACAGAGCTGACCTAGGGCTCAATCTCATGACCCCAAGATCACGACCTGAGCAGAAACAAAGAGTCAGATGCTCAACCACCTAGGTGCCCCTGCAGATAGCTGTTTTTTCAATGTGTCCTCACATGGTGGGGAGAGAGCTTTGGCTTCTCTTCCTCCTCTATAAAGACGTTAATCCCATTATGAAGGTGTCCTACTCGTGACCCAGTCACTTCTCAAAGGCCCCACCTCCAAATATCTTAACACTGGGGATTAAAGATTCAACATACGAATTTTGAAGGGACACAGATATTGAGTCCATAGCACAATAAAATTTAAGAAATCTAGTAATAAATATATAGAGCCTAGCTGAAGAAAATGATAAAAAATTACTGATGTATGGAAGAAAGACTCATGACAAGACTATTTCCTAATGGTGTGCTTCGGTAGTGTAAATATATACATTTTCACATTCATGAAATCAATCTAGTTAAATTCTAATATAGAGTCTAACCAGGATAAATTTTGGAATTTATCTGGAAATCTGATTAAAGTGATTTTCAAGTTCATTCAGAAAAATGAGTGAGAACAGCTAGAAGAGGGGAGAAGAAAATGATTAATAATGGGAAATAACTTTTATTAGTAGATTTATAACAGGTATCATGTAAACTACTCCAACATTGTGAAAGTTCAAAATTAGAAAAGAATCTCTTCACTAGAAATAGTAAGTTTCTATATATAAAACATATTAAGAAATATAACACAGTATCTATAATATATTAAAAAATAATGGTGGCATTCCAAGTCAGTTTATAGTACCTCCTATAAGCCAAGCACTGTTGAGAAATTTCCACAGAGTATTTCATTTAATCTTCACCAAACATCAAAATAATAAGAACTATTATTATTCCCAGTTTCCAGCTTGGTAAAGAGAGGCTCAGATTAAGTAAACTAAAATGCCAAAGGACACAGAGTTATTTAGTGGAGGAACTGGAATTCACAACCAGTTCTTTCTGATTCTGGAACCCTTAATTCTTTTTTTTTTTTTTTTTAAAGATTTTATTTATTTATTTGAGAGGGAGAGAGGGAGAGTGGGAGAGAGAGAGAGAGAATGCATGAGCGGGAAGTGGGGGAGAAGCAGACTCCCCACTGAGCAAGGAGCCCAACACCCGGGCTTAATCCCGGGAACTGGAGATCATGACCTAAGCCGAAGGCAGCCACTTATCCAACTGAGCCACCCAGGCGCACCCTGGAATGCTTAATTCTAACCACCATACAACACTAACTGTGTTTTTATTTGCAACAAATGAAGATGAGGCAATTTTATGGGATAAATTTCTTATTTACTCCACACATCAAAATTTCCAGAAGGTAAAGTGTTAAATGTAGAAAATAAAGCCCTAGTCTTTATTATTTTTGACAATAAGTTTTGAAGTCAGGAAAAGTTTTTCTTTGCTTTGAGGTGTAATAAATCCTCAAAATATATTTGTTGAATGTTGGTATTGAATAAATATTTGGATGAGGAAGGGCCTTTTTATGCATTACATGAAAGGAAGAAAGTACAAAAATCAATAAATTAGAATATGTAAAATAACAGTTTCAATGAATCAAAAACATTGTAAATAAAATGAAAGAGGAACAATGCTTTCAACATATTTGACAAATAGTTCTCTTCCAGGTAAATATATCAAATAAAGGATGCATTCTCTCATAGAAATATGGGTAAAAGTCCTGAAAAGGCAACTCACAAAACCTACAGAAAAGGAAAAAACCACAGATGATGAAGTGTTCAACTTCACTGTCAATCATATGTCACAGTCGAAAACCAAAAGCTCTCAATATTTTAAAAATTAAATACACATAAATTACAAAAAAGAATGCCCGTGGTTGTGAAGGGCATGGGAAAATGAGCATTTTTATATACTGTAGGCAGGGGTGTTAATAAACTCTTACATTTTTGATAGTATCTTTGAAATAAGAATAAAGATTTAAAAAGTGTTCATGACCTTTAACTAGTAATTTCACTTTTAGGAGTTTATTTTAGGAAAACATTTAGAAAGAGTTCATGTCAAAAGTCTCATCACAGCATTACTTAAGGTGGTGGAAATTGGAAATAATGTAATTTTATAATATTAGGTTAATGCTTAAATTATGGTACATCTATACTATGGACATCTGTGTAGCCATCTGTCATGATTTTTGGTGCTATTTAAAAGTGGGGAAAAACTCACAATATATTGTCAAAGGAAAAATTATGATCACTGATCAATACGTAAAATACTTAAAATACAAAAAATAGAGTATGGCATTGCATATAAAATACTAGATAGAATAATGTCTAGGTGTTAGACTTACAAGTGACTTTTCTTTTTTGTATATATTTATATTTCAACTATTCCCAAATAGCATCTGTTGTTTTTAAAATCAGAATAAAGTGGCATTTAAAAATTAATAAATAGTTTTCTATTAGCTGCTCTATTGTGCTTATTGTAGAAATGAAAGCAAAGTCATATTAGACATGTAGGCCACATGATGCCAAACAGAATTCCTGTTCTCTCATTTGCTTTTTAATTTTTTCTCAAAACTCAACTGTGACATATGATTGACAGTGAAGTTGAACACTTCATCATCTGTGACTGTTTCCCTTTCTTTAAGTTTTGTGAGTTGCCTTTTCAGCACTTTTACCCATATTTCTAAGAGAATGCATCTTTTATTTGATATATTTACCTGGAAGAGAACAATTTGTCAAATACATTGAAAGTATTGTTCCTCTTTTGTTTTATTTACAATGCTTTTGTTACACTGAAACTGTTATTTTATATATTCTAATTTACTGATTTTTGTATTTTCTTCTGCCTGGATATCACAGGCATAACTGCAGAGTTCACCAGAATATACAGTCACAGCTCTGCTGTGGGCTCCACTGGGGGTTGCAAACAATGAGATTATGAAGAATTATCTGCCCATTGGGTGATGGACATTAAGGAGGGCACGTGATGTGATGAGCCCTGGGTGTTGTACGCAACTGATGATTTTCTACATCTGAAACTAATGATGTACTATATGTTGGCCAATTGAATGTAAATTAAAATAAATAAATAAATAAATAAGAAAAGAAAAGGAGTGGAAGATACAGCCTTCCAGTTATGGAATGATAGATCATGGGAATAAAAGGGACAGCATAGGGAATATAATCAATGATATTATAACAGCGTTGTATGGTGACAGATGGTAGATACACTTGTGAGCAAAGCATAATGTATATCATTATGTTGTACACCTGAAACTAATGTAACATTGTATGTCAACTATACTCAAATAAAAAAAAAAAGTTTAAAAAAAAGAATTATCTTAATTCTGAAAGTTGGAATTTGGGTCTGAATTTCTAGGTAAGCCCAGAGAAATCCCCATTTTGGGGTGGTTGGATAAAATATTCTGATGTGGTTTCAGAAGGGAACAGGTTCTCATTCTAGAATTCTAGTCCTTAAAATGACCAGAAAGGGTTTTAGGTCCTAGATCCATAACTCCTGTATGAAAACACCTAAAATCTTCAAAGTCTTCAGTCTTTGCCTATTTGGGTGCTATCCTACCAGAGCTGCCAACAGTTTCATCAATATTTTGAAGGAGGTCATGGAAAAGCAAAATATTAACTTTATGAGGACAGGGAATTTACCTTATTCATCCCATTTCCTAGAAGACTGATGGCACATAGAGTCAATAAATGTTAGATAGATTGATTAATTACTGGTTTACTAACTGGCTGGATTTGCCAGCTACACTATTTTCTTTCATCGTGAGATTCGATACAACTAGTCAGTCTTGCAATGTAGTCTGCTCTTGTTGTGCTGCTCAAGTGTGCAAGTTGACATCATCCAAGAAGACATTCAGTTTATGAGGTCCCTTAAAAAATTTCAGACACCTGTTGACATCAAATGGCAAACTGTTTCTTCCACAAGCAAAATATCTTCTGAAGCCAAAATATATACAGAGCCAGAACTCCTGCAATTCTTGTCATTCCACGTACCTTTTCTGTTTGTCAATAAACATTATTTCTACGTGTGCAGGTTGACCCTAAAGGCTTGGTTAGGAATCCTGAGAGAAGGCTTGCATTCTGGTGTCAAAGTTACCAAATTTATGAAGGCAAGAACCTTGAATCACAGCTTTTAAATAAGTTTCCATAAAAAAAACGGGAATAATATAATATAATGTTCTTTACTACCCAGAAATAATTGTGACTTTCCAGTGAATAAGTATTGAAATGCTTGATTGGATTTGGAAGAAAAATTTTACATATTTTGAAAGAAATTGAAAACCTATTTAGGGAAGAAAAAAAAATATGACAGGAGTTTATTTGTTCCTGAATTAGTTTCTGTGATGCAAAGTTTCTTCATGCAAGATAATATAACTTTCTATTAGAGTCCCTGTATTCACCATTATAGAAACTACTGAAAAGCCTTAAGATATTTTGGCTAAGCTGTTACTCTGGAATGGAAAATTATATGTAAACAGCTATGCAGCATTTATAATACTCGAGTGAATACTGCTGCAGACTGGAGTTAATGCCATGCCTTGTCAATATTTCTCCAGAAATCACCAGACACAAACACTCCTTTGAACTTCTTTGAAGGTTACTAATCGTGAAACAATGTTAAAGTTAAAACATGGTTTGGAAATCCTTTTATCATTGACTTAGATACCATCAATGACTCAATTGGCAGTCTCAATACCAAAGACAGTCTCAATGACTTGAGAATAAAGGCGACTATATGACAGGAATCCATCCAAATTAATATTGGATAATTCTGGTGTGAGCCATAAGAGTGCTAATTCCATTTGCTATCACATAACTTTGTGAGTTAAGGTTTTTCCTGTTTCTGTCTGAATGAAAATATTAAAATTAATTCAGTGTGAAAGATAAATATTTCCTTGTAAAGATTAATTAATATTTTTAACTTGCCAGGCCAAATAATAGCAATCTTTCATTGAAATTTACTTTTGAGTGTAATTAAATTTACTTTTATTTAATTGGAATATTTTAGATTCATCTCATCCTTTGTAGGAACTGACCATTAATTTTTACATTAAATTAGAGTGAAGAGAGAATTTTTTGCGAATATGTTTTTATGTGTTATCTAATGAAAGAAGTAGTTCTCTAAATGGTAAAATGAATGGTATGTAAAATATTGTGGCTATGTAATACATAGTTTTCCTCAAAAAGGGAAGAAGCTAAAAACACTTAAACTTGGACTAGAAGGAAATTACCTCAGCACAATAAAGGCTATATATGAAAAACCTACAGCTAACATCATACTCAATGGTGAAAAACTGAAAGATTTTCCTGTAAGAGCTGGAACAAGACAAAGATGCCATTTTTCATAACTTCTATCAACATAGTACTGGAAGTCCCAGCCAGAGCATTTCAGCAAGAAAATATTAAAATTGGAAATGAACAAGTGAAATCATCTGTTCACAGAAAATGTGATCTTAATGTAGACAACTCTAAAGATTCTTCCAAAACTAACCTGTTAGAACAAATAAAAAAATTTAGCAAGGTTGCAGGATATAAAATCAACACCCAAAAATCAGTTGTCTTTCTGTACACTAGCAATGAACAATCTGGAAAGGAAATTAAAAGAACAATTCCATTTACAGTAGCATCAAACAAAATAAAATACTTAGGAATCACCTCAATAGATACAGAAAAAGCACATGTCAAAATTCAACATCCATTCATGATAAAAACTCTTAACAAAATGGTTATAGAGGGAGTGTACATCAACATAATAAAGGTCATATATGACACCCCCCAGCTAACATCATACTTAATGGGGAAAAACTGAAAACTTTCCTTTTAAAATCAGGAAAGCTTTTCCACTAAGGCAAGTATTCCCACTCTTGCCACTTTTATTCAAAATAGTGCTGGAAGTACTGGCCACAGCAATGAGGCAAGGAAAAGAAATAATGGCATCTAAATTGGAAAGGAAGAACTAAGATTGTCACTACTTGCAGATGACATGATGCTGTATATAGAAAATCCTAAAGATTCCACAAAAAACTATTAGAACTACTAAGTGAATTATGTAAATTTGTAGAATACAAAATTAATATACAGCAATCTGTTGTGTTTCTACAAACTAATAACAAATTATCAGAAAGAGAAATTAAGAAAACAGTCCAGTTTACAATGGCATCAAAAAGTATAAAATACCTAAGAATAACAAAGGTGGTAGAAGACCTGCTCTGAAAGTATAGTATAAAACATTGATAAAGAAATTGAAGATTACACAAATAAATAGATATATTATGCTCATGGATTAGAAGAATTAACATTGTTAAAATGTCCATACTACCCCAAGCAATTTACAGACTCAGTGCAATCCCTATCAAAATACCCATGGCATTTTTCACAGAACTAGAACAAATAAACCTAAAATTTGTGTGGAACCACAGAAAAACCCAAACAGCCAAAGCAATCTTGAGAAAGAAGAACAAAGCTGGAGGTATCAGGCTCCCAGATCTCAAACTATACTACAAAGCTATTATAATCAAAACAGTATGGTACAAACACAAAAACAGACACATAAATCAATAGAAAGAATAGAGGGCCCAGAAATAAATGCACACTTATATGGTCAATTAGTAAATGACAAAGAAGACAAGTATATACATTAAGGAAAGATAGTTTCTTCAATAGATGGTGTTGGGAAAATTGGATTGCTATGTGCAAAAGAATTAAAATGGGCCTCTTTTGTATACCATATACAAAAATGAACTAAAAATGGATTAAAGGCTAAATGTAAGACCTGAAAATTCCTGGAAGAAAACATAGGCAATAAGCTCTTTGACATGTCTTATAAATATTTTTTTTGGATCTGTCTCCTTAGGCAGGGACAACAGAAGCAAAAATAAACAAATGGGACTACATCAAATGAAAAAACTTTTGCACTGTGAAGGAAACCATCAACATAATGAAAAAACAACTAACTGAATGGGAGAAGATATTCACAAATGATATATCTGATTGGGGTTAACATTCAAAATATATAAAGAACTCATACAACACAATATCAAAAAACAAAGAAACATTTCAATTAAGAAATGGGCAGAGGTTCTGAATGAACATTTTTCCAAAGAGGACATACATTTGGCCAATGGGTACATGAAAAGATGGTCAGCATCACTAATTATCAGGGAAATGCAAATCAAAACAACAATGAGATACCATCTCACACCTGTCAGAATGGTTATTATCATAATAAGTAACAAATGTTGGTGAGGATGTGTGTAAAAGGGAATCCTCCTACACTGTTGGTGGGAACGTAAATTGGTACAGTCACTGTGGAAAACAGTATGGAAGTTCCTCAAAAAGCTAAAAACAGAACTATCATATGATCCCCAAATTCCACTTCTAGGTAGTTATCTGAAGAAAAGGAAAACACTTATTTGAAAAGATATATGCACCCCTATGTTCATCACAGCATAATTTACAATAGCCAAGATATAGAAGCCACCAGCAATAGATGAATGGATAAAAAAGATGTGGTGTATATATATACAATGAAATATTACTGAGCCATAAAAAAGAATGAAATCTTGCCATTTGTGATGACATGGGTAAACCTAAAGGGTATTATGCTAAATTAAATAAATCAGACAGAGAAAGACAAATACCATATGATTTTACTTATATGTTGAATCTAAAAAGCAAAACAAGTGAATAAACAAAACGAAAACAGAAACAGACTTATAGGTATAGATGACAAGATGATGGTTGCCAGAGGGGAGAGGAATGGGAAGATAGATGAAATGTGTGAGGGAGATTAAGAGGTACAGTCTTGGGAGGTTGTGGGGGGATGGGGTAATTGGATGACAGGCATTAAGGAGGGCACTTGATATAATGAGCACTGGATGTTATATGGAACTGATGAATCACTAAACTCTACCCTGAAACTAATAATACACTAGATGTTAACTTACTTGAATTTAAATAAAAAAAGAGGTACAGTATACCAGTTAAAAAAAGAAACAAGACATGATGTAATATACTATGTTGCATAATATAGTCAATATTTAATAATATAGCCCTTATACTTCCTGACTTCAAAACTTATTACAAAGCTACGGTAATTAAAGGAGAGTGGCACTGGCATAAAGACAGACACATAGGCCAATGGGATAGAATAGAGAGCCTAGAAATAAGCTTTCATATGTAGGCAAATGATTTTTGACAAGGGTGCCAAGACCATTCAGTGGAGAAGGAACAGCCTGTTCAACAAAAACTGTAAAAACTGTATATCTACATGCAAAAAGATTAAAGTTGGATCCCTACCTTACACCATATACAAAATTAACTCAGAATGGATTGAAAACCTAAATGTAAGAGCTGAAACTATAAAATTCTTAGAAGAAAACACAGAGGAAAAGCTTCACAATAGTGGATTTAGCAATGGCTTCTTGGATGACACCAAAACCATAGGTACCAAAAAACAAACAAACAAAAAAACTAGATAAATTAGAGTTCATCAAAATGAAAACTTTTGCATATCAAAGGACACTATCAGAATGAAAAGGCAATCCATTGAATAAGAGAAACTATTTGCAAATCACATATCTGATATGAGGTTGATATGCAGAATATATGAAGAACTCTCACAACAACAAAAAACAGACAACCTGATTTAAAAATGGACAAAGGATTTGAATAGACATTTCTCCAAAGATGATACACAAATATGAGTAAGCACATGAAAAGATGTTCAACATCACTGATCATTAGGGAAAAGCAAATCAAAACCAGAATGAGATACCACCTCATACCCATTAGGATGGCTATTATAAGCAAACAAAACCCCAGGAAATAACAGTTGTTGGCAAAGATGTTGAAATATTGGAACACTTGTGCAATTGTGGTGGGAATGTAAAATCTTTTAGCTTTTCTGTGAAATGGCATGGCAATTCCTCAAATAATTAAAAATAGAATTATCCACATGACACAATAATTCTATGTCTGGAGATACATCCAAAAGAAATGAAAGCAGGGACTCTTACAGATATTTGTACACCAATGTTCATAGCAGCATTATTCCCAATAGCCAAAAGGTGGAAGCAACCCAAATGTCCTTTCAGAAGATGAATGGGTAAACAAAATGTGGTATGTACATGCAATGGAATATTATTCAGTCTCAAAATGGAAACAAATTCTGATATATGCTGCAACATGGGTGAAGTTTGAGGACATAATACTAAGTGAAATAAACAAGTAACAAAAGGACAAATATTGGGATTCCACTCACATGAGGTATGTAGAGTAGTCAAATCCATAGTGACAGAAAAGAATGGTGGGTGTCAGTAGAATGGTGGGCTGCAGGGAAGAGAGAATGGGAAGTTAGTGTTTAATGGATATGGAGTTTCAATTGGAAAAAACAAAAAGCTCTGGGGTTGGATGGTGGTGATGGTTGCATAACAACGTGAATGTATTTAATACCAGAGAACGGTATACTTAAAAATGGTTAAAAGATAAATTTTATGTCATGTGTATTTTGCCACAATTTTTCAGAAAGAGCAGGACTCATCGTTAAGACTACAACTGGGCCTCAAAGATCTTTTAAGAGGAAGAGAGAAATGCATTATTAATATAGGCCCAGGCAATATTGTGAGATGTGGTTTGCTTTTACTATCTTCTGCCTCTCCCTTTCTAGATTTTTTCATAATTCTTATATTTTCTCTGTCTTCTAAGAACTTTATATTGTGACCATCTACCCATACCATACTTAATTCTGAGTTATGCACCAATTTCTTCACCATCACCACTATTTAAAAGTTTATTCTCTTCCTACTCATTTTCTCAAAAGTATGCCCTAAGTTAACCATCACTTGGAGATATAATTTGATATTTGTCTTCCCATGAAGGTGTTAATGATTAAATCTAAGAGGAACTCTTCAGTGAATTTTAAATGAGAGAGTCAGGCACTGTGGAAGACAATTCGGGGGATAATTGGGCCTTCCAAGCAACCTCAGATCACATCATGAAGACACCCTCCCTCTTTGATTATAGTACATCCCACCTTTGGGATCACAAAATTGGAGAAATGAGTTCCACACGTTCCAAAAGCCCAGGAATATGGATTCTACTGATAAGTTCCTGCACGCTGCTCCTCATTGTTCCATATCCTGTTGAACTGTGGCCTTACTCAACACAATTTAGTGATGGCTATGGTAGCAGAACGCTCTATGCAGGCAGATTTTAGCATAGCAAATAGTTTCAGATTTGGATGTAGACATGTGGCATATGGAATTAAGAGGCAAATCAGCGACAGTGCAAGAAACATGGTTCAAATGGTTTAAAATATACAACTCTCTGTTGGGGGAAAATAAATGGAAAATTTTCAGATGCAAATTTTGAATAATCCAGCAGTTATTAGAAGTTTGTGATTTTTACAAGAAGTACTTGAAAATGTATGCTCATTAGATTCATTTTATAACAAAAAGAACCCCTGTTGAGATTATTCAGAAGGAAAAAAATGTTCTATTTAGCTATTTTTCTAGTTTTAACACTTCCAGAAATCATTATGATTATCTTTCTGTATTAAAAAGAACAAAACATCGTGAACAGAAGTCAACTAAGTAATTGTAATGCAACGTGATTTCTTGGCATTTAAAAGATGTTTGACACTTATATGAGAATGTATGTATATTTCATACACATAGTTGCTGAAATATGGTGGTAAAAATAGTTTAGAATATTTTAGAATTACAAATAGATTGTTGTAAAAATTGCTAGGAACTACAGGAAACTTGAAAATCTATTTATGCAGATACATGCATAGCTAATTGAATGACACACACACATATATATACAAATAATTATATATAATTTTGTTCATTTTTTTTTTTTTTGTTCAACCAGATTCTCTGGATCACGAGAGGTCCATGAGGTAATAATTGGGATATTCCAGCTATTCTAAATATTTCAAAGGCCTTATGGCAATTGTAAATTTAGCCATGGTATGATTCCCAGACTAATCAAATTTCTTAGCTTTTGGATAGAATGACATCAATTCAGTCTGGAAATACTGGTTCCTTCAGGCTGACTAGAACTTCTAACTCTAGGGTTTTTTTTTTTTTTAAGATTTTATTTATTTATTTGACAGAGAGATACACAGCGAGAGAGGGAACACAAGCAGGGAGAGTGGGAGAGGGAGAAGCAGGTTTCCCGCTGAGCAGGGAGCCCGATGCGGGGCTCAATCTCAGGACCCTGGGACCATGACCTGAGCCAAAGGCAGATGCTTAACCATCTGAGCCACCCAGGTGCCCCCTAACTCTAGGTTTTTGATCAAAATAGGAGAGTGAACTAATAATTAGGCCTCAGAACAGAGCTTTATGAGCTCATGTTCTGAAGTCAGAAAGACCTTGGTTCTTTTTTTTTTTTAATTTTTTTATTGTTATGTTAATCCCCATACATTACATCATTAGTTTTAGATGTAGTGTTCCATGATTCATTGTTTGTGCATAACACCCAGTACTACGTGCAGAACATGCCCTCTTTAATACCCATCACCAGGCTAACCCATCCTCCCACCCCCATCCCCTCTAGAACCCTCAGTTTGTTTCTGAGAGTCCATCATCTCTCATGGTTCGTCTCCCCCTCCGATTTCTCCCCCTTCATTCTTCCCCTCCTGCTATCTTCTTCTTTTTTTTTTTTTCTTAACACGTATTGCATTATTTGTTTCAGAGGTACAGATCTGAGATTCAACAGTCTTGCACAATTCACAGCGCTTACCAGAGCACATACCCTCCCCAGTGTCTATCACCCAGTCACCCCATCCCTCCCACCCCACCCCCCACTCCAGCAACCCTCAGTTTGTTTCCTGAGATTAAGAATTCCTCATATCAGTGAGGTCATATGATACATGAGAAAGACCTTGGTTCTAATCTTAGCCCCAGCACTCACTAGCTGGTCTATCTTGGGTGAGTTACTTTATGTCTGTAACACATGGTCTAAACTGCTTCACTTTTTAAAAAAAGGATTTTGTTTATTTATTTATTTATTGGAGAGAGAGAGAGCATGAGGGGGGAGGGGCAGCGGGAGAAGCAGACTCCCCGTTGAACAGGGAGCTTGACGTGGGGCTCAATCCCAGGACCCCAGGATCATGACCTGAGCTGAAGGCAGACAATTAACTGACTGAGCCACCCAGTTGCCCCAGCTTCTTCACTTTTAAAATGGAAAAAAATGCCTGATTCATATGGTTATTGTAAGGAATAAATAAACAACTGCAAGTAGAATGCCTAGCACAGAACAAACTACCTTTATAAATTGTAGCTATTAAGATTCCTGTTATTACAGAATACAGCTGGTCTATGAGATCTTTCAAAATAAGGGATCTAGGAGTAAAATAAATGAAATAGACCATTGGTAATAAAGCGAGTTTACTTGTCATTCAAAAGTGATATTTCTAAATCAGCTTTCAGTACTCATATGTATGATCTCAAGAACATGCATCCGATATATCATTATTAAATAATATTTTGTCTAAAATGTGCTTAAGTAAAAATTATGATTTCGTGACTGGGTTGCCAGATGCTGCCTAAGCATTCACCAGCATATTCACTCCCACGGTGGCTAATGCAACCAGTCAGGGCAAGAACAAACTTGTCAAAGGAGAATCTCCATGGTTGTTAAGAACTATAACCCAGCAGGGGCTATTGTGGTCGAGATAACCTATTTTTTAGAGAGTTGACATTTACAGATGTTGGATAATGAAATAAAGCCCGACCTGGTGGTTATTATGAACAACCAAATGTCCAAATCCTTCAGCTTCTGCCAAACTGCTTGGATCAGTTAAACCTGGGGAAAAGACAAAAAGAGCCAGAAATTGCCTTTGTTGTAATAAAAGCACCAAGAATTCCAAGAACTTGATACTCAACAGGAAGGTGCTATATTTAATTCCAGGGGTGCATCACAGCCACGGATGGTCGATCTTTAGTCAGAAGGTCCTTGGTGATGTGTTTGCCCACACCTGAGATTCTGATATGCCTGGAAGGCTGAAATATTGAGGTGGAGCTGAAGATATAACCTTAATAATAATTCCTCATATTTTATAGTTCTAAGAGTTGTATTTTATATAAATTATGTCATTCGATTCTTATAGCAGTCATTTGAGGGAGAGAGGGCAGGATGTCATTATTCTAATCTTATAAGGGAAGAAAAGGGCTTGCTATGGTTAAATGGTTTAGCTAAAGCACTCCTGTAATAGACAAAACCAGGATTAGGTCCTCTGTCTTCTGACCTCGCGTGGCCTTCTTTCTGTTTGACCACACTGGTTTTGTATGTACTGATTTATTAGAATGTCATCTGCAAAAAAGCTTTGCATTAATAAAGTAGACTTAAAATGTGCAAAATAGTCCTTATGTTAATCTACATTCGCTGTTTGTTGCTAAGCTTTTTTTTTTTTTCTCTACTCTTGTCTGATTTCTTAAGAAGCCAAATGGGGTTGTGAAAGCTAATTTCTTTATTTTCTCATTAGGCTCCAGTTATGAAAGATGTGATTTTGAAAATGGGCTCTGTAGTATGACACAAGATCAGAGTCTGCAACTTGGTTGGACAAAGAGAAGTGGGATGACTGGTCTCTCACCTCCATTTTATGATCACAACGGTGATATGTCTGGTAAATGCTTTGAATTTCTTTCTTTTTTTCTTGTCAAGTGGTTGATTATCAGTAGAATATTGGCTGATATTTAGATATCAATTATTATAATGTCTAACTCTATGCCTTCTTTAACCATTTTCAGGATGTTTATGATACAAAATATCACAATGGAGTCTCATAGTTGCGTTCCTGGGATCCTGAAGGTCTACCTAGACAATGATTGGGATTTTCTAGCTGTTTTGATTCTTTATGGAAAATGAAAAATTTAACATGATAATGCTACATAGGTTAATTCATCAGATTACTTTGCTTTTGGCTATACTGATTTCAGCTCTAACAACACTTGTTTTCTCAGGCTATCTAGGAGGCTCCGATGGGCTGCTCATTAGCCTCTGAGGTGGCTCTGGAGCCAGACTTTTATTCATTTCTTTATTTGATAACTAATGAACTTAATTCATTCATCATTTTGTACCAGGTGATTAAGATATTTTATTTTATTTTATTATTTTTTTTAAAGATTTTATTTATTTATTTCAGAGAGAGAGACATAGCGAGAGAGGGAACACAAGCAGGGGGAATGGGAGAGGGAGAAGCAGGCTTCCCGCGGAGCAGGGAGCCAATGCGGGGCTCGATCCCAGGACCCTGGGATCATGACCTGAGCCGAAGGCAGACGCTTAACGGCTGAGCCACCCAGGCACCCCGTGATTAAGATATTTTAGTGAGCAAAAATCAACTCTATGCCTTCCCTCATTTGTTGGACTTACACATGATATGAAAAGAGGTAGTATATTGCTTGGCATTACTAATTGAAGGCTGGAGATTTTTTATAAAGGTGATGTTTCTCTCATAACAATAAGGAAAAAAAAGTAAAAAGTATAAGACTTTCTTAGATCAGTGTTTATACTAATACTATACTAATACTAAACTTCTCAAATACAAGGAGAAAAATCACTCTAAATAAGTGATGTATAAATGTAATATTTTACGCTGTTCATCTTTATGATTCTCAGGTACAACAAACTGAGGGTTGCTGAAGAGGAGGTGGGTGGGCGGATGGCATAACTGGGTAATGGGCATTAGGGAGGGCACTTGATGTAATGAGCACTGTGTGTTATATGCAACTGATGAATCACTAAATTCTCCCCCTGAAACTAATTATACAGTATGTTAATTAAATGGAGTTTAAGGAATTTAAAGTTTATTTTATTATGTTATGTTAATCACCATCATTAGTTTTAGATGTAGTGTTCCATGATTCATTGTTTGCATATAACACCCAGTGCTCCATGCAGTATGTGCCCTCTTTAATATCCATCACCAGGCTGACCCATCCCCCTTCCCCCTCCCCTCTAGAGCCCTCAGTTTGTTTCTCAGAGTCCATAGTCTCTCATGGTTCGTCCCCCCCTTCAATTTCCCCCCCTTCATTTTTCCCTTCCTGCTATCTTCTTCTTTTTTTTTTTTAACATATAATGTATTATTTGTTTCAGAGGTACAAGTCTGTGATTCAACAGTCTTACACAATTCACAGCACTCAACATAGGACATACTCTCCCCAATGTCTATCACCCAGCCACCCCATCCCTCCCACCCCACACCACTCTAGCGACCCTCAGTTTGTTTCCTGAGATTAAGAATTCCTCATATCAGTGAGATCATATGATACATGTCTTTCTCTGATTGACTTATTTCGCTCAGCATAATACCCTCCAGTTCCATCCACATTGTTGCAAATGGCAAGATTTCATTCCTTTAGATGGCTGCATAATATTCCATTGTATATATATACCACCTCTTCTTTATCCATTCATCTGTCAGTGGACATCTTGGCTCTTTCCACAGTTTGGCTATTGTGGACATTGCTGCTATAAACGTCAGGGTGCATGTACCCCTTCGGATCCCTACATTTGTATCTTTGGGGTAAATACCCAGTAGTGCAATTGCTGGGTTATATGGTAGCTCTATTTTCAACTTTTTGAGGAACCTCCATACTGTTTTCCAGAGTGGCTGCACCAGCTTGCATTCCCAGCAACAGTGTAGGAGGGTTCCTCTTTCTCCACATCCCCACCAACATCTGTCATTTCCTGACTTGTTAATTTTGTGGCTAGGACTTCTAATACTATGTTGAATAGCAGTGGTGATAGTGGACATCCCTGCCATGTTCCTGACCTTAGGAGGAAAGCTCTGTTTTTCCCCATTGAGAATGATATTCGCTGTGGGTTTTTGATAGTTGGCTTTTATGATATTGAGGTATGTACCCTCTCTCCCTCTACTCTGAAGAGGTTTGATCAAGAAAGGATGCTATACTTTGTCAAATGTTTTTTCTGCATCTATTGAAGAGGATCATATGGTTCTTGTTTTTTCTTTTATTAATGTATTGTATCACATTGATTGATTTGTGGATGTTGAACCAACCTTGCAGCCCAGGGGTAAATCCCACTTGGTCGTGGTGAATAATCCTTTTAATGTACTGTTGGATACTATTGGCTAGTATTTCGGTGAGAATTTTTGCATCCATGTTCATCAAGGGTATTGGTCTGTAATTGTCCTTTTTGATGGGGTCTTTGGTTTTGGGTTCAAGGTAATGGTGGCCTCATAAAATGAGTTTGGAAGTTTTCCTTCCATTTCTATTTTTTTGGAACAGTTTCAGAAGAATAGGTATTAATTCTTCTTTAAAAGTTTGGTAGAATTCCCCTGGGAAGCCATCTGGCCCTGGGCTTTTGTGTTTTGGGAGATTTTTGATGACTGCTTCAATTTCCTTAGTGGTTATAGGTCTGTTCAGGTTTTCTATTTCTTCCCGGTTCAGTTTTGGTAGTTGATACATCTCTAGGAATGCATCCATTTCTTCCAGGTTATCTAATTTGCTGGCATATAGTTGCTCATAATATGTTCTTATAATTGTTTGTATTTCTTTGGTGTTGGTTGTGATCGCTCCTCTTTCATTCATGATTTTATTTATTTGGGTCATCTCTTTTTGATAAGTCTAGCCAGGGGTTTATCAATCTTGTTAATTCTTTCAAAGAACCAGCTCCTAGTTTTGTTGATCTGTTCTACTATTGTTTTGGTTTCTATTTCATTGATTTCTGCTCTGATCTTTATTATTTCTCTTCTCCTGCTGGGGTTAGGCTTTATTTGCTGTTCTTTCTCCAGCTCCTTTAGGTGTAGGGTTAGGTTGTGTATTTGAGACCTTTCTTGTTTCTTGAGAAAGGCTTGTATTGCTATATACTTTCCTTTTAGGACTGCCTTTGCTGCATCCCAAAGATTTTGAACAGTTGTGTTTTCATTTTCATTGGTTTCCATGATTTTTTTAAATTCTTCTTTAATTTCCTGGTTGACCCATTCATTCTTTAGTAGGATGCTCTTTAGCCTCCATGTATTTGAGTTCTTTCCGACTTTCCTCTTGTGATTGAGTTCTAGTTTCAAAGCATTGTGGTCTGAAAATATGCAGGGAATGATCCCAGTCTTTTCGCACCGGTTGAGACCTGATTTGTGACCTAGGATGTGATCTATTCTGGAGAATGTTCCATGGGCACTAGAGAAGAATGTGTATTCTGTTGCTTTGGGATGGAATGTTCTGAATATATCTGTGAAGTCCATTTGCTCCAGTGTGTCATTGAAAGTCTTTACTTCCTTGTTGATCTTTTGCTTAGATGATCTGTCCATTTCAGTGAGGGGGGTGTTAAAGTCCCCCACTATTATTGTATTGTTGTCGATGTGTTTCTTTGCTTTTGTTATTAATTGGCTATATAATTGGCTGCTCTCATGTTAGGGGCATAGATATTTACAATTGTTAGATCTTCTTGTTGGATAGACCCTTTAAGTAGGATATAGTGTCCTTCCTCACCTCTCATTATAGTCTTTGGTTTAAAATCTAATTTGTCTGATCTAAGGATTGCCACCCCAGCTTTCTTTTGGTGTCCATTAGCATGGTAAATGGTTTTCCACCCCTTCACTTTCAATCTGGGGGTGTCTTTGGGTCTAAAATGAGTCTCTTGCAGACAGCTTATCGATGGGTCTTTTTTTTTAATCCAGTCAGATACCTGGGTGTCTTTTGATTGGGGCATTTAGCCCATTTACATTCAGGGTAACTACTGAAAGATATGAATTTAGTGCCATTGTATTGCCTGTAAGATGACTGTTACTGTATATTGTCTGTGTTCCTTTCTGGTCTATGTTGCTTTTAGGCTCTCTCTTTGCGTAGAGGACCCCTTTCAATATTTCTTGTAGGGCTGGTTTCATGTTTGCAAATTCCTTTAGTTTTTGTTTGTCCTGGAAGCTTTTTATCTCTCCTTCTATTTTCAATGACAGCCTAGCTGGATATAGTATTTTTGGCTGCATATTTTTCTCATTCAATGCTCTGAAGATATCATGCCAGTCCTTTCTGGCCTGCCAGGTCTCTGTGGATAGGTCTGTTGTCAATCTAATGTTTCTACCATTGTAGGTTACAGATCTCTTCTCCTGAGCTGCTTTCAGGATTTTCTTTTTGTGTCTGAGACTCATAAGTTTTACTATTAGATTTTGGGGTGTTGACCTCTTTTTATTGATTTCGAGGGGAGTTCTCTGTGCCTCCTGGATTTTGATGCCTGTTTCCTTTCCCAAATTAGGGATGTTTTCTGCTCTAATTTGCTCCAATATACCTTCTGCCCCTCTCTCTCTTTCTTCTTCTTCTGGGATCCCAATTTCTAATATTGTTTCATCTTATGGTATCACTTATCTCTCGAATTCTTCCCTCGTGAATCCAGTAGTTGTTTATATTTCTTTTTCTCAGCTTCTTTATTTTCCATCCTTTGGTCTTCTTTATCACTAATTCTCTTTTCTGCCTCATTTATCCTAGCAGTTAGAGTGTCCATTTTTGATTGTACCTCATTAATAGCCTTTTTGATTTTGACTTGGTTAGATTTTAGTTCTTTTATTTCTCCAGAATGGGTTTCTCTAATATCTTCCATGCTTTTTTCAAGCCCAGCTAGTATCTTTAAAATTGCTGTTCTTGAACTCTAGTTCCGACACTTTACTAATGTCCATATTGATTAGGTCGGTGGCTATCGGTATTGTCGCGTTCTTTTTGTTGAGGTGATTTTTTCCGTCTTGTCTTTTTGTCCAGAGGAGAATAGATGAATGAGAGAACAAAATGCTAATAGGGTAACAACGACCCCAGAAAAATATACACTAAACAAATCAGAAGAGACCTGAAACCGGGGGAAAAGAAAGGGCAAGAAAGAAAAAAGAAAAAAGAAAGAAAAAGAAAAGATACAAACAAACAAACAAAAAAACCAGAATATGGTTTTTTGGCTGGTGCATAGATCAGTGCCACACACTAGATTTGGGGCGTATTTTGGTCTGTTAGAAGAAAGTGCCTCCCAAAATTTTAAAGAAAGAAAAGCTTATATATGTACAAAAATAAGGGTAAATATGATGAAGGGATGGAATATGACTGTAAAGATGAAAATTATAAAAGATTTTATAAAAGGAATTGATAAGAAATTGGTTGAGAAAAGAAAGAAGAGGATTTAAAAATAAAAGAAAGGGGGGGAGAGAATGTGATCAGGGAGGAGACTAGAACAAATCCATACACTAGAGATTTAGGGTATATTTTGATCTGTTAGAAGAAACTGTAATCCAAAATTTTAAAGAGAGAACAACTTATATATATATATACCAAAAATAAGGTTAACTACTATGAAGGGATAGAATATGACTCTAAAAATGAAAAATAAAAAAGATTTTTTAAAAAAGGGATTGATAAGATGTTGGTTGATAAAGGGAAAAAGAAAAATTAAAAAAAAAGAAAAGAAAAAGACAGTTAACAAAAAAAAATAACTTTGAAAGACTAAAGAATCATGGGAAAAAAGCCATGGATTCTATGTGCATTATTCCCCTAGCACTGGAGTTCTGCCGTTCTCATTGATCGGTAAACTTGGTCTCGGCAGGCTGTTCTCGCTGATCTTCTGGGGGAGGGGCCTGTTGCCGTGGTTCCCAAATGTCTTTGCCGGAGGCGGAATTGCCCCGCCCTTGCCGGGTCAGGGGCTAAGTAATCTGCTTGGGTTTGCTCTCGGGAGCTTTTGTTCCCTGCAAGCTTTCCGTACAGCTTTGGAGGCCGAGAGTGAAAATGGTGGCCTCCCAATCTCCGCCCCGGAGGAGCCGAGAACTCAGGGCCCCGCTCCTCAGTGAGCCCCCAGAGAAAAGCAGTCAGTCAGTCCCGTCTCCCCGGTCTCCGGCCACACTCCGTGCTCACCCGGCCTGTGACCGCGCGTTTCTATCTCTGGCACCCGACTTGGTGTGGAGTCTCCAAACCCAGCAGATCCCTGTGGTGCGCTCCCACGCCGCTCCTCCAGGGGAGGAAGGGGAGTCTCCCCGGATCTGCTGCTTGTTGGGTCCCTGCTGGAGGAGCAGTGGCCCGACTGTGCCACGGATCACGGTTTATGGCAACCCCGAGCTGAGAGCCCGCGCCTCGGCTCCGTCTCTGCAACCGGCTTCCCTGCTCTGATACCTGGGAGCTCTGCTGCACTCAGGCACCCCCGGTCTTTCTGTGACCCTGAGGGTCCTGAGACCACACTGTCCCGCGAGGGTTCCACCCCCGACTTAGCCACTGGAGCTACATTCCTCAGCGGAGCCGACTTCTAAAAGTTCCGATTTTGTGCTCCTCGGCTCTATCACTTGCCAGTAATGGCTGATGGAGGCCCCCTCCCCCGTGGTCTATCCTTCCGAATATCACCTTGGATTCACTTCTCCGCATGTCCTACCTTCCAGAAAGTGGTCGCTTTTCTGTTCAGAGCGTTGCTGCTATTCATTCTTAGATCTGTTGAGTTTGTAGGTGTTCAGAATGGTTTGATCCCTATCTAGCTGAATTCCTGGGACCAGACGAAATTTAGGTCTCCTACTCCTCCACCATCTTGCTCCTCCCCTGAATTTAAAATTTTTTTAATGGAATTAAAATAAAACTTTATCAAACACCTAAAAAAAAAAAAAAGTGATGTTTCTCTCAAATAAATACAACCTAATTTTAAATGTGAGTATTTTCCCTAGAGATAATTTAAAGCAAGTCAATGTTGAGGTATCAGGTGTTAATTGTTTGGAAATGTTTGCATAAAACCTACAGATGTGGATTAGGATCCTGGCTCCATCACTTACTAGGTGTGTGATCTTGAGCAATTTACTTTTTTTAAGCCACAGTTTCTCAACTCTGAGAGGGGGAATGATAATACTTAGTTCATAGGTAGTTGATGTAAGAGCTAAATGAGATTTGTGGGTATAACTTCCCATAAAACATCTGACATTCAAGAAAGGTTGATATTTAGTACATTTCTGGATAATTTTGGTGTTCCTAACTCCAGCTTCTAGGTAAGTGAACTGAAGTTTGTTAATTTGCTTGGCTTTGATGGCAAAAATACTTTTCATTAATTTATTTATTTATTTATTAAATTTTATTTTACTATGTTATGTTAGTCACCATACAATAAATCATTAGTTTTTGATGTAGTGATCCATGATTAAAAATACTTTTTAAAAGGAATCTTTGACAATTGTTAAGAATAAGCCAACTTTATCACAAACAAGAGATCAGCTTTTCAAACAGGACCAACAACTTGCTGCAATACAGAAAATTTTTATGATGTGTTCAGTTGTGTCAAATGGTGATGATATTGAATCTGGTTCCCATCTTTTAGTCATTACAATACCTTGCAAAGTTTTTGATTCTATATATATCTCTCTGTTAGAACCTCCCCACTGCTTCTATCTTATACTTAAAGACTTCACAGCATGCATTTACTTATCCTAGGCTTCTTCTTGGGCAGAATACCTGAAATTTTCTCCTTTTGTTGCATGTGGCTCTTTTTCTATGCCTTTTGTGTGCCTCCTCGTCTTCGAGTTAGACAATCAGAATCCTTGTCATTGTGCTTCCTGCTTCCCTCTTTCCTCCCTCCTCCCTCTCTTCCCTCTTTTCTTTCTTCCTACTTTTTTCTCATTTTGTCATGCTGATTTTTTTGATAGCCAGTCAAGAAATAAAATGGGGGCAATTACATCAAATTTGAGATGTTTTATAGGCCGATACCATTGTAGCTACATCACTTGGTTTGAATTCAGATCTCTGGAGTCAAACTAGATGGGTTTGAACCCTGGCTGTCAACCTGCTGTCTGTGTGGTCTCAGTTTCCTCATCTGTAAAGTGGGAATAAGACAAGCCTCATAGGGAGAAGGGGGCAAAATATTGCCTGGCGTAATTATTGAAGGCTGGTGATTTTAATAATAGAAATGCATCTCTTCTAACTACAATTAAATGTTAAAATATGAGTATTTCCCTAGATATAATTTTAAATAAGCCAATGTTCTGCCTTTAGATATTAGCTGTGTGAAAATGTTTATAGAAAAATCATCTTGTTGGAATCTTGTCTCCATTCAAAAATCCTTATTTCATGAGTATTAATAAAATTTTTGATTAACTTACTCTTGAAATAATTTGCTAGTACTCCAACATAATATTTTCCATCATGTAATCAATGCCTGGAGAAGTTTTCAGAGCTAATTTTGAAAATCTATTAGAACATTAAAAACATCACTGTGTCAATATTTGAAGTCTACTAAAGCTTGGAGCAGAGTGATTAAAATATTGATTTTTAAAAAGTATATAGCATTGCATTTAGATGAAAAGGTATCGTTACAAAAATTCAATTATGTCTTTGCAACAATGGTAAAACTTTATATTTTAAAAAATAATGGAATATGAGTTTTTCTTGTAACGCTTATCAGAATATCAAGTTTTAAATAATTCTAGAGTTCAGGGGATATTAACGGAGATACATGAGGATTTTAAAATGTGTAATTCACTATAAATGTAAAATGTATAGGTTATCAGAGATGAAAAATACTTGGGGCACCTGGGTGGCTCAGTTGGTTAAGCGTCTGCCTTTGGGTCAGGTCATGATCCCAGGGTCCTGGGATCAAGCCCCTCATCAGGCTCCCTGCTCAGCGGAGAGCCTGCTTCTCCCTCTCCCTCTGCTGCTCCCCCTGCTTGTTCTCTCTCTCTCTGCCAAATAAGTAAGTAAAAAATCTTTAAGAAATAATAATTTATTTGAAAAGTTAACATTTCCCTCTATATTGCAGATTATTTTTCTTATTTGGGTATTTAAAATCAGGTTTAAATGGAAATATTAGAACTCATGTTATTTTGACCAATTATTAAATTAGATCTAAAATCCATATATTATATTATGACACACACAAACTATTAAACATCATCCAATCTTTTAATTTTATTCTAGAGAGTGTGATGATCTTAGCCTAGGACTGAAGGCCCTTTGCTATTCTCAATGGCCACACCTGCAATGACCCATTGCTGGGGCATTTCTTCGGTTGTGTGGGATTGCTGGGTAGCACATAATAGCTTTGAAAGTTTCATTTACATTGTTCCTTTTTTTTTTTTTTTTTTAAGATTTTACTTATTTATTTGAGAGAGAGAGACTGCAGAGAGAGAGAGAGCATGAGTAGGGGGGAAAAATAGAGGGAGAGGGAGAAGCAGGCTCCCCACTGAGCAGGGAGTCCCATGGGGGCTCGATCCCAGGACCCTGGGATCATGACCTGAGCCGAAGGCAGATGCTTAACCAACTGAGCCACCCAGGCACCCCTCATTTACACTGTGTTTCTTAATTCGTGGCCATAATAACTCTGTTTTGTCTAGTAAGCTATAAGCAGGGTCTGTGTGCCCAGTTATTTTTTATTTGTATAGTTCCCTCCCAGTTTATTACAATTTTTTCAATCATATGGAAAGCTTCAAAAAATTTTTACTGTGAATAGCCATATACCCACCACTTAAGTTTTACAACCAAAATTACTGTATTTGTTTTATGAAATATCTATCCATCTACTGATCCCTTTCCCCATCTATCAATCCATTATATTTTCAATGCATTCCAAAGAAATTGCAGAAATCACTTTACCCCAAGTACGTTAGCATGGTATCATCTAGATGTAGGGGTCAACAAACCATGGCCTGTGATCATTTTCCTGTTTTTGTAAATAAAGTTTTATTGCAACACAGCCCCACCCACTCATTCACAAAGTGCCCATGTCTGCTTTTGTGCTACAGCCTTGGAGTTGTGTCACTGTGACAGAAACCATACGGTCCACCAAGCCTAAACTATTTGGCCTTTTAAGAAAAAGTGCATTTGCCCCTGTTAGAATTCAATATTCATTACAATTATTTTTTTAAATTTTGAGGTAAAATTTACATTACATGAAAACACCAATCGTAAGTGTACTATTTGATAAGTTCTGACAAATGCATTCACCTGTGCAACCTGAACACTTAACAAAATGTAGAACATTATTGTCAAGCCAGAAAGTTCACTCATATAACTTCCTAACCAATCCTTGCTCCTACCCTCCACTCCCAAGACCAAGACAATGACCATTTTAATTTCTTCCCTCATGGATTTGTCTTTCCTGTTCGAGAACTTCATGTACATGAACCCATACAGTGTATACACTTTGTGCAAGGCTTTGTTCACTTAGCATAATGCTTCAGATTCATCCATGTTGTAGCATGTATCATGAGTTCTTCCCTTTTTATTACTGAATAGTGTGCAATTGTATGAGATTATCCATCCATTCTCCTATTGTTGGACACCTCTGTTTTTTTTCCTGTTATGGAATGTCATGCTATAAACATTTGTATAGAAATAAGTCTTTGTGTCCTGATGTTTTTAATTCTCTTGGGTAAATATCTAGAAGTGAGATGCTGTGTCAGTGAATGTTCAGTTTTATGAGAACTGCAAGGGCTTTTTCTAAGATGTTTATAATTTGTTTTGTCTAAGTGGATGGTTAACTTGCTTAGACTCAAATTGAAACCTCTGTTTTGTTTGTTGTCATCAGAAGTTCAAATATCAATTCAGTTCTTTTAACCTTTACTAGATGTGCTCCCTGCCTACACATGCATGTTTTAATTTTAGCCCGGGATTTGAGTAGTTTATTCACGAAACATAAGCCAACTCTTCTTCTGGCTCTCTTCTTTCTAGAATCCTTCCCTTTATTTATGGTGGATCTGGCTGGCCTAGTTTCCTTTCTTTGATTCTTCCAGCCAAGGAGACAGCAGCTTTTCTATCAGAATTTTAGTCACACGCACCAGCTACAACCACAGCCTAACCTCAGGCCAAAGTCTGAAGGAATCTAACATGTTCTGATCCCTTTCTCCAAGTTTCTGTTCCCATAAAAATATGCCTCTTTGGTTTATCTTTTCTTGAGGTCTTAACTTCTAGGGTTTTTTTTTTTTTTTTTGTATAAGTATTATATTTATCACTGGACATTCTCATATCAGCATGCCCATAAACTGCTCCATGCTGCCCTTTGTGATGGGCACTGGGAACCATAATGCATTTCTAAATACTTGGCAGGTGCATGATTTAGACATTGAGTTGTATTATTTTACTAATAATAAACAGCGAAAGACAAAAACTGGAAAAAAAAATCTTACACTCACTGTCTAGATCAAGTTTTTGCAGCCTTTATAGTCTTAATATCTGTTTATTTTTATATCAGTGAAAAATTAATGTTCATTTATTCTTTTATATATTTATTATTTCAAAAAATTCTTATTGAGCATTTACATTGCTCCACATATTATCCTAGGATCTGCAAATATAAGGGTGAAGAAGAACAAAGTTCTTGTCCCCAGGGAACTCACCATCTAGTGATGGAGACATAAACCTTATACCTTTTCTATTCCAGGAATCTGCATATTTTTTTCCTTCAAGGACCAGAGTATAAATAGTTTTGGCTTTTTAGATCATATAGTTTATGTCCCTACTACTCAACCCTGCCATTATGCTGTGGAAGTAGCCATAGACAATACATAAAGATTGAGCATGACTGTGTTACAATAAAACTATTTTTTTATTGATGGACTCTGGAATTTATAATTCATATAATTTTAACATGTCAGCAAATATTATTCTTTTGAACTTTTTCAACCATTTACACATGTAAAAACCCTTAGCTCTCAGGCCATTCAAAATCATGTGGCAGGTGGGATTTGTCTATGAGCCATAGTTTTCAGTCTCAAGTCTGTTCAATAAACATTAATTGAGCATTTTTGCTTCTAACAATATGCACTGTTGGAGATATGTGAGTAGACCAAATTCCTCCTCCAAGAACTAACAGGTAAGTTATCTTGATTTTAGTGGTTAGTGGTCACTTTCGTAGCAAACATAGGTCAGGTGTACCTTGATGTATATTCTGATTTTGTGTAAGAATCAGCTTTATTATGCTGTTATTTCAACATTCATCTGAATTTTCAATGAAGGAGGAGATTTTATGATAGTAGGTCAGCCTGTACCTTACAATAAAAATACAAACAAGATTTGTATTTGTGAAATGAAATTCACCGTATTGTTCCAGCTGTGCCATTTTCAATATTGTAGTAACACTATTTTAAAAGTAAAAAAATAATTAAATGTGAAAATTTTCTTTTTTTGTTTGTTCTTTTATTTTTTTTTATTTTATTTTATTATGTTAGTCACCATACAGTACATCATTAGTTTTTGATGTAGTGATCCACGATCCATTGTTTTTGTATAACACCCAGTGCTCCATGCAGTACGTGCCTCCTTAATACCCATCACGGGCTAACCCGTCCTCCCACCTCCCCTCCCCTCTAAAACCCTCAGTTTGTTTCTCGGAGTCCATAGTCTCTCATGGTTCAACTCCCCCTCCGATTTCCCCCCCCTTCATTTTACCCTTCCTTCTCCTAATATCCTCCATGCTATTCCTTATGTTCCACAAATAAGTGAAACCATATGATAATTGACTTTCTCTGCTTGACTTATTTCACTTAGCATAATCTCCTCCAGTCCTATCCATGTTGGTGTAAAAGTTGAGTATTCATCCTTTCTGGTGGCTGAATAATATTCCATTGTATATATGGACCACATCTTCTTTATCCATTCTTCTGTTGAAGGACATCTCGGCTCTTTCCACAGTTTGACTATTGCGGACATTGCTGCTATGAACATTGGGGTTCATATGGACCTTATTTTCACTACATTTGTGTCTTTGGGGTAAATACCCAGTAGTGCCATTGCTGGGTCATAGGGTAGCTCTATTTTTAATTTTTGAGGAACCTTCACACTGTTTTCCAAAGTGGCTGTAGCAACTTGCATTCCCACCAACAGTGTAAGAGGGTTCCCCTTTCTCCACAACCTCTCCAACATTTGTTGTTTCTTGCCTTGTCAATTTTTGCCATTCTAACTGGTGTAAGGTGGTATCTCAATGTGGTTTTGATTTAAATTTCCCTGATGGCTAATGATGATGAGCATTTTTTCATATGTCTGTTAGCCATTTGTATGTCTTCTTTGGAGAAGTGTTCATGTCTTCTGCCCATTTTTTGACTTGATTATTTGTTTTTTGGGTGTTGAGTTTGAGAAGTTGTTTATAGATCTTGGATACCAGCCCGTTATCTGTAGTGTCATTTGCAAATATCTTCTCCCATTTTGTGGGTTGCCTCTTTGTTTTGTTGACTGTTTCCTTTGCTGTGCAGAAGCTTTTTATCTTGATGAAGTCCCAAAAGTTCATTTTTGCTTTTGTTTCACTAGCCTTTGGAGATGTATCTTGAGAGAATTTGCTGTGGCCGATGTCAAAGAGGTTACTGCCTATGTTCTCCTGTAGGATTTTGATGGATTCCTGTCTCACATGAGGTCTCTCATGCATTTTGAGTTTATCTTTGTGTATGGTGTTAAAGAATGGTCGACTTTCATTCTTCTGTATATAGCTGTCCAATTTTCCCAGCAACATTTATTGAAGAGACTGTCTTTTTTCCATTGCATATTTTTTTCCAGCTTTGTCGAAGATTATTTGACCATAGAGTTGAGGGTCCATATCCGGGCTCTGTATTCTGTTCCATTGGTCTATATGTCTGTTTTTGTGCCAGTACCATGCTGTCTTGGTGGTCACTGCTTTGTAATATAGCTTGAAATCAGGCAACATGATGCCCCCAGCTTTGTTTTTCTTTTTCAACATTTTCTTGGCAATTCAGGGTCTTTTCTGATTCCATACAAATTTTAGGATTGTTTGTTCCAGCCCTTTGAAAAATGTCTTTGGAATTTTGATCGGGATGGCGTTGAAGGTATAGATTGCTCTGCGAAGCATAGACATTTTAACAATGCTTATTCTTCTGATTCATGAGCATGGAATGTTTTTCCATCTTTTTTATGTCTTCTTCAATTTCTTTCATGAGTGTTCTGTAGTTCCTAGAGTATAGATCCTTTACCTCTTTGGTTAGGTTTATTCTGAGGTATCTTATGGAAAAATTTCTTTTATATATTTAGGTGTATGTATTTATATATGGTGGTGACAATTGTGAATTTCAATTCAAAAGCTTTTATTAACCCCAGTGTGTGTAAGACATCATGATACATGCTATGAATATTATAAAGACTATTATGATATATGCTGCATATATGATATGATCTCTTTGAAAAACACCCTTGACAATAACACAATGAATTATAATATGGGGGAAATTTTTTAAAGTGCTGTGATGTTAGTCTGAGCATACTGCTCTGTGGATATAGGCAAATTCTGACACCAGAGAGAAGCACACTCCAAATGGAAACTGATGTCATCACTTTAAGACAAGACTTGAGAAAGGACTTGAAAGATGAGTGGTATTTCAATGGACAGGGAAGTGAGAGACATGATATTTGAGATTGAAAGAACCACCTAAGGACCATGTAGAGATACTTGGTGTGTTCAGGCAGTGATATAGCAGTCTGCTCTGAGGATGCTGTCTTTGGAAATGAAGATTAGGCCAAATGTGTATCTGGGAATGTCAAGAGTTATGTCACCAAAGGTTACTGATTTTGTTCATCAGGACCATTACATTCTCTCTTTTCCCTCCTCTATCCAACTTCTCCACACTTGACAATCCTATTTCTGCTGCTGTCCAACCAGGCAGAAATGAGAGATGCTGATGGATGTATGGCAGTGGCCGAGGTGTTGTACAAAAAATTTCAAAGGCATACATATTTGGTACTTAATGATTCATTCTGCCTCAAGTAG
This sequence comes from Phoca vitulina, assembly GCF_004348235.1. Lineage (NCBI taxonomy): Eukaryota > Metazoa > Chordata > Mammalia > Carnivora > Phocidae > Phoca > Phoca vitulina. The sequence continues at coordinate 19,930,203 of NW_022589736.1, forward strand.
TATTTTGCAGAGAGCTTTATTTCTTCCACAAATTCTTTGATTGTCAAGATAATAATATCAAGGTCCTTGATGTGTGCCTGCATGTTGTGTGCATTTTAAATTAGTGAGCTACATGAAGTTTTCATAATTCCTGAACAGAATTGATGCCTATTTCTTATTAGATAATACAATATCTGTTGATTTTCCCATTTCTTTTATTTTAAATTCAGAGTAATAACATCAGTCAGGGAATCATAGTTGACAACTTAGATGATTATTTGACTTAACTGATATGACACCAACGAAATTTTTCCATATAACAGAAGTAGTCAAGCTGTCAAATATTTTAAAGTAAATATTATTATTCCATGGATTTGAGCTAAATAATAATACATTCTATAATTTCTCTGTAGAAATACAGAAATTTTTCATATATGTCATTTGTTTTTCTTTTGTCAGGAATTTTATTCTTCACAGGCAGATGGCTTGTTTATTTGTGAAATTTGTATGGGTATATATTCTTCCAATTAATTCAGCTACAAGTGAAAAAAATCGATACTCAACAGAAATACATAAAATCAAATAATAGTGTATTAAAATAAATATAATACAAATTTCAAAGAATATATCCTTTTTTGTTTGTTTTATTTAAGAATATATCTTTGGAACCACGGCCAAATAGCCAGTAGACTGAGATTCTCCCAAATGAAAGCGGGCAGGGAATTTTACCAATTAAATAGTTGGAAAGGACCCAGTGGATTTCATTTCTTTGCAAATGAAGTCTGGCAACCTGATGAGTAGATACATTGATTTAGTGTGTGCTACAACTGAATTAGTCATGGAAGAATTACAAGGACGCAACTAGTTTAAGCTTCATAGACTGGTCAACACCTTAAAATGTATAAAGTGGAACAAGAGAACCAAACTAATGCCTACCTAATTGTGGTAGGCAGAATTATGAAAGTGTACCCCGCCAAGTGTCCTACCCCTGGTTATTCAATCAAAACAATTCTGGGTACTTTTGTGAAGGGACTTTATAGATGTACTGTGGTTGCTAATCAGTTGACCTTAAAATAAATTTAACCTGGATTGTTGAAGTGAGCCCAGTGTAATCACATGGTTCCTTAGGACCCTCTATATACAAGATCATGTCATTTGCAAATAGAGATAGTTTTACTTTCAGTTTTACTTTCTGTTTCCATTCTGGATGCCTTTTATTTCTTTTCCTTATCAAATTATCTGGCTAGAAACTCCAGTGCCATTTTGAATAGAAGTGGTAATAACAGATATCCTTATTTCATTCCTATTAGGGGGAACATTTTCTTTTTATTTATTTATTTATTTATTTATTTTATTATGTTATGTTGATCACCATACATTACATCATTAGTTTTTGATGTACTGTTCCATGATTCATTGTTTGCGTATAATACGAAGTGCTCCATGCAGTATGTGCCCTCTTTAATACCCTCACTAGGCTAACACAGCCCCCCACCCCCCTCCCCTCTAGAACCCTCAGTTTGTTTCTCAGAGTCCATAGTCTCTCATGGTTCGTCTCCCCCTCCAATTTCCCCCCCTTCGTTTTTCCCTTCCTGCTATCTTCTTCTTCTTCTTTTTTTTTTTAACATATAATGTGTTATTTGTTTCAGAGGTACAAGTCTGTGATTCAACAGTCTTACACAATTCACAGCACTCACCATAGCACATACCCTCCATAGTGTCTATCACCCAGCCACCCCATCCCTCCCAACCCCCACCACTCCAGCAACCTTCAGTTTGTTTCCTGAGATTAAGAATTCCTCGTATCAGTGAGATCGTATGATACATATCTTTCTCTGATTGACTTATTTCACTCAGCATAATACCCTCCAGTTCCACACACGTCGTTGCAAATGGCAAGATTTCATTCCTTTTGATGGCTGCATAATATTCCATTGTATGTATATACCACCTGTTCTTTATCCATTCATCTGTCAATGGACGTCTTGGCTCTTTCCACAGTTTGGCTATTGTGGACATTGCTGCTATAAACATTGGGGTGCACATACCCCTTCAGATCCCTACATTTGTATCTTTGGGGTAAATAACCAGTAGTGCAATTGCTGGGTCGTAGGGTAGCTCTATTTTCAACTTTTTGAGGAACCTCCATACTGTTTTTCAAAGTGGCTGCACCAGCATGCATTCCCACCAACAGTGTAGGAGGGTTCCCCTTTCTCTGCATCCCTGCCAACATCTGTCATTTCCTGACTTGTTAATTTTAGCCATTCTGACTGGTGTGAGGTGGCATTTCATTGAGGTTTTAATTTGGATTTCTCTGATGCTGAGCGATGTTGAGCACTTTTTCATGTGTCTGTTGTCCATTTGGATGTCTTCTTTGGAAAAATGTCTGTTCATGTCTTCTGCCCATTTCTTGATTGGATTCTTTGTTCTTTGGGTGTTGAGTTTGATAAGTTCTTTATAGATTTTGGATACTAGCCCTTTATCTGATATGTCATTTGCAAATATCTTCTCCCATTCTGTTGGTTGTCTTTTGATTTTGTTGACGGTTTCTTTTTTTTTTTTTTTAATTTTTTATTTATTTTTATTTTTATTTATATGACAGAGAGAGAGATAGCAAGAGAGGGAACACAAGCCGGGGAGTGGGGGAGGGAGAAGCAGACTTCCTGCCGAGCAGGGAGCCTGATGCGGGACTCGATCCCAGGACCCTGGGATCATGACCTGAGCTGAAGGCAGCCGCTTAACCAACTGAGCCACCCAGGTGCCCCTGTTGACTGTTTCTTTTGCTTTGCAGAAGTTTTTATCTTGATGAAGTCCCAATAGTTCATTTTTGCCCTTGCTTCCCTTGCCTTTGACGATGTTTCTAGGAAGAAGTTGCTGTGGCTGAGGTCAAAAAGGTTGCTGCCTGTGTTCTCCTTTAGGATGTTGATGGACTCCTGTCTCACATTTAGGTCTTTCAACCATTTGGAGTCTATTTTTGTGTATGGCTAAGGAAACGGTCCAGTTTCATTCTTCTGAATGTGGTTGTCCAATTTTCTCAACACCATTTGTTGAAGAGACTGTCTTTTTTCCATTGGACATTCTTTCCTGCTTTGTCGAAGAAGAGTTGACCATACAGTTGAGGGTCCATTTTTGGGCTCTCTATTCTGTTCCATTGATCGATGTATCTGTTTTTGGGCCAGTACCATACTGTCTTGATGATGACAGCTTTGTAATAGAGCTTCAAGTCCGGAATTGTGATGCCACCAGCTTTGCTTTTCTTTTTCAACATTCCTCTGGCTATTTGGGGTCTTTTCTGGTTCCATACAAGTTTTAGGATTATTTGTTCCATTTCTTTGAAAAAAGTGGATGGTATTTTGATGGGGATTGCATTGAATGTGTAGATTGCTCTAGGTAGCATTGACATCTTCACAATATTTGTTCTTCCAATCCATGAGCATGGAACCTTTTTCCATTTCTTTGTGTCTTCCTCAATTTCTTTCATGAGTATTTTCTAGTTTTCTGAGTACAGATTCTTTGCCTCTTTGGTTAGAATTATTCCTAGGTATCTTATGGTTTTGGGTGCCATTGTAAATGGGATCGACTCCTTAATTTCTCTTTCTTCTGTCTTGTTGTTAGTGTATAGGAATGCCACTGATTTCTGTGCATTGATTTTATATCCTGCCAGTTTACTGAATTGCTGTATGAGTTCTAGCAGTTTTGGGGTGGAGTCTTTTGGGTTTTCCACATAAAGTGTCATATCATCTGCAAAGAGTGAGAGTTTGACTTCTTCTTTGCTGATTCGGATGCCTTTTATTTCTTTTTGTTGTCTGATTGCTGTGGCTAGGACTTCTAATATTATGTTGAAGAGCAGTGGTGATAGTGAGATCCCTGCCACATTCCTGACCTTAGGGGGAAAGCTCAGTTTTTCCCCATTGAGAATGATATTTGTTGTGGGTTTTTCATAGATGGTTTTTATGATATTGAGGTATGTACCCTCTATCTCTATACTCTGAAGAGTTTTGATCAAGAAAGGAAGCTGTAGTTTGTCAGATGTTTTTTCTGCATATATTGAGAGGATCCTATGGTTCTTGTTCTTTCTTTTATTAATGTATTGTATCCCATTGATTGATTTGTAGATGTTGAACCAACCTTAGAGCCCAGAGATAAAGGGGGAACATTTTCAATCTTTTACCATCAGGTATAATGTTAGGAGAGGGTTTTTTGTGGATGTCATTTGTCAGGTAAGCATGTTCCCTTCTGTGACAAATATGTTGAATGTTTTCATCATGAGAATTTGTCACATGTGTTTTCTGCATCTCTTGAGATGATCATGTGATTTTGGCCTTTACTTGATCAGCATGGCATTTTATAGTGATTGGTTTTCATATGTTGAACTAACTTTGCTTTCCTGAGATAAAGTGTACATGGTCATGGTGACTAATCCTTTTTATATCTTGCTTGATGAGACTTTCTTGTGTTTTATTTAGGGTTTTTACATTTATATTAATCAGAGGTATCAATCTATCATCTTCTTATCACATAGTTTGTCTGGTTTTGATATCAAGGTAATAATGGCCTCACAGAATGAGTTGAGAAGTGTTCTCTCCTTTTCAACTTTGTGCAATAGTTTGTGAAGTATTGGTTTTAATTCTTGTTTAAATGTTTTATAGAATTCACTGGTTAATCCTTATGTGACTGAGAATTTCTTTGTGGAAAGCTTTTTGATGACAGATTCATTCTCTTTACTTGTTACAATTTATTCAGATTTTTTATTTCTTCTTGCGTCAGCTTTGGTCCTGAGTCAATGTTTGTGTCTCTCTAGGAATTTGTCATATCATCTACATTATCCAATTTGTTAGGTTGCAATTATTGATAATATTACCCTGTAGTTTTTTGTTTCTATAAGGTTGGTAGTTCTGACCCATTTAGCAAATTGGGTCTTTTTTTTTTTTTCTATTAGTCAGTTTAGTAAAAGGTTTGTTAATTTTGTTGATCTTTCCAAGAACGAACTTTTGGTTTGTTTATTTTATTTCTATTGTTTGTTTTTTTAAATTTCATTATCTCTGCTCTAATATCAAATTAAAGTTTGGCTGGCTTTCGGTTTAGTCTGCTCTTCTTTTAAGGTTTGTAAGGTGGAAGGTTAGACTGTGATTTAAAAACGTTCTTTTTTTTTTAATTTAGTAATTTACAGCTACAGATTTATTTATAAGCACTGATTTAACTGTGTCCCATACATTTTGATACAGTGTATTTTCATTTTCATCCATCTCAAGTATTTTCTAATTTCTCTTCTGATTTCCCCTTTGACCCGTTGATTATTTATAAAGATTTATTTATTTATTTGAGAGATAACGAGTGGGGTGGGGAGAAGGAAAGAGAGAAGCAGACTCTCCACTGAGCAGGGAGCCCAATGTGGGGCTTGATCCCAGGACCCTGGGATCATGGCCTGAGCCAAAGGCAGATGCTTAACCAACTGAGCCACCCAGGCGCCTGACCCATTGGTTATTTAGGAGTATGTTATTTGATTCCACATACTTGGGAATTTCCCACATCTCTTTCTGCTATTAACTCAAATCACTCCTTTGTGGCTGTAGAACATACTTGTTTAATTCATATCTTGTTAAATATATTGAGATTTGTTTTATGGCCTGAAATATGGTGTACACTGGAGAATATTCTGTGTGCACTGTAGAAACATAGTATTTTGCTGTCATTGAATGGAGTGTTCTGTATGTGTCTGTTAGGTCTAATAGGTGTATTGTGTTGCTTCAGTCTTTTGTTTCCTTACTGATCTTCTGGGTGTTCTATCCGTCCTTGAAAATGGGGTACCAAAGTCTCCAACTATTATTGTTGAAGTGTTTATTTTCACTTTGCTTTTACTAGCTTTTGCTCCATATACTTTAGGGCTCTGTTTTGAGGTGTATATGTTTATAATTATTAGATTTTCTTGATGGGTCGATTCTTTTATCATTATAAATTGTGCTTGTTTGTCTCTAATAACAATTTTTTTGTGTGTGTTAAATCTTTTTTCCCCCGAATTTCCAGCTCTCCTTTTGTTTATTGTTTATATGTTATGGTTTTTATATCCATTTATATTCACCCTTTTGGGGTAGTTGTATTGTTGGATCATACTTTTATACAACATGTCAACCTCAGAGTTTGACTGGAGACTTTAATAAATTTACATATAGCATAACTACTGCTAAGATAGGACTTACACCTGCCACCTGCTGTTTGTTTTCTGTGTGTCTCATGTCTTTCCTGTTACTCTTTTCCTCCATTACTGTTTTCTGTTACATAGATATTTTGTAGTCTATCCTGTTAATTTACTTTTTCACTATATATATATTTTAAAGATTTTATTTTTTTAAAATTTGTTTGAGAGAGAGAGAGCAAGAGAGAGCACAAGCAAGCTGTAGGGCAGAGAGAGAAGCAGATTCCCTGCTAAGCAGGTAGCCTGATGTGGGGCTTGATCCCAGTACCCTGAGATCATGACCTGAGCTGAAGACAGACGCTTAACCAACTGAGCCACCTAGGCACCCCTTTCACTATGTATTTTTTGAATTACTTTATTAGTGGTTGCCCTAGAAATTATAATTTGGTTAGACTATTTGAGCTCCAACTGTTATATGCTACCTCAGGCAACTATAAAATTAAAATACTTACCTCACATTTCCTCCATTTCCCAAGTTGTAAGTGATTAATAATTAATAATTAATAGGAATGAATGTGAGCAGAAAGAACATAAATCCTATTGCATGTTACAGGGTAACCAGCTGGCTCAAATGTTTGCTGGGAAGGAGGCTTTTTGCACTGGGCAAAGTATTAATGTGGTGAATTTCCAGCCTTGTAAGTGGGATCTTTCGGGGAAATACCGAATATGTCAAATAATGACAATTATTTGGTAATGAGGCTTTGAAAGAGCTGTGTTTTCTGCTCATTGCTGTGGTTGCCACGCTGGCTTGCTACTTTTCAAAGTTGTTATGGAGCTGGAAGTGGGCAATGGGAATAAGGCAAGTTAAAAAACCGTAAGGGGTGCCTGGGGGGCTCAGTTGGTTGAGCATCTGACTCTTGATTTTGGCTCAGGTCTTGATCTCAGGGTCGAGAATTCAAGCCCCCGGTTGGGCTCCATTTTGGGTGTGGAGCCTACTTAAAACAAAACAAAACAAAACAAAACAAAACAAAACAAAACAAAACAGTGAAAAACCATAAAATTCACTTGCCAGTTTTTTTTTTTTCATTGCCTGTATGGAGGAGTATATTTTCAGAGGTCTTTACATTGGCATTTTTGTTAACATCACCCTCATGTTTATGGTCAAGTTTTATGATCCACTGGAGTGATCCCTCTAGCTCTTCATCACAAAAGCAGGCTTAAATTGATATGGCTGCATTCATTTGTAAGTTGCCAGCAATTTTAAGAGATTACTATTTGAGGGTGTCCTTTAAGAGAGAGGGTTTTAGCAAATATTATGTGGTTGTGTTGAGCTTGTTAGTTTAATGAGAGGGTATGAGAAAAAACTTATGATTTAATGGAAACAGAATTTAATAAATAGAAATTACCAACTGGAAAAAGTTTATATTGAAGACTATTATTTCCTCTCTGTTATCTGAACTTAGCATATTTCTGTCATAGGTGAACACACTTTTGCCTTTCGAAAAGTTTTGACGCTTAACCTTTGCTTCAGGCCTTGGACCTTGTCATGATCATCCATTCCTGCAGCCTGATTTTTGGAGAAGTGTTCTCAAGGACTGATATTATTTCACTCAAAATACTCAAATTTTTTAAGTTCCTTTGAGCCAGTTGGTTGTTCTGTAACATGCAATAGGATTTATATTTCTTCTGCTCACACTCATTCCTATTAATCACTTAAAACTTGAGAATGGAGGAAATGCAAGGCTGCCTGTCAATAGTTGATGAAAGTGAGACTGAAAATTCTACCTTATCTTCCTTGAGGATCAAGGGTGGTGGAATTCACTGCCAAACTTGTTGGATTTAGCCCTCCAGACTTGATTCATGGTTTTTGTTGCTTTCATATTTTATATACTTCCTTTTTTTGGGTCATCAATCTTGGTTTATTTTGGGATTTTATTCCAATGCTTACCCAACAACTGAGAAAAAAATATTCTTTGAAAGACCTTTAATATAAACATTAACATTTTCAATAAAATCATACTGCTTGTTCTTATTTTGTCATTTTGATAATTAACACTTTACCATGAGATTATTTGAAATATGTTTTAAAGATATGCTATGCTCTTGCTTTTATGGATGCAGTCATAAAATGGGAATTTATGAACCATATAAACAAACTGAGATGAATATGGTAGGGATTAATAGGAAACTTACAATGGTGACAGTGATGTTTGCATATATGTGCGTGATATGATTGTTCATAGGCTACTTCAGGGGTAAGAGGGGTGTGTGCAGAAAACACTGGGTCCATTTTTGGTTACCAGCTTCTTAAGTCTCTTCTCAGTGGTTAGAAGCAGCAGTAGGAGGGGGCATAGGATGAAGGAATGGACATGTGGGAAAAACTTATGCTGGCAAGGATGTGCTTCTTTCTTTCTTTTATACTTATAGACATGATAACTAAAGTGCTTTCGAACACAAAGGAGAGTTTTCCATAAGATAGTATTTTTCTTTAAGGAACATCATCAGTGAGTTAAAGAAATTCTATACTCACACTATAGGGAGCAAGGTAAAATTGAGTGTGCATTTAAAAAAATGCTTATTGCCACTAAGGTGGAATTAAAGGTAGAAATCAGATGTCGGTATTGGGTGCATTTTGAACACTGCTTTGTTTTTGCCCATAAAAAGAAAGTTTATTCCTAGACAAATTCAAAAGATCCCAAGCTGTTTCTGAACTTAAAACCTCACCTTTGGGCGCCTGGGTGGCTCAGTCACTTAAGTGTCTGCCTTCGGCTCAGGTCATGATCCCAGGACCATGGGATCGAGCCCCATATCAGGCTCCCTGCTCAGCGGGGAGCCTGCTTCTCCCTCTCCTTCTGCCTGCAGCTCCCCCGTTTGTGCTCTCTCTCTGTTTCAAATAAATAAATAAAATCTTTAAAAAAATAAATAAAACTTCACCTTTTTAAAAAAGATATTTATTTATTTATATATTATTTATTTATTTATTTATTTAGAGTGCAAGTGGGGGATGGGGTAGAAGGAGAAGGAGAGAGAGAATCTCAAGGAGACTCCACACTGAGCTTGTGGTTTCATGAGCGGCTTTCATGTCACGATCCTGAGATCATGACCTGAGTTGAACTCAAGAGTCGGATGCTTAACTGACTGAGCCACCCAACTGAATACTATTCATTTGTATTGCTAGTAATATTATTGCAATAACACTTATTTAAATAATAATATATACTATATAGTAAATATAATAACTCATGCTTATTTGATTATTCATTTGCTTAGCATTTGTCTGACAACACAAAGCAAGAGCAAACTAATGATTGTCCACTGTATTACTGTAATACCAGCTCTTCATCTAAATTATGTTTATATAATTATTCCAGGGAGTAAATTCTGAGAACGGTCTTCTGTTATTGCAGGGATTTCAATTATGCCTCTGACCATATTTATAGCAATCATTAATGTCATTATTTTCTACTTAATTAGGGTACAATTTTGGAATAGGTGTAGGGAAGAAGAGGTTTCTTAGATTTCATAATTTTACTATTGATTCTCTCGATGTGACAATTAAATTTGATACCAACCCAGCTTTAAATGACCATGGAATAACTTGGTAGATAGGTTATCATAATCATCCACAGCATCATTTTTTCATTCCTTTTGACAAATAGCAAAACACCCAATAGAGTAGTAGAACACAGTGGTTCCCCGATTATACGCTGTAACCATGTCAAGCATTGCAGGAAATTTATGAAAGCCCAGGAAATGGTCCACATTTATGTTCTAGCCTTCTAAACAGTAATGGTTCCCTGGCAGAATCTGCACTGCAACATGTGGGAGAGCATCCGGGCTCTGCATCGTTTTCCATGATCCCAGGGAAAGCTGGGACTCTTCGATCCTATTCTTTCTAGAGTAAATCACAGCAAACAATGATCTCCTTTGAATTTTTCATTTATTTTGCTGGGCGATCCCAGTACAGTGTTTTCCCTGGATACCCTCTTTGCAGGGCTATAACTTTCTATGTTACAGGAGATAAATTAGATCATGGACTGCAACCCATAATAGTATTATAGGGAGTATAATCACAATGAGCTGTTTTGCTGGGGAATGTAATGACATAAAACAATCAGTCAGACCATTTGCAAAAGCGAATGGTGTGGTTAAATGTTTCATTCTTGAAACAGAAATATATTGACCTAATGTGGCTATGGGCCTGAATTATGATTGCCTGGTGTACTAAATAAGTTTACCGAAGATTGCTCTGACTGTAACATGTGGACTATTGTTGCCAACAGCCCACTTCCTCTCACTGGTCTCCAAAGTGGGTTCTACTTCCTCAGACTTAAGAAGCAGAGTTTTTCTTCCGACGAATAACCAACATGCTTGTCAGGTATTTGAAAACACACAGCATTTTAAATACTTTTCATATTTGGGAACTTCTGTTAATTGTTCGGACATTACTTATTTTTCACAGATTGCATTTTATTACTTCTCCAGCCAAGGGAGTGGCAAATTAATGGCTGGCCTTCAAACCACATGTGGTGGTCCCATTCAGCATTTATGGCAAAACACAGCTGGGCTCCAGAATCAGTGGGAGAGAAATGTCATGAACATCCAGAGCAACCAGAAATTTCAGGTATGTGTGTTGTATTTTCTAACTGTAACATTGAAGGAAAAATGATAAAATACAAGTCCTTAACTGATGTGGGAAACAAAGGCAGAAGAAAAACTATTAAATTTCCTTACTCCCTACAGCCCATTGACAAGTCCTTGAAACAGGCAGAGTGACCTTCCTCTAGGGACTCAGCTGCCTCGATGTTAATACTTTGCTAAGGGCAAAAGGCAATCTTAGCCCAACCCCTGGGACCCTTTAAGTCTACTTTAACATATAAAAATTCCTTTGGAAACTTCCTTTATCTTTACCCCCAAGATACATGTGGGCAGTCATCCCCCAAGCATATGACCCACTGATATACACCTGAAGGGTCTCATGACTCAGGTTTTATTAGACAGTAGTAAATGACATTTTCACAACAATAGCTAGCGCTCTCAAGGTCCTAGAACCTTGCTTCCAAAATTCCTTAGAGACTTACACTACCCCTAACCCCCTCCCAACTTGAAAGTATATAATGGGCCATTCCTCATGACCCCCAGTGCAGCCCTTTCTGCCCATGGGTCTTATCCCCATGCTTTAATAAAACTGCCTTTTTCCACCAAAGAAGTCTCAAGAATTCTTTCTTGGCTGTCTGGCTTCGAACCCTAATGCCTTTCCTATATCATTAAGAACAGATGAATTAAAAGTAGGATGACCACTGTCCCAGTTGGCCAAGGACTGAGGGATTTGCCAGGACTTTCAAGCACTGAAACCAAAGTCTCAGGAAATTGGGATGTCCAGTCACCCTAAAAGACACCTTTAAAAGAAGGTTTTAAATTTATGTATAAAAACTAAAGCTGAAATATATTAACATACATTTATATATCAGTAAACTATATCTTTCTAATTATCTTCTTAATTTCTTAAATCCCCTTCTTTTTCTATTTCTCTTACTATTCCAACCTCCTCTTTCTTTTCATTTCTTATTCTTAAGAATTACTTATCTTCCAGGCTTTTCTCATGCTTTTGAGAGAACAGGGTTATATTGGGTAATGAGGAATTAGACTATTTGATTTAAATACTAATTCCAAATGCTGTTGAAGTAGAATAATTGTCATATTCATTTCATGGCTAAACTCAAATTATTCAGTACATTCTTTATTTTCCAAAATAATTTTGAGAATGAAAGCCCGTGCAAGCCTATAAAAGACAAACTTATTTATTCAGCCTAATAAAACTTATGTATGGTGGAAATTATAACCTAATGATTATTACAGGAGTTCTTGGTAACGCATTGCATATTTTTACATTTGAGAGAGCCAAGAAAAATTTCCCATTAAAAACAGGATCTTAAAGCATTTTATTCTGAATGAATCTGCTTTTTTAAACCTGGTTTGCAGGCCAATTTAGCCAACTCGGATAAAGCAGGTTTCCTTTATCATCTATTATTTGAATAGTATAATAATCAATTTTATAATTTTGATACATAGCAGAAAATCATCTGCTATGTGATGGATGGACTTAGCACTTGCTTAACTATAGGGATTGAATTGGATTGAATTTTAACTTCAGTTATTTTGAGTGATAAGAGGAAGGATGGGAGAATGAGCAGGATTTCTATTATAAAATTGAATTATAAGCTGTAAGAATGGCACATTTTCTTAATTGATCTGTCATAAATTCACTATAGTTTGAAATTTCAGGCTTTTATAAACTAAATGGGGATCCAAAGAGGATCAGAGAAAGTCACTTCATAGATGGTTAAATGACACCTAGGTGATAGGACTTTAGAGGAACTGTATGGTTGGAAACATAATTCTGTCATTTGAAGCTTTGCACTCCATTGAAGTTAAATATATTGGTGTATGTGTAGAGAGGGGGATGGCAGAGTATCTTAAGTCATCAGGCATTTACGCCTTCCTGTGAATGATTGAGTCATTTATTTAACAAAGACTCACTTGGAGCACTCAGGATGCACCAGGTGGGATTCAGGGAATGTTCCTAGTACACGTAAAGAATTTTCTACCAGCTTTATTGAGATATAATTGATATATGTGTAAGTTTAAGGTATGTAATGTGATGATTTGATGCATCTACATTGTGGAATGATTACCACAATAAAGTTAGTTAACATATCCATCACATCACATAATTACAATTTTTATCATGCTAAAAACATTTAAGATCTACTCTCTTAGCAATTTGCAAGTATGTAATACAGTATTATTAGCTATGTTCCCCATGCTGCTTATAGATACCCAGAATTTACTCATTTTATAGCTGGAAGTTTGTACCCTTTGACCAACATTTCCCCATTTCCCCCACCATGCAGACTCTGGCAACTAAAAATTACTCTGTTTCTGTGAATTTGGCTTTTATAGATTCCACATATAAGTGAATCATAGAGTATTTATCTTTCTGTGACTTTTCTCACTTAGCATAGTACCCTCAAAGTTCCAGCCATGCTATCATAAGGGATAAGATTTCTTTCCTTTCTTGGCTGAATTTATATATCTGTATACCACATTTTCTTTATCCATTCATCTGTTGATGGACACTTAGGTTATTTATGTCTTGACTATTGTAAATAATGTTTCAATAAATATGAGAGTGCAGATATCTCTTTGAGGTAGTGATCTCATTTCTATTGGTTATATACCCAGAAGTGGGATTGCTGGATCATATGGTAGTTCTATTTTTAGTTGTTTGAAGAACTGCCGTACTGTTTTTCATAATGGCTGCACCAGTTTACATTCCCACCAACAGTGAACAAAGGTTCCCTTTTCTCCACATCTTTCCAAACACATTATCTCTTATCTTTTTGATAATAGCCACTCTGACAGGTGTGAGGTGATATATCATTGTACTTTTGATTTGCATTTCCCTGATGATCAGTGTTGTTGAGTATCTTTTCATGTACCTGTTGGTTATTTGTATGTCTTCTTTGGAATGATGTCTATCTTTGGAATGATCTCTATTTTATTTGTGTGTGTGTGTTTTTTTTTTTTTCACTATTGAGTTGTATGAGCTTCTTATATATTTTGGATATTAACCCCTTATCTGATAGATAGTTTATAAGGGGAAGATTAATGATAGGCCTGTGGAAGAGAGACTATGTGTTCCTGGATTTGGTATGTGTGTGTTTGTGTGTGTGTGTGTGTGTGCGCAGACTGAGAACTTTGAGCACCAATAATGCATCTAATTTGTAGTGGATATTCAAGTGTCATTAACTGCTAGAGAAGTTTCTAGTTTATTTCTTTCTTAAAAAGATTTTATTTATTATTTATTTGAAAGAGAAAAAGAGAGAGAGCATGAGTGGAGGGAGAGCATGAGTGGAAGGGGGAAGGGCAAAAGGAGAGGAAGAAGCAGGCTCCCCATTGAACAGGGAGCCCAGTGACACAGGGCTTGATCCCAGGACCCTGAGATCAGGACCTAAGCTGAAGGCAGATGCTCAACCCACTGAGCCACCCAGGCACCCCTAGTTTATTTCTTAACACTTTTCTTCTTTCTCCCCATGTCTCTCTGTCTTCTCTCAATAACAAAGCAAAACAAAACAAAACACAAGAGCAACAAAACAGAGCCAAGAGTGCTTTTGAGGGGACTGAGTCACAATGACTGGATGCTGAAGGATGGACTTGCTGAAGTCCCTTCTGTCTGTATGCTCACATAAACTTTGATGACTGAAATGGGAGTTTGTGTATAAACACATCTTTTCTGACTCTGCTTCAGAATCGATGGTAAAAGAATCCTACCTAACTAACCTATCTTTGCCAAGCTTTGTGTCTTCTCATCTCTGTCTCCAACTTAAGGTCAAGGTCTTTACTGGCAGGTAGACGGACAGAGACTTGGACGTTGGGTAGAGCTGGAACCTGCTGAGTCTTGTGTGTTAAACCTTTTAAAACAACTTCCTTGTTTTTCCCAGACATCCATTCCCAAATGGCACATTGCAGGGGCTGATGATTAAATATGTGTAGCAGCTAATATAAAACTTAAAACTCCCAAATATATCACCTCCAGGGCCGTTGAGCTGTAGCTGAGGCAGCGAGGTTATTCACTTGGGTGCTTTAAAATGCGGCAGTGCCTCCAGCAAAAGCAGATGCATGTGCAGTATATTAACTTGTTTGCCAAAATTCTTTATTGCTGATATGAAAACAGCGCCTCTACCTTAGAGGCTTTGTAAAACTTAGGAAAGCATATGACTCTCTTGGGATCCTTTGGCTACACCAATCTTTAAGATTGCAGGTAGCAGCTGTTCACATGCTTTTGTTTAGCTGGGCCACGGAGATGCACTATGCTTGTCATACTACCCACCACCCTCTCGTAGCTTCGTCCTGAAAAGTTTTAGCAAGAGGCTTATTTGAGGGCATTTTGTAATCAGTGTCTCCAGACAATAGCTGCTGCCTCATCAGTTTACAAGCCTCCGAGAATTACTCTGTTTTCTGCAATTTCCCCTCCACGCTGCCTTCGGACAGTTTTAAAGTCATTCATGCTTCCTTTAGAAATATCCACATAGGAGATTTTAGTTTCAGCTGGACCCTGGCTTAGGATGGGTTTCTGAGAAAGCCTCTGGATGTGGCTGTTGTCATGTGGGGGCTTTATTACCTTTATCTGTAAAGTACGAGGTCCATGCCTTAGTAAAATTGAAGCCCATTCATTTCTGAGGGAATACTGCAACATGACAAGGAATGGCGTTTATGCATCTAGTCAACAAAGATAGCAGCATTTAAGAAAGTTCTGAAGATGTTTAAGGAGTAATAACATCTAGGATTTACTGAGCACTTACTATATGTAAGGCACTGCATTTAGTCCTTTGTATATATTATTTTATTGGCCCTGCATGGCAGTCTTCTGAATCAGAACTATAATTCACCCCACTGTTCTTATGAGGATTAAGAGCTTCAGAGAGTGGACTAACCTATTAAATTCCATCCAGATTAGAACCCAGTATAGTTTGATTTCACATCCCAATCATTTATTCACTGAGCCGTGATCATTTTTTTATCATGTTAAAGCATTATAAGGATTTATAAAATATAGACAGAAAAAATCCAACTTCTAGATTTGGCCAAATATGTTGCAGGTGACTCATTAAATATTCTTTTGCCTGCTGTGTTGGGTAAAACAACATTATTACACATTATTCTGCTGATTAACTGCAATTGCATTTCTCAAAATTGTAGACTTAAGCAATTCATTTTGCTATTGTCCTAAAATATTTGCAGAAGCAGAGAATAAACCAGGCTACACATATAGCAGAAATTTAGTCTCAGATGCAAGTAAAACCTTCCCTCACTCTCCTTTTCTTTGTTCTTGAAGGTGCTTATGTATTGGTTTTATGGGTAGGAAGGAATGAATACTGTATTACTAAGTATATCACTGACTGTGGTTTTCACATCCAATGTTTGGATTCTCAAAATAAATGAGAAGTCAGTGCCTGAATTTTAAAAAAGATACTGGAGCATTTTTAATATGCTATTACCTACTTGTCATTTTGTTGATATTTTATTTCGACCTGCCGAAGAGTTCTTAGCAGCCTTGTGTTCAGAAACGATAGATTTTATGAACATGGATGAAAGATAAGTTATTCATAAAAATAAAATAAATACAAATCATTAACTTAAAAAATTCTATTCCCAAACTTTTCTAAATCATAATTGGAGTAATTTTCCCTTGTAAGTCAAGAATATTTGCTCTGTGAACACATGATGGCAAAAAATTACTGTCATCTTTTTGCATTTCACATGTTTGCTTGAAAAATAATATCGAATGCAAACTACTGATTAAGAAAACTTTAATATGATAAATACAACTACAAGAGGTTCCGTTCATGCAGTTATTAGTGTCATCCAAGTGAGTTCATGTCCATTATTTGGCTACTGCCAAAGGTTCATTGAAGATTTAGATCTTAAAGCACTTGAGCGCTGACCCCTTGCCTCCCTTAGAGGCCATCTTCTCTTAAAATGTTTGGGGTGAAAGCAATTTGTCTGTTATTTACTATTGGATCAGTGTAGCCCATACCTGACTTCTGTGATGTTGCCAAATTTCTAACGCTATTATCGGGGTTTATTTTCTTTGCTAGTTTGCTACTCTTTGCTTTATTTCCCCTGATACAGTTAAAATGAGGTGGATGTTTGGAAAAACTTATTTGCCAAAGTTTTGGGGAAAACAAAGAATGCTAGACCTCACTTTTCTTAGAAATACAACTACCGTACCATATGAAAACATGGCTTCTGACCCTAGACCTGGCTTTTAAAAAAAATCTTCTTGAGATTCCACTTTCTTGAGCTAGTTCAACCCACCCTTTTTTTCAGGATCCCAACCAAAATCTCTGGAAAGTCTTTCTGTTTAAATATATTTAACTTGAGTATTGAGTTATGTCTGATGGGTCTTAAGTTTTGTTTCTGTTTTTGTTTTTTTTAAAGATTTTATTTATTTATTTGACAGAGAGAGACACAGCGAGAGAGGGAACACAAGCAGGGGGAGTGAGAGAGGGAGAAGCAGGCTCCCTGCAGAGCAGGGAGCCTGATGTGGGGCTCGATCCCAGGACCTGGGACCATGACCTGAGCCGAAGGCAGACGCTTAACGACTGAGCCACCCAGGCGCCCCGGGTCTTAAGTTTTATAGCTACACAGACCCATTGGTGACTTTCCCTACGTTTAGAGAAATAGTGTTCTCCTTAAGAAAAACATTTCCTCTTGCTGTACCAGTGGGCTCAAATGGCAGCCAATTTTCACACTAACTTTCATTCAGTTAGACTAAGTTAACGTATAATTTAATTGACTTAAGCAAATATACATATCGCAAACTCCGTTGGAGAGGACTGAAGGTGAGAAGGTCATTTAAAAGCCTTTTATTAGATCAGGAGTGAAGATACAGGAGAGGAAGTAGGAACAGAAAAAAGAGAGGGCTTCACAGGTCTTGATGGATTGGATGTGGGGCTGGAAGAGAACGTGATTCTGCGAGGCATTTTGGAATTTGGAGCATTGAAAAGTGGCAGTCTTCTGGTGCCATTGTCAGAGAATGGGAGTCACGGGACAGGTCCAGTGTGAGGGGAAAAAATATTATGACTTAGAAGCGACTTTGTGTCATTGGGTAAAAATGTCCAGCACGCTGTGGAGATGCAGGCGGAAAGCTAAGACAGGCGATTGACATTTGTGATATAAACTTGTGTTTCAGGGTAACAGTAGAAACCCTGAAGATCAGTGGGTTTGAGAAGAGAGTGTGGAGAAAGAGACTGCTGATTAGTTCACACTTACTTCTGCTTCTCTCTTTAAATATGGTTACCACTGATGTGTTCTTAGTTCGGCAAAAACAGGTGAAAAGGCTTTCAAGAAGGATAGAATTTTTAATCTGTAGAGAATAGATTTTTTTTATCTATAAACACGCTATTCATACAATAGCTTAAATACTTTATGATAACTCTGTGTTACGATAATAGGTAACACTTTTTTAATACTAACTATATACCAAGTGCTGATATACATGTAATAACTCATTTATCCTTGCATAAATCTTATCATATAGGTAATAACTTATTATTACTATTTTAAATATTTTATTTATTTATTGGAGAGAGAGAGAGCTCACTTGTGAGAGAGCATGAACTGGTAGGGGAGGGGTAGAGGGAGAGGGAGAAGCAGACTCCCCGCTGAGCAGAGAGCCCAAAGGACAGACGTGGGGATCAATCCCAGGATTGACCTGACCTGAGCTGAAGGCAGATGCTTAACCAACTGAGTCACCCAAGTGCCCCAATAGCTTATTATTTTTATCGGTACCTTTTTACAAAGAAGAAAAGTGAGGTACAGAGATGTTAAATACCTTCTCTAAGGTCCTGTTGCTATTAAGTGGTGTGGCTGGGATCTGAACCTAAGTAGTCTGTTTCCAAACACATACATTAGCCACTGTGCTCTCTGCCCTCAGATAAAATCATCCCTATTTAACAGTCTTTTCTTTCCCCTCTGAAACAGCTTTTTATTGAACAGCAAAGCAAAATTGCAACACAATTTTAAATGTTTGTAAGTTAGGTCACAAAAGGGATGCAAAATGTTTGCAGATTATTATATTCATACAGCTAAAGTCATTCATTGAATCTTACACCAATACAAACATAAGATTATTCCATGACTAAGAGTAGCCCAAATTGGGGTACCTGGGTGTCTCAGTCAGTTAAGCATCTTACTCTTGATCTCATTCAGGTCTTGATTTTGGGGTCCTGAGTTCAGGCCCCATGTAAGGCTCTACACTGGATGTGGAGCGTACTTAAAAAAAAAAAAGAGTAGCCCAAATCTAATAACCAAAACTATATTAGTATCAGAAGTAATATTAAAATGTTAAATAGCAAAAGATATCCACTAATTTTATTACTAAATGGAATCTACAAACTAAATTTTTAGAAACTGTAAAAAGAATGACTAAAAACTGTAAACTAAGTAGTTAGGTTTACAGAAAATTCTGGGTAAGTAGTGAAATAAAATACTGAGAAAATAATCAATTAGTATGCATGTAAAACTCTCCCATGATCGTGATACTAATACACTGTAAAGGGATTTTGTAAAAGTTGATCTGCTGGGTGCTACAAATAAACCTTGAGGTTAAACTCAGTAACTATTGTCTTCTAGATGTGGTTTACTTGAGATTAGTCACATTTAATCTACTTTCATGTATGTATTCCCAGAAAGATCTAGTCTCTACCAGAGATCACACAATCTGTAAGTAAAAACATTTGAAGTTGGTTACTACTGTTTGCCAAGTACTTTTCCCATCCTATTTCTATTTTTCCTCAAAACTTTCTATTTCAAATGTGTAACCAGAGCTCATCTTTTCAGATGCCAAGTGGATTATTTTGTCTACACAACAGTCTTTGATAGGCCTTTTCCAACATGGTCCTGCTTTACAAGTAGTCACATGGTTATTCTGTTTTATGTGAAGAAAAGATGACTCTCTTAGGGCTACATGTTGACATATTACTCGATAGGTTGTGGATGTTTCACATCATATTTTTAATAGTCTAGTAGATAGCATCTGGTTTGAAAGGAAATATACCAGTACATCACGTTGTAAAGAGAATGTGTTATGACAAAATGATCTGCTAGGGTCCACTGTATGCAGATCAGTTGTCAAGCTAAAAAGCAGTGCTGACATTTTGAAATAATAAAATGTTTATATTATAAGCAAGGCTAAATAATGCACACAGTTTAATGCATCTATGAATTAAGCCTCAAACATCACTGGTATTCATTAGTGAGGTTGGGATAATACTCTCCACCACCACAGCAATTTTCTGTTGATTTAAGTAACTATGAAATTGGAGGGTAGTTTCTTCCTAAGTTTTTCAGATTTATTATACCAGAGTATTTTCTCTTGGTGCAGGCTTGGGCTGGATTTACATCACGATATCACATTCACTCATTTTTTAAAGATTTATTTATTTATTTATTTATTTATTTATTTATTTATTTATGTGAGAGAGAGGGAGAGTGAGCAAGAGCGAGTGTGAGTGGGAGGAGGGGCAGAGGGAGAAAGAGAGAGAGAATCCTCAAGCAGACTCCTCACTGAGCATGGAGCCCAGTGCAGGACTCAATCCCAGGACCCAGAGATCATGACCTGAGTTAAAATCAAGAGTCGGATGCTTAACCGACTGAGCCACACAAATACCCCTCACATTCACTCATTTTAATAATAAGTCACTGCACAATCATTTCTAGTCACTGTCCCAAGTTTTGTTTAGATAATGGCAGAAAATGCACAGAAGGATATAGCACAAGGATATCCAAGGCAAGTCTGTGAACAAAATTTAGAGAACCAGGGGTAGAAATAGGGCACAATTGCAAAATACCAAGAACCAGAGATCAAGATGGAGCTGGGTCCAAGAGCTGGTAAATACTAAATAGTATGAACACATACGAACCAGAGATGATTAGATGGCAAAAAACAGATGAATATTGCTTCATTTCACAAACATGTTACATAACCTATGGTAGACATTTGAGATACAGAGATGACTATATTTTCTTGTCCTTGAGAGTGTATGCGTGGATCTCTTTCCACTTGGAATTGGCATGGTCACCAAAGTGTTTCTAGGAAGTGACATGTTTTTTATTTGTAGGCTCTGTGCTATAAGACTGTGAGACAGTGATATTCCTTGCTTTGTGCTTTTGTTTTGTTTTTCTTGTGCAGGTTGTTTTTCAAGGTCAAATAATTTCAACTCCTGAACAGGATGAAGTCATAGCTATTGATGATATATCTTTCGGTTCAGGCTGCTTGCCTGCAAATGGTAAGAACTTTTTCTCATTTTGATCCTTATTCTGTATATAAATTCAGTGCATTTTTAACATTGTGTAATGACTTTCATTCTTTGAATGAAATGAAAGCGTTGTATAATGCTCTTTCTTTCTTTCTTTCTTTCCTTTTTTTTGCCTGATGTTGTGAAGTGGGCTATTTTCCATCGTATAACAATGTCTAGGTTTATGCCAGAAGTGAAAATAGGCTATTTTTTCACTGAGTCTGATGCTCTAAAGAGCTGAAGTGATAATTTAGTCTCAGATTTGAAACATTGTAGCAATGTTTACACAGGCTAGTTAAATCTCACCAAGAGAACTCCTTGCCTTTTAGGAGACTAGGTGAAAACTGGCTTCTCTAGGCTTGAAATTGTCTTCTTGGGGAATTGATTTGACTCTTCCACTGAAAGACACAAGTGGAGAGAGATATTAGTTATAATCTATTTTCTATTTAGACTGAAACAACTAAATCAATAAGCCACATATATCAGATCTAAAAAATTATCCATATTGGTCCTTTGATTATATTAACTGAATTCTATTCAATTCACCATGCATATTGTTCTCAATAGAAAAGCTTAATGTTCAAATTATCAATTGGTCAGGATAAATTAATTTAGTCTAATGATCATGCAAGAATCATATATACGATTATAGATAGTTGATAGATTTTTTCCTTTTTAAATGTTATGATATAGCATAATAAAGACAGCTATTTTGTAAAGAGGATTCTAAGTTCTAATTTGGTACAAAGATATGGTAGTTGTGGTCAATTATGTTTCAAGAACAGAAGAGATGAGTTGATCTACCTAAAGGAGACCAAGGAATCTTGATAAAGGATGCCTGTATTATGCTTTGATTTTAAGTAGCACTTGTGCTGGTATGATAAGAGATTTATAGGAATGTGTCTCTTGCCACTTAGACCATGGTAGGGTTTTATAGGAGCTGCGGACAGCTCCTTCCACACTGGAACACGAAAAGATTTCTTTCATTTTTATATTTTCAGTTCTCAGTATATTTTAGATGAGAAATCATGATATGATATGATAAATTGAAATATAGATAAATTGAAATGGAGAACTTTAAGGGAGCTGACTGTAAGCTCCACCCATTTCCTAGAAGTATAAACCTCAATGCCTTTTCACTGACAGAAGGTAACATTTATAGGATTTATCGGAAGGGAAGCAATAGATCAGGAGAGAACATACTGTTGCCCGCAGGCAGAGCAGACACAACTACGTCTGTTCTGCCATTCAGTCTCTCCTCGTGCTCTCTCTTCTGTTACCCTGCATGGTATTCCTGGGTCCAGAGCGCGGCCAGCTTGGGCTTGATTTGTAATGGGGCAGCTAGTCCCTAACTGTGATCACTTCAGCAGGATCTTTATATATCTCATTTTATAGTTTCTGCAGAAACTGAGATCTGCCAAACATGATCCCCAGCTAGTCCTATGTATTGCTCAGTCTAGCTAATCACCCCCAAAAGAAAATAAGGAATGAAATCAGCTATTGGCTGGACTTTTCCTAACTGTAAGGAAAATTAGGACCTGGCCTCTGCCATTGAAACTTTGCATTACAAATGTACACAGGAGCATGCTGGGGTTGTGCTTGGGACTTGACATCGCCTGTAATAGGACTCTGCTATCATTTCACAGATGAACTTTCTCTCCATCTTTGGACCTGGGAACCAAAGCCATTTCCTTAATTACCCATGATCCATCTACTGGGACAAAGGCCAATGTAGATGGACCGTAATAAATATTCCAAAGACAAATGCCAGATTTTTAGTAAGCACTTAAAAGAGCTCTATAAGATCACTATAGAAGTGAAAAAGCAATAGTCACAGGAGTGAGAGCACAAGAAGTTGGACATTCAATGAAAGGTCATGGTCAAATAGAAAAAATATTGGTGTCTATAATTTCTAAGACGATAGTTCCAGATAATGTTACAGCCATATTGTTTTTGAGGTGGTATGGAAATAAAGTTTACTGAAGATAAGGCATGAATTTTAAAGTGAAGTTATTGGCTAGGCCTTTCACATGGATATTAAATTCATACAACATTACAAGGTTTGGGACTAGAGGAGATTTTGAAATCCCAAACTGAAGTCTTCCATGAATATGGATGCATGGATGACCCAGGGCAGTAAGTTGGATGTCATGAGCCAAGACGTTTCTACACACGGAAGAATAAATGAATCAACATCAGGGATTTAGAAGAATGGCGACTTTAATTTTAGGCCTTGTGTTTACTGGGGCATTGGGAAAGGATGTCATCCCTCTGGAGAAGTGCAAAGAAGTAGTTTCTTTTTGGAAAAAGCCAGTATCCAGGTAAGGTCACACAGTATGTTCTTTGAAGTTGAGGGTGCAGGGAGGTTTGTTTTTTGTTTTTCAAATAGAATGAGGGTTGATGGCATATTTAAACTTTTGGGAGGAAGACAAAGCAGCATGAGGATTAATAATGGAGAAAAAGAATAAAGTGTAATGGAATAAGATTGATATTTGGTTGGAGTTGCATTTTGTAAATGGTAGGGATGTGAGAGATGGTAATATTATATAACATTAAATTTCCAAATGATTCTCTCTAGTCAAGTTCAGAGGCTCTAATGATAGACTAACCCTAGTCAATCACCAGAATCAAAAAGAGAAGTGATTGATTCTGAGCTTTACCCCAGACTGCTAGATGGGAATCACTGAGGATGGGGCCTGCATTTTAAAAAAGGTTCTCAGGACACTTTTTGTGAAGCCAGCCGACCTCAGGTTTAAGAATTGAACTAGGATTTGGGGCGCCTGGGTGGCTCAGTTGGTTAATTACTGGACTCTTGATTTTGGCTCAGGTCATGATCTCAGGGTCATGGAGCCTGCTCTCTCTCTGTCTTTTTCTCCCTCTCCCTCTGACCCCCCACCCCCAACCCTGCCCCTGCATGCATGCCTGCACTCTCTTGCTCTTAAAAAAAAAAAAAAAAAGAACCAAACTAGCATTTGGGAACCATGCGTCCTGGTCTCATGTTGATTACTGCACTTGGCAGTGAGTGCTCTGGGACAGAGTGTCAGCTGAATAGAGAGTGGTTTCAGTCTCATGCAGTCCTGATGGTGATGATCAGGGTGCATCTGAGACATGTAGGCAGAGCCAACTCAGCCTTTTCCAGACATCACCATCAGAAATCTTACCCCAGTGAAGGGTGGAGTTAGGAATGCATTTGGATGCAAGAAAAGAGGAGTTTTCTTAGGTGACTTAAGAAAACAAGGGGAGATGGACAGTTATGATGTGATTCTTCAACTTTGATACTGTTAAAGTCAAGGACTAAGGGATTTCCTTGGTATTTGCTTCATGCTTACATTCTTAAAATGACTGTTGAGGTTCTATACATCTCACATCCAGGGCAGGAGGAAGGCAGAAATGAGAAAGGGCAATGTTTTCGGCCATGCTATTGGCTAGATGATTGTCACATGGGTACCTTCATTGCTAGGCAGACCAATAAAACTGAGTATTTGGATTCAGCCTCTGTAATAGAGGCAGGCAAGGAGAACAGGTTTATGAGCTGTGTGAGGAAATATTTTCCAGAGAAACTCAACATCAGCATACTTAGAAGTAAATTCCAGTTTTCTTTCAAATCTGTTCCCTTGCCTATATTCTCTTTTTAAATTATTGACATCTGGTCTCACTCAGTAGCCTAGGAATCATTCTTAAATCATTCTCCCCTTTTCTTACCCCTGTATTAATTTAGTTAAAAAATAGTGGTGAGGGCGTGTCCTTACATTTTTCAAATTGTCTCCTCTTATTTATCATTATTATTTATCCAACTGTGACTTCATTTAAGTATGTATTTTTCCCCTGGATTTTTAAAAATTCTGGTTTTGATCTATTCAGCTCTACTCTCCAGTACTATGTACTGTCCACCAGATTATACTTCCTAACATATAAATATGACCAATCTCTACTTGTTAAAATCTATCAATAACTCTTATTGTGTCCAGAATAAAATTCAAAAATTTTTTAAAGATTTTATTTATTTATTTGAGAAAGAGAGAATGAGAGACAGAGAGCACGAGAGGGAAGAGGGTCAGAGGGAGAAGCAGACACCCTGCTGAGCAGGGAGCCTGATGTGGGACTTGATCCCAGGACTTCAGGATCATGACCTGAGCTGAAGGCAGTCACTTAACCAACTGAGCCACCCAGTTGCCCAAAATTCAAATTTCTTATAAATTCTTATGATTTCAAATTTCTAAGCTTTCGTGATCCTGCTCTTGCACACCAGCCCAACTTCCTCCTTCACAGTCGTACAAGAATCCCCAGACTCGGGCCAGAACAAACTGCTTGGTAGTTCAGCAACACAGTGTCATCTTATTCTTGGGTATCTTTGTAAACTTTGCTCCCTCTGCCTATTTCATGACTTTTTTTTTTTTTTGACTGTCCTCCTACTACTTATCCTTCCAGATTGAGCAGACTGAGTGGAGGTCTCTTTTCTGGGAAGCCTTCTCTTACAGAAAATTCCCCCCCACACTCCCACCTCCCCCACACACGCACCGTATTGATATATTTTCATAGCTAAACACTAAGTTTCTTGAGGAAACAGTTACTAGTGTCTTAGTGCTTTGTGGATCTCCAGCACAGAGCAAACACTTAATAAATATATGTCAACTAAATGACTCAACACTGAACATGTGCAATTATTTAAGTATCAAGTATTTGGGAATTTGAATAAATTCTTCTTTCCTCTGAGCTACAAGTGCTCCATTTCATAGAACAGAGATTTAAATAAAATATCATGAGACTATTTTTTAGCAGTATTTATATTTATGCTAAGAATGTATATTATTTTTTGGCTTTTGTTTTAACATCAGAAATTAAGGTATGTCCTCAAGCTATCTAATGTGATTTTATCTGAGACTTCTAGCTTCCAAAATCATTAGAAGATAAATTTATGTTGTTTAAGTCACGAGATGTGTGGTTCTTTGTTTTGGCAGCCCTAGCAAACAATTATAGAGGCTTTCCTGAGCTAATTCTGTAACATATGAATTCTTTCTCATCTGTAGCCACCAAAGTCTCTGCTTAGGAGAGATAGTAGTCTCTACATTTTCCGTAGAGACTGTAGTTTTCCCATCAGTATTGAAGCCAGGATATAGAGACTCATTTTTAAAATGCTAAAACTAAGTAACTCTGAATTCTATATCCATTGAAAATATCCTTCAGGAATTAAGATAAAATAAAGACATTCTCAGATGAAGAAACTATAGAATTCTTCACCAGAAGACCTACTCTAAAAGAAATCCTAAGGCAGATTTTCCAGCTGAAAAAAAAATGACAGAGGAATATTTTATCAGTAGGAATAAAGAAAGAACGACTGAAGTCATAAATATCAGAGTAAATATAATGGAATGACCTTCTCCTCTAAAGATTTTTAATGTACACAGGACTCTTAAAAGCAGATTTTTGAACATCCCTTTGGTGGGTTCAAAGTATGTAGATGTAACAAATATGGTAAGTATACCATAAAGTTGGGAGTGTAGAAGTCCATAGCTTTAAGATGTCTACATTTTTTTTGAAATGCTAACAAACTCTATGTAGAGTGTTAAACTGAGGTGTGCATATTATTATCCCTAGAGTGAACACTAAAAAGATATAAGTAAAGGAAAATAGATACACTAAAATTGTGCATAAAAATATTAAAATATTGAAATAATCCACTAGAAGACAAAGAAAAACAGATGGTGAAGGCAGAAATGATAGTAGGGTGGTGGTAAAGAGCACAAAGTATAATAAATGCAGAGGACACAAACTGAGAAATAATAAAGTTGCTAATTTAGTTATAATGATAAAATAATTACATTAAATATAAGCGGCATATGTATTGCTTTTGGAAGTCAGAGGTTGTCAGATTGGATGAAAGATAAGAGCTAACTACATTTTGACTACAAAAGCTCATTTAAAAAATAATGATATAGATTAATTAAAAGTGAAGGGATTCAAATATGGTTAATTAATCTATGACAAAGTAGGGAAGAATACACATTGGGGAAAAGGTAGTCTCTTATAAATGGTGCTGGGAAACTGGACAGCTACATACAAAAGAATGAAACTGGACCACTTACACCATATACAAAAATTAACCTAAAATGAATTGAAGACCTAAATGTGAGACATGAAGCCATAAAACTCCTAGAAGTAAATATAGATAGTAATGTCTTTGAGATTGGCCATTGCAGTGTTTTTCTAGATATGTCTTCTCAGGCAAGAAAACAAAAACAAAAATAAACTATTTGGGCTACACAAAAATAAAAAGCTTTTGCCCAGCTAAGGAAACCATCAACAAAATGAAAAGGAAACCTACTGAATATAAGAAGATATTTCCAAAAATATATCCAATAGATGTAATTATCAAAATATATAAAGAAATTCTACAACTCAACAGTAAAAAACCCCAAACAATCCAATTATAAAATGGGCAGATGATCTGCATAGACATTTTCCCAAAGAAGACATACAGATGGCCAACAGACACATGAAAAGATGCTCAACATCACTCATCATCAGGGAAATTAACATCAAAAACCACAATGATATATTATTTATGCCTGTCAGAATGGCTAAAATGAAAATGACAAGAAATAACAAATCCTGCTGAAGG
The DNA here is from genome assembly GCF_004348235.1 of Phoca vitulina. Classification (NCBI taxonomy): domain Eukaryota; kingdom Metazoa; phylum Chordata; class Mammalia; order Carnivora; family Phocidae; genus Phoca; species Phoca vitulina. The sequence goes on from NW_022589736.1 coordinate 19,957,798, forward strand.
TGTGAAGGAAAAGAAACTCTCATGTACTATTGGTGGAAATGTACATTGGTGAAGTCACTGTGGAAAAAATATGGGGATTCCTCAAAAAATTAAAAATAGAAATACCATATGATCCAATAATTCCACTATTGGGTATTTACCCAAAGAAAACAAAAACACTAATTCAAAAAGATATATGCACTCCTGTGTTTATTGCAGCATTATTTACAATAGCCAAGATATGGAAGCAACCTAAGTGTCCATCAATAGACAAATGAATAAAGAAGATGTGGTGTGTACACACACACACACACACACACACACGAATATTATGCAGCCATAAAAAAGGATGAGGTCTTGCCATTTGTGACCACATGGATGGAACTAGAGGGTATTTTGATAAGTGAAATAAGCCAGACAGAAAGGCAAACACCATATGATTTTAATTGTCTGTGGAATTAAAAAAAACCCAAATGAATAAATAAACCAAAAGCAGAAATTGATCTGTAAATATAGAGAACAAACTGACTGTTGCCAGCGGGGAGGGGGATGGAGGGATCGGTAAAATGGGTGAAGGGGAGTGGCATTACAGGCTTCCACTTATGGAATGAATAGGTCATGAGGATAAAAGATACAAGGTAGAGACTATAGTCAATGGTGCTGTAATAGTGTTGTATGGTGACAAATTGTAGCTACACTTGTGAGCACAGGATAATGTATAGATTTGTGGATCACTAGGTTGGACACCTGAAATTAATGTAACATTATGTGTCAACTCCACTTTAAAAAAAAGGAACAATAAATAAAGAATTTTTAAAAAGTAAAGGGATTAACAGGTGGTGGTGTGGCTATATTAATATCAAACAATATGTGCTTCAGAACAAGGAAAATTAATAGGGATAAAGAAGGATATTATATAATGATGAAAGGGTAAATTCACTAAGAAGACAGAACAGTCTTAAATATGTATGCACCTAAAAACAGTATGAAGAAATAAAAGAAGAAATAGGCAAATCTACAATTATACAAGGAAACTTGAATACACATCTCTCAATAAATAATAGAAAAAGTATACAAAAAAAATCAGCAAGAATTTGCAAAACCTGTGGAAAAAAAGTCCTAAAATTTGTATGGAACCACAAAAGACCCCAGATAGCCAAAGCAATCCTGAGAAAGAACAAAGCCAGAGGCATCCTACTTCCTGATTTTAAATTAGACTACAAAGCTATCCTAATTAAAAGTCTTGACTGGCATAAAAAATGACACATAGATCAATGGAACGGAATAGAGAACCCAGAAATAAAACACTGTGTATAGATCAACTAATATTTGATAGGGAGTCAAGAATACTTAATGGAGAAAAGATAGCCTCTTCAATAAATGGTGTTGGGAAAACTGACAGCCACATGGAGAAAAATAAAATTGGACCCTTATCTTATTCCACTAATAAAAATTAACCCTAAATGGATTAAAGACTTAAACATAGGACCTGGATCCATAAAACTTATAGTGAAAGCATAGGGGAAAATCTCTATGACATTAATCTTGGCAACTTTTTTTTTTTTGGATATGACACCAAAAACACAAGCAACAAAAGAAAAATCAACAAATGAAACTATACATCAAACCAAAAAACTTCTGCACAGCAAAAGAAACAATCAACAAAATGAAAAGGCAACCTATGGGAAGGGAGAAAATTATCTACCTACTTGAAATAATTGATATTTTTAAAAAGTAATTTAAAACTATAGCAGTAATTTAAAACTTCAACTCCTTTTAAGTGCATGTGGAACATTCACTAAGGTAGACTATAGCCTGGGCCCAGTGGCAAGACTATACGGAGGCAAGTGACATACTCTCACAGACGTAGAATTCAAAGGGACACTAAAAACTTGTTATTACGGACCAAATTATGTCCCCTCCAAACTTCAAATGTGGAAGCTCTAACCCCAAATGTGACTATATTGGAGATAGTGTTTTAGGTAATTAAGATTCAATAAGATCATAAGGGTGGGGTCCTAATAAGACAGGAAGGACTGTGGCCTTGTAAGAAGAGGAGATCTCTCTCTCTCCCCCTCCAACCCTCTCCGTCTCCCTCCCCACCACCCCTGTCTTTCTCTCTCCTTCTCTCTCACCCTCTCCCTTTGTCATGTGAAGACACAGTGAGAAGGTAGCCATGTACAAGCCAGGAAGAGGACCTTTATGAGAACCCAATCATGCTAACACCCTGATCTTGTACCTCCAGGCTCCTGAACTGTGAGAATATAAATTTTTGTTCCTTAAGCCATCTAATCTATGGTACTTTGTTATAGCAGCTGGAGCAGAGTGAGACAAGCACTAATTAATATAAATAATATTTTAATACCTCATATTAAAAGTTCACAGTTAATGAAAAAAATCAAAGATGAACAAATATAAAAATATTAAATGCAGATAGTATTACTGAATTTTCCAGTCTCCAGTATGGCTTAGCAGTACTACTGGGGCTGCAGAACAAACCTTAAGAATGTTAAAACAATTGAAATGGTAAAAAATATATCCTCTGAGCAAAATGAAATTAAACTACAAATCTGGGACATCCACAGTCATTTGGAAATTAAATGTCACACATTTAAATAAAACATACTTTGAAATAGCCAAGTATTTTGAACTGAAAGAAAATGAAAATATAACTTACTAAAATTTGTGTAACACAGCTAAAGCAATGCTTAGAAAAAAATAATTGATATAAAATTTTTATTAGGGAAGAAGAAAGCTCTCAAGCCACTAAATTTAACTATCCATCTAGTGAAAGTAGAAAAAGAAGAACATATAAAAACTAAATCAAGCAGTGGGAAAATAATACATATAAAGACAATAAATAATGGAATTTAAGATGGGAAAATTATCAAAACCAAAAGCTGGTTCTTTGAAGAGGTAACCAAAATTGATAAATTCTAGCTGGATTGACCAAGAAAAAAAGAGAAAAGGCACATATTACCTAATTTGGAGTGAAATAAGGTACTATTTACTCTATGGGTACTAAGAGGATAATAGGAATAAGGAAATAACTACCAAAAACTCTATGCATGTAAATACAACAATTTATGTGAAATGAACAAATTCCTTGAAAGTCACAATGATCAAAAGACATTCAAGAAGAAAGTGATTAACTTGAGTAGTTTTATGTTTATTTTTTTATTTTTTTATTTTTTAAAGATTTTATTTATTTATTCATGAGAGAGCGAGAGAGAAAGGCAGAGGGAGAAGCAGGCTCCCAAGGAGCAGGGAGCCCGATGTGGGACTCGATCCCAGGACCCTGAGATCATGACCTGAGCCGAAGGCAGACGTTTAACCATCTGAGCCACCCAGGCGCCCCAGTAGTTTTATGTTTATTAAAGAAATAGGACTCATAGTAAAAATCTTCCATTAAAGAAAACTTCAGGACCACATGGTCTCACTGGAAAATTGTATCAAATACTTAGGGAAAAAAATAACACAAGTTTTATACATTCTATTCCAGAAAATAAAAGTGAAGATAATACTTGTTACCTTAGTCTACAAGGGCAGCTTTGCCCTAACACCAAAACTGAACAAAGATATTATAAGAAAAGAAAGCTACAGACCAATGTTGCTATCACAAAAGATCTTTAACAACATATTAGCAAATGGAATCCAGTAATATTTTAGAAAGAGAATACATTAAAATCATTCAGGAGATGCACAGTTGGTTCAATGTTTGGAAAGCAATCAGTGTAATTTACCTTGTTAACAGACAAAAGAAGAAAAGCACATGATGATCTTAGTAGATGCAGAAAAAGCATTTGACAAAATTCAACATACAGCCATAATTAAAAACCTCAGCAAACTATGGACATCTATAACCTAATAAAGGGCATAGACAAAGACCCAACAGCTAACATCATACCCATTATGAAAGTGAATGCTTCACCTCTGAAACTGGGAAGGAGGCGGTGACACCCGTCCACTCTTACCACTTGTATTCAATGACATACTGCAAAGCCAGCCAATGCAATAAGGCAAGACATACAAGTAAAGGCATACAACTGGAACAGAGGAAATAAATCTATCCATGTTTGCAGGTAACGTAATTGTCTATGGATAAAATAGCATAGAATTTATTTTAAAAACTTCTAGAATTAGTAAATGAGTTTATCGTAGTAGCAGGATACAAAGTCAGTATAAAATCAATTGTATTTCTCTACAATGGCAATGAACAATTGGAAACTGGAATTGGAAAAATAGCGCCATTTGTAATACAATCAAAGTAAATTCTTACATATAAATCTCACAAAATATATGCTGGGTTTGTATTCTGAAAACTACAAAGTAATGATCAAAGACATCAAGAAGATCTGACTAAATAAATGGAGTATTGATTGATTGAAAAAAGATCATGGGTTTATTTTTGCCAAAACTCATAGAACTGGATAACCAAATGTCTGAATTCATTTTATGATATGTAAGTTAAATATATTTAAAGAAGAAATAGTAACTTTTTAAAGTTGAAACAATTCTGATGGTGAGGAAGCTGCCACATAGAGCACTAAGTAAGTATTATCTTTAAAGAAAAAGCATAACTTCATTGTTTTGCTGTATACATTTCTCTTTACTATAAAAATGTGAACAACTTTATAAAAGTGCTTACGGTATAGGTATAGGTATCCTTATGGTATCTGAACATTTGGTAAGTTGGACAATTCCACTAAATTCTTTTTCTAATATTACAGGACTCCTTTAGATTTTTCCCACACCTTCAAACAGTATCATTCTAACTACTGCCCTTTTCCAAGAAAATTCATGCACATTCATTGAAAGAAGGATCTTTTTAGATTTTACCAAAGTAGCATATATGAAAGAAAAGTCTAGCTTTGTGACTGTGAATAAATAAGTATGTGTTTAGTCACTGATTTTTCAATAAATTGCTTATTATAATTTTTTATAAAAAATTGCATGCTGTGGCTCATAATCAGAATATTGTGAATATTCTCTGAATATTCTTAGATTGGTTTGTCAGGATGTTGCCTTCATCTCATTTATGAAGGCCCCAAATACACAAATCATACTTTAATGAGAACCTGAATGGTGCATACATATTATCCAGTTAAATACCTAAGGACCTAGTTAGTTACCTTTTTTGTCTTATTAACTTCTAGCTACCTTTTAAGATCTAATAACTGTTCCTTGAAATTCATTACTAATTTAAGAAAATTGACAAGGAAATTGTCTAAAGCCCCTGGAATCAAAAGTGGATGTCAATTATAACTTTTACTGCAATGGCCTTGAGACTTGGACTTCATTCTGTACCATCTGAGAGAGAGTCTGGCCAATTTTACACAGCTTGCTTGTACAAGATAAGATTTGAAGGAAATGTGTCTTCATTGGTATAGAGACCTTAAAATGGTTAGCAATGCTTCATCCTGATGAACATGTATCATGGAGAGAGGATTTTAAAATCCCCAAAATAATTTTCTGCAGCTAGATTGTGGGTGTAATATAACAATGAGAAAGAAAGAGGGTGGGGATGTAGAGAAAATGCATATGAATATAAATTTAGATAATTGACATCATTAAATAGTTTTGAGCTCTGAGACTGAATACACTAAAATAAAAAGAGGTGCCCAGGAGATTAATTGATTGTCGACTCATACTCCCATCTACTGCTTTTATGGTTACAAATTCCAGTTTGGAGGATGAAGGTAGTATAATGGTTGACATTAGTGAAAGATATTTAATATCAATTGACACAAGCTACATTTTTAATACATATAATTTATACTTGACTATTTTGCTATTTTTGTTTATAGTACTTTTGTGAGTTTTTTGTCTTGTATAAATAGTGAAAAATTAGAGATAATATACAACATTTAGTTGAACTATGGCCACTACTTAATTATTTAGCTCCAGGGGGCAGAAGATCTGCAGCTATTATGTGAATCTACAAAAATTACAGTTTTAATTGTTTCATGTTAATTGTTATTGTGCAATCTTAGCTTCGTTCATTACCCACACTCCCTTAATTGACAATGCAGTTTTATTTTCAGTGGATCTTACATTCAAGAGGCTTTGCATATTCATCATTTATAAGCTCCCGTTATAAGAAATCAGCTTATGGATGTTGTTCATAAATTGTTTTATAACCAGTTGCTTCAATTTTATTCCAGATAAAAGTATAAACAATTTACACACTATCTATGGTATTTTCAAGTATTTTGTTGAATTATTCTTAGGTCATGTATTTATTCAGTCCTTAAACAAGTATATATTGAGCACCTATGTTGTGCCAAGAGTTATTTCAGACAATGCGGAGATAGCAGTAAAAAAACAAACAGCAATCCCTGTGTTAAGAGAGAAAGACACTAAACAAATAAAAACAAAATTTTATGTCAAGTGGTGATATGTGCTATGGAGAAAAATAAACCAGAAAGCCGAGATAAGAAGTGCCACAGGTGAAGGTAAGATGAAGTTTTAAATAGAGTAGTCAGGCATGGTACATGGAGAACATATTTATGAGCAAAAAAAAAAAAAAATCCCCAAGGAGTTGAGGGAGAAAGCCATGCGTATTTTAGAAGGAACCGTAAATGCAAAGGTCCTAAGGCAAGAGTCTTCCTGGTTTGTATGAGGAAGATCGTGGTAAGGGCTTCTGCATTTATTCTGTGAAGGACAGAAACCCATGTAGCAATTTTGAGCAGAGGAAACATGATCTGCTTCACATATTTAAAAGTCAGAAGGGGGCAAGGGCAGCAACAAGGGGGCAAAATGAGTTATTAGTGTAATCCAGAAAGACTGATACTCCCTTGAGTCAGAATTGGTAGTAGTGGCAGAGGTGGTAGGACATAGTGAGATTCTGGATGTTGTTTTATAGGTAAAGGAAAGATGTGCTGATGGATGGCATGATGGAGAGCAAGAGATGGGTCATGGATCCAGATTTCTTCCTGAAGTAGGATGGATGGCATTGTTATGAGCTGAGATGGGAAGAAAAGCAGGAGGATAAAGTCTGGGTAGACAGAATCAGACATTTAGTTTTAGACCCATTTCTATCAAGATGCATGTTAGCTCTCCAAATGAAAGGGCCAAGACAGCAACAGGATATTAATATTGGAGTCCAGTGAAGCTGGGCCTGAAATATAATTTTATGGGTCATTGGCATTTAGGAAGTGTTTTAAACGCACAAGATGAGGTGATATTAACAAGATTGTGGATGTAGAGAAGAGAAGAGATCCAAGGACTGAGCTCTGGGGCATTTTCATGTTACTTTGTGTAATGTGGAAGAAATGAGGGAAAACCAGCAAAGGAGACTGAGAATGAACAGCTAGTAATTTAAGAGGAAAACCAGGAGAGAATCATGTATCAGAACCTAGCAAAGAAAAGGTTTCATGAAAAAGGCAATGATCAACTATGACCAATATTACTGACATGTCAGGTGTGACAAGGAGGAAAAATTAAATGTTGGATTTAGCAGTATAGAGGTCATTGCTGATATATGCACTTTCAGTGGAGTGGTAAGGGTACAGAAAAGAAAAAAGGTTCTGATATATGCAACAACATGAGTGAACCTTGAAAACATTATGCTAAATTAAAGAAGTCGAATACCAAAGTCATCCATATATTGTATGATTCTATTTATATGAAATGTCCAGAAAAGGCAAATCTATAGAGATGAAAAGGAGATTAGTCATTGCCAGAGTCTGAGGAGGAGCAGAGAATGGGGAATGACTTATAATGGGTATGTGTTTTATTTTGGGGTGATGAAAATGTTTTGGAGTTAGTGGTGATAATTGAACAATATTGTGAATGTATAAAAGTCACTGAATTGTACACTTTAAAATGGTTAAAATGGTGAATTTTATGTGATGTGAATTTTGCCTCATTAAAAAAAAATCAAAATACCTCACTAGAACAAGGATGTGGGGAGAGAATTGGTGTTGAAGTCAATGTAAATAGGTAGAACTTAGCAAAGTTAGTTGGAGGGGGTTGGAGGGTCAGAGGGTTTTCTTAAGATGGGTGAAATTTTGGCCCCATTGTGTACTGAAGTGAAAGAAAGCCTGTTGATGTAAAAGAGGGGAGGAAATTGCTGGGATGATTCCTACAACAGGGAAGAGGAGATGATTTTCTGTAGAAACATGGGCAGGGAGATGGGTGGTGGGACTTGTGAAATTTTCTGCTGTTTCCTCTCATTTTCCCAGTGAAATGTGAAGCAACATGATTATCTGAGAATGATGATGGGGAAGGAGGAATTGGAAGTTGAAGGAGGGGGTAAAGGGTTTTGAATAGCTATCTAGGAATGGAGGAAAAAGAAAGAAAGGAAAATGTGGTGGGATGGCCACAATGCAATGGAGTGAGTAGTCACCGATATAAAACCATTTCGATCAGCATGGTGGTGGGCTCTTCCTCACTCACCTTCAGCCCCACAGATGCAGGCTGGAGGAGGTGGTGAATTTCCTGGAGGTCTCAGCCTACCCATAGTGATGCCTTTGACTGGAAATGCCTGGGGCACTCATCTGGGCCCATGCTACTTGTGGCGAGGCCCCCGTGCACATTTCCCCCACCAGAGCCCATGTGGTGGCTGATCCCAGGGCTTGTGGTTCTTGTCAGGATTGCAGCTCAGGTATTTCAGGAGGGGAGAGTGAGAATTGTCTGGAAGTGGCAACAGGACAGGAAGGATACCTAGTCCAGTTTCCAGCCCTGTGTTGGGAGGGCGGTAGAGGGAGAAACAGACACAATGGAGAATATTGCAGGGACAGTAGTTCCAGTAGATCAGCTTCCAGTTAAAGAGGACAGCCTATGTTATAGATGACACATGTTCGATTATGCTCCTAATGATAGGCTTTTTGTTTCCACATTAGGCCATGTTACTTCCATGGAAACATGGAAGATTTGGTCTGGGGGCTTGGTAGTCACCACAGAGATCTGGTTAAAATCCAGAAACACTGGAATAGTTGTATTGTTCTCTCTGTTTCTGTCTCTCTCTGTGTGTAATGGGGTTGCCTGAGGGGAGATGCTGCCACAGAGAGGTGTTGGGTGGAGAGTGCTTTCTAGAACAAATGCTAACGTCTTAAGAAATACATGTGTCTTTCCTTACTACATCTCACTTCTTGCCAATCTTTAAATTTAACAGATGAAATTTTACCATGTCCAGAAACATTGAATACGGAGCAGGAACCGTGCCATCTAGATACAAGTCTCTGCAGTTCTGATTCTACAGATGAAGGATTGAGGTGTAAGTGTTAAATTGAGATGCCCACCGTGATGGTATGTAGCCATCCATGAGACTGGGACCACTGGGAGTAATTCAGACCACTACTACGGATACTCATTTGCCAAACTTTGTTGATATTTATGTCCTAAGTTTAGCCGAAGTGTTATTGGTAGTCTGTGGTTTATTCAAAGCATGAAAGATACTAAATATGTCAACTTAAGGTGATGTTGTTCTGTAAAATAGTTCCATTAAAGACCATCTTTGAATTATATCCAGTGTTTCTTCTTTAAAATTTCAATGTGATTATGACTAGCAAATGATTTAAACTACTTAGTTCCATAAGATAGGTCAGGTCAGATAGTATGTATGCCATTTAAAAAATTGTTAACTGGAGCAGTTGTACAAGAAGAAGTAAAAACATCTTTTCACTTTTGAATGGCAATGGTTTTCCTTTGGGAGGATGCCCATCTTGATCAAGGACGAGTTTTTGAAAAACAGATACACTGGTATACTCCAAGGCTTGTTGAACCAAAATTTCTAAGTATGAATTAGTGTGTGTGTGTGTGTGTGTGTGTGTGTGTGTGTGTGTGTGTGTTAAGCCTTGATTACAACAACTATGGCTAAGTAGCCATTCTAGTAGACTATGATGGTCCACCATTATCTTTTCCGCCTTTCTGTAGTGTATCAGGTCTGTGGATTTGAATTTGACATGTGTGACTGGGTGTCAGAAACATCTGCTGGGCAAATTTCCTGGATGCGCACAAAAGCAAGAGAAGTTCCTACGTTACAGTCTGTACCCCAGCAGGATCAAAGTAGTGATGAAGGTAGGAAGTAAAAAAAAATAGTATTCTTTATATATTATTTTCAGAATTGTGATTTATTGTGAGTGGTATGAAGACATTTCATCAGGGGTCTTGATGAAGATACTGAGTATATTTTATTGAAACTATATTTGCCATAGATAGTGGAAGTAAAGAATCTTATTATCAACAGTGTAAAGGAAGACTTATACTAGGTTAGCTATTTTCATTTTGTAAATTTTATTATTTTCTTATCATTAGGAGATAATTTTGTGGGAACCAAAAAGAAAAGTATTAAAAGGCTTCTATCAAAATGTACTAGCTCTCCCTTTCACTGGTGTCAATGAGATTCTTTCTTTCTTTTTTTTTTTTTAATTTAAATTTTTTTATTGTTATGTTAATCCCCATACATTACATCATTAGTTTTAGATATAGTGTTCCATGATTCATTGTTTGTGATTGAGATTCTTTCTTTTAATCTAACTTTAAATTTGTGATTTCTGTTTATTTTTCTTTCCACTGCTTTTCTTTCTTTCTTTCTTTCTTTCTTTCTTTCTTTCTTTCTTTCTTTTTTTTTGAGGGGGCATATTGTTAGTCTTTTCTTAAATTAGTACTTTAAAATTTTATTACAGCAGAAAGTAATAGCTATTTTTTTCTGCTTCCGTGTAGATTTTACTTTCTCCATAGTTTTGCCTTTTCTGGAATGTCATATAGTTGGAATTATACAATATGTAGCCTTTTTAGATTGACTTCCTTCATTTAGTAATATGCATTTAAGGTTCCTCTATGTTTTTTCATGGCTTGGTAGCTTATTTCTTTTTAATAGTAAATCATATTCCATTGTCTGGATGTACCAGAGCTTATTCACCTACTGAAGGACATATTGGTTGCTTCCAAGCAATTATGAATACAGCTGCTATAAACATCCATGTGAATGTTTTTGTGTGGATCTAAGTTTTCAACTCTTTTGGGTAAATGCTAAGGGCCATGATTGCTGGATCACATAGTAAGAATATGTTTAGTTTTGTAAGAAACTGCCAAGCTGTCTTCCAAAGTGAAGGTAACCATTTTTCATTCCCATCAACAATGAATGAGAGATCTTGTTACTTTACATCCTCTCCAGCATTTGGCATTGTCTGTGTCCTGGATTCTGGCCATGCTAATAGGTGTGTAATGATATCTCTTTGTTTTGGTTTGCATTTCCCTAATGCCTTATGATATGGAGCACCATTTCATATGCTTATTTGCCATCCATATATCTTCTTTGGTGAAGTAAGTTTGTTAAGGTCTTTGGTTTTTGGTCTTTTATCTTTATCATTTTCTTTCTTTCTTTTTTTAAGATTTTATTTATTTATTTGAGGGAGAGAGAGAGAGCACAAGCCCAGGGGAGGGGCAGAGGCAGAGGGAGAAGCAGACTCCCCCGCTAAACTGGGAGCCCAACGAAGGGCTTGATGCCAGGACCCTGGGATCATGACCTGAGCTGAATGCAGATGCTTAACTGATTGAATCACCCAGGCATCCCTATCATTTTCTTTATTTACCATTGTTTCTTTTATTTCATGTCCTTGATTTCTTTTCCTTCTTGAAAAGGTTTGCTGACTAATTAATTGTTCTTTTATTTAGAAAAGATCTGTGGTGATGGGCTTGCTTAATATTTATGTTATAAACTTAAAATGTTTTTAATGGCCTCACTCCTAAATAATAATCAATCAGGTCAGACAATTTTCAAAAGAAAGTCTGTTTATTTTATTTCTAAGTACATGGTGATGGTTCTTGATTTCCTGATATCTACTGTAGTCATTGAGAAGGCTGAGCCCATCTAATTTTCAGTGTTATGCAGATTTTTAAAAAAAATATTTATCTCTAATGTTTGAAAATGTCACTATGATGAGTACAGATCATGAATATATTTTTATTTAGATTTTTCAATGCTCAGAATGCATGTATTTCATCACTTGTGGAAATGGTATGTTATTCTTTTCTAGTAATTCTCTTTTAGTCCCTCTGTTCTGGTCTTCTTGAATTTCTACTAAATATATGTTCTGGGGGTCTGTGTGTTAGTGTTTTCTATTCGTTGCCCTTGTTGTTTGTTCTTATTTTTGTCTTCCACTTCGGTTATGCCTTTGTAGTTTTAAATGAGGATTTTATATGCTTCTTTTTTGTTTCCTTTTTTAGTATTTCAATTATACTTCCTTTATTACCCATTTTTTAGTGCTTGCTCTGAGCTCGTGAACTTCATTTACAACTAATCCAACTCCACTTTCAAATAGCTTCATATTTCTTCATGCAATGCAAGTATCTTATAATAACAAAATATTCCTAATTCCTCCCTCCTGTCCCTTGCATCACTGTTGTCATTCATTTCACTTATATGCAAACTATAATCATCAAATACCTTGTGGCTGTTACTATTTTGAACAAACTGTTCTCTTTTAGATCAATTAAGAAAATTGTAATTAAAAGATTTTGCCAAAACTTGGAAGCCACTGATGTGTTTTATTTATTGCTTTCCCAATACTGTTCCTTCCTTTATTTAGATCTGAGTTTCTGATGGATATCATTTTCCTTCTCTTTGAAGAATTTCAAAGCCATTGTTTCCTTGTTTATTTTCTGTTTAGATAATCTGTCCATTGATGTAAGTGGGGTGTTAAAGTTCCCTCTATTATTGTATTATTATCAATTAGTTCATGTTTGTTATTGTTTTATATATTTGGGTGCTCCCATATTGGGTGCCTAAATATTTACAACTGTTACATCTTCTTGTTGGATTGTCCCCTTTATTATGATATGGTGCCCTTCTTCATCTTTTGCTATAGTCTTTGGTTTAAAATCTAGTTTGTCTGGGGGCCTGGCTCAGTCAGTGGGGTATCTTATTCTTAGTTTTGGCTCAGGTCATGATCTCAGGGTCATGAGATCGAGCCCCATGCCAGGCTCTAGCCTGCTGTTTATTGCATCAAGTCTGTTTCCAATCTAACTTATTGCACTCTTTATCTCTGATTCTTTTTTAACTCTTTTATCTCTGTGTTAAGGGTCTCACTAATGTCTTTTATTCTTTTCTCAAGCACGATGAGGATCCTTATGATTGTTGTTTTAAATTCTCCATCGGGGGAGCCTGGGTGGCTCAGTCGTTGGGCATCTGCCTTCAGCTCAGGTCATGATCTCAGGTCCTGGGATCGAGCCCCACATCGGGCTTCCTGCTCAGTGGTAAGCCTGCTTCTCCCTCTCCCACTCTCCCTGCTTGTGTTCCCTCTCTCGCTGTGTCTCTCTCTGTCAAATAAATAGAATATTTAAAAATAAATAAATAAATAAATAAATAAATAAATAAATAAATAAATTCTCCATCAGGGGTGTTCTTATATCTGTTTCACTTGTATCTCTGGCTGTGGCCTTATCTTGTTCTTTCATTTGGGATCAATTCCTCCATCTTGGCCTTTTGTCTAAGTCTCTGGCTTCTTCTCTGTCTTAGAAAAGCCACTTATGACTCCTCCTGAATATAATGGCCATAAAGAAGAGGTCATGTAGTGTCAAGGTCCTGGCACTTCAAGGAGCATCTCTGGAATGTGCTGAATGCACTCTGCTATTGTGTTCTTGCTGCTCTATCCTTCAGGCCAGTCATCTGCAGAGGCTCTCGTCTGCTGTGGGCAGTGTTTGGTCCCTGGCCTGAATGTGACAAGTTTTAACTAGGAGTGCTCTGGTCTGCTTGTGAAATGAGACCTGAAACCACTTCCACCAGAACTGAGGCCCTGCAGAACTCTCTGGCTGAGAGACATGATGTGGGCAGGGGTTTGTGCTGGTCTTCTGGGGAAGGGGCTGCTGTGTTACGACTGAGGCATGCTTGACTGAGAAGAGCAGTTCTGTCAGAGAGCAGGAGTGTGGAGCTTAGTGTAAACAAGTTAGGTAGCTAGTGTTGGTGCCAAGCTGCTTCCCTTGGGTGGCTCTGTGTTTATGCTGGGAGATGGGGGAGGGAAGTGGTGTCAGCCAACTCCATTGTTCCTGGAGAGACATCTCAGTGAAATTTGCCTTTCATGGATGTGTTCTGAGAAGAGCGAATAATCTCCCCACTGTATTCCCTAGGTGTTCTTTAGATCAATGTTTCTGCACTGTCTGCCCTCGGGTTGTTTGCCTGCCTTCTCTCTAGAAGTAGCCCAGTGCCCTCTGGGCTCTATCCCAGCCAAGTTCACTGACCTTTAAAATTTCAGACTTTAAGCCCTCCTAGTTGCAAGAACTCACAAAATTCAGTTGCTCTTCTTTTCCAAGCCAATGACTTTGGGGAAACTTTCTCTTTGTGCATTTCCCTGTGTACTCTTTTATCTCTTACCCTTCTCAGTGACCATGGCTCCTTCCCCTCTGCAGCACCCACCAACCATTTCTCCTCTAAACCACATCTCCACACTTTCTACCTTCTTCAATGTGACCTCCTCTCTCCCTTTACTTGTGGAGTTTGTTCTGTCAGTCTTTGGCTCAATTTCTGGGGTATTTAGGATGATTTGATAGTTATCTAGTTGTGTTCATGGGACAAGACAAATCCAGGATCCTCCTATGTTGCTGCCATCTTCCTTTCCTAACATTACTTACAAAACAGGTCTATTGGCTACAGATTCTCTCAATTTTCATTTGTCTGAGAAAGTGTTTATTTTTTCTTTATTTTTTAAAGATTCTATTTATTTATTTAAGAGAGACAGATAGAGTGCACACGTGAATTGGGGGGGTGCAGAGGGCGAGGGAGAGAGAGAGAGAATCTCAGACAGACTCTGCACTGAGATTGGAGGCCTATGCAGGGTTTGATCTCATGATCCTAAGATCATGACCTGAGCTGAAATCAAGAGATGGGCCCTATTAAAGGCAATCTTCATTTCTGTTACAGTGTTTGGTTTGGTTTGGTTTGGTTTGGTTTGGTCTCTAGTATTTTTTATTCTTTCTTAGAATTTCCATCTCTCTAACTGTATTGTATATCTTTTTTTGCATGTTTCTACTTTTTTCCATTAGAGCTCTTAAGTTATTATCATCGTTTTATTTATTTATTTTTATTTATTTATTTTTTATTTTATTATGTTATGTAAATCACCATATATTACATCATTAGTTTTTGATGTAGTGTTCCATGATTCATTGTTTGCATATAACACCCAGTGCTTCATTCAATATGTGCCCTCTTTAATACCCATCACCAGACTAACCCATCCCCCTACCCCCTCCTCTCTAGAACCCTCAGTTTGTTTCTCAGTGTCCATAGTCTCTCATGGTTCCTCTCCCCCTCCAATTCTCCCCCCTTCATTTTTCCCTTCCTACTATCTTCTTTTTTTAACATATAATTATTATTTGTTTCAGAGGTACAGGTCTGTGAGTCAACAACCTTACGCAATTCACAGTGCTCACCATAGCACATACCCTCCCCAATGTCTATAACCCAGCCACCCCATCCCTCCCAACCACCACCACTCCAGCAACCCTCAGTTTGTTTCCTGAGATTAAGAATTCCTCATATCAGTGAGATCATATGATACATGTCTTTCTCTGACTGACTTATTTTGCGCAGCATAATACCCTCCAATTCCATCCACATCATTGCAAATGGCAAGATTTCATTCCTTTTGATGACTGCATAATATTCCATTGTGTGTGTGTGTGTGTGTGTGTGTGTGTGTGTGTGTGTGTGTGTATACCACATCTTTATCCATTCATCTGTCGATGGACAGATGTTAATATATATATATACACACACACCACATCTTCTTTATTCATTCACCTGTCAATGGACATCTTGGCTCTTTCCATAGTTTGGCTATTGTGGACATTGCTGCTATAAACATCAGGGTGCACATACCCCTTCGATTCTCTACATTTGTATCTTTGGGGTAAATACCCAGTAGTGCAATTGCTGGATTGTACGGTAGCTCTATTTTCAACTTTTTGAGGAACCTCCATACTGTTTTCCAGAGTGGCTACACCAGCTTGCATTCCCACCAACAGTGTAGGAGGGTTCCCCTTTCTCCACATCCCTGCCAACATCTGTCATTTCCTGACTTGTTAATTTTAGCCATTCTGACTGGTGTGAGGTGGTATCTCATTGAGGTTTTGATTTGGATTTCCCTGACGCCGAGCGATGTTGAGCACTTTTTCATGTATCTGTTGGCCATTTGGATGTCTTCTTTGGAAAAATGTCTGTTCATGTCTTCTGCCCATTTCTTGATTGGATCGTTTGTTCTTTGGGTGTTGAGTTTGATAAGTTCTTTATAGACTTTGGATACTAGCCCTTTATCTGATATGTCATTTGCAAATATCTTCTCCATTCTGTCGGTTGTCTTTTGGTTTTGTTGACTGTTTCTTTTGCTGTGCAAAAGGTTCATATCTTGATGAAGTCACAATAGTTCATTTTTGCCCTTGCTTCCCTTGCCTTTGGCGATGTTTCTAGGAAGAAGTTGCTGCAGCTGAGGTCGAAGAGGTTGCTGCCTGTGTTCTCCTCTAGGATTTTGATGGACTTCTGTCTCACATTTAGGTCTTTCAACCATTTGGAGTCTATTTTTGTGTATGGTATAAGGAAATGGTCCAGTTTCATTCTTCTGCATGTGGCTGTCCAATTTTCCCAACACCATTTGTTGAAGAGACTGTCTTTTTTCCATTGGACATTCTTTCCTGCTTTGTTGAAGATTAGTTGACCATAGAGTTGAGGGTCCATTTCTGGGCTCTCTATTCTGTTCCATTGATCTATGTGTCTGTTTTTGTGCCAGTGCCATACTGTCTTGATGATGACAGCTTTGTAATAGAGCTTCAAGTCCGGAATTGTGATGCCGCCAGCTTTGCTTTTCTTTTACAGCATTCCTCTGGCTATTCGGGGTCTTTTTGGTTCTATATAAATTTTAGGATTATTTGTCCCATTTCCTTGAAAAGAGTGGATGGTATTTTGATAGGGATTGCATTGAATGTGTAGATTGCTCTAGGTAGCATTGACATCTTCACAATACTTGTTCTTCCAATCCATGAGCATGGCACGTTTTTCCATTTCTTTGTGTCTTCCTCAATTTTTTTCATGAGTATTTTCTAGTTTTCTGAGTACGGATTCTTTGCCTCTTTGGTTAGATTTATTCCTAGGTATCTTATGGTTTTGGGTGTAATTGTAAATGGGATCGACTCCTTAATTTCTCTTTCTTTAGTCTTGTTGGTGTATAGGAATGCCACTGATTTCTGTGCATTGATATTATATCCTGCCACTTTACTGAATTCCTGTATGAGTTCTAGCAGTTTTGGGGTGGAGTCTCTTGGGTTTTCCACATAAAGTGTCATATCATCTGCAAAGAGTGAGAGTTTGACTTCTTCCTTGCCGATTCGGATGCCTTTTCTTTCTTTTTGTTGCCTGATTGCTGTGGCTAGGACTTCTAATACTATGTTGAATAGCAGTTGTGATAGTGGACATCCCTGCCGTGTTCCTGACCTTAGGGGGAAAGCTCTCAGTTTTTCCCCATTGAGAATGATATTCACTGTGGGTTTTTCATAGATGGCTTTTATGATATTGAGTTATGTACCCTCTATCTCTATACTCTGAAGAGTTTTGATCAAGAAAGGATGCTGTACTTTGTCAAATGCTTTTTCTGCATCTATTGAGAGGATCCTATGGTTCTTGTTCTTTCTTTTATCAATGTATTGTATCACATTGATTGATTTGTGGATGTTGAACCAACCTTGCAGCCCAGGGATA
This sequence comes from Phoca vitulina, assembly GCF_004348235.1. Lineage (NCBI taxonomy): Eukaryota > Metazoa > Chordata > Mammalia > Carnivora > Phocidae > Phoca > Phoca vitulina. The sequence goes on from NW_022589736.1 coordinate 19,975,469, forward strand.
AATCCGACTTGGTCGTGGTGAATAATCCTTTTAATGTACTGTTGGATCCTATTGGCTAGTATTTTGGTGAGAATTTTTGCATCCATGTTCAACAGGGATATTGGTCTGTAATTCTCCTTTTGGAGGGGGTCTTTGTCTGGTTTGGGGATCAAGGTAATGGTGGCCTCATAAAATGAGTTTGGAAGTTTTCCTTCCATTTCTAGTTTTTTGAAGAGTTTCAGAAGAATAGGTATTAATTCTTCTTTAAATGTTTGGTAGAATTCCCCTGGGAAGCCATCTGGCCCTGGGCTTTTGTTTGTTGGGAGATTTTTGATGACTGCTTCAATTTCCTTAGTGGTTATAGGTCTGTTCAGGTTTTCTATTTCTTCCTGGTTCAGTTTTGGTAGTTGATACATCTCTAAGAATGCATCCCTTTCTTCCAGGTTATCTAATTTGCTGGCAAAGAGTTGCTCATAATATGTTCTTATAATTGTTTGTATTTCTTTGGTGTTGGTTGTGATCTCTCCTCTTTCATTCATGATTTTATTTTTTTGGGTCATTTCTCTTTTCTTTTTGATAAGTCTTGTGAGAGGTTTATCAATCTTATTAATTCTTTCAAAGAACCAGCTCCTAGTTTTGTTGATCTGTTCTACTCTTCTTTTGGTTTCTATTTTATTGATTTCTGCTCTGATCTTTATTATTTCTCTTCTCCTGCTGGGTTTAGGCTTTATTTGCTGTCCTCTCTCCAGGCCCTTTAGGTGTAGGGTTAGGTTGTGTATTTGAGACCTTTCTTGTTTCTTGAGAAAGGCTTGTGTTGCTATATACTTTCCTTTTAGGACTGCCTTTGCTGCATCCCAAAGATTTTGAACAGTTGTGTTTTCATTTTCATTGGTTTCCATGATTTTTTTAATTCTTCTTTAATTTCCTGGTTGACGCATTCATTCTTTAGTAGGATGCTCTTTAGCCTCCATGTATTTGAGTTCTTTCTAAATTTCCTCTTGTGATTGAGTTCTAGTTTCAAAGCATTGTGGTCCGATAATATGCAGGGAATGATCCCAGTCTTTTGGTACCGGTTGAGACCTGATTTGCGACCTAGGATGTGATCTATTCTGGAGAATGTTCCATGGGCACTAGAGAAGAATGTGTATTCTGTTGCTTTGGGATGGAATGTTCTGCATAGATCTGTGAAGTCCATTTGGTCCAGTGTGTCATTTAAAGTCTTTATTTCCTTGTTGATCTTTTGCTTAGATGATCTGTCCATTTCAGTGAGGGGGGTGTTAAAGTCCCCTACTATTATTGTATTATTGTCGATGTGTTTCTTTCCTTTGTTATTAATTGGTTTATATAATTGGCTGCTCCCATGTTAGGGGCATAGATATTTACAATTGTTAGATCTTCTTGTTGGATAGACCCATTAAGTAGGATATAGTGTCCTTCCTCATCTCTTATTACAGTCTTTAGTTTAAAATCTAATTTGTCTGATATAAAGATTGCTACCCTAGCTTTCTTTTGGTGTCCATTAGCATGATAATAGGTTTTCCACCCCCTCACTTTCAATCTGGGGGTGTCTTTGGGTCTAAAAAGAGTCTCTTGCAGACAGCATATCGATGGGTCTTGTTTTTTTAATCTAATCTGACAGCCTGTGTCTTTTGACTGGGGCATTTAGCTCATTTACATTCAGGGTAACTATTGAAAGATGTGAATTTAGTGCCATTGTATTGCCTGTAAGGTGACTGTTACTGTATATTTTCTGTGTTCTTTTCTGGTCTATGTTACTTTTAGGCTCTCTCTTTGCTTAGAGGACCCCTTTCAATATTTCTTGTAGGGCTAGTTTCGTGTTGGCAAAGTCCTTTAGTTTTTGTTTGTCCTGGAAGCTTTTTTATCTCTCCTTCTATTTTCAATGACAGCCTAGCTGGATATAGTATTCTTGGCTGCATATTTTTCTCATTCAGTGCTCTGAAGATATCATGCCAGTCCTTTCTCGCCTGCCAGGTCTCTGTAGATAGGTCTGTTGCCAATCTAGTGTTTCTACCATTCTAGGTTACAGACCTTTTGTCCTGATCTGCTTTCAGGATTTTCTCTTTGTGTCTTTGACTCGTAAGTTTCACTATTAGATGTTGGGGTGTTGACCTATTTTTATTGATTTTGTGGGGGGTTCTCTGTTCCCCTTGATGCCTGTTTCCTTCCCCAAATTCAGAAGTTCTGTGCTATAATTTGCTCCAATATACCTTCTGCCCCTCTCTCTCTTTCTTCTTCTTCTTGGATCCCAATTATTCTAATGTTGTTTCCTCTTATGGTATCACTTATCTCTCGAATTCTGCCCTCATGATCTAGTAGTTGTTTATCTCTCTTTTTCTCAGCTTCTTTATTGTCCATCATTTGGTCTTCTTTATCACTAATTCTGTCTTTTGCCTCATTTATCCTAGCAGTTAGAGCCTCCATTTTGATTGCACCTCATTAATAGCCTTTTTGATTTCAACTTGGTTAGATTTTAGTTCTTTTATTTCTCCAGGAAGGGTTTCTCTAATATCTTCCATGCTTTTTTCAAGCCCAGCTAGTATCTTTAAAATCATTTTTCTGAACTCTAGTTCCTACATTTACTAATGTCTGTATCGATTAGGTCCCTGTCAGTCGGTACTGCCCCTTGTTCTTTTTTTTGAGGTGATTTTTTCCGTCTTGTCATTTTGTCCAGAGGACAATAGATGAATGAGAGAACAAAATGCTAACAGGGTAACAACGACCCCAGAAAAATATACAGTAAACAAATCAGAAGAGACCTGAAACCCGGGGAAAAGAAAGGGAAAGAAAGAATAAAGAAAAAAAAAAAAAGAAAAAAAGATTAAAAAAAAAGAATATGATCAAATATGATCAGGCTGGTGCATAGATCAGTGCCACACACTAGATTTTGGGCATATTTTGGTCTGTTAGAAGAAAGTACCTCCCAAAATTTTAAAGAAAGAAAAGCTTATATATGTACAAAAATAAGGGTAAATATGATGAAGGGATAGAATATGATGGTAAAGATGAAAATTATGAAAGATTTTATAAAAGGAATTAATTAGAGAAGAAGTTGGTTGAAAAAGAAAGAAGAGGAATTAAAAAAAGGGGGGGAGAGAATGTGATCAGGGAGGAGACTAGAACAAAGCCATACACTAGATATTTAGGGTATATTTTGGTCTGTTAGAAGAAACTGTATCCCAAAATTTTAAAGAGAGAACAACTTATGTATATACCAAAAATAAGGTTAACTACTATGAAGGGATAGAATATGACTCTAAAAATGAAAAATAAAAAATATTTTTAGAAAAGGAATTGATAAGATGTTGGTTGAAAAAGGGAAAAAGAAAAATTTAAAGAAAAAAAGAAAAGAAAATTAAAAAAATTATCTTTGAAAGACTAAAGAATCAGGGGAAAAAAAAGCCATGGATTCTATGTGCAGTATTCCCCTGGCGCTGGAGTTCTGCCATTCTCATTGATCGGTAAACTTGGTCTTGGCTGGCTGTTCTTGCTGATCTTCTGGGGGAGGGGCCTATTGCAGTAGTTCTCAGATGTCTTTGCCAGAGGTGGAATTGCCCCGCCCTTGCCAGGTAGGGCTAAGTAATCTGCTCGGGTTTGCTCTCCGGAGCTTTTGTTCCCTGCAAGCTTTCCATATGGCTTTGGAGGATGAGAGTGAAAATGGGAGCCTCCCAATCTCTGCCCTGGAGGAACTGAGAACTCGGGGCCCCACTCCTCATTGAGCCCCAGAGAAAAGCAGTCAGTCACTCCCGTCTCCCCGGTCGCTGCACTCCGTGCTCACCCGGCCTGTGACCGAGTGTTTCTATCTCTGGCACCCCACTCGGTGTGGAGTCTCCAAACCCAGCAGATCCCTGCGGTGGGCTCCTGCGCTGCTCCTCCTGGGGAGGAAGGTGAGTCTCCCCAGATCTGCCACTTGTTGGGTCCCTGCTGGAGGAGCAGTGGCCCGACTGTGCTGCGGATCACGGTTTATGGCAACCCGGAGCTGAGAGCCTGCACCTCGGCTCCGTCTCTGCAGCCGGCTTCCCTGCTCCGATACCTGGGAGCTCTGCCGCACTCAGGCACCCCCGGTCCTTCTGTGACCCCGAGGGTCCTGAGACCACACTGTCCTATGAGGGTTCCACCCCCTGCTTAGCCACTGGAGCGACATCCCCCAGCGGAGCAGACTTCTAAAAGTTCCGATTTTGTGCTCCGCGGCTCTATCACTTGCCAGAAGCGGCCGACGGAGGCCCCCTCTCCCGCCTTCTCTCCTTCCAAATATCGCCTCAGATTCACTTCTCCACACGTCCTACCTTCCAGAAAGTGGTCGCTTTTCTGTTCAGAGAGTTGTTGCTATTCTTTTCTTAGATCTGTTGAGTTAGTAGGTGTTCGGAATGGTTTGATCCCTATCTAGCTGAATTCCTGGGACCAGACGAAATTTTAGGTCTCCTATTCCTCTGCCATCTTGCTCCTCCCCCTCCTCATAGTGGTTTTAAATTCTTAGTCTTATAATTCCAACATTCCTGCCATATCTGGGTCTGGTTCTGATACTTGCTCTTTCTCTTCAAACTATGTTTTTTGTTCTTTGCCTTTCAGTGTGCTTTGTAATGTTTTGTTGAAAGCCAAACATGATGTGCTATGTAAAGGGAATTAAGGTCAATAGGTTTAGCATGACCTATTATGTTTATGTAGCTAGAGATTAGACTCTTTACTGCTTGCCACAGCTGTAGATGTGTGGGGCTAAAATTTCATCTGGTATCCTTGTTTTTGTCTTACCCTTTGTTTTGGGTTTCCCTAGACCTTAAATTATGTCTGAGACCTACAGTTCATTGGATAGTATTACCCTATTATTATACAGGACCCCCTTTTATGTGAGTTGTGATAAGTTGTAAGGAGGAAGAGAAACATTCTAGAGTACTATGATTAGATCTCATTCTTTTGGTGAGATTGTTCCTCTGTTACATGACCTTTAAAAGTGCTTCCTCCCCCAACATTAGGTGAGAAGGCTGGAGGGGGCTGGATCTGGGTATTTTCCTCCCCTCATGTGGAAGGCTAAAGCCTGCTTGAGTTGATATTTCTCTTCTCACAGGTCAGTTAGGTTCTGGTCAAACTCCAGTTAGTAAGGTGGTGGTAAATTTGTTTCTTTTTAATATAAGCCTTGTTATTAATAGCTGAACAGTCCAGGTGTTTTCTCATGTCTCTTTCCCCAAGACTAATCCTAGTAACAGTACTCGTTTAGGGTTTCATACTTCGTGATAATGTTTGGAATTTTGCACATCCTGTCACTTACTCACAGCCCAAGGTAGTGAATGTTGGTATATTTTCCACCTTAGTTTTTGAGCAGGATTCCCCAACTTTAATCTTTGACTTCATTGAGAGAGTTTGTTCCTCCAGCTTTTGTTTGCAACATTCAAGTTAGTCAGAATCTAAGCTACCACAGCCTGGGTCTGGTCTCAAAGTTCCAGAGTTCTGTGGTTTCAGCCCTACTCATCACTTGGTAGAATTGTTCTTTCCTTATCTTTTGAGATATTTTATGTTGAAATTGATCTATCTCAGCTTTTGTAAAAATGTGTCTTTATCTTATCATTTCTTTGTGTTTCGTTAGATACAAAGTGTTAACTTAAAATGGTATTTTGCTTAAAGTCTTAATATTTCTCAGTAAATAAGAGTTTTACCTAATTTAAATTCATAGTTTTTAGAAATTACAGGAATATATACTAACTTACACAGAAATAACCCATTGAAAAACTTTATTATTGAAAAGTGAAGTTGTAAAATCATAGAAATATCTTTGTATCTCTGCATTGTCTATATTATTAAATTTAAGAACCGTGCAAATTTGTTTTAAGTATCAGATGGGATAAAGTTGATTGATAATATTTTTACGTACTACAATATCCATATGTGCAGTTTAATAGGACTGTGGTATCTGATACTTCCATGTGGTTGGGTAAGAAATTTTGATTATATGTTATATGTTAATTATATATAATTTAATTATAATGTTTACATTATCTTCCCTTAAACTATAAAGGTTTTTCTATAACTAAAAAGTAGAAAAAATAAAAGGGGAAAGAATTCTGGGAAGAAAGGTGAGGAATTCTTGGTTAAAGAAAGATTGCATTGTGACATTTAAAGAAAATGATGATAATTTTGTAGCACAGAGATTTTTTATATCAGGAGATATCTTTTTAAAAGAATATTGAGTTGAAATTTCTTAATTTCAGGAACTAGGAGCAGATATCAATGCATTTTAAAATCATATATGGAAATGAAAACTTTTAATTTGTAGTTGACATAATCATTTTAAAACATCATATCTCTAATAATAATAAATAAATCAGTAAATAAATAAAACATCCTATCCCTTTAAGTAAAATATTAGCGTTTCAAGCCTGATTTTGAAAAGTCCATAAATAAAATAATTTTGTTCAAACAGAAAGCAGGTAAGTTTTTCTAAATTACTTCCTTTTCCTTCATTTTTCAGGTTATTATATATGGGTAGGAGCTAAGGATGCTTCTACTCTTGACCATGTAGACAGCAGGGCTTATTTAAATAGCTCTGTGTGTCACTGCCTGGGCAAGAGCTGCCATCTTCAATTCTATTATTCCATGGAAAACAGTGTTCTGAGAGTAGGACTATACAATCGTAAGGTGAGAGAAACTTACATTTATTTCAAATTCATTGAATAAGTGAAATTTCTATTTTGGCAACTTGTGTTTCTATTTCTCAGTTGTGTGTAGGCTTTAGGTATTCTTTAACTTGACTTTATTAGTATACCTTTGAGAAGAAATATTAAGAACCTGTTTTATGGGGCGCCTGGGTGGCTCAGTCGGTTAAGCGTCTACCCGGCTCAAGTCATGATCCCAGGGCTCTGGGATCGAGCCCTGCATCGGGCTCCCTCCTCAGCGGGGAGCCTGCTTCTCCCTCTCCTCCCAGCTCGTTTCTCTCTCTAGCTATCTCTGTCTCTCTCTCTCTCAAGTAAATAAATAAAACATTTTTTTTTTTTTTTAAAGAACCAGGTTTAAGACCTACTGTCATGTAGGTGTGCCAGAGTGGCTCAGTTGGTTAAGTGTCCTGTTCTTGATCTCACCTCAGGTCTTGATCTCAGGTTGTGAGTTCAAGACCAGTGTTGGGCTCCATGCTGGGCATGAAGGCTACTTAAAAAAAATACTGTCATGTAGAAAATTTAATGTGATAATTTGTACAATATTATTTTTAAAAATTGTTAAAAATTCATGGAAGTATATTAAAGAAATTATAGGTCTAATAAAAATGAGATATTTGAGATTCTGTATTGTTGGCTCTGTATTGACATTCTGATGGATCTGTTTTGGATTTTAGATCCATATATCACTAGACCTATAATTATGATGGATACAAATTCCTTGTTATGGTACTAGTAGATAAAATTTTAGAGACTGATAATTACTGATTAAATACAAACAAATGAGTCATTGGAATGGGAAAAAATGGCTCACTGGGTTGAGTGAAAATTGCAGTGGTAATGCTAGCAAATAAAACAAATCCAAGCTTTTTTCTTTTTTTCTTTTATACCTAAATTTAACTGAAAACAATCCTCCACAAGTGGAAAAATATCTGAGACACTTTGAGAATTTCTATTGTGAAGAAAATTTATTTATAGATAGAAGTTAAATAAAAAATCACAGGGGTAAATAGCAGCCATTCTAGCAATGGGAAACAGTTAACAATAATTGCGGGAATTCTGACAGGAAAAAGGAAGACAGTAAAAACATCCAAGTCAAGATTCTTTTGGCTTCAGATGCTTTGAATAAATCCAGTTGAAACTTCCTCTGACATTGGCCAGATTCATTTTCCAACAAAAGGTTATTTATCATCTATTCTTACCAAATATCACTAACCATCTGTCAATAACATTTTCTTCTGTTGCATTTGCTTCTGAAGTCTGAAGTACCATCATAATTAATCCTCAGGTATGACCTATTACTTGGCTATTACTGGGAGAAGTGAAAATTCAAGAGGAATTCTCTTTTTTTCCCCCTAGTTCTATCACATCACCCCTCTCTTTTCTTTTGTATCATTTTCTTCATGTCCAGTCTTTTTTCTTCTACCTCTTCTTTTTCAGAACATTCACAGAGTTCTAAAGCATGAAATTGAATGAATAGGCTCATTAGATGGCCTAATACATTTTGTTTGTTTGTTTTCATGGATGAGACACAATTTCTAATGTTCTGTAACTATGTTATAGTTTTGTGGCATTTTTGTGATAGTATTTTACACTAGAATAATCTCACTGAATTTATATTATAGTTAAAGGTGTTTTAAAAAATATATGGTCCTGGGTGCCTGGGTGGCTCAGTTGGTTAAGCATCTGCCTTTGGCTCAGGTCATGATCCCAGGGTCCTGGGATCGAGTTCCACTTTGGGCTCCCTGCTCAGTGGGGAGTCTGCTTCTCCCTCTATCCCTTCCCCCTGCTCGTGCTCTCTCTTTCTCTCAAACAAATAAATAAAATCTTTAAAAAAAAATATGGTCATATGATAGTACTTTTCACATGACAGGTAATTAATATTCACTGAATGTTGAATGAGTTATCTTAAATTTAAGTAGACATTTGTGTCATATATATCCTAATCCTAAAGATTATTTTAATCTACGCTGAACATCAGTGATGGATTGTAAATTTGGGAGTGTATAAGAAAAGATTATAAACAAATTGACTTCAGATACCACATCATATATAAGAAAATAAGGTAATCATGGAGAACTGATCTAATGTATTAATCAGAACCAGCACTGAGTGATATTTGGTTTATTAGTTTACCCAGTATTCTGCAAGGCAATATCCTATTTTTTCTTACATACTATTTGCTCTGATCTCTACATATAACATATAACATATTGGTCACCAATGCAAAATCTGCATCAAAATACATTTAAATTATAAGCTGATGTTTTATCACAGAGTTAAAAAGGACTCCAAACCCATCCTTTAAGAAAATTAGCTCTTGATGAAAATGATTGTTTAAATCTTCCATGAATAGAATAAAGAAAATAACCCTTAGGATATGAGCAAGTAAATCAAGAAATACCTTGTAAGCATGCTAAAGGTAGTTTTCTTTATTTTCAGAAGACATCAGAACTTGAGAAGTAGAAAACACAGGTGAAAGGCAAGTTGTTAAATAAAAAGTCGACTCTCTATTAGGGTCAGCTTAAGTGTGTAACAGTTCTAGTTTGTACCATATAGCCATCCTTGAGATTAGGTCTCTGTCTGTCATCTATAAAATAATAATCATAGCAACAGCCTATCTTTTATTCTGAAGAGAGTTTCCATGTCTGAGCCAAGGATAGTGGGGTGCCCAGCTTGTGGTACCTTTTACATATTTTAAAAATTGCCAGTGGCAAATAGGAAGAACACATAGCTGGGGCAGTGAAGAAAATGCCATAGAAAGTATCTTTTCTTGTATGAGACCGTTTTTAAAGGCCATAATAAGCTTTTCTCGAAGGAATGTCTTTGCTAAAGTACATGTTCCTGTTCCCACATTTAATCAAAAGTAGTTTATTTTAATTTTTAAAAAAATTGTTTATTTGAGAGAGAGTGCTGAACGAGCAAGAGAGAACATGAGTAGGGGGGAGGGGCACAGGAAGAGGGAGAAGCAGGCTCCCCACCAAGCAGGGAGCCTGATGCGGGGCTTGATCCCAGGACCTAGGATCATGACCTTGGCAGAAGGCAGACGCTTAACATACTGAGCCACCCAGGCGCCCCTCAAAAGTAGTTTAAAAAGAACAAAAACAACAATCTGGAATTTGGTACCTTTGATTTCTTCACTGGAAGAGAGAAGGATAAGCTGAGGTCTCTAGGAGATAGAACGATTCTTTCCTTGAAAGGTAAAATGGCATTATTGATCCTGGTTGAGGGGAGTAAAGACTTTCTAAAAAATTTTTGTTGATTGATTGATTGATTGATTTTAAGATAATAGAAAATTAAAACATCACTTGAAAGGTTTTTCTGAGCTGAGGGTTTCTTTCTTACATTGCCACCTGTTGAAAATAACTAGGTAAGAGTCTGAGAGTGAGGACAGAATAAAATAAAAGCTGATTTTATTTAGTAGGAGTAAACTCTTTTTCTTTTTCATTACTTTTGTTGTCAGACAAGAAAATGTGATAGAAAAATCTGTATTTCATAACATACCATTAACTTAGGGTACAAAAAGTCATTTAAGTTTAGAAAGAATTCTGCTCACTTTTCAAAAAAATGAAAACACATTCTTCTTCGAGTAGAGCAGAGGGGAATTAATTAGTCATTGTGAAAAAAGAGCACAAATGCTCTAAGTTATTTTTATAAGATGAAAGTGAAGGGACATGATGAATGCAACTTCCCAAGCAGTGTCACTTAAAGCATCTGTGGAGGATGGCAGCGTCTCGAAGCTAAATAGCTGAAGTTGCATCGGAAATTATTGAAAGGAAAATTAGTTGTGTGTCCCAACTGTGTGTAACTCCGGTTCATCCTGAAGTGACCCAGAAGCTCTCAGCTGAAAAGATGTCTACCATGGATGTTTCACAGGTTTAGATTATCTTCTGAAATATTTAAGACTTGGAAATTGGAGCAGACATCAGAGGGTAAAGGACTAAGTTGAAAATAGACTCATTTTTAGAAAATGTTGGCTATGAATGAAATAAGCAAAGCTGAGAGATTAATGCATACGAGAGTCTGAAAAAGTCTTAAGTGTCATGTGTCATTTGAATTACAATGAGATGTCACCTTCTAGTGCTGTTTTCTATCTCACAGTAGGAGGAGGACACGCACAGTCTCAGAGCTCAACCTGAGACATATTTATGCCACTCTGCATTTTCACTATACTGATACATGAAAACAATCAATGCATCCATTGCATAAATATTATGAACTATCTGGTCTGTCTTTCCCAGGGAAATGTCAAATTAACTTGCATGTTTGATAGAATCTAAAGAAATTAGTATTTCAGAGCATAAAAGCATGGTCATAAATCATAAAGCACAATAACATAGGCAAAACTTTGGACTGCGTTATAGACTTTTATTGAGTATCTTACCTTATAGTGTATAGTAGAAACATAATTTTCCATACACTTTGCCAACTGGAAAATGATCATTTTACAGATGCATGACATAGCATGCTCTAGAAGGCACAAAAAGGTCTTTGATAGAGTGATAAGAGAGTCAAATAGAAATATAAACTCCAGAAAATAACTGTATTGTTTGGAACTTAGAATGAATTCTCCCACAGAAAAAAATACATATAGAAATTGAGATTGTGCAGAAAAATATATCTGATAACATTTTTTTTTTAAACTTTCATGTTAAGTGTTTGCCTGTCATTTCTTTTCTAATGTCATGGTAATATAATAAAATGTAGGAATGTTATTGGGATCAACATTAAAGTAGCTGGCATTATGAATTTCTATTGAGAATTGTCTTTTTGAAATACTTTATTTAAAATTCCATTCAAATGTTTGTTCTGTCCTTACTCTCCATCATAAAAAAATAAACAGCTTTACTATATAGATATAATTTATTTCCTTATTTTTTTAAAGACTGTTTTTATAGAGCAGTTTTAGGTTCCTAGCAAAATTAGGGGGAAAGTACAGAGATTTCCCATTTTCCTCCTGTCCCCACACATGCAGAGCTTCCCCATTATCAGCATCCTCCATCAGAATGGTACCTTTGTTACAAATGATGAACCTGCATTGCCATGTCATTATCACTCAAAGTCCATAGTTTGCATTAGGGTTTTGCTTGGTGTTGTGCATCCCGTGGGTTTGGACAAATGTATAATGACATGTGTCCACCATATATTATCATACAGAGTATTTTCACTGCCCTAAATATCCTCTGGGCTCTACTTTTTCATCCTTTCCTGCCTCCATTTTATTGTTCCTTTAAAAAATGTTATATACTTTTTTACCAATACTTTAGGCTTCCTAGTACTTCATGTGGTACAGATAGGGTAAACTCTACTGAAATGTAATTGAGAGAGCACATATGGAAATATTAGAGTAGAATTTGGGGAATGAGTAATGTCATTTCATTTAAATCAAAGGAAGAAGAAATATCTTGGATATACAACACATCAACTGACAGAAAATGGGTGAAAGCAGAGGTGTTAATACCAGAAAGCCTGAAGACATTTAAGGTACAAAATGGAAAAACAAGTATTCTTTTATATCATAAGTTTAACTTGTAGCTTTGCAGTAGTGAATTTTATCACCCATTGCTAAATTTAAATTAGGATTTAAATTAAGGATGTAGATTTGTGTATTTGGAGAGAGCAATTGCCTACTTCTTTTCATTGTACTTAGCCTTTCCCCAGCCACATTACTCCTGTGTAAAGCTTCTTCACTGTACATGGGCTCCCTTCCTAGCCCCCTCCAACCCCAAGACCATGCGTTGCAAACAAGGAAGCAAATGACATTATGAAGCAGATAAATAATAAATTGGTATTAAAAACCAGTAAAGACTATACAAATGTTTTGAAGACAGTAATTCTTTTTTTTATAAAACACGGTTATATCTACCTGTGCAAAGATATATCCGAAATATACGTATGCTCGGTGGGAATATGGTCTCTTAAAAAAATGACCTTGGGATTTCGTGTTGTATATAGAGTTGAGATTGGGCAGAAAAATATATCTGATAACTTTTTTTTAGCTGTCATATTAAATGTTTGCCCATCATTTCCTTCTTTTCTAATATCATAGCAACATTGCAAAATGTAGTGATGTCAGTGGGATCGACATTTAAATAGGTGGTATTATTATTGCTATTCATCATTTTATTTTTGAAGTGCAGTATTTTATTTAAAATTCCATTATTTTTTTGTTGTATAAAGAGTGTATAAATATGCTTATGCTGGACTGTGAGTGTAAAATAATAAGACTGATTGTACATGTGGCTCATGAAACCAATTTCATTCCTTTATGGTAATACCACATATGTACATTTTTCTAGGTGCTAAAAAGGAGAACCCAAATGATACTGGACTGTAACCATGCAGATTTTTAGAATCCCATTTACTGCTGAGATTGGAATTTCTGAACCATAGCATTTTTGTATTAATCACAGCAAAGTTGAGGTTTATATCATAGCCTATTGAATTAATATTTGACACAATTTTTAATTTTCTAAGCTGATATTTATCTTTAAAACTTCTGAAAGAGGTACTAAATGATTGGAGTTTCATTCTTTTACATAAACTGAATATTAAAGTTGGTCTTGTTATTTAACTAAAAGATAAAACAAAATATAAAGAGAGTAATTTGGGAGTTATTCTAGATTTCCAAGTGCATATTAAATGTAATTAACTTTCAATAATAGCACCTTTTTCAAATCTAAGTTTAAACTCATCAATTTTTGAAACCCGAACTGATATCATTTTTGCATATCTGATCTCTTGCTGCTATAAAAATATACAGCTGTAGGTCCAATAATTTATACATATTTATACTCTGGTATTCACTATGGAGAATGTATACAGCAGCATACAAAATTTTCCTATTATTAGATATGATTTGAATGTAACATCTTCTAGAGTAAATTGTTAAATATATTTGTGAACTGAAACTTAAGTAATTCGTAACAAATATATATATATATATTCCTCATATTTTTGCAAAGGAGAAAATCTATTCAGAAACTTTCAGCTGGAAAAAACTAAAAGGAATTAGTCTTTCTTCCTAGTATCTTATTTACACACAAACAACACCTAGTTCATTGCTGTTCAATAGTATTTTCTGTCATAAGGGAAAATGTAAGTATCTGTGCTCTCCAATATGGTAGCCAATAGCCACGGATGGCTGTTGAACACTTGCAATGTGGCCAGTATGGCTGAGGAACTGAATTTTAATTTTATTTTAATTTAATTTGAAATAGCCCCTTGTAGCTGTGGCTACCATATTGGACAGCAGAGAATTACATATTTGGTAGAGTCAGCTCTTCATGCCTCTCCTTCTCTCTGGTGCTAGCCAACCATTGCTCTCGGTGGAACCTCAAGGAATATTAATACTTTGATAGTATCTTACATTGGATTAGCAAGGATGGTTGTTTCACTTGCTAATGCTGTATACCTCCAAAACTAGCAATTTGATTGGAGAAAATGAGATTTATTTCTTTTAATTGGCACTTCTTTGATTATTAGAGAAATTCTTCTTTTGTGAAAATAGATTTTTATATTTATTCTTTTAAGTTTTCTATTCACCTGTTGTGTCCCGTACTATTTGCCTAACCTTTCCCTGCCTGCATTCCAATGCTAATTTCAGTGGTTTAAAAACCAGACGTAGTTATAGCTCTTGGTGTATAAGTAGTGATAATGCTTATTCTTTTCCCTGAATGTTAGAGAGCCATGAGGATGTTGCCCAAATGAAAAGTTTGCAGGGAAGGACATAGCCAGTGGTTTAAGTGGCATGTTGTATTTCACTGGATCATGTGTGGTTTCTCAGAGGCCTCAGGGGATCTACTGTGCCCATATCTTTATACTTTTCCCTTTGGAGACATATATTATGGATTGCTGACCTTTCTTAAATATAGGGCTTTTTCCATTCAGATCAATTACGCCTGTGAGTCAGGTTTCCCCGAGTAGGACCTTTGTCGATTGTATTTGCTGGCTCTTTTAACAGGTGTTTGTCTCAGTAATTATTAAATATCTATTATTCTTTTTTTGGAGGGGTCTTTGAAAGGAGATCATAAACTCAAACATTGTTCATGTTTTGCTTTTTGAAGATTATATTGGAAGGGACTATTTTGAGCCAGAAAGGTTTTATTGGGCTGGATCAGCTCTGGGTCTACGCCTGTGCACTTGCCCCGTCCAGAAGGCTTTGTCCTACAGATGAATTCACTTGTGCCAATGGCCAGTGCATTGCCCAAGAATCGGTCTGTGACTCGCAGCAGGACTGTTCTGATGACAGTGATGAAGACCCAGCAACTTGCTGTAAGTGAATTAATGGTTTACTTGTTCACATGCTCACTTTCACGACTGTGGTTGGATTTAAGTGTTTGCTTTGAGCTAGGTAAAGTTAATATGTATGACATGAAATGAATGCACATTCTCATTCTGCAGCTATTAGCACTATTCTTTGTGGGGGTCTCTATGCTAATATAAGCTTTGGTGCTTTTTGTTAACACTGCAAATTCTATTTGGTCAACAAATGAATAATTGTATTGTGGTGTGTGTGTATTTTGGTTAAAGAGGAAAATGGGTAGGAGAGGGAACCTCTTTATACTTTTCCCTTGGGAGACATATGTTATGGATTGCTGACCTTTATTAGGTATAGGGCATCTTCCATTCTGACCTATTATGTAGAAAGCTGTGGGGAGGGGTTAAAGAAGAAGGGCTGTCACTGCCTTCTAGGCAGCCATGATGACTATAGAAATCATGTCAGCCACGGTTGGTATTCATGACTGGGTAAAATTTAGATCCAACACCTGCTTTTTAGGACTTTTATGGAGAGTCTTTGATAGGAGTGATGACAAGAAATCCCATTATTATTCAAACCTAGTTGTATTTGAAAGGAAATATAATTTAATTTACAACCCACATGATGGTACTCATATGAGGTAACTTAGCAACTAAAATACTTGTGTCTCTTTGGAAACGATGGATCCTAACTAAATGAATCCAAATCCCATATCACAAACAAGTGGGTTTTCTTAATTATTAAAAATTTGACATTTATTTTGCTGCATTGTTTTATTTTAGTGATGTGTTTTGTTGAACAAGAGAAAAATATTGCAACAAGATAAATATCACTTTTTTTTTAAAGATTTTATGTATTTATTTGACAGAGAGAGAGGGGACATAAGCAGGAGGAGTGGGAGAGGGAGAAGCAGGCTTCCTGCGGAGCAGGGAGCCTGAGGCGGGGCTCGATCCCAGGACCCTGGGATCATGACCTGAGCCGAAGGCCGACACTTAATGACTGAGCCACCCAGGTGCCCCTAAATGTCACCTTTTTAATGAAAACTTCTTTGTACAAAATGCTTCTGTTGATGGGGAAGGATTTTATTAAAAGCAATGGAAAGGGATACAGGAAAGAGGAGACGGGAAAGCCAGGGAGGAATCCTCTGCCTATTTGTAAACAGCAATTCCATCAATTCCTCAGACACCTAGTTTTAACACTATTTTTAAACAACATAATCTACTTCCTAATATGATCTCAATGGAATTTTTGGGTGCTGTCTTTTTTCACTCAAAAAAACATGTGAGGACAATTTACTTTCTCTAATATGAGTGTCAGTTTCTTTTCTATGCTTGAAAATTTCTTACAATTTGGTCCATTTCTTTTGGAGAGATTCACCTTTCTAATATTTTGCATTATTCTCATTTTCAACAGCTGAAAGTAAATATATTTCCTCTTTTCAATTGTACATATTGACACATTCCCCCCCCCAAGGGTTCTTTATGCTCTCCTTTTAATTGGTTTTCTTTTTTTTTTTTTAGATTTTATTTATTTATTTGACAGAGAGAGACACAGCGAGAGAAGGAACACAAGCAGGGGGAGGGGGAAAGGGAGAAGCAGGCTTCCCGCAGAGCAGGGAGCCCGATGTGGGGCTCCATCCCAGGACCCCGGGATCATGACCTGAGCTGAAGGCAGACGCTTAACAACTGAGCCACCCAGGCGCCCCTAATTGGTTTTCTTAATCAAATTCTACCTGGAGTATTAATAGATATTTTAACATTTGATTTTGAACATATTTTCCCATTTCTCTTCCTTTGTTGAAGTTTCATTGGTTACATATTTAGGATTTTTCCAGTGGAGTGTATCTTGATATCATTCTGCTATTTGCTTTTTTTGAATGAAGGGACAGATATCCATGCTTATCAACAAATAGTGTTACTTAGTGTGTTAAATTTTCCAAATTATGTAACTTCATTTGAACAAAGAAAACCTGGCGTGCTTGCTTGATTGAGATCAACTTCATATAGCAGTTATGATATGAAAATGTAGCCATGTTGCATATTACAAAACATTATGTATTTTGATGCATATATATCTATATATTTTGATGCCAACATGAGTATTTCATGTCAATATTTGTACAATCATGTTTGTTTTGAGGAAATTATTTATATAGCAATGGAATTATTAGAATTGATATAAAATTACATTATTTTCTGCACTAAGATATTTAATACATTTGTGCATACATACACATGCTCATATATATTATTACTAAATAGGAGAAACTTCCCTTTGAAATTTAAAACCACTTTGAAACATTCTACACATACTTTTAAAAAAACACTTTCTTTTTCTTTTTTTCTCTTTCTTTCTTTCTCTCTCCTTCTTTCTCTCTTTCTCTCTTTCTTTCTTTCTTTCTTTGACAGAGAGAGAACGTGCATGTTCAAGAGCAAGGGGAGGGGTAGAGGGAATCTCAAGCAGACTCAGTGCTGAGTGGGGAGCCCAGCGCTGGGCTGATCTCACCACCCTGAGATCATGACCTCAGTGCTCAACCGACTGAACTACTCAGGTGCCCTGATTCTATACATACTTTTAAATTTGTATTTTACAAATTGAATTTGTAATGCAAACTCTTCTTATAAACAGAATTACCAAGTTCATGAAGCGAATGAAACATGCTTTGATACCTTCTTTTTATCCCACTTTAGGATGGATCTCTAGGACAGTGTAGCTCATATATGCAGTTTGAATAGGACCAGGAGTACTTACTGGAGACTCAGTAATGGATATTGTTAGTTGGTATTCTGTTGTCAGCGTGCTTTTCCCGAAAGGCACATTCACTCAGGTATTTTTTTTTTTTTTTTACTACCAAGTGCCTCTTAATTCTAGATACTTTTTTAAAATCTATTTTTTTCAAAGATTTTATTTATTTATATGACAGAGAGACACAGTGAGAGAGGGAACACAAGCATGGGGAGTGGGAGAGGGAGAAGCAGGCTTCCCGCGGAGCTGGATCCCAGGACCCCGGGATCATGACCTGAGCTGAAGGCAGACGCTTAACGACTGACTGAGCCACCCAGGCGCCCCTAATTCTAGATACTTTAAACAGAAGTAGTTGACAGCCTTTAGCCCCGTGCCTTCTCTGAGGCAGTTAATTGGTAAGTGAAAAGGAGTGTTGCTAGAGTTTTGCTACTATACTTTGTGGACCAGTAGCATTAGCATCACCTGGGAGCTCTTTTGAATTACAGAACCTCAGGCTACATGGCAGTCTTACAGAACCAAAAGTTGCCTATTAGCAATGTCTCAGGTGGTTCGTCTGCATAGCACTGTGCCAAATAACCTTCAGAAATGAAGAAACCGCTGAGAGGGAAAACAGATGGCATATAAAAAGTAGACTTAAGGCAGGGCGCCTGGGTGGCTCAGTCGGTTAAGCGTCTGCCTTCCGCTGGGGTCATGATCCCGGTTGGGATTAAGTCCCACATTGAGCCCTACATGGGGCTCCTTACTCGGCGGGGAGCCTGCTTCTCCCTCTGCCCCTGCCCCCTGCTTGTGCGCTTTTTCTCTGTGTCAAATAAATAAGATCTAAAAAAAAAAAAAAAAGTAGACTTAAGGCAAACTATCCAGAGATCTTTCACAGAAGCTAAATATCCTGGAACTAATTCCTATGAGCATCACTATACTACCAAACGATAAATTTTAAAAAAAGTTTTATTGAGGTATAATTGACATACAACAAATACACATAATTAATGTATACAATTTGAGTTTGGAATACGCAGACACCTGATCTTTATCCTTCACCTCTAGAAGTTTTTCTGTGTCCCTTCTTTCTGGAGTAAGGACACTTAACGTGAGATTTGCCCTGTTAACTTGGTGGGGCACACGTATGGCCGCACACGTTGGGACAGATGCCAGACGGTTAGTGTACCTTGGCGAGCGCCCAGCACCCATAGCCGTCCTCGTACCCGTACCGCTCCCCCCCTCCGCCAGCCACCCTGGCAGCCCCGGGCCCGGCAGCCGGCCGCACCTGGGCGGGGACTCCCTCCCGCTTCCTCTTCCGCGGCCTCGTGGTCTTCACTGGCCTACGCGCAGCTGGGGGCCGCCGGGTACTTCGACAGCTACCGGCGGGCGGGCGCAGCTCACGGCCCGCCAGCCGCAGGTGAGTGCTCCGCGCGGCCCCAGCAGGGGCTACCCGGCTCTGCCCGTGAACCCGAGCCGCGAGGTGTGGGTGTCGTGTTCGCTGGGGCGGCGCACGCTGCTGTGCACCGCCCGCGACTTCGGCCCGGCGTTCGCGGCTAGGGCGGGCGGCGGCGGCTCGGCGTTCGGGCAGCACGGCCCCCTCCCTTAGCCGCGGCCGGCAGCGCGAGCGCTTCCCGCGCGGTCGCCGTGTGCTCGCGCCTGGCCTTCTGCCACCCGACCCGACCACCCCCAGGAAGGGGGCGAGACCCGGGCGAGCGAACGCGGGTGCGGAGCAGCCCCCGCGGCGCGCGCTGGGTTGCTCAGAGCCCAGGTGGGTGGGAGGGCCCAGGACCGCGGTGATGGTGACTCAGGGAGCCGGCCCCCCGCGTGAGAGGTGGTCACCCCTGAGACCCCAGCCGGGCGAAGCGCACTCGCGCTTCCAGTCCTTATGGCAGAAAAATGGTGATTATCGCTGCAAGGACTGCAGCATCCGATGGCACGGTGCCTAGGTGTGGTGTGTGCAGGGCAATCCAAGCAGTTTTGCAGAACTTGTCAGAAGTCTTATAACTCTTCCCGAGTGGAAGCTATCACCTGCCAAAGTTGTAAACAGACTGGATGCTCCTGCTCAGGAAACCTTCGCCACTCCGACCCTAGAAGTCCCTATCATCGAGATTTGTGTGGGAGTTTCATACACCTATGACAGCACTTTAGCGGCAAATATATCGTTTAAATGAATGTGAAAAACGGTCCCGCTGAACGTGTGTTAGTGAACAGATAAGTGAGTTTTTTCTTATGACCCTTTTCTGCCTCGTCGGAAAATAATTTATGAAAGGCCGTATTTTCAACAAAGCCTTAAATGAAAGTATTGCAAAACAATTGAAAAATAAATGCACAATACGGTATTTGTTGACGATAGGCTGGGTGCTGTGCGGAATTCTGAATTAATTCATCTTGCATGACTTAAACTTCATACCCATTGAACAACAGCTCGCCCTTTCCCTGTTCCCCCTAGCCCCTGGTAACCACTGTTCTGTTCTCTGCTTCCAGGAGTTTGAGTATTTTAGATACCTCATGTAAATGGAGTCATTATGCTAAGGGAAATAAACCAGTCACAGGACAAATATTGCATGATTCTGAATACTAGATTTTCAACAGTTATTAATATGCTCCTGTATAAAATAGAGGCATTGCATTGCAATGTATCTTTACATATTTCTAATAAAATAAAATACACCTTGTTCCAAACATATCTAAGGGTATACATTGGCTAGCTGAATAATTTACATGTAAAATATCCCTAATTTCCAGACACATGCCACAATATAGATGAACCTTAAAGACATGATGTTAAATGAAATAAGTCACAAAAGGACAAATACTGTATAATTCTACTTATATAATGTGCACAGAGGAGTCAAATTCATAGAGCCAGAAAGCAGAATGCGGGTTGACAGGGGAGAGGGGGAGGGAAAGATGGGGAGTTGGTGTTTAATGGGTATGGAGTTTGACTTTACAAAGATGAAGTTCTGGAGATGGAGGATGGTGATGGGTGCACAGCAGTGTGAATGTACTGAATGCTGCTGAACTGTACACTTAAAATATTTAAAAAGGTTAATTTTATGCCATCTATATTTTACCACAAAAATTTAAAATATATATATATATATATATATCTTTCAATTATGACATGGAAAAAGACTGTGTGTTCCAAAAAAGATGGAAAGATGGACAGATCTGTGTTCAAATCGAACGGTGTGGGAAATTCTGGAGGAGAAAAAGTTCTTTTAATTGTAGGATTTTTTTTAAAGCATATAAAATGCTAATATAGAGGCACATGGGTGGCTCAGTCAGTTAAGCATCCGACTCGATTTCAGCTCAGGTCATGATCTCAGGGTGGTTGGGATCGAACCCCTAGTCGGGCTCCATGCTCAGCATGGTGTCTGCTTAAGATTCTTTTTTTTCCCTCTCCCGCTTTCCCTGCTTGTGTTCTCTCTCTCTCTCCCCCTCTCTCAATAAATACATAAATAAATAAAATCTTTTAAAAAGTTAAAAAAAAAATAAAATGCTATACAAATGGTGACACTTTAAAGGAGAAGTTGGAAAAAAATAACGGAAAAGTTGGTACAATATTCAAGTGAAAGAAGCTTAAACCAAGAATCCAATGCAGTGCATTGAATATTTACTGTGATACTGTCTCTGAATGTCTTTTATATTTTGAAAAAGAAAAGTATGCTAAAAATTTCCCGCACGCAAGGGAAGGCTATATGGGAGAAAAGATCCTTGTGGTTTCTCAATAAATATTAACAAAATGTTTATATAATATCATATTAAGATCTAGTATATGCTTATTGAATGGAACATTCACCATTTATTCCCATACATTTTTCTAACGTAATAGAAAATTGATTTATTTCTGAACTAGAGGATTCATAAATATTTTAATTTTCAAGATCCAGAAGAATTTTTCTCAGCTGCCACAGTGAATGTTTTTTTCTTCTGCCAATATGCTGCAGTGGTTAAATATGCAAGAGAAAGCTTTGTCATAATTTTAAAATATTACTCTGATAAACTCAGCAAAATTTCACTAAAACTATGAACAGTGGCATTTCTCATGCTCTGATTAGAAATAGTGAAGTGTGTTCTACAATCACAGAAAGTTCAAAGCAACCAAATAATCAAAATCACTGTGATGAATACCTTCTACTTACAATATGAATAGATGATTTTTTAGACTTTATAAATATTTAGTGTTTATCATATATGGTATTATCAGTATTTATTAGTAGTCAGAATGTGTTTGACTCTCCTGGTTTTCTTCAGATATTTATAACTACACATTAAACCTTTCGAATTATGTAGAGAAATTTTAATGGAAGAACCTAAACTTTGGTGACTGAAATTTGATTTATATTTTATAGCACAGTTAAGTTCTAGAATGTTTAGCTTTAAAAAATGTCCTTTGAAGTATATTGGGATAAATATGATTGGTAAAAACAGCTGAGCCATTCACCAAGATTTTTATAGAGATGACTGCACCATTTTGCTTTCACATATTTTTAAGGTGATGGACTTTAAAAACTAATTTTCATTTTTCAAAGGGCAGGGTGTTTCATGTTTTGCAGAAAGTGCAATGATTGACATTTTAACTGGTGAAACATCAGATAATGAAAGAAAGCAACTTTTCCCCTAAAGCCGCATTTCAACATATATACAATCCAAAGTTATTTTGTCTTGACATCTTTATATCTTTGCCATTCAGTGACCTGGCCACAGTTGTGAAGAGCCTGTGGAAGGATTTGGTGATGCTCAGGTCACACTGTACTCAGGTCACACTGTACCCTTACTGGTCTTACTGTCTTACTGCCATTTCGTACCATTGCCTAGTTGGGGAATAGGATGGATACTTGTTACTTCAGTGGTCACCTGCAGTGAATAAGATTGTTATTTGCATGGATTTATTTCCTTTGTGTATTAATATATAATTTTTTAAAAGATTTATTTATTTGAGAGAGAAAGAATGAGCGGGGGAGAGGGAGAGAGAATCTCAAGCAGATGCCTGCTGATCATGGAGTCCCACAAGGGACTGGATCCCACAACCCTGAGATCACAACCTGAGCTGAAACCAAGAGTCAGAGGCTTAATTGACCCAGGTGTCCTATTATATAATTTATTGCCCCAACAGGGCAATATTGAATTTATTAGCCAAACAGGGACACTTGAGAGGGGGAAAAAAAAGAGGTATTAATTATTATGCTAGGACAACAGGCATAAAGTGTGGTCACCCTACCCATGGAAGATTTTCTATTCCAGGAAGGTGTTTTCGAGGGAAGAATTACGGGTACCCTTGGGAATAGGTGGAAGGGTTCCTTGACCAAGTCCAAAACCAAGGATTTGGAACCATTAAGCACATTTCAGAGGTCAGATATGTATTTTGAGTCTTATGTATGTCTGGACTCTACCAACTGACTTAGAAGAGGTCTGAGGTCACTTAACAAGTGGCAAGATTCATAGAGAGCCAAGGAACTAGACCAGAGGATTTTCCAGATGCCCGGGGAGACTGTCACAGCTGGTCGGTCATTGGTGCTTAAGTCTATGTCAAAAACAGAAGAAGAGACTCTTCTTTGAGGAATAACTTTTTGTCAGTAGTATCCTATGAACCCTGTAGGCAGAGCTGAGTAAAGAAAAATACATCCAGAAGCAATAAATTTCCAGTTAGGTATATGGGTGAGTGGCATTTCCTTGCATATAGATTTACCATTAAGTGATACACAACATCTTCTCATTATTATACTCTACTTAACTCATGTTTATTTTTGGGGGAAATCAAGGGAGAATACAGTATTTGCTTGTAAAGAAAAAAATAACATCTATCCATTATATGACTGTCTAAACAAGCATAGCTCTGAGATCTAAAAATGTTTAGATCTAAAATGTTTACATGTAGAGAAAATTTAAGTGGCAGTGTTACTTGCATAGTGGACTTCCGTGTTTTAAGAGTTGACATGTTAGTGATGAACTATCTGGTCATGAAGCCAGGTATCCCTGTTTATAGAAATTTGAAGATCCTTTGATTATTAAGATACAGTGAGCTTATTCAGTACACTGGTCAATTTGGTCATATATATTTTTTTAAAGATTTTATTATTTAGAGAGCGAGTGGTGGGGGAGGGGCAGAGGAGAGGAAGAGAGAGAATCTCAAGCAGACTCCCCACTGAGCACAGAGCCCGATGTGGGGCTCGATCTCCTGACTCCAAGATCATGACCTGAACCAAAATCAAGAGTTGGATGCTTAACTGACTGAGCCCCCTGGAGCCTGCTTTGGTCATATTATTTAAAATTGAAAATAATGGTTAGGAGCAGGCATATGGTGATGAAATCCCTGGTTTAGGGATGCTTCATAGTATATAAGCTTTGGTGTCAGACATTCCAAAGCCTAGATGTTCCATTTACTAAATTTAATACAGACGAGTTGCCTAGAACAGCTTTTCTCTTTGGGGGATGATTACACTTACTGTGTAGGGTATTTGAAAAGACTAATGGTAATATATGCAAAAAACCTGGCACATAATGGGAACTTCTGGTAACATGTCTATTGTTCTTATTACTAAAGATAATAGCATTTGATCTTCAGGTTTGTCAAAACTTTGGGTGTATTCTGACCAAGAATTATTTTGTCCCCCTTCTCCCAGTATTATAAACAAGCTTATGCATGAAAAGGAATATGTAGAAATACATTTTTACATTGTATTAATTTATTCCCCAAGCTATTATCTAAGATAGCCTGATACTCTGATTCTTATTTTAGCCAAAGGGAGTTTAAGAACATAAAACTAATTTCTCAAAAGCTCAAATCATGTTGTTAGAATTTCTAATTTATTGCCCAGTCTTGCTATTTTTTTCTCATGAGTTTGGTGGCAAAACTGGTAAGGACTCTATGAAGCTAACTAACCCCAAGCACTGACTTAATCTAGAACTAGTTATTTTTTTAAGTTATCTCATTTTTTTTCCTCCAAGTTTTTATTTAAATTCTAGTCAACATTCAGTGTTACAGTAGTTTCAGGTGTAGAATTTAGTGATCCATCAGTTACATACAAAACCCAGTGCTCATTACAAGTGCCCTCCTTAATCTCCATCATCTGTTTACCACACCACCCCACCCCCCCCCCTCCAGCAACCCTGTTCTCTGTAGTTAAGTCTGTTTCCTAGTTGGCCTATTTCCCCCTTTATGTTCATCTGTTTTGTTCCTTAAATTCTACATAAGAGTGAAATCATATGGCATTTGTGTTTCTCTCACTGACTGACTTGCTTAGCATAATACTCTGTAGCTCCATCCACATCGTTGCAAATGGCAAAATTTCATTCTTTTTTATGGCTGAGTAATATTCCATCACATATACCATACCTTCTTTATCCATTCATTCAGTCGATGGACATTTGGGCTCTCTCCATAGTTTGGCTCTTGTTGATAATGCTGCTTCAGTGTTTATCACTGAAGTACATGTATCCCTTCAAATGAGTATTTTTGTATTCTTTGGGTAAATACCTCATAGGGCATTGCTGGATCATAGGGTAGTTAGATTTTTAACTCTTTGAGGAACTTCCATACTGGTTTCTTTTGTGATCAATTTAGAAACTTAAGTATTTCCCAACTTTTTAGTTGTGTATTAAGAGGGAAACAAAAGCAAAGTTCAGAATGTCTAATTTACCTGCACTTCCAAAGTGGCTAGGCATTTTATTTATTTATTCATTTATTCATTCATTTATTTATTTATTCATTCATTCATTCATTTATTTAGAAACTGGTAAAATAACAGAATGAATACCAGGGTGCCAACCTCAAACTGTTCAGGTGTCCAGAATCCATTCTCCTTTTTCAATTGGATCTTTTTAAAACTACTAACTCAGCAGGTGAATCCTGTTGGTCTTCGCAGATGAATCAGTTACTCTCTGAAAAGCTCTAGTTTCACTGTGCATCACTATGTACAATAGAGATGGCCAGCCAGCATGAAATGTGCCACACTTGTAGTTAGAAGAATATAGAAGGACGATGCCTCAGACAACACATGGAAAACTCTGTGGTTGGAAAAAGTAAAACTATTTTGATAATCAGAAGACATTTATTACAAAGTGGAATGATTGTTCTGCCCTCTGAAGTTGGTTGGCTAATACGAAGTCAGTGTTTCAGGAATTAAATTTCCTACTTAATTTCTCCTCACCTGTTTTCCATGTGGAACAGCAGATCCCCTCACATGTGACTTTGAGTCTGGATTATGTGGCTGGGAGCCATTTCTCACAGAAGATTCACAGTGGGAAGTCATGAAAGGATTGGCAAGTGGAGAGACTCACCTTCCTAATGCTGATCACACAGCAAACGCAAGTCGTGGTAGGACATTTTCCTCTTTAAAAAATTGGTTGCCTTTCTTTCGTGTTGCAGAATGATGGTGCTGTGTATTTTCATTTCTAGCTATAGACTACATACATTGAACGCTGGTTTGTCTTGCTTGAAACTCTCCTGATCAACATAATAATTTGTAGTTAATTGAGTTTCCTGAGAAGAATATTGTTTTAATAACCAACATTTTTGATGTCTTATTTTTTACAAGGTTGGGTTGAAGGCATGGTGAGGGTGGGAAGTCTTCTGATAATTTTCTCTAGTTGCCAGAACTCATGTACAGTAAGCTTGCTTTCTTTACAGAACAATCCAATTTTTGTAAAACAGAAAAAAAATAGTTTAATCTTTCTGGAAACAGAATAGAGGTTTAGTGCTATCTATAAAATAAATTGACAAATGCTTGAACGCAATTTAATCACTCTTAAGGCTTCTTTGTAACAAACAATCTTCTTTCTCATGTATTTTTAACCACCATTACAATTTTTACATATCCTCTTAAAGCAGTCAAATGACACATAGGGTTTCAATAAGGGTTTGTGAATCTCCAAGGAAAACAGAGGGGTTTTTATTTTTTCTCGTTCGTGTAGATGTCATCGCCTAGGTACATGAGTATCATATTAACTTTATAAAGACACAACTGTACTGTCGATCCTCTCTTGGACATTATTTATTTCTCTTTTGAGATTTCCAAAGAGGGATGCCAGAACTAACAATGTTGACTGTATTTTGAATTATAGCCACTGGAAACTGGAGTTGGTTGGGGAGCATGTTAGGGGATGGGGAGGGAGACTCTGAAACATCCGTTGTCTTAAACTATAAACCCAGCTAATTTGACAGTGGAGTAAGGTCCTAATTTTTTCTTTTTGTGCCAGTGAACCTTATTTTTTCTTTAAGATTCTGTGGTGGATTAAAGTTTGAAACAGAAAGGACTAATGATTAGAGCTATAAGTTAATAGCCCATTTTCTTCAAGCTCATATAATGTTTCTTTTTCTTTTCTAAAACCAATTACTGAGTACATATCCTATACTAGACCTGGGGTACACAGGAGGAAGCCATGCTCCCTGCCGTTGGGGTGGTCTGAAGTCTAGTGACTGAAGCAAATAAGTGAGGATTTGCAATAAGATATAATAAATGTTTTATACAAGATGGAGGGCAACTCAGGTGGAATCAAGAGGCCTTCCTGAAGGAGGTGACTCCTGAACTGAGCACTGAAGGGAAATGAAAAGTTGCCAGAAAGGCTGAAGTAAGAAGAGATGTCAAGGGAGGTGTTCTAACTGAGGGAATATCCTGGAAGAGGGTGGGAGAGATGTAGGTAGTTCCAGTCGAGCGATGTGTATGTTTGGACAGAGCATAGAAAAGATGAAGCAGCCAAGGAAAGAGGGGGATTATGGAGAGTTTAGGAATTTGAAATCTATCTGGAGGACCATGGTGACCATTCAGTCTATGAAAGCACGTGACCCATTAGTTTTGTTCTAAAAGGCTGAGATGCAACACTTTTCTGTAACACTGAATGGCCTGTTGATTACCCTTTAAAGGAAGCTCCATGGTGTTTCAGAGGCTGGGACTTGGCTTGGCTGGGGGTAGAGGGTAGAAGGCTGTAGTTAGGAAGCTTTAAGAGCTATCTGGGAAGGGTGAGACACACTGAGGCCTAGGGCCATCTTTATTGAGGGCTCACCTATTGGCATGTTCAGTCTGGCTCTGTGCCTGGGTCTCTGGGGGAGATGGGCTTGCTGTTTCAGGAGGCGTGGAGCTCTTCTTTGGGCTAAATGGTGCTTGCAGTGTGACTCTTTTCTACTCATAAGCTCCTCACATGGTGTGTGGGGTGGCCTTAGGTGACCTCTCGTATAGCAGGGTGACAGAGAGCCCTGGTTGCCCAGGGGTAAGTCAGGATGTTGTTGACACTGCACAAATTAGCTAAATGCCTTTGTGCCTCATTTTCTTTTTTCAGCTAGAAAATAGGGAAAATCAAAATATCTTTCAAGTAAAATTATTACGAGGATTAAATGAAGTAATACCTGTCATACAGTAAAAGCCCACTAAATGTGAATAGCTATCTGGTGTCCGTTCGTTCTAGTTAGAAAACTAGGAATGCCACAGGGCTGTGACAATAAGAAAACATTTATAAGTAATCTTTAGACATTGTGTAATTACCACTTAATTATGATTTATACCAAAAAGAGATTCTAAAAGGTCTCCTTTGTTAATTATTGAAGGACCCATTTTTCTTTTTCTGGGATCTAAACAATGCTCACAGATAACAATAAACTGATAGAACTGCGGGTAGCTGTTCTAATTGAAAGTGAAAGCGGCAAAGAAGTTACAGGCATTCTCTCAGGAAAGGGCAAATCAAGGAGTCCCTCAGGTATTAAGTCTGTTCTTCTTTACCTATGATTGTCATTCTGACTTTAAGATGATCACTAGTAGTCTTACATCCCAAATGAGGAGGAGAAAAAGTCAGTACCAGGAAGAGCAAGGAGAAGTGAAATGGGAGTTTCTGGGGGAAGGCAGCAGGCTCAGTCTCCCGGTTCCCACATCTAAGACCATGCACTTGTATACAGCCTATTATATTCCTAGACCTATGTGTTTGTGGGTTACAGCACTTTAAAAAACTGTTTAATCTCTAGTATTTTTCCTCATATATACACACTCCTATATGTAATTTTACATGAAGGATGAACCGCTTGACATTATGTAGCTTTTCTTTTTAGGGTAAAACCTTGATTTTCCTACCTCCCTTCTTTGGTTGGTTTTTATTTTCCAGTTCCTAGTTGTTACCCTATTAAACATCCAAACAGGCAACTCATGTTTATCTATTTTTATCTACGCTCATGTATACATATATGTACATAATTGATATGTATACATTCAAGATTGTAAGTATTCTGGCGATTGTTTATTTTGCCAAAAAATGGGATCCTATTGTAACTACTGTATCTTATTTCCTTTACTAAAGATAGCTCATGGCAATCCCTCCAAGTCATCAATTATAGTCATTTTGAATTTTATTTTTTCTGTTAAATATATATATATATATTTGTACATATATATACATATATACCCGTGCATACATGTGTATATACATATATACATATATACATACATACATACACATATACATATGTATGCATGTGCACATGCATATATATACACATACATACACATACATACATATTTATTAGTGGTGTGGCCACTCGGAAGGGTTTATTATGGGAGGGCCATTACAGTTATGATGGTGCAGTCTGCCTCCGCCAGTATTAGGGACCCTGCCGTCCACGGCAATCCAGCCAGGGTTCTGAGGGGGTTGCCCATCTGTTAAAGTATAATTTAAATGCAGTAAAATTCAACCTTTTTGGTGTACAATTCACTGAGTTTGAACAAACATATATAATTGTGTAACCATCAGAAAACTCAGGATATAAAAGAATTCCATTCTCCCCCCAAATCAATACTGCTTTGCAGTCAATACCCATCTCATTTCCAGCCACCAGCATCCACTGATCTGATTTCTATCCCTATAGTTTTTCCTTTTCCACAGTGTCCTATAATTGGATCCTACAGTATGTAGCCTTTGGAGTCTCTGGTCAGAAAGTGGCCCCTTTCGGAAGTTTAAGGTGCAGCCTCAGGTAGTTTCCTCACGTCCATGTACTGGTCAGTACTCAGGTGGAGATTTGCAGGAGGGGGAGACTGCACATCTCTGGAGCTCTACCTTTGCAGCTCCGTCCTCTTGGAATGAACTCGAGGCACTTGAGTCTCCTTCTGGCTCCCACCTTCCTACATGGCAGCCAGAAACTCTGTTTAGGCAGTAAGCTGGGGAAATTATATGGCGTAGCTCATTTGTTTTCCCTCTCTTAGAGATCATTAACCCGTGATCTTATATTCTCATTGTTCTACATAAACCATTGTCTAACGCATTATGTGTGTGTGTGTGTGTGTGTGTTTGCTAGTTCAGGAAGACTAAATCTTGTCCCTGATCTCAACCTTGCCTAGAAGTAGAAGAAGCCTAATTTTTCTGTTAGTTTGCTTCATTTCTTTGGTCTGGATATGCCAAAATGTATCTAGCTGTCCTCCTGTTGAGTGACAATATCATGACAATGCTGCGAAATCCATTCTTCTACACATTTTCTTATATAGGACGCTTTCAATTCTATGCAATAAATAACTGTGAGTGAGACTACTATATTTTTACAGAAAGATGTACTTTCCCCCCAAATCTTAATACTTAAAATTCCATTGGCAAAATAGGATTGCTTTTTTCCATTTGTCTGTCAGCAATATGCATTATATTCTCTTAAATTCTTCTAATTTGTGGGTATAAAATGATGCTTATTTGTAACCTTTATTTGTATTTTATTGAAAAATGATCTTTTCAAATGTTTCTAATTTCTCAGTCAACTTAGATCATCTTTATTTTCTCTAAATAATATTCTGAAGCTTTTAGCGTATAGATTTAAAAAATATTTTGCTAATTTTTTTTTAGGTTTTTGATATGTTTGCAGCTATTATAAGTTATATTTTAAAAACTTTTGGTTGTTGCTGGTATATAGAAATGCAATTATATTTTTAAATGTTGACCTTGTATCCAATGACCTTGCTAATTTTATTTATTATAGCTAAGAGTATATACGTGTGTGTGTGTGTATATATATATTTATTTTATTTTCTAGGTTCACAATTATTTTCTCTGCAAATAATGACAATTTTATTTCCTTTTTTCTAAATCTTAAGCCTTCTGTTTTTTCATTGCACTGGCTAGTAACTCTGGAAAAATGTTGAATATAACTGATGATAGCTGCTCTACTTCTCTTGTTCTTATTTCAGAAGAAAATTGTCAACAATTCAACCTTAGGTACTATATTTGCTGAAAGATTGTTTTGCTTTATTAGATAAAGATGTTCCCTTCTATTCATAACGTGGTTTTGTGTGTGTGTGTGTGTGTGTGAACACACATATATATATGAGTCTATGTTAGAATTTGTCAGATTTTTTTTTAGTATCATCATATCATCATCATATTTTTTGTTTGTTCATAAGGTGAATTTTTCAAATATTAAACCGCCTTCTCGTTCATGAACCAAATCTCATTTGGTTGGTTTTGTTTATTTATGCATGATTTTTTATTCTAGATGGTAATACTGATTTATGATATTTGTATCTATATTCATTATAAGGTCTGGTCTCTAATGTTTTCACATCATGTAAGGAGTCCCTCCTAAACCATTGCATTAAAAGCAGGTGCATGCTTCATAAAAGATGAGGTTGAGGCTGGCATGGACAGTTTAATGCATGGAGGCTGACCCCCTCTTTTCTTTAATTCTTATACTGTGTTAGTCATGTTGCCCCTCCGGGGTGTGTGGGTGTACAGGAGTTTTGCAATATGAACAATTCAGATTACCAGGAACCATCTCCTTGATATACTATGATTGCATAGTTCTCTTAACTAAGTACATTCTGCACAGCAGACTTATAAGAAGGTAAATCCAGAGACATTTTTCTAGAAGTCCTTGGGTCTAGGCTCAGAGTTCAGATTCTGTTTACCCTGCACTTATAAATATTAGTCTGTATTATTCGTTTTCTAACTCTTTAAAGTTCTCTTAGGATTTTATTTAGCTTTCAAATAAATTTTCACTAAATATTTTTATAATATCTTTCCATCTAAAAATATATCTTTCTATTTAATCAGAGGGTTAAAGTTAAAAAATAACTTAATAACATTTCTTTGTTTCCACTTACCTTACCAAATTCTCTTATTAATACTTGTCATTATTTAAAAATAGAAGCCTTGGGATTTTCTACTTTTATGATTGTATTATTGGCAAAACATGAGAACTCTATTTTCTGTTGTTTTCACTGAGTATATTATTTTCTTGACTTTTACATTCACTAGGCCTATAAGATAATGTTGGTCTAAGGTAATTAATATTATCTGCGATTAATAATGATAGAAATCTCTAGTTTCTCATTTTAATTAAAACAGTTCTGTTGTTTGCCATTTAGGATATTTATTTTGGGGTTGATCATTAGTCTGTATTTAATTGTTTACTTTTAATATTTTCTTAAGATTTCTTTTTATTGGCAATGGCTGTTTTTTCCACAGTCTTCTCAATATTTGTTGATCTGAGTCTGACTCTACCTTGTAATTTGTTAATCTGATTGACTGTGTTGATAGAGCAGCTAAATTAAACTCACCTTCCATTCATGGAAAGCTCAGATTGATCAGGACATATAATTTTTTTGATAAGGATTTCAAATGTAATTGATAACTTTTTAATTACAATTTTATATCTATGATCATGAGTGGCATTGCAGTTTATTTTTTATTTTCCTATTTCTGTAACTTTTAGATTAGAGATATCTGGCAATGTAAAATGAGTCAGGGAGTTCTCCATATTCCTCTAAGACTTAAGATCCCTTGAATAATGTTACAAGTATTTCTTAAAAACTAAATAAAACTCAACTGTGGATTGAGTTTTATTTATTTCCAGTAGATTTTTTTAAATCACTTTTCCAGTCATTTTTGTGGTATACCCAATTGATTCAAACCTTTTGCTCCTTTTAGAATTTGGAGTTTTAGTTTATATGTCCCATCCTTTATTGACTGCTTGTTTGAAATTGTATATATTGTTTTTAAATTACCAGGGCACTAGGATCTTTGAATATTTGTTAATTTGTAGAATTCTGATTAGTCTTTTAAAAGTATTCAATTGAATTTTAGCTGAACCTAAGGATTTTTAAGCTGGAATAATTTTTTCAAAATCCTCTTTTCCTATGCTATTCTTTCATAGGTGAAACAATTTAATGAGCTTATATAGTTTCTATCATTCTTGGTTTGAAATTAGGGAATAATAGCTTCTATTCTTCCCTGTTGGTTTTGGGATGTTAAAGCCCATATAGGGGTGCCTGGCTGGCTCCAGTCAGTGGAGCATGTGACTCTTGGTCTCAGGGTTATGAGTTCAAGCCCCACACTGGGTGTGGAGCCTACTTAAAAAAAAAAAAAAAAAAGTCCATATAAACTGGTTCTGTTTTTCTCAGTCAGAGATGATACTGCTGATTTGCAACCTTGGTTGTCTGGTTAAACACGTGGTGGTAGCTATAAAATAATACATTTTAATTCTGAAATCCTTTCCTTTCCATGTAGTCAGCCTTGACCTATATCTAGGAAAATCACCTATTGAATATGGTATTTTTCAGTCAAAATTGTCCACCTTCCTAGTTGCCCATCCCTTCGTGATTATCAAAGGGCGGGATCAGACCTTGACATTGTTCTGCGTCACCTTCCTTGTAAATTTTCAGTATTCAATGAAGCTACCCCTGACAGCAGTTCAGGAACGTGTGATCTTTTGAGCTGCAAAAGAGATGTTATCCCCCTGTACGTTTGCCATGAGCGCATCCACTGTAGTTAAAATCTAAAAGCAGTTATTTTGTTAACACTCAGATTAGATCTTTAATTAAGCTTTCATCCCCACTAGCACAGACAATGTCAAACATGTAAGCCCCGGGAGAAACCCAACTCATTCCACAGCCTCGCATCCTTCAGTACTTTGTGAAGAAACTTAAAAACAATGTTCTCAGGAGAATTTCATAAGGGCATGTTGACTACCTAATTGTAAGCTTAGAAGCTTCGTTTAATTTGATTTCAGACTCTATTTATGATACCAGTTAAGCCTATAAACATATTTGTTTAGGGGATTTGGATCAAGAGCTTGTTTTTATCAATTGGATTTTATTTTTTTTTTAAGATTTTATTTATTTATTTGACAGAGACACACAGGGAGAGAGGGAACACAAGCAGGGGGAGTGGGAGAGGGAGAAGCAGGCTTCCTGCTCGGGGCTCTATCCCAGGATCCTGAGATCATGACCCGAGCCGAAGGCAGACACTTAATGACTGAGCCACCCAGACACCCCTGGATTTTATTTTAGATATTTAATGTTATCCATATGAAAAACTTGGTCATCTACAGGGCTAAATGGTAAATAAGTAAAACATGTAATTTTCTTGATGTGATTGACAGTTGATAGTGTGCAAAGATAAGATGTTAGAGCAAAGAACTGCTAAATGTACAACAGTAGAATTTGTATCTGTGTGACTTTTACTTTTTTTTTTTTTTTTGTAGGATCATTCATTTATTTCAGATCCCATCAATCTCAAGGAGTAGCCAAGCTTGGAAGTCCTATTCTTACAAAAGCACTCACTGCCTCTACCCCATGTCAGGTAATCAGTTATTGGAACTTCCATTGGCCATTCTGTGGTTGTAAACTGTTAGGCGTGGGTTACCTGTGCCAGTAAACGCCTGCTATGTTTTACTGCCATTTTCATGATGAACTGAGAGATTTATACGAGCTATTTCGACATGAAATGTCATGTCCTTCCAAAAGACCATTTGCAACATATAACTTAAACGGTTCTTTTTTGGGGCCTATTAAAGAATATTTCTGTCATTTTGTTGTCTTTCCACATAGTCCTTCCAGTAAGCCAAAGCTGTGGATACATGTTGTCAAAACTGCTGATTATTTTGGCTAACGGTGTTAATTGAGTAAAATAAATAAGCCAAACAAGTGCTTGCTGAAAGGTAGATGAAAGGGTGAATAAAGAGAGAGAAATATGTGCAGAAAGATAATTACATTTTCTGAAATTTTATTTTTTCAATTAGTCTTTGTGGTGCCGAGTAAACATAGAGCAAGTGATACATGCTCAGTCCATTTCAACAACACCATAGAGAAGAAAGCAGAGAAGGACTTCAGAGTCAGACAGACCTGGTTTAAATCTCAGTTCTGCCACAGATTATATATACTCTCTTTGAGACTCCATGTCTACACTGGAAGTGTAATATTAGAGTGCCTTTATCACATGGTTGTCAAGATTAAAATATCATTAAGTAAAGTATGTGGCACATAATAGGTGTTCACTAAGCAGAATTCCTTTATTTTTCGTAGAACTAACGCCTACATTTAGATGTTTCTGTTCAGCTTGACTTGTTTTCTGTCTTTTTGAGCATTCCAGCAAGCCTCCAAGCCCTCAGGATTTCAGTTTATTTAATTTTTTTGGTTATCAGAAGACCATGCAGATCGATACTGCTGCACACTAAATTCATCATCTGTAAATGTGGGGGTACAGCAGTTTATTCAGGCATTCCTGCTGACAAATCACACATTGTTCAGAGGAATAAATCTAATTATATGTTCAGCTTGATATAAATCTGAATGGGAGTGCTCAGATCTCTTAATGGATTGTCTTCTCTCTCTCTCTCTTTTTTTTCTTCCTCATTCTTTCCTGCCCATTTCTCTGGGGATTATATTTAAAATGACTGCCTGGACTTCACCTCCACTTTGCCCAGATGCACTCTACACTCGCTCACCTTTGTTTTATTTCAATTAAATCCTATGTGATAGATATAGATTTTTTTTTTGAAAACTCCTGAGGCATTTACTCACTCTGTAAAAGTACTTTACAAGCTTACTTAGCCTTAATTCAAGGTCATATACCGAAGAGAGGTGATCACCGTTGTTACTTACATAGGCATTGGATACAAAACAATAAAATGTATTAATTCTACTTGTTCTGCAGAAATTTGAAAACAAATATTAAGAGCTTATTAGAAATTCCTGAGATTCAATGATTTTTTTTCTTTTTAAAGATTATCCACATTTTCCATTGTTGTATGCTGGTAGCCATTAATTTGTTATTTCTACTATAACTATAATCTATAATCTATAATTGATTGTTTCTACTTGGGAGCATTTTTCTCTATTGTTGCTTAAACTTGGAGTTTAGCTGTGGTGGGGCCTCAGTGAAAGCCATGGGCATGTTTAGACAACTTGCTGATTTATTTCTCAGAACCAGTACTCAACCTCCCAAGGCCTCAAATGCTGAGTTAGTGGTTTGCCGTGCTTTTTAGAAAAGTAAGAGTGTTTCAGGGAGCCATTCCAGACTGCCAGAAGAGGTTTTTTTTTTTTTTTTCCTTTGTATCTGCTTGAATGTTAGTACTTTTGAGTTAGAGGGATGGATATTTGGGTTACTTTTATAATACTTTTTGGTCTAGGAAGAGAATTAGACAGCTAGAGAAGGTTATCTATAGTCTGAGATACACATAGTTTAATGTTCTTTCCCAAAGGAGTATTCTAAGAATATAGTATTACTTTTTTACAAGTCTGTGGTAATGTGTGATACTTTCTTTCATAAAAGTTATGGAATAAGCAGACAAACCAAATTCTTATCTTATTGAGTAATCAGAAAATCCAGCCGATCTTCCTGAGTGGAACATATTGATAATAGTTATATTCATGGAATAGCAGATGTTAGTCATTATACAATGGTGAAGTTAGGCGGGGAGATAACTGAAGTTGGGTGCTTTGATATGATTAAAGTCTTCATTTTATGAAATTACATTTTTTCCTTACATAATCATATGAAGCTAAAATAGTTCAGAACTTTTTTTTGAAAGGACTTTAAAACCATGAAGCTTTCTTTTGAGTCTCCTTTTCTAACAAGAGTCTAGTAGAGTCATTTTGCATGAATTATCTTGTGCTTTATGTATAGCCAGCACATGGCATCAACACGCACAAATTTTCCTGCACCCACTCCTTGCCGAAGATGTGGACTTTAATTTAAAGACTTCAAAAGTCCCTTCAGTCACTGTTGGAAACTTGGCATTTTTCCATGGAATAGCCAGGAGATAGGACAAACAGAACACATGGGAGCCAGAAGCTACTATTGCTCATGTTGAAATGCTGTTACTGTTTTGAATTAACTAGGAAATATCAAATATGAAGGAGATTTATGGTAGGTATTAATACTTTCTGAATTCTCATATTTGAGTTACTATACAAAATTACTTTTAGGGCTTCACAATTAAAGACAGGAAGATTAATACAAAGCTTCTGCTTTCAAAGCTGGTTTGCATATTTGTCTACTTTAAAAACAACTCCCCAACTTGTTTTGCACTTGTTTTAATATTCTTTAATTTTAAAAAATCATGAAATTTTTTAAAAAGGTGAATGAGGTTATAAGGGAAAAGGTAGATGAAGCAAGAGGTGGGTTGGTTCCACACATAAAGCTTATTAGAACCAGGCTACACATTTGAACTAAGTTTTCCAGCAACCAGTAGAAACAGATGAATCATCGTTTGATTTAGATTCAAGGCAGTAAAAATAGCAAAACAAAGCAAAAATAGTTCTTTTGAGAATTCTCTCCTGAGTGCATATAGTGGTAACAATGTAAACATTCTTTCTCTGCTTCTGTGCACACATATTGCTTACCTGCTCTGTGCTGATCACAGCCCCCAATGCTGGGAATACAACAGAGGCCACCTAAGTACATGCTTGCCTTAATGAAATGTCGATTTTAGGGATTCTGACAGCAATTCAGTGTTAAGTGCTCCAAGATGGTGAGTACAGCATAAAAATAATAATCCACTTAGAACCATTCTCTCGACGAGTTTTGAAAGGCCATGTCTTCTAATGTTTCCCAAGTGAACTCATGTCAATGAGAAATTTAGTAAAAAAAAAAAAAAAAAATTATGGAGTGGGGCTTGCAATTGTGTAATCATACTTCATTCCCTGATTGTTTTGTTTAATCCAAGCCTAGATGTTACAGTATGGGATGGATTCTAGAGGAATCGACAGAGTATGGGGAAAAGGGTGAGCAGGTACTCTTTCCACCTGTGCATGAGCAGAACACATGGAGGCTAATCATTTAAATGAAAACAACATTATATTTTACTGAAGATTCTAAACTTCTAATTAAACTTATTCAGATGAAGAATACTCAGGCAAAAACATAATTATGACTAGGAGTTAGAAAAATCACTATGGTAATGTTGAGGGTGTGTGTGTGTGTGTGCGTAATGTTGAGGGTGTGGGTGTGTGTAATGTTGAGGGTGTGTGTGTGTGTGTGTGTGTGTGTGATGAATGATCCCCCTCTCGTGTGTGTGTGATGAATGATCCCCCTCTCAACATGGACTTAGTCCCAGCTGAATTTTAAGGAGCTACAATATATCATCTTTTCTCTCTCTTCTCTTTTTCTTTTCTTTTTTCTTTTCTCTTCCTTTCTTTCCTTTTTTTTCTATTTTTATTTTTCTAGATATTGAAGATAAAACAGGTGTCGCACATACTAGACAGGATCCAATGTGAGGCAGAGAAGGCAGAAGTAGCTGAGCATTTGGAATATGGCTGAGAAAGAGCTTGACGATCTGGCCAAGGAGTTCTGACATAGGGGAGCAGTTGAAAAAAAGACTGTAGGAAAGTTGAGGAAAGAAGCAGAACCTTTGAAGAGTAGAGTTGCAGCTGAACACAGACCAAAATCAAATGAAACAGAAATAGGAGGAAATTATTTTAAACTTGTAGATAATGCCCTGGTAGGTCCTTCACAGAGTTAAGTATCAGAGAGCCTAATTACTCCTTTGTAGAGCTGGCTGCACGCTCCCCTGGTCAATGTCACAGGGCGCTGTAGGAACAGAAGGGCCAGTGGTATGACCATGGCTATCACGCTTTCCAACTCATTCGCCTGTACTCATAACTCTTAGTATTATCACCTGAAAAGTTGTCCTTTCCTTTTGTAGTAAAAATGAATAATTGGATATTTTATTTTTTTTAAAGATTTTATTATTTGAGAGAGAGAGGGAGAGGGAGAAGCAGGCTCCCCGCTGAGCAGGAGCCCTATGTGGGTGGGGCTCGATCCCAGGACCCCAGGATCATGACCTGAGCCGAAGGCAGATGCTTAACCTACTGAATCACCCAGGTGCCCTGATTGGATATTTTTAAAAATATATAAATAATGCACAGTTCGAGAATACAGTTTAAGCCAATAGAATAGTCTATGCTTCATTTTTTTTTCTCTCCGATTTGCAATTAAAGGAACTGCTTTGTGGGAAGCTTTTTTAACCAAATGAAATTGTCTTGATTACAGTAATTCAGTGTTTATATAAAACGTTCCTTAGGGGTACCTGGGTGGCTCAGTCGTTAAGCGACTGCCTTCGGCTCAGGTCATGATCCCAGGGTCCAGGGATTGAGTCCCGCATCGGGCTCCCTGCTCGGCAGGAAGCCTGTTCTCCCTCTCCCGCTCCCCCTGCTTGTGTTCCCTCTCTCACTGTGTCTCTCTCTGTCAAATAAATAAATAAAAATCTTTAAAAAAAAAAAAGTGCCTTAGTGAAAAACCAAGAGAAATAAAACCAAGCCTTTAATATTAACATTTATCTGACTGCATTTTAATGAATCAGGCATGAATCATGAAAATAACTTCCTTTTGACATGATAAGTAGTAAATACATTTTCAATGGTTGGTGTAATTTTAACATACCTGTTTTGTAGTTCTGTTTAATAGAATTTTCTGTGATAATGGAAGTTTTTCTCTGCTGTGTCCAGTATGGTAGCCGCTAACTGCATGTAGCTATTGGGCACTCAGCGTGTAATGAGTATGACTGAGGAACGGGGTTTTTCATTTGGTTTCACTTTAATTAATTTACATGTAAATAGCCACACAATTATCAGACCTTTGCCACGATACACATTATAGTTAATTGTTCTGTTTTCTTTTCATTCTCCCCCATAAAACTCTGGAGTCCCTAAAGACACCTAATACTTTGTACCTTTTCTGACACTGAGCAGCTTCCTTCATGCTCTCTGGGAAAGTTTACAGGTGTTTACTGACCCGCTCATGCTAATAGTCCCACTCATCCCTCCCTTCTTCTTTAAAAAAAAAAACCTGGGCGCCTGGGTGGCTCAGTTGGTTAAGTGACTGCCTTTGGCTCAGGTCATGATCCTGGAGTCCCTGGATCGAGTCCCGCATCGGGCTCCCTGCTCAGCAAGGAGCCTGCTTCTCCCTCTGACCCTACCCCCTCTCATGTGCTCTCTCTCTCTCATTCTCTCTGTCTCAAATAAATAAATAAAATCTTTAAAAAAAAAAAACAAAAAACAAAAAACCTATTAACTGAAAACCTACTAAACACAAACTGCTTTAATAGATTTCGTGAGGAATTCACGACACACCTTGTGATTTTGGGTTCATGGCTTCGTGTTCCACTGGCGTGTATCAGATTGAGAGCTGCAGGGGTTGCACGCTTGACAAGTGCCTATCTGGAATCACAGCTGTATTAATGACTTGGTTCAGTGACTTCACCCTACCAGTATTAATTTTGAAAACAACTATGGAAGATTTCTTCGTCTATAATAAGCTAAAGAGTTCTGCTTAATGGTCTGTGATGGCAACTCTGTTAAAGTAGTAAATTAAATATAAGTCTTAAGCTTTTATCCTATTAAATATGGATCCCATTGGTATTTACTCTTTTTACACTATTAAAATACATTAGCACTGGTGATGTACTGAATGACATTTTGACAGCTTGGTATGCTGACGGGGCATGTGTATCTCTTGTACTAAGTTTAAAGCCCTGGTTTGCATATTTACAAGCTTGGAATGTGCTGAAACTCTAGCACGGATCTAAAATTTAATTGTAGTTGAGGAACCTAAATCCTTCCTTCCCATAGGATATGATCAAACACTTCCATCTGACTTTTCATTTCTCAATTACCTGTCTTGCTTATCTGAGTTTAGGGGAGCATGGTAGTAAAGTCTAAAATGAAGCGGACAGAATTTTTTGATGAAGTGGTGATAGTTAAGTAGACACATTAAAAAAGGTGTACCACACTGGAACAGAGAATGTTTGCTCTTTTAAGCTATACAACTTTTTAAAAGCACATCTAAAAAATTATTCGACTTCAGGGGCACCTGGGTGGCTCAGCCAGTTAAGCGTCCGACTCTTGATTCTGGCTCAGGTCATGATCTCAGGGTGGTGAAATTGAGACTTGCATTGGGCTCCATGCTCAGTGGGGAGTCTACTTGAGATCCTCTCCCTTTCCCTCTGCACCTCCCCCTGCTCGCACTCTCTCTAAAATAAATCTTAAAAATTTTTTTTCAACTTGAATTTCCACTGAAATTGGTCCCAACCATAAAATAAATGGGGAGACTATATATACACTAATATCTGTCCATGTAACAAAATAAAACCATAGTGGTGAAGGAAAAAAGCCTGCAAGAATTTAAAATTCACTGCAACTGAAAAGGAGTCACTTTGAATCCAAAGAGAAGGGTTTTACTTCTGAGAGGCCTCATCTGTGAATGCTGTGTTTTCTTAGAGAGTCCTAAGGCTGCACTTTTCAAAGAAATCATGAGAAGAAAAAAAATTGCTGTGTCTGAACTTGTTTTTAATGGAGATTTTGTTGACATATTTTATAGAGTGAATCATCCAGCCATTGAGGGAATTAATCCCTGCCTCACACAGTACCTGTTACTTAGTAAATGCTCATTAAATGTTGCTTGAATAAATGAGAGTCCTGAATTTCATGTAGTAGCTATTGCTGTCAGCACCTAAAATAATTCTTTACTTTTTTTTTTACTGCCTAGTTAAGTGCTCAAACCCTTAGATTGTCATCCCTGAT
Organism: Phoca vitulina; assembly: GCF_004348235.1. NCBI lineage: Eukaryota > Metazoa > Chordata > Mammalia > Carnivora > Phocidae > Phoca > Phoca vitulina. The sequence goes on from NW_022589736.1 coordinate 20,016,850, forward strand.
AATGACTAGGAGGTGAAATGATCACCCCCCCAAAAAAGGATGTTTTCTTACTTGAATTAAATTATGAACCAACAGTATTACATGAGCTCCCAAGTTATTTGATAGTGTCCCCATGAGAAGGAATTAATGAAAAGTACTCATTATAGTTTTCTTTTACCTGAGAAAATACTTTTTCAGGAAAACTTTTTTTTTTTTTTTTTTTTGGTTTGGTGTTTGAGACATCAATGAGAATGTGTAAGTAAAACCTGATTTTGTACACTAAGAATATATACCTCCATCGAAACTTCTGTGGAAGCAAGAGTGGTACTGCCCATGCTGGTGTAGAAAAATACGTGTCCTCAAACTTGTCTTGGTGGTGAGCTAACGTCCCATTTCTTTAGACCTCTTGATGGCATGTGTTAAAAATACCAGTTAGTAGAGCTGCCTTGAACCTTTTCTTAAGGGGAGAATGCAAAGGCAGGCAAAAGACATACTTAGGATTTTCTGGGCTCGCGTATTTGGAGGAAAGGAGAATTGAGATTATATTTAACAGCAGAATGATTTTTGATATTTTTAATTATAGAAAAGTTGCTGGAGACCAGTAAATGGAATATTCATGTCATTCAAAAACATTTTCAACAGGTGCAATTTTGGTATCATTTGTCCCAGCATTCACATCTCTCGGTTTTTACAAGAACATCACTGGATGGGGATTTGCAAAAGCAAGGTGATCTAATTGGAATCTCCAAATCTCAATGGAAACAAGCAAAAATCAATCTCTGTTTGAGGGCTGGAGAATCTACTCTACCTTTTCAGGTAAGCAAGCGCATAAGAAATTAATACAACTTAGCAGAAGATGCTAATTTAATACTACTTTTTTTCTCAGAGAACAATGTAACACATAAAAAGCACATATATCCCATAGATTTATCAGCTATTGAAAAAGGAAGCACATTCACAATCAGAGATGAGTACAGATGTTAAATTGCTCAAGACTGTTATATGGATGCTTAGCAAAACTGGAGATTAGAATTGATTTGGAGGAGGAGAAAACAGAATTGAATAGGATGGCAGAGAGAAAAGTATTTTAATAGGAAAATATTTATTTTTTAAGTGAGGATGGCAGATTATATGAGGTGGTGAAAAAACCTGGCTTGCACTATGCTCACATTTTAATTCTGATGCCTTATTTTCTGCCGCCCATTAATATTGAGATTTTTTTTAATCTATTTTTTATGTCATTTTCTTGGCGCATAATAAAAGAAGGCAACTGTAGGTAATCAGATTGGTGCCTGCATTTTCACCCTCCTGGATATGGCTTCCTTCTGGATGACATTTGAAAAGAGTGATTTTAGAAACTAGATTGGATGATAGAATATAGCAGAAAACACACAGCCTTTGGAGTTAGGTGGTCTGCGTTCTGATCTCTGCTCAGCTCATGGGTTGCTAAGGGACTCCAAATTACATCTTTGAGCTTCACATTTCCCTATCTGTGAAAACCACAGAGATGGTAAAAGCAATACTTCAGGGGAGTCTGAGTATTAAAGATAAAGGTAAAATGGTGGCCCCGAACATGGGCTCTGGAGTCTGGAGTTCAAGCCAGGTGTACAATCATGGGGAAGTTGCTTAATCCCTCTGCACTTGTTTCTTCTGTTAAATGGAGGTGAGAGTCATTGTTGGGGTGTTAGGGGCCCCCTAATAAATAACCTCCTTGGTCCTCATTTCTGAGCCAGTTAAGATAAATATAGAAGTCAAACAGTAAAATATTTTAGAGAAGATGCTTTTAGAATCTGCCGCCATAGGTTTAAATAACACATCACCTCAGAATAAACAGATTCACCCAGAGAACAATGAACTGTGCTAGAGAAATCCAGGACTCACATGTTGGGGGAAACCTATGACTCTTAGCCAGAGCTAACATCAGAGTGTATGTGTCCAAGAGTGGGAGTTGAAGGAGAGACAGACAGCATGAGTTTAGCACATCCAGCTTATTCTTCTAACATCACTAATTGGTTAAATCCTCCTGTCCACGGGAGAGAGTAAGAGGTCGGTAATAGCAGTGTTACTGCAAGTTCCTGCCCATGGAAGTAGAAGGAACAGGGAATAAATATGGACTCCTTTCACTATCCTTTCTAGAACTGTTGTGAGGATTGAATGATTTATATATGTAAAGCACATAGAAGATATTCTGGCATAAAGTAAACACACAAAGTTAGCTCTTATTACTGCTGTGATTATCAGTTGGACATTGTCTGGGAATAGTAGACACTCAGTAAATATTAGTATTCTTTATTTTGCAAAGGAGTTTCCTCTTGACCAGAACTCTAGGCTCAGTGATTAGAAGCTCCTTCATTCTGTGAAGGTCTCTAAACTCCCTGATTCTCAAGGATCACATTTATGACTATACTCCCATATCTAATGGACAAAAATACTGTGAATCTAGTAACTCTTAATAGGAAAGCAGTAAAGGCCAGTCATGGAATCACATAAGTGCCAATCTCCATTACGTGTGACAGGACAAACAAAATCAGAACAGTTCTGATCCCTTGCTTCATTTATTTATATTCTGTATAACATTATTTTCATTAGGTTTGCTTTTAGTTAGAATGAAACTTAAAGATCTTCAAGAGTCCATTGTTAATTCACATTATTGGAAATTAAACATAATGTCCTTCTCCACATAAAAACCTGCATGTGAATAATGATTCATGATTTCCTTATGATTGCCCAGACTTAGAAGCATCCCAAGATGTTCTTCAGTAGGTGAATGGGTAAATAACCTGTGGTACATCCAGACAATGGAATATCATCTGGTGCTAAAAAGAAATGAGCTATCAAGTCATGAAAAGACATGGGGGAACCTCAGGTGCATATTACTAAGTGAAAGCAGCCAACCTGAAAAGCCTACTTCCTCTCTGAGTCTAACTGTCTGGCATTCCAGAAAAGGCAAAACTAGGGAGACAATAAAAAGATCAGTGGTTGCCAAGGGTTGGGGGGTGCAGGGAGAGAGAAGGGATAAATAGATAGAGCAGAGAGGATTTTTAGGGCAGTGAAAATACTCTGTATAATAATATGATGATGGATAAATGTTATACATTGGTCCAAGCCCACAGAATGTACAACATCAAGAATGGACCATAATGTAGACAGTGGACTTTGGGTGGTTATGAGGTTCATCATTTATAACACATGCCTCACTCCGGTGGGAGATTTTTTGTTTGTTTTTTGTTTTCCCGAGATAGTGGGGGGTGGAGGGAGAGAGAATCCTAAGCAGCTTTCACGCCCAGCGAGCAGCCTGATGCGAGGTTTGATCTCATGATGCTGAGATCATGACCTAAGCTGAAATCAAGAGTGAAATGCTCAACCAGCTGAGCCACCCAGACACCCTGGGAGATGTTGATAATGGGGAAGCTGTGTGTGCGTTGGGACAGAAAGTATAGAAGAAAATTACACCTTCTCCTCAGTTTGCAGTGAATGTAATACTGCTCTAAAAGTCTTAATGAAAAACAAAACTAAACCACAATGTATTCTTTTAGAACCAGTTATTTGAGAAATGTTTTGAGTTGAAACACATGCCATTCCTTTCTGGACCTGCAGGCACTCATTAACCTATCACCATTACTGAAGAGATTCAGCGCAGTGTCCTTTTCTTTCCCCTATAGCATTTCTTCCTTTGGGGTTCTGGTTTGTGTTTTACTTTGCTTTGCAGTGCAAAGTGAGCTTGCTCTTTATTACCTGGGGCATATTAACTGGTTTGTAGGGTAACCAGTGGTTTGATAGGATTTTATAATTGGGCAGCAGTGGATTTGTGATGTTTCTCTAAAGGAGCCCTGATCTTCGTTCCTGTCTGTGGTGTCTCAGCGCCATGTGCTGGCTTTCCTCTCACCCCCGTTGGGGCTCCTAATCCACCCCAATTAGCTTCAGCTTAATTGTGATAGCCTTTGAGGGGAATGAATGGTTCTGGGTTCTTGCTAGGTCTTATTTTGCCCCTGAGAAGTTTTTAGTCTCTGCCTCTGTCCCCCCTTAATTCCGTTACTTGGCTGTAGTATATTTGTTTTAGAAACTGCAGGTAAATAAAGAAGAATAAGAATTCCCTCAGATTTTTTCATCAAGAAGCCCATTATAGGTCCACAATCCCTAACCAACAATTTGGAAAATTACAATTTGGAAAACAATAAGCTTTTGAAAAACCAATTTAGAGGCAAAACTTAACCTCACCTGAACCTGTGTGAGGTCTTTAGGCAGTTCATTTAGTGAGATGTTTGATTAGATAGGTGCTGCCCCCAATCTCCCTGAGGGTATCATGTAATATACATGGTGTTAGATGAATATTCTCAACTCTGAACCAGTCAAATTTCAAAACCCAGCTGGCCCCAAAGACTTCGGGTAAGGAATTGCAGGCCTGTGTTCACATTCTGGTGTGAATCAGTCCAGAATTTATGCAGACACACATATACACGATACATAAATATACTCAGTCATGCATGGATATATACCACGGTAGTATTTAATACATTATTACTACATATACAGTAAATATTTCAAACAAATAGAAGATACAGAGGCAAATATCTTTTGTATTCACACCTCAGAATGAACTGTTAGCATTCTGTTTGCTTATAATGTTAATACCTGTTTGCATATGAACATACAGCTTTTGTCCTCTTTGCACCCATTTCTATTCCTTTTCTTGTCCTCTGCTGGAAAAAAATTGCAGATCTTATGTTGGTTTTAACCTGATTTCTGTAAATGCATATTTAGAAACATGGAGCTATGAATGAGGATTCTAGCTAGGTGCAATTCTACTTCATTCTTTTAGCAACAACAATTGCAAAAGATACTCTACCTATAAACAGTCCATCTAGATTTTTAAAATATTCAAATATTTGAAGTTTACATTCTTGGGAATGGGCTTCTTTGGCACTTTAGTAGACTGAATCATTTAAGGGTGACTTTAGTCATCACCTGACTATCCGTCAATGTGACTAAATTCTGAACGTATTTATACAGTGTAGTCCATTCCAAACACTGGAAAGGAGAAAGGCATCAACCCGTATGACCCCTATGTCCTCTTCTAGCCATGAACTTCTTTTGCAGTGTTGTCCTTTTGATGTCAGTTGTAGACATCACGACAGAGTACAAATCACTTTGAGTTTCTTAGGAAATAAACACCCTTAGGTAGGTAGGGCTTTTATTCTTCCTGGTAGAAAAGGATAAGGCTTACTCTTTATTCCATAAGAACAGCAAATTAGCACCATTTCAATAGTCTCTCCATTTCCTGTATTTTTTTTATTGGAAGAATATAAGTCAAATAGTTAATAGTATTCTTTTCAATCTGTTATAACTTGGCCCGCCCATTGGATATGTTGAGTTTTTACAGAAATATACTCACTTCATTTACAGTTTCTTTTTCCCCTAACTGCTGTTCTTAGTTTTAATATCTAAAGGTGGTTCTTTTTCTGAGTACTGTCCATTGATTTCCAGCTGATCTACTTTTTTCAGGTTTCCTATTAATACATAATTGTGTCATATTTTAGACTTCATTTTAAAATGACCCTTTTGTGAAATTTTCCACAATGATTGATAACATGTTCATTCTTTATCAGTCAATGATATAAATCAATAACAATTTCCTGACATTATTTGAGGATTCAGTGAAGGGTAAGATTTATAATACAATAGTAAAAGCTGGTCTAGTCTCTATAAAGTTACAATGTCCTCAGCCTTCTTAATTTAGGACTGCATTGAATATTGTTACACCAGACAGCTCTGGTCTGCAGCATCTGCTAAAGACCAGTTATCTTTTTATTTTATTCTAGTAATGCAGTATAGCCTAATCATTAATGGCTCAGGTTACATATTTTTCTTATTAAATATATAACCTTCAGCCAATTACTTTACCTCTGAAGCTTCTGTTTCTTTTGCTTTCTTGAGGATGAGAATAGCACCACCTTCACAGGGTTAAAACAAGTGAATGTGCTTGGCATGCAGTAAGCTTTAAATAATGTTTGCGGTTGCTCTTATTATTGATAACATCATTAAAAAATTACTATATTCCAGTTTTTCCTATTATATTCCTACTTTCTCCATTTCTTCTTAGATTCCTATTTTTTTGTTCTTGTTATTCCTTTTTAAAAAAAACAAGATATCAAAGAACCAAAATCTAAATATGCTAGTTGAGTTTTTCTCTGGAAAGGCTTACTTTGGTTTTTCAGATATAAAAAGTAATCACTTGATTATAAGCTACATTTATAAGTTGTTTGGTTCCTGAAAGCGAAAACAAGAAATGATTTTGCTCTTTCAGGGAGTAATATAATATCACTGAATAAAACAAATATCAGCAAGATCCTAAAAAAATAGTTTTAGAAGGGAGAGACCTCTGCATATAACTTGGAATTTAAATTCACAGATTTCCTTGAGAATCTTAAAAAATGAGGTTTTCACTTCTCCTTCATTTGTGGTTGAAATGCCCATGGTTGAAACATTTCTTCTGCGTGAACTCTTTCTCACTTACTGATTATTAATTGGTTCTGTATTTCCCAAAGGAAAACTGCTTTGTTCACAAATCAAAAGACTGGCTTAGTTGAAACAAGCAATAAAAAACAGAAATAGCCAAGATGATTTTGGAATCATCAGATGGTATTATTTACAGATATAAGAAACATTTTTAAAAGAAGTGACTGTTTTTCTTTTTAAATGTGGAAGATTTTAATTCATGGTAGAATTATAATTTTTCATTTTAGAGTTCTGAATTTAATTATATAGAAATAAGCAAGCAGAGGTGTAGATGACCTGGTATCATTTTTATTTGGCTTTGGAAGTAGTTTTATGTTAACATTTTAATATGAATATCTGAAAGTCTTGTGGTTCCCTTCAGACAAAATGATATAACCATATTTTACAGACCTAGTTCACAATTCTATTTCAACTCCTGCCAGGGTCCCACCCCATCCATGTACCTCTTTAGAGGCACAGAGAAGTGCCCCAAGCATTCTTTTTTCCCCACTTTTTTAAAAAGTTGTGCAGGGCTTCAAATATGGCATCAGTAAAGGCTTGTCTAATGAGTCTGAAGAATTAAGCATCTGTATTTTAATTGACTTCAGTCTACTATAATTTCTAGTAATGAATAAAAGGAAAAATCTTTTAAAATTAAAGCTGTCCAAAATAAATTACAATACCTTAATGGTGTTAAGCATAATATATTTTTCAATTACAGTGCCTATAGATACTTTGTCAAAATCCTTCTTTAAAAACTGTTATTTTCTGCCTTGTGTATGAAGGCCAAATTCCTTAGTCGGTTAAGACTCTACAAAAAAAAACAAAAAAAAAACAGTTCTAATAAGAATTTTAAAAATCATTATAATTATATACATTTCATCATAAAGTATCAAAAATTGCAGATAAGACAATAGTCTGTCCTGACCTCCTTCACCTCTTATTGGTCTTTATCTTGAGGTTAGCATAGACATTAGTTCATTTTTACTTCTGGACCCTATGCTATTGATGTAATGTATATGTATGTACCACTATATCTAGAAATCTGAACCATTGTATTTTTAGCCTAAGTGGTATCCTATCATCAACTTTTTTTTCTGTAATTTTTCACTCAGAAATACATATTGAAGTTCTTTCCATATTAGCACATAGAGATGTTATTTTTAAGTGGTGTGGTTACCCATGGTCTGTATAACCATTTATTTTTTTGATTGACATTTAAATTGTTTCCATTTATTTACTTATCAAAACCAAAAATGAAGTAAACATTCCTGGATGGGCTTTCACGTATATGTTGATGAGTGTCTCTCTAGCATAAATGCTGAGAAGTGGGCTTAATTTTTGTAGTCTGTGCTGTTTTTCTTTTTAATAGATAACATCAAATTGCCTTCCACTTGAGCTGCACCAATTCTTCCAATCAGTTTGTTCCATCTGTTACTTAATTTATCATTCTCTTAAAATCCTGTACTCCTATGTATGGGAGGAAAACACTTTCCCTGACCCTCTTATGGTTCCTGGCTGGGTCTGAATATTAAACTAAAAAAGTAGATTGAAGGAGAAAGCATACAAAATTATTTAATTAAGCCTTACATGACACTGGAGCCTTAATAAGGATGTAAAGACCAGTTAATAAAGAAACAGTTAATCCTAAGCCTTTTTATGCAAGGTTTGATGAAGAGTGGACAGTCATGGAAAGATACGATGGGGCAAAGAGTATGAGCTAAGTGTAATCAACTGGGAGAAACTTAGCCAGGCAAAGATTCAGATTCCTCTGCTTGTGTGTCCTTTTGTCTTCTGAAATAAGGATGTCCCTTTCCTCCGGTTATAGAGAGGACACCTCTCACATGAGGGAAGATCAGATAGTCCATCCTGCACATGCCATTTCTTAAATTCCTCCAGCTTGAAATACTCATTATGCCAAGGTGTGCCATATTTTGGGGATAGCATGTCTCAAAACCCATCATCCTGTAGCACCCCAAGTGTTCTAGTCTATGTGTTGCTAAAGTGAGCATTTCACCCAAAGTGTTCTAAATATACCATACACTTCCACATCTCCTTGCTTTTGCCTGTAATGTTACTAGTTTCTCTAACAAAATCTGAAGTAGCAGTTATAACTGAGTAGCTATTATTAGGTAATTAGTTATTGGTTGTTAGGTAGTTAGTATTTTTAGCAGCTTTTTTCAAATTTTTTCTCACGTTCTTGGCAAAAACAATGAAGTGTTTTTCTTCGATTCTCCTAGTATCTTATACGTATCTCTTTGTATAACACTTGTGGTGTAGTTTAGTTGTTAATGCATCATACCAAGTAAATCGTAAGATCTTTGGATCTGAGATCCTCTCTGATAAGATCGAGATGCACCCCCTACTATGTCCTGCACTGGTGGTCCTACTACACGTCTTTAAGACTCCAGACATAATTTCTCTCTCTCTCTTTTTTTTAAGGTGGTAGCTTAACCAACATAATAATGTGATTAATGAGAAAGAAAACAAATTATATCAGTCATTATTCAGAGTGTTAGAATAAATTAAACTGAAATAGATGCCTCTGAAGTGCTTTAACTTATGAATATTATTAACCACTGTATGTGATTATTGACTCTATGCTTTACCTCACTAAGTAGGTTTCTGTATATATACATAATACGTATTAGTATTTAAATATTCTGATATGAAAATGAATCATTGCCTCCAGCAGACCTTTTACAAATGAATTCATATCTCAATTAAATTGAGTTGTAAACCACACAGTTGATTACCCCAAAGAGCTCATTTTAAATGCATACAACTCTTAATGGCTCCAATGGGAAGGCAACCCTTCAGGAGTGATGAATGTTTCAACTTTTAATTGAAACAAGGTTACCTAAGACATTAAGGTTACATAAGAAGCTGTCAAAGCCGCTATGACTTTATAAATTTATAATTTGAACTTTCTGGTCAAAACAGTTTTCTAAAATTAGATTGGAAGGTGGGACAGATGCAAATGAGCTTCTCTACACAAAGATATATGATTGTAAGACATTTATGATATATTTTTAATAATTTGTTTTTCTGTAATTATAGTTGATTTTGGAAGCTACTGTTTTATCATCAAATGCTACTGTTGCTCTAGATGACATCAGTATATCCCAGGAATGTGAAATTTCTAATATGTCACTTCCAGGTACCAGCATACTAAAGAAAGGTAAGTTTTTCTTGTGGTCACTGAAGTTTTAAAAATTGAAATAATGAGTTCCTCCTGATACCAAAATTTAGAATAGATTCAAGTCCTCCAGTAATATAGCTCACAAGTAGCTAATACCAGGATGTGGATTCTATTACATGCCTTGAAAACTAAAACATACTTAAAAAATATATATATATTTTATATATATATATATATATGCTGTACACAACCTAGGCCTTAGAGACTTTTCCAATAATATTCTATGCTTGTGGCTAAAATTGTCACAGTTTTTTAGTTACAGAAATTATGAAATAGTTTTAATTATTTTGCATGTTTTAAAAAAACACTTCCATAAAAATTTAATTCTATTTTAATTTTGCTTGGCACTTCAAATGATTATATAATGAAATTTGTGTTTCAGAGTCACCTAGGAGTTCAAAAAACTTACTGTGTTTGGAAAAGTGACTTAAGGCCAGCCAAAAATTTAAATCTTGATTCTAAAACTCTGTTTAAATTCAGAACATATGTTTTCAAGTAACAGAAGGAGTTTGTCTAATTTTTTGACTAAATATTTTGTAGAGCATTTCAATTAAGGGGCAGAAAGATTGTAAAAATAAATCCCCAATAGTCAAATAGGCATTTTTGGAAAGTTGAACCATTATTTAGGTTCTGAGAATGGACTGGAACAGTATGCATTGTGCCTCAGTTACCTGTCATTTTAACACTGATTGATGTTTCCCTTGGACCACTTCTACCCCAGAGTCTGTTAGTAAATAGACAACATTAAAGATTTTGCTTGAAAATGATCACATTTTATTTTTCTTTATCTATATACATGAACATTATTTGCATTTAGAAATTAGGCACATCTTATATTCTGAGGTTATGTTTCATTAAACAACATATTTATTAGTAAATGGAAAAGTTGAATTCCTACATGAGCTAAATGCAATAATTGAGGATAATATAGCAGAAACAATTCTGGATTGAGAACTAGATTAAAGAACTTTTTTTTTTAAATTTTTTTATTGTTATGTTAATCCCCATACATTACATCATTAGTTTTTGATGTAGTGTTCCATGATTCATTGTTTGTGCATAACACCCAGTGCTCCATGCAGAACGTGCCCTCCTCAATACCCATCACCAGGCTAACCCATCCTCCCACCTCCCTCCCCTCTAGAACCCTCAGTTTGTTTTTCAGAGTCCATTGTCTCTCATGGTTCTTCAAGATTAAAGAACTTTTAATTAGTCTTTTATTAAAGACCTCTTTCATTGGTGAGATTGTATAATTCTCTCTACTAACTTTATATTGTCCTATGTATTTACTTTATTCAGAATATGTGTTCTGAACTTAAACCTTTCTAAGCTCTGTGTGTGTATGTGGTTCTGATAGACATTGAGGAATGCAAAGCAGCAGATTAATGATTGAGTTTTTGAGGGTTAACCAGCATTACCTTATTTCTGTTATTTAATTAAACATTTTTCTTCTAATCAAATACTGCATCACCAGAATTGGAATAGCAGAAAGTTGACATTGAAGAGAATGTAACAGGAGGCAAGAGTGTGGTTAAAAGTTTTATATTATCACTAAAATTAACCTTAGCAGAAGTCTCTGAGAGTGCTTGATCTCACAGAGAATTCCCTTCAGAAATTAAATCAAAACTCAATTTATGTGTGCTTCATTCCAAATACCATCTTAGTTGGTTAGAGCATAATTATAATCAGACCAAAATTGTATGAATTTTTCCTGAAAGGCCAGACCAATATTATATGAATTTTTCCTGAAAGGCCAATTATTGTATACAAAGAGAAAAAAAACTTTCTTACTGTTTTTGCAAATTTGTCCAACAGGTCATTTTAAGATCTCCTTTGTGAAATTTAGTATTATTACCCAGCAGAAATTTAGGATGGGACTGGAATAGGCATTAAAAAAATAAGCCAAATCCCACTGGTAATGAATTATGTTATATTTGTGGGGCAGAATGGCCAGAGATTCACCTAGACTCTGTGTTTGAATTAAAAGCCTTTGAAGGCTTTAATCGGCATGCAAATGGCTATAAGACTTCAGAGCAATCCTAGTGCCTTACACATACATTTGAAGCACCATACACAGGATGAGAAAGGAAAACTATACTCTGATTTGGCTTTTTTTATCTAGCTTCTGTGTCTGTAGCATATTTAAAAACTAGTGTTCATAAAATAATTATGCATTCTATTTATTTATTGAAGGAGAAGAGTATGTTTTATCCTCTCCATCTCTTAATTTTGAAGCTGGATTTGTGTCATGGGAGGATGCAGGCTATATTTCATTCAGCAAATTCTGTGATTTTCCATCTGACTGCCCAAATGGAACAGATGAAGCCAATTGTGGTGAGCCAGTACTTTAGTCAGTTAGTCCCTTTAGTACTTAGTCATTTGGCTAAGATTTATGTGTGCACTGGTTCCCACCCCCGACCTTATCCACAGGGGATACATTCCAAGACCCCCAGTGGATGCCTGAAACCACAGATAGTACCAAATCCAATGTATGCTATGTTTTTTGCTATACATACATATCTATGATAAAGCTTAATTTATAAGTTAGGAATGGTAAGAGATTAACGACAATAATAGAACAATTATAACAGTGTACTGTAATAAAAGTTATGTGAATGTAGTCTCTCTCTCAAAATATCTCATTGTACTTACCCTTCTTGTGATGATGTGAGTTGATAAAATGCCTGCTTGATGAGTTGAAGTGAGGTGAACAGTTAGTCATTGTGACTTAGTGTTAGGGTACTATTGACCTTTTTAAAAAAATTTTAACTCCAGTATAGTTAACATACAGTGTTATATTAGTTTCAGGTGTACAATATAGTGATTCAGCATTTGCATACAATACCCAGTGCTCATCAGGACAAGTGCGCTCCTTAATCCCCATCACCTATCATCACTTATTTCACTATTTCACCCATCCACCCCCCTCCCCGAACCATCAGTCTGTTCTCTATAGTTTCTTGGCTTGTCTCTTTCTCTCTTTCCCTTTGCTCATTTGTTTTATTTCTTAAATTCCACATATGAGTGAAATCATATGTTATTTGTCTTTCTCTGATTGAATTATTTTGCATAGCATTATACTCTAGCTTCATCCATGTTATTGCAAGTGGCAAGATTTCATTCTTTTTTATGGCTGAATAATATTCCATTGTATATCTGTACCACATCTTCTTTATCCACTCATCAATCGATGGATACTTGGGTTACTTCCATAGTTTGGCTATTTTAAATAATGCTGCCTTAAACATATGTGTGCATATATCCCTTTATATTAGTGTTTTTGTGTTCTTTGGGAAATACCCAGTAATGGGATTACTGGATCATAGGGTAGTTCTATTTTTAGCTTTTTAAAGAACCTCCACACTGTTTTCAACAGTGGCCGCACTAGTTTGCATTCATACCAGTAGTGCACAAGAGTTCCTTTTTCTCCACATCCTCACCAATATTTGTTTCCTGTGCTTTTGATTTTAGCTACTCCGACAGATATGAGGTGATATTTTGTAGTTTTGATTTGTACTTCCCTGATGATGAGAGATGTTGAGCATTTTTCATGTACCTGTTGGCCATCTGGATGTTGTCTTTGGAGAAATGTCTGTTCATGTCTTCTACCCATTTTTTAATTGGATTACTTCTTGTGTGTGTGTCTGTTGAGTATAAATTCTTTATATATTTTGGATACTAACCCTTTATTAGATATGTCATTTGCCAAAATCTTCTCCCATTCAGTAGGTTTCACCACAAATAATAAGATACCAGGGAATAAACTTAGCCAAACAGGTGAAAGACCTGTACTTTGAAAACAATAAAACACTGATGGAAGAAATTGAAGACCACACAAAGAAATGGAAGAATAAATACTGTTGAAATGTCTGTAGTACCCAAAGCAATCTGTAGATTTAATACAATCCCTATGAAAATACCAACAGCATTTTCCACAGAACTAGAACAAAAATCCTAAAATTTAGATGGAACCACAAAAGACCCCAAATAGTCAAGGCAATTTTTAAAAAGAAAGCTGAAGGTATCATAATTCCGGACTTCAAGTTATATTACAAAGCTATAGTAATCAAAACAGGATGGTACTGGCACAAAAATAGACACATAGATTAATGGAACAGAATAGAAAACCCAGAAATAAACCAATGATTATATGGTCAATTAATCTTCAATAAAAGAGGCAAGAATATCCAATGGGAAAAAGACAGTCTCTTCAACAAAGGGGATTGGGAAAACAGTCAGCTACATGCAAATGAGTGAAACTGGACCACTTTCTGACACTACACACAAAAATAAACTCAAAATGGATTAAAGACATAAATGTGATACCTGAAACCATAAAAATCCTAGAAGAGAACACAGGTTCTCTGTCTCTGGCATCAGCCAAAACAACATTTTTCTAGGTATGTCTCCTGAGGCAAGGGAAATAAAAGCAAAAATAAAGTATTGGAGGGGGAGATGAACCATGAGAGACTATGGACTGAGAAACAAACAGGGTTCTAGAGGGGAGAAGGGTGGGGGGATGGGTTAGCCCAGTGATGGGTATTAAGGAGGGCACGTATTGAATAGAGCACTGGGTGTTATACGCAAACAATGAATCATGGAACACTACATCAAAAACTAATGATGTAATGTATGGTGATTAGCATAACACAATAAAATAAAATAAAATAAAGTATTGGGACTACATGAAAATAAAAAGCTTCTGCACAGCGAAGGAATCAATCAATCAAAACTAAAAGGCAACCTACTATTGACCTTTTGACCATCCATCAGAAAAAGGATCATCTGCTTCCTGCAGTGCGGTTGACCTTGGGTAACTGAAACCACAGAGAGGGAAACTGCAGACAGGGGGGGGGGGGGGGGGGGACTACTGTACATATTTACTCTCTGAATGCAAAGTGCACACTACTCAAGTGAATATGTAATGAAGACAGCAAAAATAGAGACCTCTATAAAACTAAAATGACTTGCAGGTGAAAGCAAACCAGATTAGCTTTAAAACAGTAGCAAAAAAATGAAGACATCTCTAACTTTCAGTTTTGCTGCGTTGGAGTATAGAATTTGAAATAAATGCAAGGTAGAACTCAAAAGACAGGAACAAGAGTATATTATAAATATTCCTTTATTCTTTGTGGATATATGAGAATGCTTATTCTTATTTTAAACATTTGCCATTCAAGTACAATTAATGGCAGAAGAGTATATAATGCTTAAGAATGTTCTTTCAAAATATAGTGTACCAATAAATAAATTGGTCATAAAACTATAGATCTTGGCTAGTTCTGCATGTTTTTAAAATTTTAAGGGTCTCCTTTAAGTTTTTCCTTTCTGAAGGCAGTGCATCCATCCTTTCTACATTATACTTATATGACTCTAATGTTATCCTACCATCCCTGGGAAGTTATTGAAGAAGGAAAAGAAGGGGATGGTGTTGGTGGACAATCTTTTGCAAAATTATTTTAATAACTCCTGATGAAGACACTGAAGTCAGGCAAGAAGGAAGCTTATAAGAATATCACATTTTATTGATCACCCATACCTGAAATGAAACTCAGGTAATTTTGACACAAGATAGGGGCGTGGACATTTTTATGAAGCTTGGTGGAGCATACAGTTGGAAAGACTCAGCAATCCATGCAGAGCATAGATCAGGATGATGAGGAAAATCAAGGGCATTGTTGGGTTGTGATAGGTTGGCAAGGTAGCTGTGCTGTGACTCATCACAAACCTATATTGAGCATCTATTCTATACCAGAGATTCAGTAAAGAATAAAATGTGATGATTTCCTTCAAGAAGCTTAGTCCATTGGGTAAGAAATATTTTGTGTATAATAGTGTTGCACTGTAATTATAATTAGAATAGAGGTGTAAACAAAGTGCTGTTACAACTCTAAGGGTTGGGGAATGTATTCTTTAGAAGGTAGATTATTTCTCAGCAGGAATTTATTAAAATGTTCTGTTTTTTTCTTGTTAGAGGAATTATCTCCTGAAAGTTCTGCTATGGATTAACAGTTGTAAGCTTGTCTCTGAATACATTAAGACTGTTACCAAATATACATGGTTTAAGAACTTTATATGAACTCTGTAATCATCAAAACCAATCTAAGCGGTCACTATTATTAGCTTCATTTTACAGACTTTCTTAATGGTGTCCATTCAGAAGACAGAAACCACAGTAGTAATTTGAACAAGGAAAATGCAATAAAAAGAATTATGTAATTTAAAAAAGTGGTTACCTACAACAAGAAATAAAAGAACAGTAAAGAAGAAAAGAATGGCTAATGTGGGGAGCAACTACTCTTTCTAGTGCTGAGACAGACAATCCAAGGAAGGACTCAGTTTGGATGAGTGCACCCCACTCCCCATATCCCAACAATGAGATTTAAACTTTATTGGAAAAAAATAAAAAAAAATAAACTTTGTTGGAGAGGGTGTTACTGGGACGCACTGGAAGGTAGAAAAATTTGCTGGGATGTTGTGAGCTAGATTTGGTGAATAGCTGATAGGCCAAGGGAGAAATTATCCACCAGGATATCTGCAAAACTCACTGAAGGGGGACTGTAACTGGGTTGCTTTAAATTGTTGGCAGTTACAGGGCAAAAGCAAAAACGAACAAGCAAACAAAAAATCCAAGTATACTGGAACCAAAAAGAGAAGCTTCCACTCCACTGTGCTTTGTGGTATCCATCCTGTGCTCTCTACTAACAAAGCCAAACATTGTATGAGCTATTTGAAAGAGAAATGTTTACAGAGTCCAGCATGGCAGGGAAGGGTGGATTTGGAGCTGAGACTAATAAATTCATAACACGCATCCTTGCCTAATGTCAGGTCCATAAACGGTGGAACCTCGTATTGAATCTAGGTTATCAGCCTCCACACCCCACACTCTTAGCCACACATCACACAGCCTTTCTATCCTTTCAAAGTCACCATTAAATTGAGACTGAAGCCAGTGATGACGACTTCACTTTTGGAGGAGACCTCATGCTTTTAGGCCCCAAGAATGTCTCAAATGGTCATTTTCCAAAGGTCATTGGAATGGTAAATGCTGTCTACAAGTCTATGTTTTTTTCCCTTCAGTTTTATTGAGAAATAATTGACATGCATCACTATATAAGTTTAAGGCGTATCACATGAGGGTTTGATTTTCATATATTGTGAAATGATTACCACAGTGGGTTCAGCTAACATCCATCTTCTCATACAGATGCAATAAAAAGAAAGAAAAGAAAAAGGAAAATAGTGTTCTCTTTGTGGTAAGAATGCTGAGGATTTACTTTCCTAATAACTTATCTATATATCATACAGCAGTGTTAGCTGTGGTCATCATGTTGGACTTTACATCCCTAGTACTTATTTATCTCAGAATTGGAAAGTTTGTATCTTTTGATCACCTTCTTCCAGTTCTCCTCCCATCCCCCTTTAGCCTCCACCTCTGGTAACCACAAATCTAATCTCTTTTTCTATGAGTTTGTATTAGATTCTACGTATAAGTGAGATCATTTAGTATTTGTATTTCTCTCTCTGACTTATTTCACTTAGCCTCATGTCTTCAAGGTCCATCCATGTTGTTGCAAATGGTAGGTTTTCTTTTTTGTTATAAATGAAAAAATATTCCATTATCTATAGGCATATGTATGTGTCTATATGTATGGATACCACTACTTCTTTATCCATTAACTCATTGATAGACACTTAGGTTGTTTCCATGTCTTGGCTATTGTAAATAATGCTGTGATGAACATGGGGGTGCAGATATCTTTTTGTGTTAGTGTTGTTTCCTTCAAATATATTCCCAGAAGAGGAATTGTTGGATCATATGGTAGTCTTATTTTTAGTTTTTTGAGGATCCTCCATGCTGTTTTCCATATTGGCTACACCAATTTACATTCCTACCAACAGTGCACAAGGATTCCCTTTTCTCCACATCCACACCAGTATTTGTTCTCATCTTTGGTAGTAGCCATTCTAACAGGTGTGAAGTGATATTGTGGCTTTAATTTGCATTTCCCTAATAAGTAGTGATGTTGAACGTCTTTTCATGTACTTGTTGGCCTTTTATATATATTTGGAGAAATGTCTATTCATGTTCTTTGCCCATTTTTAAATTGGGTTATTTTTTGCTATTGAGATTTATGAGTTCTTTATATTTTGTATATTAACCCCTTAAGAAATAAATGGTTGAATCACAGATCTGTACCTCTGAAACAAATAATACATTATATGTTAAAAAAAAAAAGAAGAAGATAGCAGGAGGGGAAGAATGAAGGGGGCGGAAATCGGAGGGGGAGACAAACCATGAGAGACTATGGACTCTGAGAAACAAACTGAGGGTTCTAGAGGGGAGGGTGGTGGGGGGATGAGTTAGCCTGGTGATGGGTATTAAAGAGGGCACGTTCTGCATGGAGCACTGGGTGTTACACGCAAACAATGAATCATGGAACAGTACATCAAAAACTAATGATGTAATGTATGTTGATTAACATAACATAATAAAAAAAATAAGAAAAAAAAAGAAAGAAATGGTTTATAAATATTCTTTCCCATTTTGCAAGTAGTCTTTTCACTTTGTGGTTGGTTTCTTTAGAGTGCAGATGATTTTTAGTTTAATGTAGTCCCACTGCATTATTTATTATTTATTTTTGCCTTTGTTGCTTGTGTTTTAGGTGTTGTATCCAAAAAGTGATCCCCAAGACCCATGTTAGGGAAATTTAGTCCTATGTTTTATTTTTGGAGTTTCATGTCTCATACTTAGGTCTTAATCCATTTTCAGTTAATTTTTGTGAGTGGTCTAAGATATGGGTCCACTTTCATTCTTTTACATGTGAGTATCCAATTACCCCAGCATCATTTATTGAAGAGATTGTCTTTTCTTCATAGAGTATTCTTGTCTTCCCTGTCAAATATTAGTTGACTGTATATGTTTGGGTCTATTTCTGGATTTTCTAGTCTTTCTGTTGGCCTCTTTGTTTTTGTACCGGTACCATACTGTTTTGGTGACTGGAGCTTTATAGTGTGGCTTGGAGCCAGGAAGTGTGAGGCCTCCTGCTTTGTTTTTTTTTTTCTCAGGGTTTCTTTGACTATTTGGGGCTTTTTTGGTTCCACATAAATTTTAGGAGTGTTTTTCCTACTTCTGTTAAAAAAGCCATTGGAATCTTGATAGGGATTTTATTGACTCTATAGATGCCTTTTGGCATTTTAATAGTATTAATTTTTTCAATGCACAGTTTCATTTATTTCTGTCTTCCTGGATGGCTTTCAATAATGCCTTATAGTTTTCAGAGTAGAGATCTTTCACCTCCTTAGTTAAACTTATTCCTATGTATTTTATTGTTTTTGATGCATTGTAAAATGGGATAAGTTTCTTTATTTTTCAGAAAATTTGTTGTTGGTGTGTAGAAACCCTATTGACTTTTGTATGTTGATTTTGTATCCTGCAACTTTACTGAATTTGTTGGTTGGCCTAACAGGCTTTTGGTTGAGTTTTTAGGATTTTCTCTATATAAAAACATGTCATCTGCAAATAGAGACCATACATCTTTTTGACTACTGATGGCTTTTATTTCTTTTTCTTTACTGATTGCTCTAGTTAGGACTTTTAGTACTATACTGAATAGGAGTGGTGAGAGTGGGCACCTTATCTTGTTCCTGATCTTAGAGGAAAAGCTTTCAGCCTCTCACCATTGAGTGTGGTGTTAGCTGTAGGCTTGTCATATATGGCCTTTATTGTATTGAGACATGTTACTTCCATACCTAATTTGTTAACTGTTTTTTCATGAGTGACTGTTGGATTTTGTCAAATGCTTTTTCTGTGTCTATTGCGATCATCATAGGATTCTTTTCTTTCATTCTGTTAATGTGATGTATCGAATTGATCCATTTCCATATTTTGAACCATCCTTTCATCCCAGGGGTAAATCCCATTTAATCATGGTGAATGATCCTTTTAATAGGCTGCTGATTTTTTTGCTAGCATTTTGTTGAGAGTTTTTACATCTATATTCATCAGGATATTGGCATATAGTTTTCTTTTCTTGCAGTATTCTTTTCTGATTTTGTTATCAGTATAATATTGGCCTCCTAAAATAAGTTTGGGAGTGCTCCGTCATCATTGATTTTATGGAAGAGTTTGAGAAGTATTGGTGTTAATTCTTTTTAAATGTTAGGTAAAATTCACCAGTGAAGCCATCTGGTCCTGGACTTTTCTTCTTTAGGGCATTTTTTTTTTTTTTAAATTCAACAAATATTTATTGAGCACCTTTTATGTGCCAGGAATGAGCATTGAACAAAATGACAAAAACTCTTTGCCCTAGTGGACTTTGCATTTAAGAAGTGGAATGTGGACAATAAACAAAAGAAAGTAAAATGTTTATAATATGGAGAAAAATTAATCAGGTAATGATAATGGGGAGATGCCCATGTGGTGAGGGAGGTTGTAACTTTTTAAATTTTATGTTATGTTACTCACCATACATTACATCATTAGTTTTTGATGTAGTGTTCCATGATTCATTGTTTGCGTATAACACCCAGTGCTCCATTCAACTTGTGCCCTCTTTAATACCCATCACCAGGCTAACCCATCTCCCCACCCCCCTCCTCTCTAGAACCCTGTTTGTTTCCCAGAGTCCATGGTCTCCTATGGTTCGTCTCCCCCTCCAATTTCCCCCCTTCAGTTTTTCCTTCCTGCTATCTTCTTCTTCTTTTTTTAAATGTATTATTTGTTTCAGAGGTACAGGTCTGTGATTCAACAGTCTTACACAATTCACAGCGCTCACCACAGCACATATCCTCCCCAATGTCTATCACCCAGCCACCCTATCCCTCCCAACCCCCACCACTCCAGCAACCCTCATTTTGTTTCCTGAGATTAAGAATTCCTCATATCAGTGAGATCATATGATACATGTCTTTCTCTGATTGACTTATTTCGCTCAGCATAATACCCTCCAGTTCCAGCCATTTCATTGCAAATGGCAAGATTTCATTCCTTTTGATGGCTGCATAATATTCCATTGCATATATATACCACCTCTTCTTTATCCATGCATCTGCCGATGGACATCTTGGCTCTTTGGCTATTGTGGACATTGCTGCTATAAACATTGGGGTGCACGTACTCCTTCAGATCACTACATTTGTATCTTCGGGGTAAATACCCAGTAGTGCAATTGCTGGATCGTATGGTAGCTCTATATTTCAACTTTTTGAGGAACCTCCATACTGTTTTTCAAAGTGGCTGTACCAGCATGCATTCCCACCAACAGTGTAGGAGGGTTCCCCTTTCTCCGCATCCCCACCAACATCTATCGTTTCCTGATTGTTAATTTTATCCATTCTGACTGGTGTGAGGTGGCATCTCATTGAGGTTTTGATTTGGATTTCCCTGATGCCGAGCGATGTTGAGCACTTTTTCATGTGTCTGCTGGCCATTTGGGTGTCTTCTTTGGAAAAATGTCTGTTCATGTCTTCTGCCCATTTCTTGATTGGATCGTTTGTTCTTTGGGTGTTGAGTTTGATAAGTTCTTTATAGATTTTGGATACTAGCCCTTTATCTGATATGTCATTTGCAAATATCTTCTCTCATTCTGTTGGTTATCTTTTGGTTTTGTTGACCATTTCTTTTGCTGTGCAAAAGCTTGTTATCTTGATGAAGATGTAACTTTAAAAAATTGTTTATTTTACAAAATTCCACTATAATTAACACAGAGTGTTATGTTCGTTTCAGGTATACAGTATAGTGATTCAACAGTTCTATACATTGCTTAGTGCTCATCATGATGAATGTACTCTTAATCCCCTTCACCAATTTCTCCCATCCTCCCACCCACCACCTCTCTGGCAACCACCAGTTTTTCTATATTTAAAAGTCTGTTTTAGGTTTGTCTCTTTTTTTGTTCTTTTGTTTCTTAAATTCTACATATGAGTGAAAACATACGGGATTTGTCTTTCTCTGACTTATTTCATTTAGCATTATACCCTCTAAGATCCATCCATGTTGTTGCAAATGGCAAGATTTCATTCTTTTTTAATGGCTGAGTAATATTCCAGTGTGTGTGTGTGTGTGTCTCTACTACCTCTTCTTTATCCATTCACTTATTGATGGACACTTGAACTGCTTCAATAATTTGGCTATTAGAAATAATGATTCAGTAAACAGGGGTGCATATATCTTTCCAAATTAATGTTTTCATATTCTTTGGGTAAATACCCAGTAGTGGAATTACTGGATCATATAGTACTTCTATTTTTAATTTTTTGAGGAAACTCTGTGCTGTTTTACACAGTGGATACACAAGTTTGCATTCCCACCAACAGTGCACAAGGGTTCTTTTTTCTTCATGTCCTTGCCAACATCTGTTGTATCCTCTGTTGTTAATTTTAGCCATTCTGACCTGTGTGAGGTGATAATCTCATTGTGGTTTTGATTTGCATTTCCCTGATGGTGAGTGATGTTGAGCATCTTTTCATGTGTCTGTTGGCTATCTGTATGTCTTCTTTGGAGAAATGTTTGTTCATGTCTTCTGCCCATTTTTAAATTGGATTTTTTTTTTTTTTTTTTTTTGGTGTTGAGCTGTATAAGTTCTTTATATATTTTGGATACTAACCCCTTATCAAGTGTATCATTTGTAAATATCTTTTCCCATTCAGTAGGTTGTCTTTCAGTTTTGTTGATGGTTTCCTTTGTTGTGCAAAAGCTTTTTATTTTGATGTAGTCCCAATAATTTATTTTTGTTCTTATTTCTCTTGCCTTGGAGACATCTAGAAAAATGTTTCTATGGCTGATGTCAGAGAAATGACTGCCTATGTTCGCTTTAGGATTTTTATGGTTTCAAGTCTTCCAGTTAGATCCTTAATCCATTTTGAGTTTATTTTTGTGTATGATGTAGGAAAGTGGTTCAGTTTCATTCCTTAGCGTGTAGCTATCCAGTTTTCCCCAGCACTATTTATTTAAGAGACTTTTTCCCATTGCATATTCCTGCCTCCTTTGTTGTAAATTAATTGACCTTATAACTGTGGGTTTATTTCTGGGCTCTCTATTCTGTCCTATTGATCTAGGTGTCTCTTTTTGTGCCAGTACCATACTATTTTGATTACTACAGCTTTGCAATATAACTTGAAATCTGGGTTTGCGCTACTTCTGGTTTTGTTTTTCTTTTTCAAGATTGGTTTGGCTATTTGGGGTCTTTTGTGGGTCCATACAAATTTTAGGATTACTTGTTCTAGTTCTGTGAAAAATGCTGCTATTATTTTGATAGAGATTTCATTATATTTGTAGATTGCTTTGGGTAGTATGGTCATTTTAACAATATTTGTTCTCCTTTGGGGCATTTTTGATTACTGATTCAATCCTCTTACTAGTAAATGGTCTAGTCAGATTTTCTGTTTTTTCCTGATTCCTTCTTGGTAAGTCGTGTGTTTCAAATAATTTTTTTCATTTCTTCTAGGTTGTGCAGTTCATTAGTATATTGTTGTTTATAGTAGCCACTTAATGATCTTTTGTATTTCTATGGTATCACTTGTAGTGTGTTTTTTACATTTATAGTTTTATTGGTTTGGGTCCTTTGCGTTTTTCCTTGTTAGTGTACCTAAGGGCTTCCCAATTTTATTTATCTTTTCAAAGAACCAATCTTGGGGTGCCTGGGTGGCTCAG
The DNA here is from genome assembly GCF_004348235.1 of Phoca vitulina. Lineage (NCBI taxonomy): Eukaryota > Metazoa > Chordata > Mammalia > Carnivora > Phocidae > Phoca > Phoca vitulina. The sequence continues at coordinate 20,040,180 of NW_022589736.1, forward strand.
TCATTGGGCGTCTGCCTTTGGCTCAGATCATGATCCCAGGGTCCTGGGATCGAGCCCCACATCAGGCTCCCTGCTCAGCGGGAAGCCTGCTTCTCCCTCTCCCACTACCCCTGCTTGTGTTCCCTCTCTCGCTGTGTCTCTCTCTGTCAAACAAATAAATAAAATCTTAAAAAAACAAAGAACCAACTCTTAGTTTGGCTCTTCTTTTCTGTTGTTCTTCTGTTCTCTATTTTCTTTATGTTTGCTCTAATTTTCATTTCTTCTACCTTTGGGCTCAGTTCTACTTTTTCTGTTCCTTAAGGCATAGAGATTTAGGTTACTTAGGATCTTTTTTGCTTCCTAATGTAGGTGTTTATGGCTATGAACTTCCCTGTTAGAATTGCTTTTATTACATCCCACAAGTTCTAGTATGTTGTATTTTCATTTTCGTTTGTCTCAAAAAAAACTTTTTTATTTCCCCTTTAACTTTTAATTTGATCAAATGGTTTTCAGGAGACTGTTGTTTAATTTACATGTGCTCATGTATTTTTCAGCTTTCCTGTTGGTGTTGATTTCTAGTTTCATGCCATTGTGGTCAGAAAAGATATTTGGTGTGATATCAGTCTTCCTGAATTTGCTAAGATTTGTTTTGTGGCATAGCATATGGTCTGTCCTAAAAAGTATTCCCTGTGTGCTTGAGAAAAATATTTGCTCTGCTGCCGTTGAAGAGAATGTTCTGTGTAGTGTTTTTCAGGTCCACTGTTTCCCGATTGGTTCTCTGGATGATCCAGCCATTGTATTACTGTTGATTTCTCCTTTTAGCTTTGTCAGTGTCTGCCTTATATATTCAGGTGCTCCATTGTACACAAAATATTTACAGTTGTTATTATCTTTATCGACCCCTTTATTACATAATAACCTTCTTTGTCTCTTTTATCATTTTAGAGTTTATCTGATATAAGTAAATTTGGTTACCATTTGCTTGAAATGTCTTTTTTCATCCCTTTACTCTCAGTCTGTGTGTCTTTGAGGGTAAAGTAAATCCTTTATAGGCACCATAATGTTGGGTCTTGTTTTTAATCCATTCAACCATTTTGTGCCTTTTAATTGGAGAAATCTGGTACAGGTCTGTGATTCAACAGTCTCACACAATTCACAGTGACCTGTACCTCTGAAACAAATAATACATTATATGTTTAAAAAAAAAAAAAAGCAGGAAGAGAAAAATGAAGGGGGGGGAAATCTGAGGGGGAGACGAACCATGAGAGACTATGGACTCTGAGAAACAAATTGATGGTTCTAGAGGGGAGGGGTGGGGGGATGGGTTAGCCTGGTGGTGGGTATTAAAGAGGGCACAAATTGAATGGAGCACTGGGTGTTATAGGCAAACAATGAATCATGGAACACTACACCAAAAACTAATGATGTAATGTATGGTGATTAACATAACATAATAAAATAAAATAAATTGGAGAAATCTGTTTACAACTAAAGTAATTATTTATAGGTTAAGGATTTACTATTGCCATTTTGTTCATTTTCTGGTTGTTTTTTACATCTAGTCTTTTTTTTTTTTTTCTTATTTAAGGCTGCCTCTTTTTTGTGTGTGTTTTGATGTCTTTTGGTATCAGTGTGCTTTGAGTTTCTATCAGGTTTTATGTAATCACTATAGGATTTTCCTAGTAGTTACAATGAGGCTTACATAAAATATCTTAAAACGCCTCATTTTATTTATTTATTTATTTATTTTTTTAAAAGATTTTATTTATTTATTTGAGAGAGAGAATGAGAGAGAGCACATGAGAGGGGGGAGGGTCAGAGGGAGAAGCAGACTCCCTGCTCAGCAGGGAGCCCGATGTGGGACTCGATCCCTGGACTCCAGGATCATGACCTGAGCCGAAGGCAGTCGCTTAACCAACTGAGCCACCCAGGCGCCCAAAACGCCTCATTTTAAACTGATAACAACTTCAATAAAATTTATAAACTTTACACTTTTACTTCCTCTCCTCCTTTTTGGTTATTGCTGATACAATGTGCATATTTTTACATTGTGTAATTAATAACAGATTATTATAGTTTGGTTATTTTTACTACATTTTTTTAAACTTCAGCTAGAGTTTTTAGTGAATTAACCACCACTATTACCATATTGCAGAATCTGTGACTGTATGTTTACCATTATCAGTGAGATTTACGCTTTTTATATTTTTATGATGATAGTGTTCTTCTACTCAAAGAACTTCTTTTAGCATTTCTCGTAAGGTAGATATTGGTAAGGAACTCCCTCAGCTTTTGTTTGTTCAGGGAAGTCTTTATCCCTCCTTTGTTTCTGAAGGACAGCTTAGCCAGTATAGAATTCTTAGTTGACAATTATTTTCTTCCAATATTTTGAGTATGTCATCTCTTTCTCTCCTTGCCTGAAATGTTTAAAAAAATTTTTTTTTTATTATTAACATATGATGTATTATTTGTTTCAGGGGTACAGGTCTGTGATTCATCAGTCTTACACAATATACAACGCTCACCACAACACATACCCTCCCCAATGTTTTTGTGAGAAATGTGCTGATAATCTTATGGGTGTTCCCTTGTATGTAACTTCTCTCTTTTCTCATTGCTCTTAAAATTCTCTGTCTTTGACTTTTGACAATTTAATTATAATGTGTCTCAATGTAGGCCTATTCAGGTTCATCCTATTTGAGGTCCTCTGGGCTTCATGAATCTGGATGTCCATTTCTTTCCCTAGATAAGGGGATATTTCAGCCATTATTGCTATCTCCCTTTCTCATCTCCTTCTGGAATTCCTGGAATGCAAATATTGTTCCTTTTCATTGTGTTTCATAATTCCCATAGGATTTTTTTACTCTTTCTCATTCTTTTTTTTTTTTTTTTTCATTTTGCTCCTCTAGATAATTTTCAGTGTCTTCTCTTTCAGATTACTGATTCTTCTGCATGGTTGAGTCTACTTTTGACATTCTCTGTTGAATTCTTCAGTTTAGTTATTTTACTTTTCAACTCTAAGAATTATATTTGGATTTTTTTTTTGATGGTTGCTATTTCAAAGTTTTCATTTTATTATGCATTGTTTTCCTAATTTCATTTAGTTTTCTGTGTGTGTGTGTGTGTGTGTGTGTGTGTGTTTTGTAGTTCACTAACGTCCTTAAGGGGATTATTTTGAATTCTTTCTGACAGTTCCTAGATCTCCATTTGTTAAGGTTTAGTTTTTGGGAAATTTATTAGTTTACTTTGGTTGTGTCCCATTTACCTGATTTTTTGTGATCTTTGATTCCTCATGTTGGGATCTGTGCATTTAAGTAATTGAGCTCCATTTCCAGACTTTATAGGTTTGCTTTGGCAGAGACAATTTTTCAACATTCAGTCAATTTCAGTTTCTGGGCATGTGCTGGTAATATCTTTGGGCAAATGGGGCCTGCTATTGTGATCTTTTCTTGGGTGAGGCAACTGTTTATGCTTTAAGGTCAGGGATGGGAGGTGTTCCAGTGGCTGAGAGCGGTTGCATAGGAGGCTTGGTTCCCTCCTAAGAGAGGCTGTAGGATGGGCGTCACAGCTTTCCTTGTGCTTTGGTTAGGTTCTCTGGTTGGATAGGCTGATGGCTGCATTCAACAATGAGCAGGGTTATGAATTAGAGTCCCTGTCTGGGTGCAGTGTGCAGTGGGAGAATCAGCTAAAGCTGGTCAAGTTCTTTGTTGTCTCAACTCAGGCTGACCCACACCCGAAGTTCCCTGGTCAAACAGGGCCACTGTTTTTGCACACCTCAGCTCTTCCTGCTTCTCAGCTTAACAGCTGTTTGGTCACATAGCTTTCAGGAGTTTTCTCCAGCCCTTTTTGTCAGATGGGGCTGGAAGACTCTCCACAGTCGAAGGAACGGGCTGTGATTCAGCTCCCTCCCTGGGTTTAGGCAAACTTGGCTCTATGGTCAACAGTATTCATTTGCGGATCTGAATAAATAAGATCTGTATTCTGCCAAGTTCCCTGGTCAGAGTGTATACCCATCTTGGTTCTGATAATGAGCAAAGCCACTGGTTAGTATTATTACTTGGGCGCTGCAAGTATGAACTTGGTCTGCTAAGGTTGTATGCTGGTTGTTGCAAGCCTCTCCCCCCTTCTCTGTCACAGTCAGATTCCCAGTGGTTGAACCTCATTGTTTTCCTGCAATTCCTGTGCAGGTGTGAGATCAGAGTAGGGGCTCCCAGAAAGCACCCACAGCGCCAAGTTGGGGGGCTGGTTGTTCTCCCTGGGCTCTCTTTTCCCACTGGAGAAGTGGAGGCTCAGGGGAGACCTCAGGTCGGTGCTGTGCTGGCCTGGGGTTGGGAGGGGCGGGGGGAGCAGTGAGGGCAGTGTGTGGCCACTTCTCTTCCTATGTGGTTTGTCTTGGTCTCCGAGGTGCAGGGAGTGCTTCAGCCTCACCCCCATGTTCTAGGATTCTCTCAATGGTGTCTTGTTCTTGAATAGTTGTTAGTTGTTCTTCTTGAGAGGGGAGTGAAGTCAGGAATAAGTTATGCTGCCATCTTGGTGATATCATTCCTCATGTTCTTTTTTCTTAATAAAAAGAATATCACTTCCCTTTAGTAATTATTTGTTTAATCACATTACATTTCATAAGATAGTTTTATAGACATGAAAAGAGGATAGGAGACCACAATTTGGCAATGGACCCATGATCATAGTGAATTAAGTTAAAAAATTAGTGAATGAGCTCCAGATTTCTAGAGTCTTTAGTTCTATTTCTCTGCCTGCCTTTTTTTTTTGGCTGTGTTATTTTATACTGTGAATCTGTTTTATTGATAGAAATTCTTTTTCTTTACCCCATTTTTATGAATCTATGCATTAAAAATTCTGGCACTGAGTGGAGATGAGGTAAAGACATTAAAGAGTTCAGGGGAGTAAGAGTAGGGTCTTTGTCTGTTTTGCAGCCAAGGGAGAGAAGCTGGTGGATTTTAGGCTGAGATCCTGGCAGTGGACTGACTAGCATATCAGTTTCCCCACAGAGAACCTTAATTGCTTGACAAAACAGGCATTTCCTATGAGGAGAAAAACACTATACCACCCTCAGAATTTCTATTCATAAGCAGAAATCCTCCTTAAAAGGAATACTGGTATTCTAGAATTTCAGATATTTAATATTTTTAATGCAATTTATTCTAATTTTCTCATTTTTTGTAAGTATCTCTAACCCAATTTGATTTCTTTTTCTTTTTTTCTTTTCTTTTATTACTTACCCTCAAAGAATTATTAAACTTACTATGGATTTAGGTTTTTGGTGCCTCTAAAATATCTTCAAATGTTTTAGAAAAAAAAATTTTGGCAGGGGATAAAGTTAATTTTTTTTAAAGTTGGTGATATCACAAATAGAGGTTATAGCATTTGTAGATTATTGAGAATCTTGGAATATTTAATTGAATCTTTATTTATTATATAAAACTACAACTACTTTAATCAACCTAAGTATATTTTATGAAGGCTGTCTTCCTGCCATCCTGCCCTCCCTTTTTTTCCCCATAAGGGTTACTGTGTTAAAAAACAGTCATATCAGCAACGTAGAAGTGTTTTAGTTTCTCTGTGCTTGAAGTGCATTTTGAAATTTGCTTTTACTCCTCTCATGGTCATAAGATACTCTTCAGAAGTTTCTATTTTTGTGAACAAATATTAGCTTTCTCAAATACTAAAATAGGGAATATTACTTTACACCAAGCTTGGCTTAGTTCCAAAAAAATAACTTATATACTGGAAAATGAAGATTTCATGCATCAAATAGCATCAGTGGTACATTTTCTCAAGTCCAGGTTGTATAAACAGGACATACATAAATTATTTTGTTCTAGTCTACATTATGTAATGTAGATGAGAAAGCCAAAGTTTTTGTAAGCAACTTTGTACATGTAAAAATATTTTAATATTCTCAAACAATATTTTTGAGCACTGTAATTTATTTCTGCCTGCAAACTGTTGTCATGTGCTTTTTGTTTTTAAAGATCTAAACTATTTCTTATTTTCCATTTTATCTGTTCATATGAAAAACCACAAAGTCATATGTAGTATTTGAATTCAGTAAAGGCTAAGCAAAGATGGGTGAAGCAATACAGGAAAAAGGAGTGATTTATTATTTTTCTGATTTACATTTTCAAACTTAAATACTAGTTGTATATTTTCTTCAAACTACTATTATCTGCTAAATATAGGAACGTTGGCTGGCATTTCTGCAGCTGAGATATAAAATAGAACCTGAATGAGTTTATGTGTTTGGAAGCCTCCTCCAGTAGTAACTGTATTCGTATTTTCACAATTCATTACCCTCCTGTAGTAATTGTTATATTCTGAATTGAGATTTAGGAATTTCTTTCATCCCATGTATGCACTGTGAAAAAGCTTGAATTGCCCATAACTTTGTGTCTTTTGCTGTGTATTTATTGTGTGTGTGTGTGTGTGTGTGTGTGTGTGTGTGTGTGTGTATCTTGGTCTTCTATTTAGGGCTGTGCTTTTTCTGCATATATTCTGAAAAAAATGTTTCAAGGAGGTATTTTTTATGGGATTTGACATATTTAAACTTAATTATAGAATTAAATCTTCCTAAAATGCACCTCTCTGTATAACCACAAATGGCTTTTTTGTTTTAATAGAATATAGGAAATGAAGCTATTTTCTCTTTTCCAGCTTATGCTCTTTTCTATAGGCCTAACTACCAAATAAACCTAAATTTTCTAATTATTGAGCATCTTATTTTTTTATTAAGTGCATATTAGTAAATAAGTCCTTGTAGAAAAAAGGGTATCTAGTTATTTTTTTCTTGGTAAACTGGATTTTCATTGTCTTCTTCATATTGTCCTCAAATTATAATTTAGACACTGTTTTGCAGTCAACAAACACAGTTCCCTTGACAGAAGTGATTGTAAAAGACTGGAATGAAAAGTTGTTGAGGTAAAAAGCTCATTATTACTGTGACATAAAACCAAGAAGTAGAGAAAAAGTCCATTCTTTCTCATTTATGGAGCCATTGATCACTGAGGAGGAAAAAATATATTTTTGTAGCTAAGTAAAATCTGTAAATAATCCATGGTATTTTGAACAGTCTTTGCTGCAGATAATTATGTTGCTAGATTAGAGAAATTCAGGACAGTGGAGATAAAAAAATTAAATAGATAATAAAGTATATAATAAAGAGTCAAGACAAAAAATAAAGGATTTTTCTCAGTTGAAAATTCTTTTGAGAATAAGATCTGTATTTAATAAGAAAGTATTTTTCTATGATTATTTAAGATTAAATCTCAATAAATTATATTATTAAGGCTGTCTATGGAGAGAGTAGATTTTTTTTTCTGTGTCATTACTTTGAGCTCGTTTGCATTTTATTTTTCTGCAAGATCGTTGTTCTTCACTCTAGAAATTATAAATTACAACTCTTAAGTGGCATTTTTTTTTGCTTGTATGTCAGAACTTCTGAGTCCTTCTCTTTTCTCCCATAAGTACTGCTCTTGTCCATTTTGTTTCTATTTTCATACTAGCAATGTATGTGATGAGAAGTATAAGAAATAATGATCCTCCCCTATTCGACACCAAGTTTTCTTAGCCCATGTCTCCTTGCCTTACAGAACTTTACCATGTAGATAGTGAAATTTACATTTCCTTCCAGTGTTGATATAAACCTCTCTGCTTGGGATAAAGATTTAAAAATACCTGAAATCTATACCTGGGGTATAGATTTAAAGATGCCTAAAGATACCATATGATAACGATATAAATACCAACACACAGTCATAAAGCACTTATTTTGTACCTTTCTTATTTTGTACATTTCTTCGAAATATACTTATGTATATTAACTAATTTACAGTTTAAGTGAGGCATAAAGAGAATGAATGGCATGGCTCTTTTTCACAATTACTTTAGGGTAGAGGAGAGAGTGCGAAGTGGATCTTAGGGTTGATTTTCATTTCACTAAGTCTTCCAGGGCAAGTGAATTTGTAAGGTTCTCCAACAGTGTAAACCTCTTCACACCTATGGGCATTTAAAAGGAAGGCTTTTAAATAGGTTAGTATTTCTTAATTTCCAGTGACTGTATTTCAAGAGTGTTTTAACATATTCATCATTTTGCTAAGTTTGTATGGTAGACGTAGAAAGGAGTTTTTCCTTTAGGGAAAAAATAATCTAGTGAGAGAATCTAAACACAGGTGCATAAAAGAAGCCATAATAATCTGTTGCCCATCAAATATAGTTGTTAATAATAACTGTTTAATACCTGCTAAAAGAAACTGTGCAGAGGATGCAAAGATGTTAATATATTTGCTCTGCTGTGGAGTAGTTTACAGTTTAGGTGAGAGGATAAAAAATACAATATTGTAATGAATAGAAAAAGCTGTTTTTGCTCCATTGCCAATAAAGGATGGTCTAGATTGGAATCTTTAGAAGAGTCTAAGATAAGGAGCACAAGAAGGGCATTAATGAAAACTTTGGGAATAAAGACATTTCTTGACTTCATTTGGAAATTCCATATAGCTCACGGAAAGTTGGCTGGAAGCACAATTTTCAGTTGCAGAAATGAGTTGTTGCTAAAAGTGAGAGTGAGGCAGGTTGGCTAGCTAGGGTCTACCTGGGGAGGTAATTTTATATCACTGTGGTAAAGGAGTGCCTGGAGGGATAGGATAATAATAGGAAGCAGGTGTTATATAACATTTGTCCTCAGGGTCACTTCATTCATTCAATAATACTTATCAAGCACTGTACTTGACTCTATAGCTGTTTACAGAGTGAACAAGACATATGTGGTTCCTGCTTTCATAGAGATTACGGTCTAGTGGGGAGAACTACATTACACCCGTATATACATAATTCCAATCTTGATGAACCTATGTAAGATTTACAGAGTGGCCTGTGAAAGTTATAGATTGACTCTGATTAGCACTAGTGTGGAGATAGCAGGATTTAAAAATGCACTAGCCTTTTTTTTTTTTTTAAGATTTTTTTTATAGCAGTTTTAGGTTCACAGCAAAATTGAGGGGAAGGTACAGAGATTTCCTATACAGCCCCGTCCTGACACATGCACAACTTCCCCATTATCAACATCCCTAGAGTGGGGCATTTGTTACAACTGATGAACCTACTTTGACACATCATAATCATCCAGAGTCCATGCTATACCTCAGGGTTCACTCTTGATGTTGTATATTGTGTAGCTTTGGACAAATGTGCAACAACATGTATCCATCATTATGGTATCATACAGAGTATTTTCACTGCCCTAAAAATCCTCTGTGCTCTGACTGTTCATCCCTCCCTTGCCCCCAACTACTGGCAACCCCTGATCTTTTCACTATCTACATAGTCTTCATTGCCTTTTCTAGAATGTCATATAGTTGAAATCCTATAGTACATAACATTTTCAGATTTTTTTTTCACTTAGTAATATGCATGTAAGCTTTCTCCATGTTTTTTCATGGATTACAAGTTCGTTACTTTTTAGTGATGAATAATATTACATTGTTCAGTATTCCGTATGAATAAAGCTGCTGTACACATCCATGTGCTGGTTTTTGTGTGGACATAAGCTTTTAATTCTTTTGAGTAAATTCCAAGGAGCTGAATCATTGCTGGGTCATATTATAAGTATACATTTTGTTTTATAAAAAACTGCCAAAATGTCTTCCAGAATGGCTGTACCATTTTGTATTCTCACCAGCAATGAATGAGAGAGTTCCTATTGCTCCACATCCTTACCATCATTTGGTGTTGTCAGTGTGCTGGATTTTAGCCATTCTAATAGATGTCTAGTGGTATCTTGCTTTAATTTGCATTTCCTTTATGACATATGATGTGGAGCATCTTTTCATATGCTTATTTGCTATATGTGTATCTTTTTTGGTGAAGTGTCTCTTCAGGTCTTTGGCCCATTTTTTAATCAGGTAGTTTGTTTTTACATATTTGGGATAACAGTTCTTTATCTGTGGGTCTTTTGTAAATATTTCCTCCCACTCTGTGCTTTGTCTTCTTATTCTCTTGACATTGTCTTTTGCAGAGCAGAAAATTTTAATTTTAATGAAATCCGATGTATCAGTTATTTCCAAAACACTATCAGATTTGGTGTTGTATCTAAAAAATCATCGCCCGAGGTCACCTACATTTTCTCCTACATTATCTTCTAGAAGTTTCACAGTTTCGCATTTTATATTTAGAACTCTGATCTATTTGTGAAGGGTGTGAAGTCTGTGTCTGGACTTAATTTTTTTGCATGTGGTGTCCAGTTTTTCATTATCATTTGTTGAAAATACTGTCTTTTTCTTTCATTGTGTTGTCTAGTCCTTTGTCAAGATCCATTGACTATATGAGTCTCATTAACTTTTAAAAGGATAGTGATAGAATGAATTTGAATAGCTAAGTGAACATAAATGGGGGGTTCCAAACAGAAGAAATGGACTGTAGTAAGACATTAAAATGAGTGAGGAGGAAAATAATCTTGATTTATTAAAGAAACTGTGATAATAGAGGTAGTTTGAGCATAAATGTAAGAGAAGCACAGAGATTGTTGAGTATTAGCTTAACCATGGTAAGGATTATTATACTAAATAATAGGAAAGCCATTTAAGGATTTTTATGCAGTTGCATGATCAAGTTGGAATTTTAAAGGTCTTTAAATGTTTATACTTTGGCTGCACTGTGTAGAATGAATTGAAGGGGAAAGTATGGAAATAATGGTTTCAGTTGGGAGGCTTTAAGAGGAAGGTAAGAGATTATCATGCACAGAAGTGACATGTAGAGATAGGTCATAATAAAGTTTTATTAAGTAGAATAAAGAAACACTTGACTGAGTTTTGGAGGAAAGGGAAAAGGGATGTTTTAAGTAATACTCCCTAGTTTTTATCTTGACTTATAAGATATAGAATGAGAGAGAGGGAGCAGAAGGGAGGGAGGAGATTATTATTTTCTGATTTTTGGAGTTTTGACACTAATAAGGGAACAGTGTGTTAGAGAAACAATTTTTGGATTTATTGACATAAATAATTGAAGCTTTAGTACTGTGCTGGATTTACCTGGATGAGTATAGAGTAAGATCCAGTGTTTTTAACTAAAACTTTGGCATGGCAGCACTGCTTAAAGTTTTCCATTCTAGCTGAAGTATGAAAGATGAAGTCTCCTCTCTTCAAAGTAGAGAGGTTATTAAGTGTAAATATAAATAAGGAGGTATAAAGGGTCAAATACCAAACCCTAAGGAGAAAGTCACAATTCAAGAAATGTGAGGAAAGATAAGCCTTTGGGAAAAAAAAATTAAGAGTGTTTGGATTATTAAGTAGGATTGTTTTGGGGTACCAACTATAAATAGGTTTAACTCTTTAATAGAACCAAGAATTTGGGGAAGATGAGAAAGGAGAAAATTTCATACTAGGGAAAGGAGGGTCACTAGTGCTCGTGACAAGTGTGTGTTGAATGCCTGCTATGTGCTAGACACGATCTGAGATCCCACAGTAAGCAAACAGGCAGACATTCCTGTGTTCTGGAAGCTTGCTTCCTAATTGGGGAGAGACTCAACCTATAATAAATGAGTAAATTACATACTTGTAAAGGGCATCTATGCCAAAGAAGAAAAACAAGGCAGGGTAAGGGTAATGGGGAGATGATGTGGTTGGCAGAGGACTTTGCAAGTTTAAATACGGTGGTCATAGCCGGTCTCAGTGACGAAGTGATTTAAAGCAAAGACTTTAGAAGGTAAGGAAAGAAGCCCTGAGGATATTTTAGATAAAAGTGTTCCAGGCATAAAGAAGGAATTGAAACAGGAGCATAGTTGGTAAGTTTGAGCAATAGCAATGGAATCAGTGTGGCTGGAAGAAAGTGTTTATGGGAAAAAATAATAGGAGATGAGGTGAAAGGAATAAGCAGCCCACCCAGAGCTGTGGTCCTCAATCTTGGCTTCTTTTGAGAAGCTACCTGGAGAGCTTCTAAAACTCTGAATGCCATGACCTATTAAGTTACAATCACTGGGAGGTGGAACCCAGGCCCCCTCATGTGATTTTAACATGCAACCAAGGTTCACAGTCATTCAGCTCAGACCTTAGGAGTCATTGTAAGGGAGCGCTGGCTTTTAAATGGGCATGAGGGGGAGGTACTGGAATATTTTGAACCGAGGACTTACAGGATTTGACTTAACAGGATTACCATGCTTGCTGTAGGGGAAATAGACAGGAGGGTATTAATGTGTGTCAGAGACCACCAGTAAAATGCCTGTAACAAAGTTGGGTTTATTGATACTTGGTGAATAAGGAAAATGGCTTACCAGGGGGATCTGTGAGGCATCCAGCAAAAACGTGTTAGGAGGGACTCGTTACAGCATTTGGGCTTGTGTTGGGTGATTTGCAGAAGGATGCAAGGAAGCTGGAATTTTCTGGATTGGGTGTTTATAAGAACAGGATAATTCTATGATTGTGTATCTAAATAAATTTGGAAAGTGAGAAAAATGGAACTAATATTGTAATTGTTAAAGATGCAACAGTTAACTCATGTTAGCTAGGATATTTGCACAATTTTTGAGTTTACGCAGTGATCCTTTTTTTTTTAAAGATTTGTTTGAGAGAGTGCATGCTCAGGAGCGTGTGCGTGTGAGTGGGGGGAGGGGCAGAAGGAGAGAATCTTCAAGCAGACTCCCCACTGAGTGTGGAGCCCAATGTGGGGCTCGATCCCACAACCCATGAGATTACAACCTGAGCCGAAATCAAGAGTCAGATGCTCAACTAACTGAGCCACCCAGGTGTCCCTACGCAGTGATCCTTTTGCCTGTGCTCAAAATGATTACAGACTAGTCCCCTTTTGTCTGTTTTTCTCAGTTGACACAATGTCCTCGAGGTTCATGATACGTGAAAATCTTTGTGTTCAACAGAACAGCACTGCAGCCCTGCCATTATTGCCAGGCCAGCTTCTGGTAACACCAAGGTTTCTGACAGGGCCCAAGAAAGCTGCCAACTAATGGCTGTCAGGGGCAAGATGAGAAGCAGGAAGACCAATTAGGAGGCTATTCTAAAATTGAGCGAAGAAATCACGGTGCCTTGAACCAGGGTGACGCAGGGGAGGTGGTGGGAAATGGGAAGATTCTGGATGAATTCTGAAATAGGAGGAAGAAAAGGGATTTATTGATTGGATATGGGGGGAGAGAAGAAGAGTGGGTTAAAGAGTCCAAGGTCTTAACTTGTAGAAACTGGAAGGGTAGTGGTGCCATTTCTGACCCGGGAAAACTACAAGAAGAACATGTTCTAAGGAAAAGCTCAGGAGCTCACTCCTGGGTATATGATATTTGAGATGCCAATTAGATATTCAGGTAAATATGTCTAATAGAGAATTAGATATATGAATCTGTAGTTCAAGGAAGAGGTTCAGGTTGGTAATACAAATTCGTGAAATATCAGCATACAGATGGCATTTAAATCCTGAGACTGGAAGAGTTCTCTAAAGTAGTGAAGATAAAAGATCTAGAAGCAAGGGTAAAAGAAAGAACCAGCAGAGAAGATGAAGAAAGGAATAACTACCGAAGAAGGAGGGAAATTCAGAGATTTTACTGTCTTGGAAGGCAAGTACTCAGTGTTTCAAGAGGGTGGGAAACATGGTTAACTGCCACATATTGCTGATAGATCAAGATGAGGACTGAGAATTGACTTTGGATATAACATGTGAGGTAATTGCAGATCTTAATAAGAAGAGTAAAGCCTGATTGGAGGGAGCTCAAGAGAAAATTGGAAAGATAATAACTCTCATTGACCTCTTTCTAAGACATCAGAAGGGAGAACTGAGAAATGAGTTGGTGGCTGTTCTATGAAATGGGGTCAAGAGAGTTGAACAGCATGTTTCTATAGGCTTGTGGACAAAGTAGAATAGAGAGGGATAGTGTGTGATGTGAGAAAGGGGGAGCACTTTCTGGAGAGATGCTTTTGAATAGCCAAGAGAGGATGTGATCTAGTGCATAAGCAGAGAACGGCCTCAGCTAGGAACCCAGACAGTTGTAACAGAGGAAAGGTGGACTATATAGGGGTAGACCCTTCAAGGTGGGGAGGTGTGGTGGTGATCATTGTGGAAATTGTGCTTTAGAAACTGGGAATAATGAGGAAATAGAAGATTCTTGGGTAATACTAATGACTCTGAAAGTGAAAAAAAGAAAATCACATTTTTTTTCACTTACTGGATTAATGACTCCTAGCTTGGAATACTATACCTCTAGGGTCTTTCAGGAAAGGAGTCAATAGGCTACTGCAAATATTTCAAAAAGGTAAGTGAAAATTGTGTCTTTTTTCATAATATTTTTTTCCAGTTTTATTGAGCGATAGCTGACATACATCACTGTATGAAGTTTAAGGTACACATTATAGTGTTCCTTTCTCTAGTTTAATTGTAAGAATACAATATACAAAGTATGTATTTATTGACCGTTGACGCTATCAGTAAGGCTTCCGGTCAATGGTAGGCTATTAAGTTTTTGGAGAGTCAAAATTTATATGCAGATTTTCAACTGTGTGTGGTGTCAGCACCTCTAGCCCCCACATTTTTCAGGGGGTCAACTGTATATGCCACAGCTTCTCTATCCATTCATCCATCATTGGACATTTAAGTTGTTTCCCTGTTTTGACCATTATAAATGATGCTGCTATGTATAGGGGGGTTCATTTATCTTTTCTAGTTAGTGTTTTCAGTGCCTTTGGATATATTCCCAGAACTGGATTATATCTTCATTCTGTTTTTCACAGTGGCTGTACCAGTTTACAGTCCTTCCAGCAGTGCCCAAGGGTTCTCTTTCCTCTACATCCATGCCAGCATTTGTTATCTTTTGTCTTTTTGATGATGGCCATTCTAACAGGCATGAGGTGGTAACTCATTGTGGTTTTAATTTGCATTTCCCTAATGACTAGAGGTGTTGAACATCTTTTCAAGTACCTGTTGCCCATCTGTATTTCTTTTTTTGAAAAATATTTATTAGGTTATTTGCTCATTTTTAAATTGGGTGGCTTTTCTGCCATTGAATTTATGTGGTTTGCATATTAACTCCTTATCAGATACATGGTTTGTAAATCTTTTTTCCCATTCTGTAGGTTGTCTTTTTGCTTTGTTGATGGTTTCCTCAGGTGTGCAGAAGCTTTTTAGTTTGATGTAGTCCTACTTGTTTATTTTTTGCTTATGCTTTAGGTGTGATTTCTAAAATGTTATTACCAAGACCAATGTCAAGGAGCTTTTTCCTGTGTTTTTCTTGTAGGAGTTTCATGGTTTCAGATCTCACAGTGAAGCCTTCATTTAATTTTGAGTTAAATTTTGTGAGTGGTGTAAGATATGGGTCCAGTTTCATTCTTTTATCCAATTGCTCCAGCATCATTTGTTGAAAAGACAGTTCTTCATTGAGCATTCTTGGCTTCCTTGTCAAATATTAGTTGACCATATTTGCTTGGGTTTGTTTCTGGATTTCTTTTTTTTTTTTTTTTTTTAAGATTTTATTTATTTATTCATGAGAGACAGAGAGAGAGAGAGAGGCAGAGGGAGAAGCAGGCTCCCAAGGAGCAGGGAGCCCGATGCGGGACTCGATCCCGGGTCTCTGGGATCATGACCTGAGCCGAAGGCAGACGCTTAACCATCTGAGCCACCCAGGCGCCCTGTTTCTGGATTTCTTATTCCATTGGTCTCTTTGCTTCTTTGCCAGTACCATACTGTTATGGTGATTATGGCTTTATAGTATAGCTTAAAATCAGGAAGTATGATGCCTCCTGCTTTGTTCTTTTTCAGGATTTCTTTGCTTATTTGGGGTCTTTCTTGGTTCCATATATATTTTAGGAGTCTTTTTTCTACTTTTGCTAAAAAATAAAAAGTCACTGGAGTCTCGATAGGGATTGCATTGAATCTATAGATGACTTTTGGTAGTACTGACATTTTAATAATATTCTTGTCCACAAACATGGATACCTTTCCATTTATTTGTGTCTTCTTCAGTTGCTTTCATCATTATCTCACAGTTGTTAGAAATCTTTCACTTCCTTGGTTAAATTTATTCGTAAGTATTTTATTTTCAATGCCATTGTAAATGGGATCAGTTTATTTCCGTTTCAGGAAATTTGGTGTTAGAGCATAGAAACTCTATTGACTTTTCTAAGTTAATTTTGTATCCTGCAACTTTGCTGAATTTGTTGATTAGTTTTAACAGTTTTTTGGTTGAGTATTTAGGATTTTCTCTATATAGAAACATGTCATCTGCAAATAGAGACCATTTTACTTCTACCCTTTGAATTCTAATGCCTTTTCTGTTTGTTGACTGATTGCTCTAGTTAGGACTTTTAGTACTATATTGACTAGGAGTCGTGAGAGTGGGCACCTAATCTAGTTCCTGATCTTGGAGGAAAAGCTTTCAACCTTACACCATTGAGTGTGATGTTAATTGTGGGCTTGTCATATATGGTGATATGTTACTTCCATACCTCATTTGTTAACTCTTTTTATCATGAATGGCTTTTGGATTTTGTCACATGCTTTTTCTGTGTCTATTGAGATGATCATAGGATTCTTTTCTTTCATTCTGTTAATGTGATGTATCGCACTGATCCATTTCCATATTTTGAACCATCCTTTCATCCCAGAGATAAATCCCAGTTGATTATGGTAAATGATCCTTTTAATAGGCTGCTGAATTTTTTGCTAATATATTGTTGCAAATGTTTGCATTTATAATCAGGGATATTGATCTTTAGTTATTTTTTCTTGTAGGGTTCTTATCTGGCTTTGGGTATCAAGATATTGCAGACCTCATAAGGTTTATTTGGGAGTATTCTCTGCTTTTTGATTTTTTGGAAAAGTTTGAGAAGATTGGTGTGTTAATTCTTAAAAATTTGGTAAAATTCACCAGTGAAGCCATCTGGTTCTAGGCTTTTCTTCATTGGGACATTTTTTTTTTTTTTAATTACTGATTCAGTCTCCTTACTAACTAGTAAGTTATTAGTCTAGGCAGATTTTCTATTTCTTCCCAATTCAATTTTAGTAAGTTGTGTATTTCAAAGAATGTTTTCATTTCTTCTCAGTTGTCCAGTTTGCTGGTGTATAGTTGTTTGTAGTAGCCTTTCATGGTTTTTTGTACTTTTGTGTTATCCATTGTAATGTCTCCTTTTCCATTTATAATTTTGATAATTTGAGTCCTTTTTTTTTTTTTTACCTGTTAAAATTTTGTCAATTTTGTTTGTCTTTTCAGAGAACCAACTCTTAGTTTGGTTTATTTTTTCTATTGTTTTTCATTTCTCCATTTATTTCTGCTCTAGTATTATTTCCTTTTTCTCTGCTCACTTTGGACTCAATTTATTCTTTTTCTAGTTCGTTAAGGATGGAGCTAGGTTATTTATTTGGGATCTTTCTTGCCTCTTAATGTAGGTATTTATTGCTATGGACTTTCCTCTTAGAACTGCTTTTGCTCCATCCCTTAATTTCTGTTAATTTTCCATTTTCATTTGTCTCAAGGAATTTTATTTCCCTTTAATTTTTTTCTTTGATTCATTGGTTGTTCAGGAATGTGTTTTTTAATTTCTATGTATTCAGAATTTTCCTGTTTTCTTTATTTTTGATTTCTATTTCCACACCATTGTGGTTAGAGAAGATATTTGATATGATTTCATTCTTCTCGAATTTGCTAAGACCTGTTTTATGGCGTACCATATATTCTATGCTAGAAAATGTTGCATGTGCACTGGAGAAGAATGAATTCTGCTGTTGCTGCATAGAATGTTTTGTATATTACTGTTAGGTCCATTGGGCCTCTAGTGTTGTTCAAATCTGCTATTAACTCATTGATTCTCTGGATGATCTATCCATTGCTGAGAGTATGGTGTTAAAGTCTTCAACTGTCATTGTATTAGTATTTATTTCTTCTTTTATCTCTGTTAGTTTTTGCTTCATTTATTCAGATGCTTTGATGTTGGGTCCATAAATATCTACAATTGTTGTATCTTATTGATGTAGTGACCCCTTTATCATTAAATAATGACCTTTTCTGTCTCTTTTTTTTATAATTTTAAAGTCTCTTGGTTTGATATAAGTGTAGCTATACCTGCTTTTTTTTTTATTACCATTTTCTTGAAATCTATTTTCCCTTCCCATCACTCTCAGTCTATGTGTGTCTTTGAGGCTAAAGTATTAGGTCTTTTTTTTTTTTTTTTTTTAATTTTATTTATTTATTTGACAGAGAGAGACACAGAGAGAGAGGGAACACAAGCAGGGGGAGTGGGAGAGGGAGAAGCAGGCTTCCCGCGGAGCAGGGAGCCCAATGCAGGGCTCGATCCCAGGACCCTGGGATCATGACCTGAGCCGAAGGCAGACGCTTAACGACTGAGCCACCCAGGTGCCCCATAGGTTTTTTTTTTTTGCAGTACCTGCCCTCTTTAATGCCCATCACCAGGCTAACCCATCCCCCCAACCTCCCTCCCCTCTAGAACCCTCAGTTTGTTTCTCAGAGTCCATAGTCTCTCATGGTTCATCTCCCCCTCCGATTTCCCCCTCCTTCATTCTTCCCTTCCTGCTATCTTCTTCTTCTTCTTTTTTTTTTTTAAACATATACTGTATTATTTGTTTCAGAGGTACAGGTCTGTGATTCAACAGTCTTACACAATTCACAGCACTCACCGTAGCACATACCCTCCCCAATGTCTATCACCCAGCCACCTCATCCCTCCCACCCCCCACCACTCCAGCAACCCTGTTTGTTTCCTGAGATTAAGAATTCCTCAGATCAGTGAGATCATATGATACATGTCTTTCTCTGATTGACTTATTTCCCTCAGCATAATACCCTCCAGTTGCATCCACATTGTTGCAAATGGTAAGATATCATTCTTTTTGATGGCTGCATAATATTCCATTGTATATACATATACCACCTCTTCTTTATCCATTCATCTGTCGATGGACATCTTGGCTCTTTCCATAGTTTGGCTATTGTGGACATTGCTGCTATAAACATCGGGGTGCACGTACCCCTTCGGATCCCTACATTTGTATCTTTGGGGTAAATACCCAGTAGTGCAATTGCTGGGTTGTAGGGTAGCTCTATTTTCAACTTTTTGAGGAACCTCCATACTGTTTTCCAGAGTGGCTGCACCAGCTTGCATTCCCACCAACAGTGTAGGAGGGTTCCCCTTTCTCCACATCCTCACCAACATCTGTTGTTTCCTATGTTGTTAATTCTAGCCATTCTGACAGGTGTGAGGTGTTATCTCATTACGGTTTTGATTTGCATTTCCCTGAAGATGAGTGATTTGAGCATTTTTTCACGTGTCTATTGGCCATTTGTATGTCTTCCGTGGAGAAATGTCTGTTCATGTCTTCTGCCCATTTCTTTTTTTTTTTTTTTTTAAAGATTTTTATTTATTTATTTGACAGAGAGAGACACAGCGAAAGAGGGAACACAAGCAGGGGGAGAGGGAGAGGGAGAAGCAGACTCCCCGCTGAGCAGGGAGCCCGATGCGGGGCTCGATCCCAGGACCCTGGGATCATGACCTGAGCCGAAGGCAGACGCTTAACGACTGAGCCACCCAGGCGCCCCGTCTTCTGCCCATTTCTTAACTGGATTATTTATTTTCTGGGTGTTGATTTTGATGAGTTCTTTGTAGATTCTAGATACTAGCCCTTTATCCAATATGTTATTTGCAAATATCTTCTCCCATTTTATATGTTGCCTTTTAGGTTTGTTGATTGTTTCTTTTGCTGTGCAGAAGCTTTTTATCTTGATGAGGTCCCAATAGTTCATTTTTGTCTTTTCTCAGTACAGTAGCCACGGGGATGAGATTAAGTCAGAATTTGTTACTCTTCTGCTTAAAACATCCCACTTGTTTCCAATATCTCAAAATTAAAGCCAAAAAAATTAAAGTGACTGCTCTGATTTCATCTATTCCTCTCCCTCCCTCCCTCTTCTGGAGATACCATGGTCCCTGATATTTCTGGAATATGAGAGGCATGCTCTTGCCTCAACGCTCTTTTCCTTTCTGTTCCTCTGTGTTGAGTCGTCTTTACCTATATAGTCACATGCCTTGCTTCCTCAGCCGCCTCCTTCAGGAGTTTACCCGGTTGCCAGCTTTTCTATGACACCTCCCTTGATACACCATCTATGAATTTTCAACCCTTCTCTGTAATGCTGTATTTCTTTCTTTATTTTTCTTCTTTGCCTTATTATCATTAAATGAATTATATATGTTTTACTTAATTCTTTTGTTTTTTCATTATCTCCCCTAATGTCCCTACCCTTCTCACTCACATTATTTAAGCTCCATGAGGGCAGAGATTTTTTTTTCTTTCTTTCCCACATTTTACTTTGCTATGTTCTTAGAAGACCCTATGCATGTGCCAAACATATAGCATGTACTCAGTACATGTTTGCCAAATGAATGAAGAGTGAATGAATGAATGAGTACATGTTAGTTATTCAGTTGTTATAATTGCCTATTTGCTCATAAATTTCCCACACTAGATTCTAAGCTCCTTATTGGTGAGTACTATATACATAATACTTATGTATTTTATATCTTTATACACAATATTTAATGTAGTGTGTGTTGAGGGATGTGAAAGGTCTGAAACTTTACCCTACTTATAAGCTAACAAGTTAGCCTGCCATAGTTTCATGGATGCTGGCAGAATAGGTGAGACTCCTGGGTCAGAGACAAAAGGACATATTATTAATGGCATAACACACAGCCTAAGTGTCGATACTGCCCTAGTTCCTCTTGTTCCCTGAGTCCCAGGAGCAGCATGTAGGAGCCCAGGTGGATGTACATATGAAATGGCTTTTGTATCACAGCTTAGAAAGCCTTAGTTTATGGAACCCAAATCTTTTATAGTGGGATTCAAGCATATGTCTGACCTGTTTTAGAGGAAGACATTTCCTTATTATATTATATTATACAAGGTAATAATTTGCCCTGTGTTATAGATGGAGTCACTACCTCTGTTTTTCATTGAGTGCTGTTTAAATATCCTAACAAAGATGGTCTGGAACAAAGGGGCAGTTAATGGCTCAGCTTATAAGACATGCAGAAACATGAGAGACCCATGGAGAATTGAGTCCCAACACTGTCTTTGTTGATCCGATTATAGGAGACCCTTAAAACCATCTGTAGAATAATGTAATTAATCATTTTTATTTCAAATGCAATAATTTTGAATGCCAAATGTTATTATTTATGCATTGGTGCTCCTTTAAAAGATTTCATTACTTGTATTTATTTATATAGACATCTTTTTTATTTCATGGTACTTTTGTACATATTTCTTGACTATTTTATGTTTTAAATAACTAATGAATATTAACTATTGATGAAGTCTACAGTTCAGTTATTTCAACATTATTATAATTCCAAACTTATAAACATTTGAATGCATGAAAAAGCCTGAAACTCAAAGAAATACTATTAGTAGAGATCATGTTCTAAAATAGTATATATGATATTAATGCATTTGAAGTTTATAATAACCTCTGCTTCATCAAATAAAGTACAACCTCAATGAACTTAAGACAGTGTACTAGAATACTCAGTTAACTTTTGTCCTCCTTCATGCAACTTTCAGGAGGGTCATGAAATCTAGCAAAAAAAAGAAACTTAAGGAGAGTTAATCTAGTGGATTTATTATAAACATGCCTCAAAGATATTGTGGGTTCAGTTCCAGACCACTGCAGGAAAGCAAGTATCACAATAAAGCAAATCAATTCTTTAGTTTTCCAGTGCATATAAAAATTATGTTTGCACTATGCTGCAGTCTCTTAAGTGTGCAGTGGCATTATGTCTAAAATAACAATGTACATACCTTAATTAAAAAATACTTTATTGCTGAAAATGTCATCATCTAAGCTTTCAAGGAGTCATAATTGTTTTGCTGGTGGAAGGTCTTGCCTCTGTGTTGATGGCTGCTGACTGATCAAGGTGGTATTTGCTGAAGGTTGGAGTATCTATGACAATTTGTTAAAATAAGACAACAATGAAATTTGCCACATCAATTGGCTCTTCCTTTCATGAACAGTTCTCTGTAGTATGCGATGCTGTTTGATAGCATCTTACCCACAGTATAACCTCTTTCAGAATTGGAGTCACTCCTTTCAATCCCTGCTGCGGCTTTATCAACTAAGTTTATGTAATATCCTGAATGCTTTGTTGTCATTTCAACAATCTTCACAGATCCTTCCCCAGGAGTAGGAATAGGTTATATCTCCAGAAACCACTTTGCACATCCATAAGAAGCAACTCCTTATCTGTTCAATTTTTTTTCCACTTTTAAAACCATCATTTTTGGCATTAATATTTTTTAAAATTTCAAGTTTTTATTTAAATTCTAGTTAACATACAGTGCGGTATTGGTTTCAGGAGTAGAATTCAGTGATTTATCACTTATGTGTAACACCTGGTGCTCATCACAAGTGCCCCCCTTAATACCCATCACCCATTTAGCCCATCCCCCACCCATCTCCCCTCCATCAACCCTCAGTTTGTTCTCGGTAGTTAAGAGTCTCTTATGGTTTGCTTCCCTCTTTTTTACTCCTTTCCCCTATGTTCATCTGTTTTGTTTCTTAAATTCCACATATGAGTGAAATCAGATGGTATTGGTCTTTCTCTGACTGACTTATTTCATCCAAGTTTTATTATGAGATTGTAGCAATTCAGTCACATCTTCAGGCTCTACCTCTAATTCTAGTTCTCTTGCTGTTTCCACCCCATCTGTAGTTACTTCCTCCCCTGAAGTCTTGAGCCCCTCAAAGTCATCCCTGGGGGTTAGAATCAACTTCTTTCAAATTCCTGTTTATGTTGATATTTTGACTTCTTCTCATGAGTCATGAATGTTCTTAATGACATCTAGCATGGTCAGTCCTTTCCAGAAGGCTTTCAATTGACTTTGCCCAGATCCACCAGAGGAATCACTATCTTTGGCAGCTATAGCTTTATGAAATGTGTTTCTGAAATAATAAACCTTGAAAGTCAAACTGACTACTTGATCAATGGGCTGCAGAATGGATGTTGTATTAGCAGGCATAAAAACAACATTCATCTCACTGTACATCTCCATCAGAGCTCTTGGGTGACCTGGTGCATTGTTAGTGAGCAGTCATATTTTGAAAGGAATCTTTTTTTTTTTTTTTTTCTCTGAGCAGTAGGTTCAACAGCAGGCTTAAAATATTCAGGAAACCATGTCATAAATAGATGTACAGTCATCCGGGCTTTGTAGTTCCATTGACAGGGCACAGGCAGAGTAGATTTAACTTAATTCTTAAGGGCCCTAGGATTTTCAGAATGGTAAGTGAGCATTGGCTTCAACTTCAAGTCACTGGCTGCATTAGTCCCTAACAAGAGAATCAGCTTGCCCTTTGAGGCTTTGAAGCCAGGCATTGAGTTCTCTCTAGCTATGAATATCCTAGATGGCATCTTCTTCCACTATAAGGCTGTTTCATCTACATTGAAAATCCACTGCTCAGTGTGGCCACCTTCATGAATGATCTTAGCTAGATCTTCTGGAGAACTTGCTGCAGCTTCTACATCAGCACTTGCTGCTTCACCTTACACCTTCATGTTATGGAGATGACTTCTTTCCTTAAACCTCACGAACCAACCTCTGCTAGCTTCAGACTTTTCTTCTTCAGCCTCCTCACCTATCTCAGCCTTCATGGAATTGAAGAGAGTCGGGACCTTGCTCTGGATGAGGCTTTGGCTTAGGGGAATGTTGTGGCTGGTTTGATCTTCTGTCCAGACCACTCAAACTTTCTCCATATTGGCAATAAAGCTGCTTCTGACTTACCATTTGTGTGTTCACTGGAAGCACTTTTAATTTCCTTCAAGAACTTTTCCTTTGCATTCACATCTTGGCTAACTGTTTGCTAGGTCAAGAGACCTAGCTTTTGGCCTATCTCAGCTATTGACATGTCTTCCTCCCTAACTCCCTAAGCTTCCTCATTTTAATTTTTGATTTAAAGCGAGAGAGATGTGGCTCTTCCTTTCACTTGAACACTTAGAGGCCGTTGTAGGGTTATTATTGGGCCTACTTTCAATATTGTTGTATCTCAGGGAATAGAGCGGCCGAAAGAGAGGGAGAGAGATAGAGGAATGGCCGGTCGGTGGAGCAGTCAGAACACACACCACATTTATTGATTAAGTTCGCCATCTTGAATGGCACAGTTTGTGGTGCTTCAAAACAATTACTATAGTAACATCGGAGATAACTAATTATAGATCACCATAGCAAATACAATAATAATAAGTTTGAAATACTGCGAGAATTACCAGAATATGACCAGAATTACCAGAATAAGGTGAGCAAATGGAAAAAATGGAGCTAATAGACTTATGGGTTGCCATAAGCCTTCAGTTTGTTAAAAAAAAGTATTTGTGAAGTGTAATAAAACAAGGCATGCCTTTATTAGTATACAGTTTAAAATCTACTTCTAGAGCATGCCCTATCATTATATATAGATTTTATATGATCCTGAATTAAAAACTCATAGCACAGTGCTTGCATGTAATAGCCCTAAAATTGTCAGTTATCATTATTATTACTTTAACTACAAATGCAGTGTAATTTTTAAGAGCACAGGCTTTGACATCAGGTCTGGGTTGAATTGTGTCAGTAATAATGAGCACTGATAAATTATGTGTTAATCCTCTTTCACCCTTATCTTTCTTATCTATAAAATGGGGACAATAATATGTTCTGTATTTCAAGAGAATTAGAGACGATGTGACATATGTAATAAATGGATGTCTTTCACACCACAGTTATGTCTTTACTGGTTTAGATCACTCTGGAAACCACAGTTTGGCCTTCAGCTGGGCTTTAGGTTTCTAATTTTTACAATTACCACCTATATGTTTAGCCATTTTCTCTTTTTCTCCTAAATCTGAGAATCTTTTGCTGATGTGGCTGAAACCAGAGGGAGTTTGGAGTTCAACTACATGATGTATCAGAACATATTTCCTCTTATAAATTTTTGTTTTGTTTTTCTTTGCAGCACTTAATTAAGACTTTTTTTTTTTAGAGCAGTTTTAGAGTCACAGAAAAGTTGAGGAAAAAGTAGAGATTTCCCATTTACCTTCCCCCCGCCCCAACAGCTTCTCCTACATCAACATTTCTCAGTATGGGGGTAGGGAGGGAAAGTTGAGGAGAAAGTAGAGATTTCCCATTCACCTCCCCCACCACACACACACACACACACACACACACACACACACCCACCCCCCCCCCCCCCCCCCCACCACATTTCCTGGGTGGGGGGGGGGGGAGATTTGTTACAACTGATGAATCTACACTGACACATAATAATTACCCAAAGCCCGTAATTTATATTAGGGTTCATTCTTGGTGTTGTACATTCTGTGGGTTTGGAAGAATGTGTGGTAAAATCTGTTTGTCAATATGGTATCATGCAGAGTATTTTCACTGCCATAAAGATACTCTGTGCTCCACCTAGTCAGCCCTCCCCCCACGTCCAACTTCTGGCAACCACTGATCCTTTTACTGTCTTCACGGTTTTGCCTTTTCCAGAATGTCATATAGTTGAAAGCCTACAGTATGGAGCCTTTTCAGACTGGCTTCTTTCACTTAGTAATATGCATTTCAGTTTCCTCCATGTCTTTTCATGGCTTGATAGCTCATTTATTTTTAGTGCTGAATAATATTCCACTGTCTGGATGTACCACAGTTTATTTAACCATTCACCTTCTGAGGGACTCTTTTGTCACTTCCAAGTTTTGGCAATTAGGAATAAAGTTGCTGAAAAAAAAAAAGGAATAAAGCTGCTGTAAATATCCATATACAGGTTTTTGTGTGGATGTAAATTTTTCACCTCCTTGGGTAGATATTAAGAAGCACACTTCTATAAATTTTTGTCTTTGCATGAGACCCAAATTATCAGCTCAGACACTTTGTACCTTTCATGTTTATTTCTTACACATGATTCTCTGTAGGGATCATCTCAAATCATCAGAGAAATTCTGAATGAATCTGATATAAGACCATCCGATTCTGTATTTTTTCCTCCTCACAAAGTTCCTAGTCTCCTACATAAATTTATCTTTTTCTGTCTCAGTGAAAAGCTCTCAGCATGACAGTGATAGTGTAAGGTGATGGAGCTGTGTGTCAGTCCACCAAATATCTCCTAGCACCCTTTCCTCAGGGGTAGCTACTATAATTATATTTACATAAGTAATAGAGGCAACAAGGGTAATTTTACTGAAAAATAATAAAAGCTGCTATAGAGTCACTAGCTTTTTTACCCATATCCATAGGAATAGATAATTTTTAGAAACTTTATGTCAACAGGCATCCTGTTATGAACATAATAACCCCTAGACAAAGCTTGGTACACAATAAACCCTAAAGTAATGGTAACTGCGATTGTTCTTACAAATTATGTTCTTTCTGATGATGATGATAATTGAGAAAGTCGATCATGAGCCTCCAGAAAAGTGAACAATCTTTGAACCTCAATTATTAAAATGTACCAACGCATTGTATTTCTAAGTCAGGAAGAGGCATACATAATTTCCAACAGCTGTTCTAATGAAGTATATATTTGGTTAACAGCTAACCAGATTAATTTCAGCTGACTTGTTACATCAGCTGAAGCGAGTTTTTAAAATGTGTATAGAAATCTAAGTATTTAGAAACAAAGTAGATGAGACAGGCATATTTGAAGTTTAACAACATAATCATCTGTTAAAAATTGCTATTTTTGATGGGCCTTATCTAAGAAAACTAGAAAATTGCCACAATGGTTTCTGAAATTTTACTACCATTAGAATATTCATTTATTTCTACATCAGTATCTCCCTGGATAGCAGACGATAGACGATAAGGCTCCTTTTCTGGGTAGCTATGTGGGATAGCTATTCCAAAGCATCAATAACTCCTTTCCTTTCTGTATTTGCATAAAAGCAGTCCTGGATCCTTTCTTTTTTTTAAAATTTTTGGATTGTCTGAAATAGGAATCAAAAGCATTGCTTTCCCAGGGATTGAAATGGCAACTACATACTTTGAAGCCCCTGGAATCTATGTATACTTATGGATTATTTATATATTATGTATTTGTAAACAGAGATGGCCTTTGAAAATATAGCCTTAAATATTCTGAGAATTTATCCCTAAGTTGTCGTAATTATCATTATTATTTTTCACCGTTGAGCAGCATTTAATTCTCTCCACAAATTTGTAAACTTTACTTGAGAAATCTTCATTCTAAATATAGCTAATTTGTTGATTTTTCTGATTCCTAATATAATGAAATATAGCTATTCCTTGCTTCTGAAAGTTGATGCAACATTTTATTATTTGTGTGCTTTTTTAAAGATTTATTTATTTTGGGGGGAGGGGCAGAAGGACAGGGAAGGAGAATCTCAAGCAGGCTCCCTGCTGAGCACAGAGCCTGATGCAGGGCTGAGCACAGAGCCTGATGCAGGGCTCAATCCCACAACCCTGAGATCATGACTTGAGCCAAATCAGATGCTTAACTGACTGAGCCACCCAGGTGCCCCAAAGCTAATGCAACATTTTAAAAGTATCATACATTCTCATTGATTTTTGGTCACATTTTTAAGTTACTCTACAGTCATATCAGGAAACCTGATAGAAAGCAAGTATATTTTTGAAATCAGATATTTTATAGAAACTTAAAAAATAATATAATATTTATAAATATTTAATAATATTTTATGTTTATAATATTACAACTCACCTCACCTTCCTCCCTGTGTAGGTAAAGCATTTTCAAAATTGAAAATGATTTATCATTAGGTTAAAATTCCCTTGTAATTTTGAATTTTATAATCTCAATGAGTGACTTACTGTATACTTTTATTCCCTAAGCTTATTGCTTACTAAATATTTTTACAAGGGAAGATCTATGCAAATTATTACTATATCCTTGGATATAAATAACCAATGACCAACGATTCCAGTGCAATAATCATCTATAGGAGCAGGCCTCATTTTGCATTGGGATATATAGTAACACTGAATGTCCACGCTGAATGAACTCAGATTATGCCTTTTGGGTTTATCTTTTTTCCAATATCATAGCAATTAACAGTTATTGTCAATAGTTGCAGAAAGAATATTAGATCTGGAATGAAAATCTTTGGATTTCAATCCATCTGTACAGTTTCCTAACTATCTGACCTTGGTTAGGTTAATAACTTCCTTGAACTTTCCTTTCTTCATCTGTAAAGCAACTATAACAACAACACTTTCTTCATTTGGCTATTGTGAAAGTTGGATCTATATAAAGTGTTTAGTACAGGGTCTATGATATAGGTATCTATTAAATATTAGCTATCATTCAACACTATTATTATAACTTCCCAGTCCTGCCCTTTCTTATGGCTTTGTGGAAATTAACTATTTCTTACATATTTACTTGAAAAGTGGTTCAAATTATTCTTCCCTGCACAAATTATGCAATGCACACAGTCCTTCGAGAAATATTAAGCTTTACAAAATTTGTGGTGAATGTTATATTAAATATAATCTGGATTTTTCAAATACTAATTTTTTTAGAAATAACTACTTTTCATGTCTTAGTGTAAAATAAACTGTAGGAATAATTAAGTCTTCCAGATGATGTCATAGTGGCGAGTATCAGAATAAATTAGACCTTAGCAGTTCTATAACCAAAATGGCTAATAATGCTGTTTCTTTGAAAAAATATTTGGTAAAAATTTAATTTCTTAAATTGATAATTCTGCTTTATCAATTTCCAGTATGAAAAGCACAACTCTGTTTTGTTTTGTTTTGTTTTTTTTTAGATCAGGTAGGATCCTTTTTTTCCTCCAAGGTGTCCTTTAATGTACTTAGAGAAGTATAACAAGGTGATTTCAGTTGAGTTCTACCCTTCCTAAAGTATGAGAATACTTTGGAGAGCCACCTTAGGAGTCACATTTTGTTTTCTCAGGTTCCAAATGCGACTTTGAAGCAAATAGCTGTGGTTGGTTTGAAGCAATCAGTGGTGACAATTTTGACTGGGTATGGAACTCTAGAAGTAACCTTTCGGCTGAATTTGAGCAACAGGCTCCACCTTGGGATCATACTCACAACACAGCTGAGGGTAAGAAACAAGGAGAGGCTCTCTGTTACTCCTTCCATTCACCCTTGGTCAGGTCTGTTAAGAGAAAGAAGCATTTAAAGTTCTATGTTAGCGCAACAAATAGTGTGACAGATGAATATTGTCAATTGTGCTGATGTTTGTCAGTATGAAATGACTCCTTTATGGGTGGTGGAGAGGGAGTATAGATAGGTTTGGCTGAATTCACTGAAATTATTAACTTTTTGCATCATTTTCACCTAGAGGTGGATATGAATTTAGTTTTCACAAGAACAAATTTGACTAACAATCACTTTTATTGATTTTTAATTGTATAATCTTAATTTTAGTCAGACGCAGCACTTAGTATAGGGCTGAGGGGCAGGTGTGTCAACTCAGTCGGCTAACATACGATTTGTATTTGTGTCCCAATAGGGCATTTTATGTTCGTTCTGAAGAGAAGCAGAAGCTTGTCACAAGTTGCCAAACTCCAGAGCCCAACCTTTAGCCAGGCGGGACCTGGATGCACGCTTTCCTTCTGGTAAATACTAATGACCGTGGTCAGCTACCCTTGCAACCCAGTGGTTGCAGGCATACTCCTGCACTTACCAGACTTTATGATTTGCCCCTGGTTTGGCTTTAAAAATAGGTATTGCGTTAGATTTATACAGTTAGCATTTTACTTAGGAGCACATTATCAGTATTTGTTGTGTTCTTTCTTTAGATGAAAAGGACTCTTTCCCTCCAACAATGGATTATAATTTAATTAACTCTGCTTCCCTTGTTCTGGATTGAACTCCTTGGGAAAGGCTCCCAGGGTCCTGCAAGCCAGAGTATGCACCTCAGCAGATAAGCTCTCGCCTATGAGCAGCCACAATTACTGCAAGAAATAAAGGCGTCCATTATGATAGCTAATTGTTAATTGACTGTTGATCGAGTGGGAGAGCCCGTAAGTTAAATGTCTATGCCATAAATCATTTACATTTCTTGTGTTTGCTCTTTTTTCAGGTTTTATAACTATGGCCTGTCAGTGGGAGCAGCTGAGCTACAGCTACACATGGAAAATTCCAATGACTCTACAGTACTCTGGAGAGTATTATATAATCAGGGCAACCAGTGGTCACAGGCAACTATTCAGCTTGGACGCCTTACTCAGCCCTTCCATTTGTCACTAGATAAAGTCAGTCTTGGCATTTATGATGGAGTCTCAGCTATCGATGACATCAGATTTGAAAATTGTACTCTTCCCCTTCCTGCGGAGAGCTGTGAAGAGCCAGATTTTTTCTGGTGTCGACACAGCAAGGCTTGCATAGAAAAGCTTCTGTTATGTGATCTGGTAGATGATTGTGGTGATCACACTGATGAGGATGACTGTGGTAAGTACTTTATTATTTTTCTTTTTTTGGTCCTTCTTATTTTGACAGTGGGGATCTTGATTAGTTCTAGCCAATCGAGGCAAAGACATGAAGCATTTTTCCAAAGTTGATGACTTTGATGAGTGATGAATTAGTCGGGCTACCAATATTTGTTGTGGAGACTTACGAACTAGATACTAGAGATACAATGCTGAACACAACTGCTGAGTCTCAGATCTCAGGGAGCTTATGGTTTAATCGAGGAGATCGATGTTATTTGAATATTTAAAAAATACATACAAAGTGGCAGCTTTGATGGGAGATCCAGAGAGGGATCTGTGACTTTTTATAATAATGGTATTGAACTTCCTAGAGGTGATGACTTAGCTGAGATCTGAAAAATGAGAAGTCAAAGCATCTATGCAAAAGCCCTGATAAGTGACTGCATGGCAGATGTGGCTGGAGCGAGGAGGTGAAGGGGAGAGAGGGTGCAGCATAAGGACAGAAGTGTGGGGGAGGCCGGATTTGCAGATCTTTATTGTCCACATTAAGGAGGTTTCTCTTCATTTGTAGGTTTTTAATAAGAAAGGTAATTTAATAAGATTAGCATATTAAAACATGTCACTGTGGATACAGTGTGATGAGTGGATTGGAGGAGAGTGGATTCAGGAGACCCATCAGCAGGCCATTGCGGTAGTCCACTGAGGAGGGGTGGGCAGCCTGTAACACAGCCAGAGTGATGGAGATGGAGGGACTGAGGTTTGGGAAAATATTTAGGAGGGACATTTGATGATGTTTTGGAAGCAGAGAGTGGGCTGTCAAAGATAAGTCTTGAGTTTCTGGTTTAAATTACCAGAAAGCTTATGGTATCTGATGATTATATATGTTTTACAGTTTTATGAACCTAGCTCCAGATAGTGCCCACTGCACTTGCTCCTGAAAATGAATCAGAGGCTCATAGCTGTTTTTTTTTTTTAATTACAAAAATCAGTCAGAAAAAGAGTTTGTATCTTCCCTTGTCCAGAAATAGCAACAATTCTTAAAATTCAGGCTATATGCCTATTACATTGAGAGGCTAATTATAAACTAAAGTGAAGCCATAAAATGCTTGGTACATCATAGGAAATTTCCATATAAATTATCGTAGAGAGTGCTGCATAGATGTGGTCTTTGATTCAGTCAGGTGGATTGAAGTCAGAATTACCATGCATCTCATTACACAACTAATACCTTGAGTGGATATAAGTAAAGTTGATAACTTAGACAATGGCTAACACAAAAAGTGTTACTTATCCTCAAGGTAATTTATTTTTGCAGATTTAGAAAGCTTTCTCATCTTTTTGAAGCTCTCCAAATCCTACTCCTCAAAAAAAAACATTGCTGTGTTGCTAAAAACAAGCAAATTATCCTTCAAACCACTCAGTATTAACTTAGAATGGAATTATGGCAGGTACAAGTATAATAGCAGAATACTTCTTGTGACTAAATATTAATGAAAGGGAATAGTGTGGCATTAGACCGTCCATTTCTCTCACGGCTGTCCATATAGACATATTACTGGATTACACAATGCATTAGACATCCAGAAATCGCTACTGTATTTCCTAAAGTTCCCTGTGTTTAGAGAAATGGTTTTGTATTTAAAGGTTCAGGTGTATTCATTCCCTTTTGAAATAAAGAT
This sequence comes from Phoca vitulina, assembly GCF_004348235.1. Taxonomy (NCBI): domain Eukaryota; kingdom Metazoa; phylum Chordata; class Mammalia; order Carnivora; family Phocidae; genus Phoca; species Phoca vitulina. The sequence goes on from NW_022589736.1 coordinate 20,072,242, forward strand.
TGAACGTACAGTCAATATGAAAACAGGCAATATCAAAGTCCATTGGCTTGAGTGCCAGTTTTATGTCAAAAACCTTAGCAGCTTGACATTCTCCTTCTGCTCCACAGCCAAAGACTGACACATGGGGAGTGCGCTGCAGGTCCCCAGTTCACATCATAACTGGGCTTGATTAGTCACAAGTGAGGAAATATCAAATGAAAGCTCATCTCCCATTTGACATTTACTCACTGGGTTCCCTTCGTTAGGTCTAAGCTCCTGTTCTGTGGTTTTCAAAAGACAGATGATTTGTTCTTGCCTGGCTGCATTTATCCACATATGCTTATGTTTATTGTTTCAGAATATTTATTCCCCTTTGGCACCAAGTGCATTTACTAAGATGAATAGTTAAAGGACAGCTGACATTTATTTTTTAAAAATATTAACTTATGTAAATGAAGCTAAAATGTAGAAGTCCTTGTTAATTCTAAATCCTGTTCCTTCTGCCAAAATCATGCTAAATGTACATTCTATGGCCTTTATTCTACACAAATCCTTGGTGTCAACAAAATGCTCACATCCCAAAAAATGAGTACATTCCTATATTATGCTAGAAATTATGGTAGATTGTCTAGTTGACAAGGGACAAGTCAATTCTTCCTAAGTGCTTTGAATTCTTCTAGGGACTGAGAGGAGTTTAAACTTTAAAAGCTCCAGGGCGCCTGGGTGGCTCAGTTGGTTAAGCGACTGCCTTCGGCTCAGGTCATGATCCTGGAGTCCCGGGATCGAGTCCCGCATCGGGCTCCCTGCTCAGCGGGGAGTCTGCTTCTCCCTCTGACCCTCCTCCCTCTCATGCTCTCTGTCTCTCATTCTCTCTCAAATAAATAAATAAAATCTTTAAAAAAACAAAAAAACAAAAAAAAACAATCTTTTAAAAAAAATAAAAAAATAAAAAAATAAACTTTAAAAGCTCCAGCTCAAAGGAGCTGCAATGTAGTGAGAAGAAAAGACTACCTCCAGGAGACAAAGCACAGCAGGAAGCATAAATAGAGAAGGAGAGAGGGGTGAGGTGTTTCAGGCACGTCGGGAAGATGCGAAGGGGAAGGATAGTTAGGGATGAACAGGAAGTTAATTTGGGAAAGGTGAAGCTTGAAAGAAGAGTTTAGATTTAAGTTCAGATTAAATGAGTATATATTATAGGATTTTGAATAGAGGAGGAAAAAGATAAATTGCTGTGGAAGGTGGAAGAGTGGTCATTCTGGCACTGGTGCTGAGGGACATTTGGAACTGGGCCAAGATGGAACCAGAGGGAGAAGTTTTTCAGCATGAGGTGTGGAAAACACTGGCATCAGAATCCTGTCAGGTGCTTGTTAAAAATATGGATTCCTGGGCTTCACCCCATATCTAACAAGCTAGTCCTTGTACGGGGCTTCACACAAGGAGTAAGCAATTCTACACACCTCAGGTGATTCTGGAAGATTGAGCCCTATTAAAATATGACTGTTCTCAGTTCTGCATTTTAGAATCACCAAGGGAGATGATGAGGTATCCTAATGTTCAGCTGCGCTATTTGCACCAGTTACATCAACATCTCTGGGGGCGTCCGGGTAGCTCAGTGGGTTAAGAGTCCGACTCTTGATTTAGACTCAGGTCATGATCTCAGGGTTGTGAGATCGAGCCCTGTGTTGGGTTTCGTGCTCAGCGGGGAGTCTGCTGGAGATTCTCTCTCTCCCTCTGCCACCCATCCTGCACTCTCTCAAATAAATAAATCTTAAAAAAAAAAAATCCACGTCTCTGGAGATGAATTCTGGGACTTGGCGTTTTTTGTTTTGTTTTGATTTTTAATGTTCACTGGTGATTGGAACGTTCTACTAAGGTTGAAATCGACTGAGCCAGAAGTTCGTAGCGTTGAGTCAGCCATGATGTCATGATCATTTGCATAGGGTTATAGTGCTAGAAATGGTGAAGGGATGGTCATAAAAGGCATTTGGAGAATAATGGCTAAAGTAATTCTGCCTTCAGCCTATAAAATATTACTTGATGTAAATCTAGGATTTATTCACCTTTTAGAAACTTTAATGTTGCCTTTTTTTTTTTTTTTTTTTAGATTTTATTTATTTATTTGACAGAGACAGACACAGTGAGAGAGGGAACACAAGCAGTGGGAGTGAGAGAGGGAGAAGCAGGCTTCCTGCGGAGCATGGAGCCCGATGTGGGGCTCGATCCCAGAACCCTGGGATCATGACCTGAGCTGAAGGCAGACGCTTAACGACTGAGCCACCCAGGCGCCCCTAATGTTGCCTTTTAAAAACAATTAAAATGGTTACCCTTGGCAGGAGCAAAATATCAATGAGTGTTCTTAACTGTAGTTATTTTTGTCCTTAATTATTTTTTTTTGCTATTATTTAATGCCAATTTCAGTACCTGAACTCCAATGTAACTTTGAAAATGGAATTTGTAACTGGGAACAAGATACAGAAGATGACTTTGATTGGACCAGGAAGCAGGGTCCAACTTCAACACTTAATACAGGGCCAATGAAGGATAATACTTTGGGCACAGCTAAAGGACACTATCTCTACATAGAATCTTCGGAGCCACAGGTTTTCCAAAACAGAGCTACTTTACTCAGCCCTATCCTCAACGCCACCAATGCAGAGGGCTGTACCTTCCGTGTATATTACCACATGTTTGGAAAGCACATTTATAGGCTGGCCGTCTACCAGAGAATATGGAGTAACACAAGAGGACAGCTGTTGTGGCAGATATTTGGGAATCAAGGCAACAGATGGATAAGGAAACACCTCAATGTTTCCAGCAGGCAGCCTTTTCAGGTATGGGTAATGGATTTCATAATGTGTATTTAAAATGCATCAGACTGTCTAAGGAGTATGAAAGATTGCTATAGCCTTGAGTTAAAAGCAAGTAGAATTTGATCAAAGTTAGTTTGAAATACATTTATCATTCAGTTAAGGGTGTACCAAATCTTGTTAAGTTACTTTCCTCCTCGACTACCCCCAATAATGTGTGATTAAAATTTTAAAGGTGGACACATGGTATTGGCAACAGCTGCAGGTCCCCCTGACTTTAAGTCATTTTTCTACTGAAATAAAAAATCTGGAGGGAAAAAGAGTTCTGCACAATTTCTGGTATTCTGCCAAACGTTCAGATTCTAAGATCTGTTATTTCGAATATTTCATTTGACTTTTTCACATTGTATAGGTAAGCAACAGAAATTCGAGAAGAGTGCGTGCTTTGTTGGAGAATCACACAGCTTCCCTGGGGCCAAGCCAGAGGTTAGGCTAGCTAGGTCTCCTTACTCCTGGTGGAATATTCTTTACTGTGAGTCTGTGAAGTACTACTGTGAAGGAATTTTCCATCTATTATCTCTTTGATTCCCTCAGCAATTCCCTGAAGTGGGTAAGTCAGGATCCTTTTTGTCAGTTTTACAGAGAGGAAGGAAAAAAAAAAACTCAGAGAGGTGGTTATTTATATCTGGTCAAAGAGATGGTGAGCAGCAGAATGGGGACTTGGACTGGAAGCTGCATTTTCCAATTAATTCTTATTCATTCCCTTTCTAATATATCCTACAGCCTGTCACATGTAGGAGGGTTGAATATTTGTTCTTTTCCCCTTTGCTCAAATAGATCTACATACAGTATATGGGGAGAAACTTCTTACCTCTCCTGGCTAAACTTTTTTTTTTTTTTTTTGCTTTTTTACATGGACTGAATTTCTCTGTTACCCTAATTTTATTTTATTTTATTTTATTTTTTTGAAAGATTTTATTTATTCATTTGACAGAGACACAGCAAGAGAGGGAACACAAGTAGGGGGAGTGGGAGAGGGAGAAGCAGGCCCCCTGCTGAGGAGGGAGCCCGATGTGGGGCCCGATCCCAGCACCCCGGGATCACGACCAAGCCGAAGGCAGATGCCCAACAACTGAGCCACCCAGGCGCCCCTCTGTTACCCTAATTTTAAAGTACTGTCTCTATCTAATATCTTGAGTTAACCATTTTGTAGCCAGGAACTTAGCTCCAAGCCACCTGTTAGAGCCATCATAGATGTACATCATATATGACTCACTAGAGAACACACTGAAATTGATGCTTTGTCTAGGTAGACATAAGCTGAAATCATGAGAACTATTCTTCTATATGTAGAGAGTTATCTTGCTGTTCAGCTGTAAGGGTGAGGTGGGTGTAATCATAAGAAATGAATTGAAGGAAGGTTCTTTGACTTATATTTAATAATAGCTCATCCCCTTCAAATTAATTCTTAATATTTAATTGGGTGAATTGTAATTTGGGTCAAACTGGTATTCAGTGGATAAACTCTCCTTATGATATTTACTTAAGAACTGGTTGCCAGGAGAAAATCACCTTGGCGAGAGAGCTGCTTCACATTCAGATGAACACGGAACTAACCAAGGAATCCTTTAGTTATGAAACTGAAAGAGAGAAATTGGGGTTTGAAACCCATTTTGGGTTATACCTGGAGTGCTCTGTTTGATTTCATCCAGTGGTTCTTCTAGGCTTTTTATTTTTTTTTTCAATGACATTCAGGCATGAACAGGTGAAATCAGATTGTGCATGCTGTGTAGATTAATTATTCAAGATAGTAAAAATTGGGTCCAATTTAAGCAACCAGATATTTTTCTTCATTGAATAATGAGTATACATAGTTGTTGCAAGAGTAGCAATAACCAAGATTTTATTTAACTGTGATATTGTTGGTGAAATTACCTAGTATCAATCCAGCAGGTAACATGCTCATTAAATGTTTATTTAAAAGAAAAATTCAGGGATTTTTTAGGAGTTATGTATGTATGTATGTATGTATAGTTGACACACAATGTTACATTAGTTTCAGGTGTACAACATAGTGATTCAACAAGACTATACATTATGCTTTGCTCACCACAAGCGTAGCTACCATCTGTCCTGAAACACTGTTCTTACACCATCATTAGCTACATTCCTCATGCTGTGCGTTCATTCCTATGACTTAGCCATTCAATAACTAGAAGTCTGTATCGCCCACTCACCTTCAACCAATTTGCCCAACACTCCACCCTTCTCCCCTCTGGCAACCACCAGTTAGTGGTCTGTATTTATAGATCTCATTTTGCTTTTTGTTTGTTTATTCATTTTTAAAACTTCCAGCTAGTGGAATTATATGGTATTTATCTGATGTATTTCACTTAGCATAATACCCTCTAGGTTAATCCATGTTGTCTCAAATGGCACATCTCATCCTTTTTATGCCTATGTAATACTCCTGTGTGTGTGTGTGTCTGTGTGTGTGTGTATACATACCACTTCTTTTTTATCCATTTGTCTGTTGATGGACACTTAGTTTACTTCCGTATCTTGACTATTGTAAATAATGCTATAGTAAACATATGGGTGCATTTATCTTTTCAAATTAGAGTCTTTGTGTTTTTTGGGTAAATAATACTGGAATTATTGTGTCATATGATAGTTCTACTTTTAATTTTTTGAGCAACCTCCATACTGTTTTCCACAGTAGCTGTTCCAATCTGCATTCCCACCAACAGTGCAAGAGGGTTCCTTTTTCTCCACATCCTTGCTAAACTTCTTTATTTCTTGTGTTTTTGGTTTTAGCCATTTTGACAGGTATATAGTGATACCTCATGGTGGTTCTAATTTGTAGCTACCTGATAATTAGTGATGTTGAGCATCTTTTCATGTGTCTGTTGGCCAATATCCTTATATATTTTGGATATTAACCCCCAGTTGCATATATCATTTGTAAATATCTTCTCCCATTCAGTAGGTTGTCTTTTTGTTTTGTTGGTGCCCTTTGCTGTGCAAAAGCTTTTTATTTTGATGTAGTCCCAATAGTTTATTTTTGATTTTGTTTCCTTGCTTCAGGAGACATATCTAGAAAAAATAGTGCTGTGGCTGAGGTCTGGGAAGTTACTGCCTATACTCTGTTCTAGGATTTTTATGGTTTCATGTCTCACATTTAAGTCTTTAATCCATTTTGAGTTTGTGTGTGGTGTTAAAAAGTGGTCTAGTTTCATTCTTTTTCGTGTAACTGTCCAGTTTTCCCAGCACCATTTATTGAAGTGACTATCTTTTCTCTGTTGTGTATTCTTGCCTCCTTATTCATAGATTAATTGACCATATAATCATGTATTTATTTCTGAATTCTCTCTTTTATTCTGTTGATCTATGTGTCTATTCTTTGTGCCAGTACCATACTGTTTTGATTACTTCAGCTTTATAGTGTATCTTGACATCTGGAACTGTGATAACTCTAGCTTTGCTTTTCTTTCTCAAGATTGCTTTGGCTATTCAGAGTCTTTCATGGTTCCATACAAATTTCAGTATTACTTGTTCTAGTTCTGTGAAAAATGCCATTGCATTTTGATAGGGATTGCATTAAATCTATAGATTGCTTTGAGTAACATGGATATTTTAATAATATTTCTGCAGTCCATGAGCATGAAATATCTTTCTGTTTTTTGGTGTCATGCTCAGTTCCTTTTATCAGTGTTTTATAGTTTTCAGAGTATAGGCTTTTCACTTCTTACATATTTACTCCTTTTGGTGCAATTTTAAGTAGCGTTGTTTCCTAAATTTCTCTTTCTGCTACTTCATTTACAGTGTATAGAAACACTACCAACTTCTAGGTATTGATTTTGTTTTCTGCAACTTTACTGAATTCATTTATTGCTTCTAGTAGGATTTTCATATCATCTGCAAATAGGGAAAGTTTTACTTCTTATTTACCAATATGGATTCCTATCATTTATTTTTCTTGTCTGATTACTATAGCTAAGACTCCCAGTACTGTGTTGAATAAAACTGAGAGTAGACAGGGGTGCCTGGATGGCTCAGTTGGTTAAAGCATCTGACTGTTGATTTTAGCTCAGGTCATGATCTCAGGGTAGTGGGATCAAGCCCTGTGTCAGGCTCCGTGCTCAGCTGGGAGTCTGCTTGGGATTCTCTATCCTTCTCCCTGTGCACTTCTCCCCCCCCACCACATGCTCACTCTTTCTCTCTAAAATAAATAAATAAATAAATATGTAAAACAAAAACAACTGAGAGTGGACATTTTCTTGTTCTTGATCCTAGAGGAAAAACTCTCAGTTTTTCCCCATTGAGGATGATGTTAGCTGTGGGTTTTTTATATATGTCCTTAATTATGTTGAGGTATGTTCCCTCTGAACCCACTTTGTTGAGGGTTTCTATCATGAACAGATGTTGTAATTTGTGAAGTGCTTTTTCTGCATCTATTGAAATGATCATGATTTTTATTCTTTCTCTTTTTGATGTGATGATTCACATTGATGTGCAAATATTGAACCACACTCACATCCCAGGAATAAATTCCACTTAATTGTGGCAAATGATTTGTTTAATGTACTGTTGGATCTGGTTTGCTAACGTAGCTTAGGATATTTTCATGTGTGTTCATCAGAGATAGCAGCCTGTTGTTCTCTTTTTTGTTGTATCTTTATCTGGTTTAGCTTCATAGACTGAATTTGGAAGCATTACTTCCTCTTTTATTTTTTGAAATAGTTTGAGAAGTATAGGTATTAACTCTTATTTAACTGTTTGGTAGAATTCACCTGTGAAGCTATATGGTCCTAGACTTTTGTTTTTTGGGAGTTTTTTGATTATTGATTCAATTGCATTGCTGGTACTTGGTCTGTTCAAATTTACTATTTCTTCCTGAATCAGTTTTGGAAGATTATGTGTTTTCTAGAAATTTATGCATGTTTTCTATGTTGTCTATTTTGTTGGCATATAATTTTTATAATATTCTTTTTATAATTCTTTGTATTTCTGTGATGTCAGTTGTTTCTCCTCTTTCATATCTTGAGTCCCCCCCCCCCCTTTTTTTTTTTTTTTTTGTGAGTCTGGCTAAATGTTGGTGAATTTTGTTGATCTTTTCAAAGAACCAGCTTCTGATTTCATTGATCTGTTTAATTTTTATTGTTTTATTCCATTTACTTTTGCTCTAATCTTTACTGTTTACTTCATTCTACTGGTTTTGGTTTTTTTTTCTTCTTTTTCTAGCTCCTTTAGGTGTAAGGTTAGGTTGTTTATTTGAGATTTTTCTTGCTTCTTGAGGTAGGCCTATATTGCTATAAACTTCCCTGTTAGAACTGCTTTTGCTGCATCTGAAAGATTTTTGGACCATTGTATTTTCACTTTGTCTCCACGTATTTTTTAAAATTTTTTTCTTTGATTTCTTGGTGGACCCTTTAATTGTTTAATAAGGTGTTATTTAACTTACATCTGTGAGTGTATTCTCCAGATTTTTTCTTGCTGTTGATTTCTAGTTTCATAGCATTGTGGTCAGAATAGATGCATGGTATGACTTTAGTCTTTTTGAAATTTTTTATACTTGTTTTGTGGCCTAATATTTGATCTGTTCTGGAGAATATTCCATGTGCACTTCAAAAGAATGTATATTCCACTCTTTATATGTTCTGAATATATTTATTAGATCTGTCTTGTCCATGTGTCATTTAAAGCCAGTGTTTCCTTGTTGATTTTTGGTTTGGATTATCTGTCCATTGATGTAAGTTGGTTGTCAAAGTCCCTGACTATTACTGTATTACTATTGATTACTTTCTTTATGTTTGTTATTATGCTTTATGTATTTGGGTTCTCCCATGTTGGATGCATAAATATTTACAATTGTTCTATCTTCTTGTTGGTTTGTCCCCTTTATTTTGATATAGTGTCCTTCTTTGTCTCCTGTTACAGTCTTTGTTTAAAAGTCTGTTTTGTCTGATATAAGTATTGTTTCCCCAGCTTTCTTTCAATTCCATTGCATAATAAATACTCTTCCATCTCTTCACTTTCAGTCAGGATGTTTTGTTAGGTCTGAAATGAGTCTCTTGTAGGCAGAATATAGATTGGCTTTGCTTCTTTTTTTAACTATTCCATCACCCTATGTCTTTTGTTTGGGACATTTAGTGCATTTACATCGAAGTAATTATAGGTATGTATTTATTTTCATTTTTTTTTTACTTCTTTTATGGTTGTTTTGTGTTCTCTGTTCCTTTCTTCTCTTGCTCTTTTCTCTCAGCGTTTGCTAGCTTTCTTTAGTAATATATTTGGATTTCTTTCTCTTTATTGTTTGTATATCTATTACCAGTGTTAGATTTGTGGTCATCATTACATTTATATATAGCATATTATTCATATAGAGTTGAATGAATCATTAAGTTGATGGTCATTTAAATTTGGCCCATTCTAAAAGCACTAAATTTTTACTCCTTTCTCCACCACATTTTAGGTATATGTTGTCATACTTTATATCCTTTTATTTATTTTTTAATTTTTTTATTATTTCTTGAGAGAGGAAGAAGGGGGAGGGGCAGAGGGAGAGGAAGAGAGAGCATCTCAAACAGGCTCCTTGCTGAGCGCAGAGCCTGATGTGGGGCTCAGTCTCACAACCCTGAGATCATGACTTGAGATGAAATCAAGAGTGGACATTTAACTGACTGAGCCACGCAGGTGCCCCTTTCCTTTTAATTTTATGACTCCCTTGACTCATTTTTTATAGATTTGCTTAATTTTGCTACTTTTTTGCTTCCTAATTTTCTTATTCCTGCTTATGGTCTTTCCTTTCAGTCAAGGAGTCCCCTTTAACCTTTGTTCTATTGCTGGTTTATGCTGTGGGGGTCAGGGATGCACGGTGCCAGCAAGGTCCATGCAGGTCAGCTGCTGGAGCGGACCTTTAGCCCAGTGGAAAACTCATGCAGAGGCCAGGCCAGGATGGGGGCACGAGTCTGCAGAGAATCGTGGAGGTTGGGTATGCTGTCAAGAAGTGAGGTGGAGAGTGTTTGCGCTGCACTGGTTCCTGCAGGGGTCTATGTATCGGGACTGGGGGAAGGAAGTGGTATCCATCAGCTCTTTTGTTCTTGGAGCAGTATTCCAAAGATCCCTGCCCTTCCAGCACATCCTCTGAGAGTAGTAAATAAATCTCCCTCCCATATACCCCAGGTGCTTTTCAAACTGCTACTTCTATCCTGTATCTCAGTGGGACTGTTTGTTGTGCTGTCTCTTTAATGGCAGGGACTCAGCTTTCTCTTGCACTTTGGCTCTCCTAGAGCTAAATTTGCTGATTTTTAAAATTCCTGCTATTAAACCCCACTTACTGTAAGAACTCACAGAATTAGGCCCCTCTGGGTTTCAAAGCCAAATGTTAGGGGGATTTGTCTTTTCAGATGGGTCCCCCGGTGCCTGGGTGCCTGATGTGGGGTCTGCTTTTCTCCCCTTCTACGTCCTGGTGCTTCTCATTTCGCAGCCAATCCCACTGGTCAGTTTGGTTCATTGCTGCATTTCCATACTTTCTACCTTCTTTGATGTGGCCGCTTTCTCTACATTTAGCTGTAGAGAGTCTGTTCTGCGGGTTTTGGGGTCATTTTCTCATTTATTTTCTCTGATAAAAGTGTTATCTACGTGTGTCCATGGGATGAGGTGAGCCTGGGATCATCCTACTCTATTTACTTCCCTAGGTCAACAAAGGATTCTCTTATCTTTAACCTCTGACATTTTATTTTATTTATTTTATTTTGTTTATTTGTATTTTTCTGTGATTTTCATGTTTTATCCAACATATTTGTTTTCTTTTTATTATGTTCAGTTATCCAACATATAGTACATCATTAGTTTTTGATGTAGTGTTCAGTGATTCATTAGTTGCATATAACACCCAGTTCTCATCACCACACATGCCCTCCTTTTAATACCCATCACCCGGTTACCCCATACCCCACCACCTCCCTTCTGTAATCCTCAGTTTGGTTCCCAGAGTCCAGAGACTCTCATGGTTTGTCTCCCTCTCTGATTTCTTCCCATTCAGTTTTCCCTCCCTTCCCCTGTGGTATTCCACACTATTCCTTATGTCCCACATATGAGTGAAACCATATGGTAATTGTCTTTCTCTGCTTGACTTATTTCACTTAGCATAATACCCTCTAGTTCCATCCATGTCAATTCAAATGGTAGGTATTCATCCTTTCTGATGGCTGAGTAATATTCCATTGTATATATGAACCACATTTTCTTTATCCATTCGTCTGTTGGAGGGCATCTTGGCTCCTTCCACAGTTTGGATATTGTGGACATTGCTGCTATGAACATTGGGATGTATGTGCCCCTTCTTTTCACTACATCTGTATCTTTGGGATAAATACCTAGAAGTGCAATTGCTGGGTTGTAGAAGTAGTTCTATTTTTAACATCTTGAGGAACCTCCATACTGTTTTCCAGAGTGGCTGCACCAGCTTGCATTCCCACCAACAGTGTAAGAGGGTTCCTCTTTCTCCATATCCTCGCCAACATTTGTTGTTTCCTGTCTTGTTAATTTTAGCCATTCTAACTGGTGAAAGGTGTTATGTCATTGGGGTTTTGATTTGTATTTCCCTGATAGCTAATGATGATGAACATTTTTTCATGTGTCTTCTGCCCATTTCTTGACTGGATTATTTGGTTTTTTGGGTGTTGAGTTTGATAAGTTCTTTATAGATCTTGGATACTAGCCCTTTATCTGTAATATCATTTATAAATATCTTCTCCAATTCCGTGGGCTGCCTCTTAGTTTTGTTGACTGTTTCCTTTGCTGTGCAAAAGCTTTTTATCTTGATGAAGTCCCAAAAGTTCATTTCTGCTTTTGTTTCCCTTGCCTTTAGAGATGTGTCTTGAAAGAAATTGCTGTGGCCGATGTCAAAGAGGTTACTGCCTGTGTTCTCCTCTAGGATTTTGATGGATTCCTGTCTCACATTTAGGTCTTTCATCCATTTTGAGTTTGTCTTTATGTATGGTATAAGAGAATGAATGGTCGAGTTTCATTCTTCTGCATGTGGCTGTCCAATTTTCCCAGCACAATTTATTGAAGATACTGTATTTTTTCCATTGGATATTCTTTCCTAATTTGTCAAAGATTAGTTGACCATAGAGTTGAGGGTCCATTTCTGGGGTCTCTATTCTGTTCCACTGATCTATGAGTCTGTTTTTGTGCCCATACTATGCTGTCTTGATGATCACAGCTTTGTAATACAGCTTGAAGTCAGGCATTGTAATGCCCCCAACTTTGGTTTTCTTTTTCAACATTCCCCTCATGATTCGGGATCTTTTCTGGTTCCATACAAATTTTAGGATTGTTTGTTCCAGCTCTGTGAACAATGTCAATGGTATTTTGATAGGGATTGTATTGGAAGTATAGATTGCTCTGGGCAGCATAGACATTTTTACAATGTTTATTCTTCCAATCCATGAGTATGGAATGTTTTTCAATCTCTTTGTGTCTTCCTCAGTTTCTTTCATAAGTGTTCTATCGTTTCTAGAGTTTAGATCCTTTACCTCTTTGGTTAGGTTTATTCTGAGGTGTTCTATGGTTTTTGGTGCAATTATAAATGGAATTGATTCCTTAATTTCTCTTTCTTCAGTTACATTGTTAGTGTATAGAAATGCAACTGATTTCTGTGCATTGATTTTGTATACTGCCACATTGCTGAATTGCTGTATGAGTTCTAGTAATTTTGGGGTGGAATCTTCTGGGTTTTCCATATGAAGTATCATGTCATCTGCGAAGAGAGAGAGTTTGACTTCTTCTTTGCCAATTTGAATGCCTTTTATTTCTTTTTGTTGTCTGATTGCTGAGGCTAGGACTTCTAGTACTATGTTGAACAATAATGGTGAGAGTGGACATCCCTGTCATGTTCCTAACCTTAAGGGAAAAGTTCTCAGTTTTTCCCCATTGACAATGATATTCGCTGTGGGTTTTTCATAGATGGCTTTTATGATATTGAGGTATATTCCCTATACTTTGAAGAGTTGTAATCAGGAAAGGATGCTGTATTTTGTCAAATGATTTTTCTTCATCTTTTGGGAGGATCATATGGTTCTTGTTTCTTCTTTTATTAATGCACTCTATCACGATGATTGATTTCCGAATGTTGAACCACCCTTGCATCCCAGGAGTAAATTCCACCTGGTTGTGGTGAATAATCCTTTTAATGTACTTTTGGATCCTATTGGATAGGATCTTGTTGAGTATTTTGGTATCTATGTTTAACAGGGATATTGGTCTGTAATTCTCCTTTTTGATTGGGTCTTCATCTGGTTTTGGGATCAGGGTAATGCTGGCCTCAGAACGAGTTTGGAAGTTTTCCTTCTATTTCTGTTTTTTGAAACAGCTTCAGTAGAATAGGTATTATTTCTTCTTTAAAAGTTTGGTAGAATTCCTCTGGGAAGCCATCTGGCCCTGGACTCTTGTTTTTTTTGGGAGATTTTTGATTACTATTTCAATTTCCTTACTGGTTATTGGTCTGTTCAGATTATTTATTTCTTCCTGTCTCAGTCTTGGTAGTTTATAAGTTTCCAGGAATGCATCTATTTCTTCCAGATTGCTTAATTTGTTGGCATATAGTCGCTGGTAATAATTCCTAATTGTTTCTATTTCCTTGGTGTTAGTCATGATCTCTTCCCTTGCATTCATGGTTTTATTGATTTGGGTCCTTTCCCTTTTCTTTTGGATAAGTCTGGCCAGCAGTTTATCGATGTTAATTTTTTCAAAGAACCAGCTTCTAGTTTCATTGATCTGTTCCACTGTTTTTCTGGTTTCTATTTCATTGATTTCTGCTCTAATCTTTATTATTTCTCTTCTCCTGCTTGGTTTAGGCTGTATTTGCTATTCTTTCTCCAGGTCCTTTAGATTTAAAGTTAGCTTGTGCTTTTGGGATTTTTAAAATTTTTTTGAGAGAGGCTGGATGGCTATGTATTTCCCTCCTAGGACCACCTTTGCAGTATCCCATAGGTTTTGGATCAGTGTGTTTTCATTCTCATTTCCTGGTTGACCCAATCATTCTTTAGCAGGATGCTCTCTAACTTTCAAGTGTTTGAATTCCTTCCTAATTTCTTCTTGTTGTTGAGTTCCAGTTTCAAAGCGTTGTGGTCTGAAAATATGCAGGGATAATCTCAGTCTTTTGGTATCGGTTGAGACCTGATTTGTGACCCAGTATGTGGTGTATTCTGGAGAAAGTTCCCATGTGCACTGGAGAAGAATGAGTATTCTGTTGTTTTAGGATGGAATGTTCTGTATATATCTACAAAGTCCATCTGGTCCAATGTGTCCTTCAAAGTTCTTATTTCTTTGTTGATCTTCTACTTAGATTATCTGTCCATTGCTGTGAGTGGAGTGTTAAGGTCTCCTACTATTAATATATTATTATCAATATGTTTCTTTATTTTGGGTGTTATTTGGTTTCTATAATTGGCTGCTCCCATGTTGGGTACATAGATATTTACAATTGTTAGACCTTCATGTTGGATAGACCCTTTAAGTATGATAACCTCTGACAATTTAATGATTATGTGAGGTGGTGTGGACCTCCTTGAGATCATCTCATTTGGAATTCTGCTTTTTGGACTTGGATGTCTATTTACTTCCCTAAATTAGTGTTTTAGTTATTATTTTTTCAAATCATTTTCTACACTTTTTTTCTTTTTCTTCCTCTTCAGGACCCCTGTAATGTGAATGTTTGTTTGCTTAATGTTGTCTAAGAGATCTCTTAACCTACCCTTAATTTTTTTTTAATTTCTTTTCTCATTTTACTGTTTAGTTTATGTGTTTTCCATTCAGGATCATTCATTTAATGTGAAATACATCGGATAGAACTAGATTACACATAGAGGTATAGGAACTGTTTGACTTGTTAATGTCAGTTGAAATAAGTGCTGCTCTTATGTGTGGCCTGTTCAGTAAAGGCTCAGCTGGTCATTTATGTACAAGACTTTATACCATATATAATGGTATAATAAACTATACATATTGAAAGTTTTGAAACCATCACCACAATCAAGATAATTTATGGATAAATATATTTCACCTCTAAAAGCTTCCTCATGTCGCTTTGTAATACCTCCATGGCCTTCGCTCCCATCCCTTGACAACCACTGAATTGGTTTCTCTCAGTATACATTAATTTATATTTTCCAAACGTTTATGTAAATTGCATAGTATATATTTTTTTCTGACTTATTACATTCAGGAGATTCTTTTATGCTATGTAATGTATCTGTAATTCATTTGTATCTATTGCCAAATAGTATTCTATTATATCGATGCAACACAGTTTATTGAATTCTTGATCAATATTTGGGTTGCTTGTAGTTTGGGGTGTTA
This sequence comes from Phoca vitulina, assembly GCF_004348235.1. Lineage (NCBI taxonomy): Eukaryota > Metazoa > Chordata > Mammalia > Carnivora > Phocidae > Phoca > Phoca vitulina. Next base: position 20,087,397 of record NW_022589736.1, read on the forward strand.
TAAGTAAATCTGCTGTGAATATTTGCATGTAAATATTTATATAAACATCTGCTTTTATTTATCTTGGTAAATACCCAGGAGTGGAATGGCTGGATCACATGCTAGAAGTATCTTTAACGTTTTAAGAAACTCTTAAAACTGTTTTTCATAGTGAGCCATTTTTTATGCCCATCAGCAGAATATATTCCAGTTCCTCCACATATTAGCCAGTACTTGTTATTAACGGTCTTCTTAATGTTAGTTATTAGAAGTATATAATGGTATCTTATTGTGGTGTTAATTTGCATTGCCCTCAGCATTAGTTATGTTGGACATATTTCCTATGCTTGCTTGCCAAATGGAGCATAATTTGAAGTGTCTGTTTAAGTCTTTTGCCCAATTCTTAAATTGGATTTTTGTTTTCTTATTATTGAGTTTTGAGCTTTTTTATATTTTCTGGATGCAAGCTTTTTCTCAGATATGTTAATTACAAGTATTTTCTCTCAGCTTGTGTTTTAATTCTTTTAATAGATTCTTCAAAGAGGAGAGTCTTTTTAATTTTGATGAAATCCAATTTATTACTAACTCAGACCTCCAAAGTTTTCCTTTCCTTTTTTTCCTCTCCTTTGTGAACTTTGATTACATGTAAATTAAGCTGTCTGAAGTTGTTCCAGAGCTGCTTATTGCTTTGTTCAATTTTTTTTCCTAATTTTCTTTTCCTTATGTGTTTTATTTTTAAAAGTATCTACCTTTATATCTTGAATGCCTAAGCTAATATTAATCCTTTCCAGTGTATATTTTCATCTCTTACAATATCAGTTTTATATGTAAAGTTTGATTAGGGCCTTTATTTTATTTTCCATGTCTCTATTTTAGAGTATATAGAATAGTTTTAATAACTGTTTCAGATGATGGAAGTGTTGGAAACAAGATAACAGTAAAAAAGATCCCCTGCTTATATTCCTCTCAAAAATAATTTGGTAATCATCCATGGACAAGATGACTTTGAGGGAGCTTTGGGATCCAGCCACAGGCTTGGAGCCATCCTGCCTGCTCACTGAGCTACCAAAAGTTACATCCATGCCCCCAAGAGGTTGGCCCACCAATCTCAGTCCAACAATAATCCTGAATCAGCACTGTAACCACTCTATTACCTCTCATTCGTGGTACAGGAGTGATCCTACCTTTTCAGGGACCCACCAGGAGATATGTGCATCCATTCTCCTGGAGGTAGGCCTTCAGATTTTCATCTGACTGCAGATCTTGAAGCATCCCTGTAACCCAGTTCCAGCGCCTCACAGCCATGCTCAGGGGGTGGTCCTTTCCACCCAGGAACCTTCCCAGTGATCTGGCAGGAGCCTGGTTAAGGACCACATGGGACCACATTTGTCTGCATACCTGGTAACAGGCCTGCCATTTGCATGCCCAAGCACAGACCATGAGGCAGACCTCTGTCCTATGCTAGCCATAATGATCAAGGTTTTGGAGGCAGTTCTTTCCAGCCAGGGACCAGGCAAGATCTGTGTCAACCTAAGCCACTGGTAACAAACCTGACAACTACAAAATCAACTGGGGATTTAGGAGCAGCCATGTGACTTGGCTCCTGGTCACCTGTGATATTGTGAGCCTGGGGACCTGACAGAAGAAGGTCTTTAGCTGCTGAAACCAGTCCATAAAAGTTGGAAGAGGGTTTGGTCTATCAAATGCACAGACGGCAAAGCAAGGCTACATGGATCATGAAGATTCAGGCAAACATGATGCTGCCAAAATAAATTAATAAACCTCTAGTAACTGACCCCAAAGAAAGCAATTTACAAATTTTCTGACAAAAAATTCAGAATAATCATCTTAAAGAAGGTCACTGACATTAAAGTGAATACAGTTACACAACTAAATGAAATTGAGAAAATAATGCATGAGCAAAGTTAGAAATTTAATGAAGAAATGTAAATCAAAAAAATAAAACCAAACAAGTTCTGGGGCTGAAGAATAGTGACACAACTGAAGACTTCATTATTAGAGGACTTCAACAGCAGACTTGATCATACAAAAGTGTCAGGGAATTTAAACACAGGTATTTGAAATTAGCCAGTAAAAGGAAGAGAAAGAAAAACAAAAAGAGTGAAGAAAGCATATGGGAACTGTGGGAAATCAACTAAAGAATAAATATATGTGTTATGGGAGTCCCAGAAAGAGAAGTGAGAAATGAGCAGAAAGCATATTTAAAGAAATGATGACTGAAGACTTCTCATGTCATGAGAGGTATTTGGCCATTTAGATATGAAGCTCAGGATTCCCAAGCAAGATTATCCCAAAGATTCCTCTGAGACCCATTATATTCAAGTTGTCAAAAGTCAAAAATTTTGAAAGCAATAAGAGAAAAGTGATTTGTCACATGCTGGGAACTCCCACCATATGGCTATCTGTGATATTCTCAGCAGAAACTTTACAGGCCAGGTGGGAATGGGATGATATATTCAAAGTACTGAAAGAAAAAAAAAATGCCAGCCATGAACACTGTATCTGGTAAAGTTGCTCTTCATAAATGAAGGTAGAGATAAAGAAATTCCTAGATAAACAAAAGCTGAGGGAGTTCATCACCAGTAGACATGCCTTCCAATAAATGCTAATGGGGGCTCTTTAAGTTGAAACAAAAGGATGCTAAGTAACAACATGAATATGTGTGGAAGTATAAAATTTACTGGTAAAGGTAAATTTAGTCAAATTCAAAATGCTCTAATACTATAGTAGTGCACAAATCTAGTATAACTCTAGTATAAAAGCATAAAAATGTATTAAAAATAACTATAGCTATAATTTATTGGATACACAATATAAAAAAATACAATTTATACACAATATAAAAACATCAATAGCATAAAATATGGAGGGAGGATAGCAGTAATTTTATAGTTCTAAAATGCAGTTGAAGTTATCAGCTTAAAATAGATTGTTATAACTGAAAGATGGTTTATGTAAGCCTGATGGTAACCACAAAGAAAAACTGCAGTAGATAAACAAAATATAAAGAGAAAGGAATCAAAGCATAACATTACAAAACATTGCAAAAGAAGACAGCAAAAGGAGGAAAGGAAAAAAAATACTCAGAAAACAATGCAAACATGGCAATAGTAAGTCCTTAACTATCAATAATTTTTAAAAATATAAATGGACTGTGGGGTGCCTGGGTGGCTCAGTCAGTTAAGCGTCTGACTCTTGATATCAGCTCAGGTCTTAATCTCAGGGTTGTGAGTTCAAGCCTTGCACTGGGCTCCACACTGGGTGTGGAGCCTACTTAAAAAGATAAGCCAATAAATGGGCTAAATTCTCCAATCAAAAACATGGAGTGGCTGAATGGTTTAAAACAAGATACAAGATCCAATAATATGCTGCCTATGAGATTTGTCTTAGTTTTAAGACACACAAAGCCTGGAAGTGAAGGTTGGAAAAAGAAATTCCATACAAATGGTAACCAAAAGAGAGCAGGGTGGTTATAGATATTTCAGATAAAAAAGACTTATAGTAAGAAGAGCCAAATAAAGTCATTAAATAATGGAAAAAGGGGACAATTCATTCAGAGCATGTAGCAATAGTAAATATATATGCACACAACACTGGAACACCTAAATATATAAAGCAAATAGTAACAGAATGAAAGGAGAAGAAACATCAATATGATAATTGTAGGGGTCTTCAGCTTCCCACTTTCAACAATGGATAGATCATCCAAATAAAATCAATAAGGAAGCATTAGGCTTACACTACATCAGATGAACTTAATAGACATTTACAGAACATTCCATTTGACTGCAACTGTGTATATATTCTTTTCAAGCACATGTGTAACATTCTCCAGGATACATTATATGTTAGGCCACAAAGCAATTCTTAGCAAATTTAAGAAGATTGAAATCATGTCAAGTATCTTTTATAACCACAACAGTATGACACTAGAAATCAGAAACAGGAAGAAACTGGAAAATTCATAAATATGTGGGAATTACCATACTTCTGAATAACCATGTCAAAAAGGAATTGAAAAGGTAAATAAAAGCTTATTCTGAGACAAATGAAAATGGAAGCACAACATACCAAAATTAATGAGAAGCAGCAAAAGCAGCTTTAAGAGGGAAATCTATAGTGATAAATGCATATTGGAACAAAAGAATGATCTGAAATAACCTAACTTTATCCCAAGAAACTAGATAACAGCAACAAACAAATAAGAAAAACATCTAAGCCCAAAGTTAATTGAAGGAAGGAAATAATAAAAAAACAGAGCAGAAATAAATGAAAAAGAGAGTAGAAAAATAATAGAGATGATCAACAAAACTAAGACTTGGTGTTTTGAAAAGAAAACATAATTGACGAAAGAAGAGTCAAATATAATAAAAAATGAAGTAGGAGACATGGAACTGAAATACTAAGAAATAGTAATACTACAGAAATACTAAGTATTATAAGAGACTATTATAAACAAATACATGCCAAAATATTGGATAAAATAGAGAATGGATACATTCCTAAAAACATAGAACTTAATGAGAGACCACATCATGAAGAAATAGAAAATCTGAACCAATCAGTAAAGAATAAGGTGATTGAATCAGTAATCACAAACCTCCCACCAAACTAAAGTTCAGGACTAGATGTCTTCCTGTTGAATTCTAAAAAACTTGAAAAATAATACCAATCCTTCTCAAATCCTTCAAAATAGAAGAGGAAGGAACACTTCTGAACTTATTTTACAAGGCCAACATTAACCCTGATACCAAAGCCAAGCAAAGACACTATAAGAAAAGATTTTTGGCCAGTATCTTTGATGCACATTGATGTAAAAATACTCCACTAAATGCTAGCAAACCAAAATCAATAGCACATTGAAAAGTGCAAGTGAGATTTAGCTCAGGAATGCAAGGATGGTTGATTTTATGCAAATCAGTGAATGTGGTACATCACATTAACAAAATCAAGACTAAGGTCATATGATCATCTAATACTTGTAGACAAAGCATTTGATGAAATTCAGTATCTTTTTATGATAAAGATTTCTCAAATTAGCTATAAAAGGAGTATACTTCAACATAAGAAAGGCCATATATGGAAAACCCACAGATAAAGTAACAATGGTGAGAGTTGAAAGCTTTTCTTTTAGTATCAGGAAGAATGAGAGGCCCACTTTTATCAATTCTATTCAAGTTATTACCAGAAGTCCTTGCCAGAGCAATTAGACAAGAAAAAGAAAGAAAACACATCCAAATCAGAAAGGAAGAATAAAATTGTCTGTGTTTGTAAGTGACATGCTCTTAGATATAGAAAACCCTAAACACTCCACCAGAAACTTTTAGAACTAATAAACGAATTCAATACATTTGCATGATAAAAGTCAATATACAACAATCAGTTGCTTTTCTATGCACACAATTATCTGAAAACAAGATTAAGAAAATAGTCTTATTTTTAATAGCATCAAAAAGAATAACATACTTAGGAATAAGAATAACTTTGACCAAAGAAGTGAAACATTTATACATTGAGAACTGTAAGACATTGATGAAAAAATTTGTAAGACTAGTCAATTGAAAGATACATTGTTTTCATGAATTGTAAGCATTCATATTGTTAAAATGTCCATACAGATTTGGTGCAATTCCTGTAGGCATTTATTGACACTTTTTATTGAAATGGGAAAAAAAAATCCTAAAATTTGTGTGGAACCATTAAAGACTCCACATAGTCAAAACACTGTTCCTGATTCTAAACTATAGTACAAAATTCATGTTTTCAAAACATTATAGTTCTGACATAAAAACAAACAAATAGTTCAGTGGAACAGAATAGAGAGCCCAGAAATGAACCTAAACATAAATGGTCAACTAATCTTTTTCATGGGTACCAGAGATACATAATAGGCAAAGGATAGGCCCTTTAATAGAAGGTATTGGGAAAACTGGATATTCACATGCAAAAGAATGAAATTGGACCCTTATACCACTTGCAAAAATTAACTTGAAATGGATGAAGGGCTTGTTTGTAGATCTGAAACCATAAAATTTCTATCACATAGAGAAAAAAAGCTCCTTGACAATGATTTAGACAATTATTTTTTTTGATCAGACACCAAAAGCACAGGCAAGAAAAGCAATGATAAATAAGAGGGGCTACATCACAGGAGGGGAAGAATGAAGGGGGGGAAATCGGAGGGGGAGAAGAACCATGAGAGACGATGGACTCTGAAAAACAAACTGAGGGTTCTAGAGGGGAGGGGGGTGGGAGGATGGGTTAGCCTGGTGATGGGTATTGAGGAGGGCACGTTCTGCATGGAGCGCTGGGTGTTGTGCACAAGCGGTGAATCATGGAACACTATATCTGAAACTAATGATGTAATGTATGGGGATTAACATAACAATAAAAAAATTAAAAAAAAATTAAAAAAAATGAAGTGTAAAAAAAAAAAAAGAGGGGCTACATCAAACTAAGATTCTGTTGCATGGCAAAGGAAACAATGAACAAAATGAAAAGGCAGCTTACAGAATGGGAGAAAATATTTGCAAACCACATGTCTGATAATCTTGTGAGTCTTGAAGTTTTTCTAGTGTGGCTGGTAAAAATAGGTGCTATTCCTGGACGTTTGTGAGTACATGGACTGTTAATCTCTGTTACTTTAATTCTTTCTGGTGGTTCTTTACACATACAGTATTCTACCTGTTCTCTCTGACGTTGGTCATTCACTGCCTTTTTCCACATCAGTGATGTGAGAAAGGCAGAGTATGGAAAAATGCAGTTTCCTTGCAGTATAACTGGTTATGTGATACTCGACCTTTTTCTCCCTTCTCCTTATGCTTTTTTTCTTCCCTTCTCACTTTTATCTTTCTCCCCTCCTTTCCTCTCTCCCTTCTTCTTTCCAACTCTCAAGACTTAGTATTTCCTGAATATTAGATGTTGTTACAAAATATTATTTAATCTTAAAGTAACAAAAAAATTCAGGTTCAGGTAATAGGTGTTTTTTTTTTTAATCTTCATATTACAGATGTAATCAAGCCAACTGCTCTTAAGTTCATTCCCTCGGATTTCTTATCACTGGTTTCATTTCAGTTAAGGTCATCCCCAGCCCTGGCTAGTTGTAATAGTCCTCTTTAACTGGTCCTGCCATTCTTCTTGTACCTACTCACTGAGGCAAAATTGATCCTTCTGAAATGCAAACCTGGTCTTGATACTTCTTTACTTAAAAACCCTTACTGGTTTCCCAGGATTGATGGGATAAAGTCCAAATTCCTATGTGTCTTCCCATAATTCTTCTCTCCATGCCCAGTCTACTCCTGCTTCCTGAGTGTCAAAAGTTGCCAGGAGTGCATTGACATCATTGTCTTCCTGTGCTTGGGAAAACTTCTTCATCCTGCACCTTTCTTCCTCCAAACATACTTGGAATCTAACCACTCATCTTTTTCAGATTCAGATTAGCTTTTACTTCAGTTTGTTTTAGTGTTTTATGAAGTTTTTCCAAATAGCTCCATATACCTCCATGCAACTGGCCACTCATTCTCCTGTTCTCTTTGTAGACACAATTGTATCATACCATTTTCATGTGTATCTGTTCACTTGACTGTGAAATCAGTCAATGCAAGAACCATATCTCTGTTGTCCTAGCATATAGCACAGTGCATGAGATAGAGGGGTAATATGTAGTAAATGTTGAAGAATGGTTTGGCTGCATAATTAAAGTCATATTTAGTAAGTGGAGAGCCAAGACTCCTTCCCGGTCCTTTTTTTTTTTTTTTTTTTTTTTTTTGGTACTTAATTTCGGTTCCTTTAGTGTATATTCATAATTTTTTTTTTAAGATTTTATTTATTTATTTGAGAGAGAGAGAATGAGAGACAGCATGAGAGGGAAGAGGATCAGAGGGAGAAGCAGACCCCCCGCTGAGCAGGGAGCCCGATGTCGGACTCGATCCCGGGACTCCAGGATCATGACCTGAGCTGAAGGCAGTCGCTTAACCAACTGAACCATCCAGGCGCCCCGTGGTAATTTCTTAGTGATTTGAAACTATGGAGCTATTATGTCAGAGTCATTTAAACAGTGATTGGATTACACATACAAGGGGCTTTCATAAATTGGAATTTTTATTTCAGTTTCAGTAATCGATCTAATTGATTTCCTATGTTTTGGATAATTATTATGTACATTTTAAATATAAGATCGAGCTATGTTTCACCTGAAAAGTACTCATGTTCATTATGACAGTTAGGTGAGTATCACTTTAGATTTACTTTGAAGTAGTAAAAGTTCTGGTTAGACATTGACTATGCCAAGGCTGCAGGCTTCCTTTTCTGTACAGACTAGTGTGTACATATAAATTATTTAAATCTTCAGAAGTGTAAAAATTGTTATGTTTTTTACTTTTAGTTCTATAGTATCTCAGAATTCCTGTGACACATGCACTTAAGTCCCTCAGAGCAGTTGACATTAATATTTGAGGTTAATTTCATAAGACATGATTGTCTTCATTTCCATCATTAATTGGTACAGGAGACGGACTTTGTTTTCCAGGTGGAAGCTCAGTTATAGAATTAGAAAACTTACAGGCAGAACAGGATTATTGAGGTACAACCCTTTTGTTCTATGGGTGAAAAAAATGAAGATTCAGAAAAATCTCTCTCCTTTAATGTCTTTACAGGTATTTAAAAAGAAAGACTAGATCCTGGGTTTCACACTCTAACTCAGCAATCTTGACACTGCAATACCCTTGATCAACATTATCCACATAAATAAACATAATTGCATATTAAAATAAGCAAAAGTACTACGCCATATTACACTGCAAAATATAATATCTTGCATATTTTGATTTTCAAATTCAGTATGTAACAACGCAAAGATTAATAATTCCAGTGATTCCTTGAGTAAGCCATTTTTCCAATAAGACAACAATTTTGTAATGTAATAATTTTAACTATTCCAAATGCTACCCTTGTGGTCTGAAAAATGTGTTTATGTGCCATGGAGAATAATTTATTTATTCCTAAGGGCTAATTTTCAAATATATGAATCTTATGAAGTTATACCTATGTTTCTCACAATTTTTCTAGATATATTTTAGGGGGCATTTTCAGATTTTCATGATGCAGAAAAAATTATGGTGTAACAGCTTTATGAAGGAGAGTAATGACATTTATTGTAACTTCAGGAAATTCCAGTTCTTTTGGAATATGTTTGGTTGTTGTAGCACTGGTCATTTATACTAATTATATAATATACTTACTAATAATACACTATGCTAAATTATTAAGTGTTGGTCTAAATGAAATCATAAAGAATACTGCAGAGAAATGGTTTGTATATGGACACTGTATGGTATATCAATATGTTTTCTTTTCCAAAAGATATTCAGTGTTTTGTATTTCAAATGGTGTACCCTTAGAAGAGTGGATCTGAGGAGGAGATTGTACCTGTAAATCTGTGATCCTGCATACTGATATTATGGGATACTTTCAGGTTTGACAAGCAGATGTTCCATTTTTCTTTTTAGATTTTATTTATTTGAGAGAGCAAGCGAGAGAGAGCACAAGCCAGGGGAAGGGCAGAAGGAGAGGAAGGAGCAGATTCCCCACTGAGTGGGGAGCCGATGTGGGACTCGATCCCAGGACCCTGGGATCATGACCTGAGCTGAAGGCAGACCCTTAACCAACTGAGCCACCCAGGCACCCAGCTGTTCCATTTATTTCAGAATCCCATCACCAGAAGAATATAAACTTTGTCACTAAATCTTTAGGTCCAATACAGATTACTGTACTTGTTAACCTGGACTGCTCTTGGGTTGGCAGTCTTAAAATTTTAAAGCCCGACAGTTCATTTTTTTCTTTGAAGGATTCTCATTGTTTTATTCTAAGCTGGTTTTAATAAAGGTGTTTGCTGATACTTCTATTATTTAGAAGTCATTTAGAATTTCTTAGGACTTACTGTTATTTCATTTTCCCACAATGATTTTTGGATAGGAGATACCTCCCTTTCTCTTGAGTCCATACTACTAGCATGTATTTTCCATGAAAAATCGATATAGCAAAATAACTTGTTATAGAGCACCCTATGTGTTGGGGGACACTCACACGTCAAAACGGAAAGGTATTTGAGTCATTCTTAGTTGTAGAGGCTTTTGAATGGGAATAAGAGAGAAAGGATACTTTATCAAAACTGTTTTGAAGAAAATTTCCAGTTATAACTTTTAAGGACGCTTCAGCTTTCCTAATAGTGAGCATACTACCGACCTTCTGAAAGGGCTATTTCTAACGAAGGAAACACAGTGAGATTCTTCATTATATCTGGTCTCACCTATATATCTCATTTTTGCTAACACTTAAATGAGGGTCTAGGCATGTAATGAAAAATAACTATCTCACACAAGTAGCTATTACCTGATATTCTCAGTTGCCTTTATTATTTGTGCACCATGAGTGTTATATCAGAATCATACAATATTCTGAATTATGTCACAATAAAATTAGTTCAAATACTTCTTTTCCATGTATTTGACCCAGGGGTACTCTAGCACCTCTAGTATTAAGAATTTATTGCTTTATGATGTTTTCTGTCTTACCTGAGGACATACTGACAGAAAATATTTTCTTATACAGAATTGAAAGCTGTCTCTCTTTTGCTTTTCTCTTGGAGGATTGAGTTTCTTGGTGTGGATTCAGTATCCATGGTAGTCACTGATAAGTATTACAAAAACCCACTTTAATTCAACGGATTTATTCTTTGGCACTAAAGAAACCATGACTTACTATCCTCAGCTCACTTCTTCCTAACATGACCTCTTTTCTTGAAGTGTATATTTATGTATGAGCTAGGCCTGGGGAGGGGTCATTATTGCCTTTCGAAGAAAGGATTCTCTAGCTAGGCCTTTTAATGCTATAGAACTTTCCGACTAAATCTGAAATAGTTTTGCTGGGTTCTGATAACATCTTCAGCAATAAAGAAAAAGAGACTTTTTCCCAGGTAGATTTTGAGGTGAAAGATTAAAAAAATCATAATTGTAATTTTTTTCATTTGTGGAATATGCCTTTAAATTTTAGATGGTGTATCACTTTTCAGTACTTCTAGGAAAAAATGTTTCTGAAGTTATGTTGTAAGTAAAACAGAGTCATATTTAATAATGTTAAGTTGATCCCACTTTCTGTGAAATTGTATACAGAAATGCTAAAAGTATAAATTATATATACAGCCTCATATAACATTTTTCTTCCAAGTGTGTACAGTTTGCTAAAATTTGCATTGAAAGGTTTTGAATGGAGTCTGCTGGCTTGAAGCCTGCGTAAGCAACAATCTTAGATTTGTTGCTCACTGAAGAGCATACTAAATCTTGTTTCACAGTCTTCAGTTTCTCATAGGCTATCTTCTTCAGCTGAATTCAAATATAAGCACAGCTTATTATGTCACCTCTTCATCAGTTCCTGATGCAAATTAATGAGATTGGTTTCCAGTGTGAAGAACAAATTAAAAGGGAAAAGAAAAGCTTAGGTAGAGGTTATTACGAGAGTGTATAGACTAGAAAACAAGCCTGATTTCCTAGTAAATCCATTATTTAAATCCTACTGTATTTGTTACGACTTCTATAATACTAAATGACATCTAATATTTTTAACCCTTCACAATTACAGTAGAACATTATTATGGGTCATTAAACATTGAATATATTCTTTATATATATTCCTAATAATATTTATTGTAGGTCATTAAGCATTGGGAGATCATAAAAATTTGTATATCGTGATGTCCAAATATTTGTATAATCCATATTGAAAGACAGAGAAATAAGATTTGGGTTGAATTTTTTAAAAATTGCCAATTGGTCAGTAAAAAAAAAAAAAAAGGAGGGGGTGTTAGGAAAAATACTAAGTACAAATGAATGCTTTAATTCTAGTGTGTTTTTTATCCCTTCTTAGTCTATGCCCTATTTTGAAACTTCATGTAACTATGTTTTTGTGTGTTACTTTTTGTCTGCTGTGTTGCATATATAAACTATTTGGGCCCCCTACTCATGAATACTTCCAAATCCCTTTACCTTTCTGGCTAGATTTAGTAGAATGGAATTTAGTAGATTTTGTAGATTTTGAGGTGAAAGATTAAAAAAATCATAATTGTAATTAAATTTTTAATGAAAACATTGACCTAGTTTGGGGGTTGCCATATTTAATTTTGCAGATTTTGCCACAGCAAGGCTTTCCAGCTGAGGGCCTCTGAGTAGGGTTGAAGTCATCAGTTGTGGAATTTACATGCCATTTGGCATTCATGCAAAAGTGCTAGATATGGTAACAGCTGCCCTCCTGGCCTCCTTTTTACAAGGAAGTATTCAACTATATTTATGTGAAGCTACCATATGAAGCAAAGTGCATTAGATTATTAGGGATGAATTATTTTGCAAAAAATTATACATTAAAATAGCACACTGGATATGAATCTTCTTCTTGAGCCCATATCTCTGTATCTCGCTAGACAAACAAAAGCTACTCTTTTATTCTCCTCCAATGTAGTGTTCACTCTCCAGGAATAAACTCTATGGAATTTCTTTTAAATGTGTTTTTCCTCTGCTGATCTGAACTTGTTTTAATCATGTGAAATGTTTCAGATTTACCTTTTCTCTGCAATTTTTAAGTATAACATATTGAACCAAATAATTTTGCTTGCTTGTATTGATGACACATGATTTTGGCTTTTATCTTCAGTAGAAAATCAATGTGTCACAGTGTTCACTAAGAGAAGGTAGGGGACCGGGGCGCCTGGGTGGCTCAGTCGTTAAGTGTCTGCCTTCACTCAGGTCATGATCTTGGAGTCCTGGGATCAAGCCCCGCATCGGGCTCCCTGCTCGGCAGGAAGCCTGCTTCTCCCTCTCTCACTCCCCCTGCTTGTGTTCCTTCTCTCACTGTGTCTCTCTCTATCAAATAAATAAAATCTTTAAAAAAAAAAAAAAGAGAAGGTAGGGGACCTTTTTTGTAATTCTTTGTCAGATGATTGCTTTATCTTGATTTATGTCTTCAAACTTTTTCTCATTCAGCAGAAAATGCGTTGCTGTGAGAGCAAAGCGATCTATACCAATTTATGCTCTCAGCACAGCCTCCTTCCAGAATTGTTTATGGGACATATCAACTCTATAGATTAGGGACACCAAGTTTTTTCTTTCTTAAGCATTTCAGATTGGTGATTTGGGTTCATACCCAAATTTTTAAATTAAAATTTTTGGTAAAAATACTTCTTTGTAAGTTAAAGGGAGATTGTAGGTAATTATTATTCTAGTGCTTCCCAGAATTTGAAGGAAGAAACTCAGTGTTCTTGGTCTTAACAAAATTTCCCTTACTTAGTTCAGGATTCCCATTTGGAACTGCTTGAGGGGCTCTCCTGAAATTATTTTGAAAACCGCTTTGTCAACTATTGCCAAACTGAAATCCGATTATAAACTTTTGAAAACTAATTTCTTGAAATGGAATTCAAGATATTATCTTTCAAGTACATTTTCACTCAAATACACATTCTAGTTTGCTTTATGATGTTATTTGTGTTGGAAACAGAATATTTCATTGTTACCATCTTGAATTTTTTATTGAACTTAAAAAGTATCAGTCCTGCTTTGTGCTTGTATAGATGTTCTTTACGTTTTATGATATAAAGCCTTCTGCAAAGGGGAGAAAAACAAATATATGAAGGAATGCAATTCTGAAATGTTTAGGGTTGAAGATGTTTATTGATCCTGAACCGATCTCTAGGAGGGTTAAGAGTAGAGAATGAAAATGGGGAAAAGTCCTAAAAAATGATAAAAATAGAAGTCAGTCCCCGTAACACTGAACTTACGATCTATTGGGGAATTTCATGATGTACCTAAAGCCTCTATTTACACTGAATATTTGACAAAGGACTTTTATCCTTCCAATTTCTGTGTGAGTTGCTATGTATGGAAATTTCATTTGTGTTTGGACCCATTAAAATTTTCAGGACATTTGAGAGGTCTGTAGAAACTTCTTAGGCTATTTGAAAGTGAAGATTGTTCTGGAAAATCTGGAATGTGTATCCTTGTACATAGTAGTTCTTATTAGGTATTGGCTATTTCCATATTCCCCTGTCTCTAAATTCACAGTTCTGTGATCATCTATATGTGTGCAAATACATAAGTTAATATTTTCTCTGTCATTAGCATGATTACTGTGATTTTCATTCATATGTATTATTAGTATGATTATCCTTTTAACTGCAGTGTTCCTATCATTGCTTTAATCAGTGCAGAGCAGACCTTCACCCACAGTGTCCCTGGCTGTAACTTCATCTAAATTTTAACAGTCAAAAGCAATCAAAATCCACTGAGAAGTGCAAAAGAAGCTAGAGAGCACCCAGATTCTATCATAGGATAAGGCTTTTTGCTTCCTTATGATATAAACTGTATAACTACTTGTTTTGAGCTCCAAGACTCTATTGCTCTTCCTGTGTTGTTGTCCCATGCTTTCTGATCTTTGATTTGATCACATTTGAAGATTTATCCTTGCTGCTTTCTCGGCTTCTCTGCTATCTCTTCTCGTATAGGCAATGGCAACGTCCTCTAGAACTCTTGACTTTATCCCTGCTCAGATAACTGCTAATGATAGAGGTAGGTATTTTACACGTCATTCTGTTTTAAGCAGGCTTTGCATACCCTATTACTGCAATCTGTACTGTTATATTACACATTATAATGTTATACAATGTTATAACTTTATATCACCTTGGAACTATTGTATTTTTTGTACATAAATTTAAATGTTTATTGTAGAGTAAATTCAAGCTATTGAATAAGATGCAGTATGAACTTCGGAGTAAAAGTGTTTAAGGGCGCCTGGGTGGCTCAGTCAGTTAAGTGTCTTGTCTTTGGCTCAATTCATGATCTTGGGGTCCTAGGATCGAGCCCTGTGTCGGGCTCCCTGCTCAGCAGAGGACTGGCTTCACTCTCTCCCTCTGCCCCTCCACCCCACTTGTGTTCTGTCTCTCGCACTCTCTCTCTCAAATAAATAAACAAAATCTTTAAGAAAGGGGCACCTGGGTGGCTCAGTCGGTTAAGCGGCTGCCTTCAGCTCAGGTCATGATCCTGGGGTCCTGGGATCAAGTCCCCTGCCTTGCTTGGCAGGGAGCCTGCTTCTCCCCTGCCTGCCATTCCCCCTGCTTGTGCTTGCTCTGTCTCTGTCTCTCTCTCACTCTCTCTGTGTCAAATAAATAAATAAAACCTTTAAAAAAAATCTTTTAAGAAAAAATTAAGTTTAAATCTTTTTTGTCAGTTATTAGCTGTTGTAGCCTTAGGAAAGTTATGTAAGTTCTTTGTGTTGCAATTTCTTCATTTGTAATTGGATGTAATAATAGTACCTACCTTATATAGTTTTTGTGAAGATTACATATATTAATATATGTATGTATTAATATATATATAATACTTAGAAAAGAGGCAGGCATATAGTAATTACTCAAATGTTAACAATGAAAACCTATGCAGTAATAGGTATTAATTATTAAGTTGAAAAATAAAAATTGAAGGTTGTCACTGAACTGTAATTAACATTATGGGATCTCTTTCCCCTTTCTAAATGGTTGAGGAGTTAAAAGCCATTTCTTGTCTTCATGCCTAATTATTCTAATTAAAGAATGGCATTTCTTCATGGTAGCCAGAACAAACTACTTGTTATTTTTCTTGTTATGTAAGAATGATAAAAGGTCAGTGTGATAATAGTACTGAATAATAGTTATGGTGGTACGTAATGACAGAGTTCATTTAAAGGACAATAAAGGAGTATTGAAAAACTTTATGCCAATTAATTGGATCACTTCGATGAAGTGAGTACAGATTTCCAAAACTGACTCAAGAAGAGCTGGGAAACTCAAAGAGGCCTGTATTAGTTAAATTTAATTCACATTTAAAACTTCACACAAGGAAAACTCCAGGCCCAAATATATTTGCTTATTATATTAAAAAGTTCTATTATCCTGACACCAAAACCAACCAGAGATGACATGAGGGAAGAAAATGAGAGACCGATACATGTAATGAATTGGATGTGACATTCTTCATACAATTTTAGCAAATTGTGTCCAGCAAAATTAAACAAATGTAGTATATCATGACCAAATGCGGTTTATCTCAGTAATAAAGTTGAGAATTTATCATGTTAATAGAAGAAAGGAGACAAGATCATCTCAATAGATTCATAAAAATTTTACAAAATGCAACATCTTTTTACCTTAAAATCTCTCAACAAGAATAGAGGGGAACATTTTTCCTTTTTTCCTTTTTCTTTTTTCTTTCTTTTCAAAATTATAACTGACACATAACACATTAATTTCAGGTGTACAACATAGGTGTATATTGCAAAATGATCACCACAATATATCTAGTTACATCCATACCACCCATAATTACACATTTTTTTTCTTGTGATGAGAATTTTTAAGATCTCTTAACAACTTTCAAATATGCGACACGGTATTAAATATAGTCACCATGCTGTATATTATGTTCCCAGGAATTATTTTATAATGGAAACTTTGTACTTTTTAACCACAGAAGGGAACATTTTTAAACCAATTACATGTGTTTACAAAAAATCTACAGCTAACATCATACTTTATGGTGAAAGGCTTCTTTCTCTGTAAGACTCAGAAGAATACAAGGATATTCTCTCCCCATTCATTTTAAATATTGTACTGAGGCACAAACTAGTGCAAATGGAGAAAGAAAAGGAGGGAAGAGGGGAGTGAGGGAAGAAAATGAAGAGGCATACCTACAGGAAAGGAAAAACAAAACCACTATATTTATTCTCAGGTGACACGAATATATACATAGAAAATCCCTAGGAATCCACAAAAAAGCTCTAGTACTAATAAGTAGATTTAGCAAACTTGTTGGATAAAAGTTAATATTAATTGTGTTTCCATATACAATGAACAAGTAAATAGAAAAATATATAAACAATTCTACAATAGATGAAAATGATAAAATACTTAGGAATACATTTAAGGAAGTATGTGCAGATCTGAAATTGATAGAACAAGTGCAATATATTTTTTTAAGATTTTATTTGTTAGAGAGAGCACAAGCAGGGGGAGCAGCAGACAGAGGGAGAAGCAGGCTTCCTGCTGAGCAAGGAGCTGGACACGGGGCTCCATCCCAGGATCCTGGGATCATGACCTGAGCCGAAGGCAGATGCTTAACCCACTGAGCCACCCAGGCACCCCTCAAACATGTGTGATATTAAAGAAAGCCTAAATAAATGGAGATATATACTGAGTTTGTAGATAAAGGCTTAATACTTATTAAATGGTAATTCTCCCAAAATTGATCTCTAGAATCGTGCAATCTCAATCAAACCACGTGAGCCTTTTGGGAAGAATTGCAAAGCTGACTCTAAGATTTCTATGGAAATGTAAAGGTCTTAGAATAGTTAAAACGTTTTTTTGGAGCACTTAACATTCTAGAGTTCAAGGACGAAATCTGCATTAAGCAATATAGCATAGTATTGACATAAAGTATCTATGTCAATGAAACAATAAAAAGTTTAGAAAAAGATTCATTCTTAGATAACCAACTGATTTTCACCAAAGTTACCAAAGTAATTCAATGGGGGAAATAATCTTTTTTTTTTTTAAATGGTGGTGTTAAAATTGGATATTAAATGGAAAATATGAACTTCAACACTTGCCTCACATCATAGCCTCAGAGTAACTCAGAATGTTTCATATACATAAATGGAAACATAAAATTATAAAACTTACTGAAGAAAACAAATGTTTTTATGATTTTGACATAGGAAAATTTTCTAAAGAAAACAAAGATGAAGCATAAGTTGAACTTTGTCAAAATTAAAACTTTTACTATTTGAAAACTCCATTAAGAAATGGCAAACCACAGGTCAGGAAAAAAAAAATTTCAAATGTATCCAAAAGAGAACTTGTATCTGGAACATATGAATAAGCAACAACTCAGTCATGAGAAAACCACCTAATGGACAAATTATTTGAACAGATATTGTATTTACAAAGATGCAAATGGCCAGTTAGCAAATGAAGCCACGCTGAAGTACCATTACTCATCTTTCATGAAATGGCCAAAATGAAAAGAACTTACCATGCCACATGTTGGTCTGGATATGAAGCAACCAGTATTCCACATTGCTGGTGGAAATTCAGAATGGAACAGCCACTTCAGAAAGCAGTTTATCAGTTTATTGTAACATTAAGTATACAGTTGCCTCTATGGCCAAGCAGCTCCACTCCTGAATAAGAGATATAAAAACATGTCAACACAAAGGAATATCATGTTGAAAGTTCATGATAGACAGTATCTATCAAATGATGAAAGGATAAACCAATATTATTGAGTATATAGCCTATGCTGTATATTATATTCCAATGACTGACTTATTTTATAACAGAATTTGTACCTTCTTATCACCTTCACCTATTTCACCTGGCCCCCCACCCCTTCCCTCCTCTGGTGACCAACAGTCTGTTTCCTGTGTCTATGACACTGTTTCTATTTTGTTTGTTTTGTTTTTTAAATTCCACATATATGTGAAATCATAGGGTGTTTGTCTTTCTGTGTTTAATTTATTTCACTTGGTATCGTACCCTCTAGGTCTTCCATGCTGTTGCAAACGGCAAGATACCATTCTTTTTTATGGCTGAGTGATATTCTATTTGTGTGTGTGTGTGTGTGTATACATATATACACACACCACATTTTCCTTATTCATCTATTAATAGACACTTAGGTTGCTTCAGTATCTTGGCTATTGTAACTAATGGTGCAATGAACATAGAGGTGCATATATGTCTTTGAATTGGTGTTTTCATATTTTTTGAATAAACACTCTGAAGTGAAGTTGCTGGATACTGGGTGGTAGTTCTCTTTAATTTTTTGAGGAAAGTCCATACTGTTTTCCATATTGGCTGCAACAATTTGCACTACCATCGTTAGTACGCAAGGGTTCCTTTTTTTCATATCCTCAACAAAACTAGTTATTTTTTGTCTTTTTGATGCTACCCAATCTGACTAGTATGAGCTGATATCTGATGGTGGTTTTGATTTGCATTTCTCTGATGAATAGTGATGTTCAGCATCTTGTCATGTGCCTGTTGTCTATCTGTATGTCTTCTTTGAAGAAATGTCTATTCACGTCCTCTGCCCATTTTTTGTTTTTTTTAAAAATATTGTATAAGTCTCTCTCTATTTTGGATATTAACCCTTAATTATGTATGATTTGCAAGTATCTTCTCCCATTGAGTAGTGTCCTTTTATTTTGTTGATGATTTCCTTTTCTATGCAAAAGCTATTTAGTTTGAGGTACTCTTATTTATTTTACTTTTTATTGCCCTTTCCCGAGGAGACAGATCCAAAAAAAATGTTGCTAAGATTGATGTCAAAGAGCTCACTGCCTATGTTGTCTTCTAGCAGTTTTATTGTTTCAGGTCTTACATTCACATCTTGAATCTATTTTCAATTTATATTTGTGTATGTTGCAAGATAGGGGTCCAGTTCCATTCTTTTGCATGTTGTACAGTTTTTCCAGCACCATTTATTGAAGAGACTGTTTTTTTCCAAATTGGATAGTCTTGCCTTCTTTGTCATAGGTTAATTGACTTTGTAACGATGGGTTTATTTCTGAGCCCTTTTATTCTCTTTTATTGGTCTATGTGTCTGTTTTGTGACATTAATGTACTGTTTTTTTTAAAAGATTTTATTTTTAAAGATTTTATTTGGGAGCATGAGTGAGAGAATGAGAGAGAACATGAGCAGAGGGGAGGGGCAGAGGGAGAAGCAGGCTCCCCACTGAGCAGGGAGCCAGATGTGGGGCCAGATCCCAGGACCCTGAGGTCATGAACTGAGCCAAAGGCAGATGCTTAACTGACTGAGCTACCCAGGCACCCCATTAATATACTGTTTTGATTACTATAGCTATGTAACTCTGTTTGAAATCAGGGAGAGTGAAAAGATTCTTTTGCCTTTTTGGGGTCTTTTGTGGTTTCATACAAATTTTATGATTATTTGTTTTAGTTCTGTGAAAAATCCTTTTGGTATTTTGATGGGGATTGCCCTGAATGTATAAATTGCTTTGGGTGATAGGGACATTTTAACAACATTAATCCTTCTAATTCATGTGCATGGTATATTTTTCCATTTATTTCCATTTTCAGTTTTTTTCATTGATGTTTTATAGTTTTCAGAGTACAGGTCTTTCACCTCCGTGGTTACATTTATTTCTAGGTACTTTATTCTTGTGGTGCAATTATAAGTAGGATTATTTTCTTAATTTCTCTTATATAGCTCATTGTTCATGTGTAGAAATGCAACCAGTTTCTGTATGTTAATTTTGTATCTTTTGATCTCACTGAATCATTTATTATTTATAAGTTTCTTTTGGTGAGGTCTTTAGGGTTTTCTATATATAGTATCATGTCATTAGCAATTATGGACAGTTTTACTTCCTTTTTTTCCAGTTTGGGTGCTTTTGTTTATTTTCTTGTCTTATTGCTATGGCTAGGACTTCCAATATTATTTTGAATAAAAGTGGTGAGGTTGGGCACCCTTGTCTTGTTTCTAATCTTAGGGAAAAAGCTTTCAGCTTTTCACCACTGAGTATGGTGTTACCTGTGCATTTGCCATATATGGCCTTTATTATATTTAGGTATATTCCTTCTATATTCACTTTGTGGAGAGTTTTTACCATAAGTGGATACTGAATTTTGTCAAATACTATTTCTGCATTTATTGACTTGGTCATAAGATTTTTTTTTCTTCATTTTGTTAATGTGGTGTACCATGTTGATTGATTTGTGGGTGTTGAGCTGTCTTTGCGTCCATGGAATAAATCCCACTTGATTGTGGTATATGATCTTTTTAAATATATTGTCAAATTTCATTTGCTAATATTTTGTTGAGGATTTTTACATAAGTTCATCAGTGCTGTAGGCCTATTTTCTCTTTCTTTCTTTCTTTCTTTCTTTCTTTCTTTCTTTCTTTCTTTCTTTCT